>NC_050576.1:285325986-285925986 GCF_011100635.1 Trichosurus vulpecula | reverse complement strand
GATGCAGTAAGGGCCCCTTTGAGATTTGACATTCTATAATGCCATGTTCTACTGCCCAACTATGAAAATAATGGCTAATGATGGACACCTCAGGACACCCAGGTACATGCCTTATTATTACCCCCCCTCCATCCATGTATGCTTTGGCACATATCACTAAATTTTTAAAGTGATACTTTTTATGTATTAGACTCATTTCACTAATATTCTTAATAGGCAGTGAAATGGCACTGTCCTTTGAAATAATCCAATTAAAGGAGCTCTGTAATTCAGGATTTTAAAAAAAAAATCTACTCAAATATTTTTTCATCTGCAAAATAAAAGAACAAAAAATCCAGCCATTTAAACATATTGTATGTTATATGTATATACATATATGCAGATACACATGTATATACCCATACATACATATGTATACACATATACACACATATATATCACAGACACACTATATGGTGTGTGTGTGACTATATATACATATATATTTTTTGTTCCCAGCAACATAAATACATGCAGCAACACAATCTGACTGGCATGGCAGAACCAGTCAGTATACTCCCTCTCTGGCTGTCTTCATGATTAATTTGGCTCACCGCATGATCAATACATCTGTGTACATCTGTATCAATCAAGTTGATTGGCTGCCACAGACCACACTGACCAGTTCTGACATGCTGCAGTCTGGTTGGTGCATATAGATGCAACCCCAAATGTCAAGTAGACCTGAATTTCCTGAAAGATGACCTGAGCTAAGTGTATCTTGCCTAGCAGAAGTATTTTTGAAGGGGATTTTTAACTCCACTTCTTCAGGAACCTGCTTGGATCTTTCTCCTAGTAAGCAAAAAGTCACTAGACAAAGGGGAAAAAAAAGTATAAGGACATATCTGTATTAATATGTCCCTCTATAGCCGTTTCTTAAAAGGTTTTGGTATCTCCTATATTTCCTGATCATTTATCAAATTCAGTCTGACACAGATATTTCACTGGTCATTGTTTTTTGTTCAATAACACTCCAGAGTTCAACCCAATGTGCTGCTTTTTATTGCTTGCTATTTTTAAAAAGATACTTTTTGGAGGAGCCCTCCCTCCCCATTTTCCCCTTGTACTGTGTAATTACTGAACCACATAAAGCAGTTATAGCAGGAATTTATCACTTTCAGGTAGAAATACTTCCAGCCAAATAAAAGATAGAGTAGGAATGCCAGAAGCAATTTATAACAGGCTCACTGACATTTTGTGTTGAGAAGCTCTACCAATGCGTAAGCATCAAGCCATAAATCCCCGACAACGTGACTGAAGCAAGCCGGTCTTCTTCTTGAAGGGGATGGGACCAGCAAAGGATCCTGGGATGTGCAGCAGCAGGAACAGTTCTGTTGACAAAAATCACCCAAAACAGCTGTCAGTAAAATTTGCAAACAGCTTGTTTATGAATTTCTGTTGTGTTCCAACAGCTGTTTGTGCAGGCATAAAATATTCATTTAGGGAATGAGCATTGCCCCTAGTTTAGTTTCCATTGTGCTTAAAGATTTCGTCATCATTTTCATCAAAATCCAGACAATCATTTTAAATGCCTTTCCAAAGAGAAGGGAGAGGTAACATAACTCGTTCTATTGTTATGCTGCATCTTTCTGTGGAATTGGTGGCCAGTGATAGAAAAGACTGGTTGCTTCTATAAGCTTTCCGCCCCTATCCACATAGAGCCAGCCATATCTGATAGATCTTATAAAACAATATATTTTGTTTACCGAACTAATATCACTAATGTTCCTAACAGTCTTTGAAATCTTTTGCAGGGCACTTTGATTTTAGAAGGATGACTTTAATTGAGATTATAGAGTTATTTGCTGGACAAGGAGATCTGTCCATTGTAACCTTTAAATTTAGCCTCAATAGTTGTCTCTGTACCTTTAAACTGAATTACTTTTCTTATTGCCTAAAAGGTCATATCCGAGATTTTAAAGAAAAGCCACTGCTCTGAAGATTCTACTAGTAGACGGAATATAGTAATAAATGATAATAAAAAAAATTGTTATTTCCCAATGGGTGCTCAAACCAAAAATGAATCCAGTATTTTTTTTTTACTGGTGTTTTTCCTTTTTTTTTTTTTTAAAGTGCTTTTTTTTAGTTGTAGTTTTTTCTAGTTACTCTGAGGCCATTTAAAGATAAAGGGTGAATAAACAGAATTTTAAAATTATAAGCAACCCTTTTGTTTTTACATGACTACCCCAACAGTATTGTGAACCTGGGAATAGCTAAGAGGAGCCTATATCCAGGGAGCCCTGGGCTGCGTTTAACAACTGCGTGTTTATTGTATAGTGTTTCATGTTTGTGAACATATCCTAATCTTCCAGGCCAGGTCTACTCAAGGGTATTTGCTTTCCCTGCATTACCCAAATCATTAAGAGAAAATTATTCCTTGGTATTTGATAGTTCTAAATTTCCTAGAGGAAGTATCTACATCACCCAGATTCATCCCATAGTAATATAAAATGTCCACTTAATTTTATGTTGCACAGGACCATTGTATTTCAGAAAAGCCCCAGTCCCTATTCCTTACTTCACAGCCTTACCAACTGCCTTACCACTCATATCAGAGACCAAGCCCTAGAACAGAGGTGGTTAACCTGGGCTTTATGAACTTAATTTTTTTTTCTGATACCTATATTTAAACCTAAATGGTATCCCTTGTAACCCTATGTATTTTATTTTATACATTTAAAAACGTTATTCTCTGAAGGGATCCATAAACTTCATTGGACTGCCAAACAGATCCCTGACACAAGAAAAGTGAAGGACCCTGCCCTAGAGGGAGTTCTGCCTTCAGCTGATTAGTGGCAGCCTCTCCTAGACCACCATTTCAAGAAAACCCCAAGCTCTGTGTTTCACTTCACTCTTTCCTCTCTAACTGCCTCCTCCATAGTCTTGTCAAACCAGAATTCCTTTCTTTTCTTCCTCTCTATTTCCCCCCAACCCCACCTGGTGATTCTGTACTGGAACTACGAGCCATGATCGAATCAGTACTGCAATTGTTGCTGGATTGCGTGTGTCAGTCTGCTGTTCTATGGCCCCACTCACCATTTCTGTAACATTATGGACAAAATGATCCCTCTATAATCACCATTTTCTGATATGTGTTTTCTCCCCATTTTAGAATGAAAGCTTCTTTAGGGATCAAGGACATTCATTACTTTTTATATTTCTGTCCCCAGCATATAAAACGTATTTAATAAATCCTTTTTCAATCATTCATTCACAGACTTGAAAGACATTAAAGTGTGACTCATACAAGTTATTTTCAGTTTCCTGTAATTCTAAGACAAATTTAGGATTTTCATAAAACTGAGCTGGGAAGAATCTTGGAGACCACCTAGTCCAACTCTTTAAATTTTTTTGGATGTTCTTTTGTATTGAGAAAATCATAGAACAGTTTTTACCAAAGGCAGTTTAGTTTATCACCTGAAGATGAGGGGGTGCCTTCCAACTGACTCTGGATTTCTCATCCCTGTGGATGTTTCACATTCCCACAACATCTTGTGGGAGCTCTGGAGGGACCAGACTTTCCTTCTGAGAAGGGTGTCTTTCTTTTCTTTTAATTAAGGATTAAACTTGGTCTGTGTGGACATTCTGAATAGAGGGGCCCTTATTGGTAAAGGGAGAGAGTAAGTGTATTAGTTTTTCCTGAACCCAGTGCCAGCTTCTTATAGTATTTAGGTACCTAATGGAGCTTAGAGCAGAGGGACCTCTTAGTGGGAGGAGAGGGGACAGTCTACTTTTCCTGGAAGTCAGTGAACCAGTGTTGCTACATAAGCACCAGGCCAGGTGTGACTGGTATCTCAGTCAGAGATGAGGTAAGGCAGGTGACTTCCGGCCCATCTCAGATTCCTGATCCCTGCGGGCAGAGCTCTACGTGTTCTGGGAACTCTGCAGGACCCAGACTTTCGCTCCAAGAAGGGGGGCTTCATTTTCTTTCATTTTTTTTCTTTTCTTCATTGCTTTTGGGTTGGGAAAGGCCTTTGAAAAGCACCAAGACAGTTGTCTTGAGAATGTCATAAAAATGGTATTTGTTAAATTATATCATCATGTATTTGAAACTATAGAAGGATATGGATTTCAGGATTTATTTATGAAACATGCCCTATGGACTTTTCCTGACACAGGGAATGAAAAAAGAATGAATCTTTCACCACCAGGGAGTTGTCTAGAATTTGGAACTATGGGCTTTATCTGAACATACTCTGGTAGATTTGAGGAGAGGAGCAAATGCTAAATTGGGGTTGGGGGTTGGGGGTTGGGAATTCGCACACAATCAATGTAACTGAAAGATTCTCTAAGCCCTGATAGCTCCATGGAGTGAGAATGACTTTTTGATTGAGCTATAGAATCAATTAATCAAAGGAGTAAAATAGGTGTGAATAATTCCTAGACACTTCGACTGAATCAAATTAGGCGCCAACCACCTAGTTAATCAAGTTGGGAAGGGGCAAAGCACTTAGAGCCACTGGGACTGATTTAAAGAATTAGACACACCTCCGGACCTATGTAGAGAAAGAGATTTCAGCAGGAATATTTTCGCAAATGCTTGGAGTTTTTGGAACATTTTAAGGAGCTAGATAGACCTTTGCTCCTGTAACCAGATGGCAACAAGGGGGCATGGGGGGAGGGGGCGTGTCAGGGGGTAGAAAAGGTAAACCCTAAGGGTCACAATCCCAGCGCCTTTCTTCCCTCAATCCCTCCTTCCCGTTGGCCGTTTTGGAGAAGCTGGACCAGTAAAAAAAAATAACCAGATGGGAGCGGAAAGAAGAGAAACTAAACAGATGATGGAAAAGCAACTTCAGGAAACATGACATCTTTGGGGTGTAGAGAATTGAAGTTTTAGAACCCTACAAGTAGAGCCCCGACCCTCAAACCTTAGCAGAGAGCTCCACATACCTCCAGGGACTTCAGGAAGGGAGGAAAGGGGCTTCCATGAAACCAAGAGCTGTGAGTTACTCCTCTGCTACGTACACTCTCCAAGCTTCAGGCCACGTTTGGCTAGACTCTGTAAATACTTGTGGAAGAGTGTGTCCCAATTTTTGAAGGCTGAGGGGAGGGAGGATCACAGATTGAAGAGATTTTCATTTTATCGTTGGGGAAACTGAGGTGTAGAGTCTAAGTGACTTGTCCAAAGACACACAGCTAGCAAGTGTTTGAGACAGGATTTGAACACAGGTTCCTGACTCCAAGCCCATTCCCCTATCCACTCTGCCACCTATATTTATGTTCGTACTACACCACATTACTAAATGTCCTTATATAATAGCTAGTTAAGTAGTCATCTACCCACCAAAGCAAGTAGGAATTGAGAAAGTTGCCCTGGAGAGGGTGGTGTACAAGAAATAGGAACTATCTCTTAATTATGGGAGATGTGTATGTGTATGTATATGTATTCATATTTATATTTATTATATATGCCACATTTTTATATTTATTCTTTATATTTTTATATATTTAAATATATATTTATAATATATTATATTAATATATTAATATAAATATATAGTTATATATATTTTAAAATATATTTTAATATATTTTTATATTCATACTTATTTATTCAATATATTATTTAAATATATTTATTTATATAATATACATTATATTTAGAATGAAGGACAAATTGCAACAACAATCATTATGTTGTCTTATTCATGTGCCTATCACTTATTAATACTCTGAACAAAGATCTTAACTATTTTGGTATTCTTCAAAGGTGAAAGGGGAAAGGGAACACCTATTTATTAAGCTCTTTTCTGGGCCAGGCACTGTGCCCTTTGCAAATATTACTTCATCTGAACCTCACATCAACTCTGGGAAGTAGTTGCTAGTATCATCTCAGTTTTACAGTAAAAGAAACTGGGGCAGGCAGAGGTTAAGTGACTTGTTCAGGGTCACACAGTAAGTAAGCATCCCAGGCCACATTTGAAATCAAGGTATTCCTGACTCCAGAGTCAGCACTCTAACCATTGTGCCATCTTTGTTGTTGTTCAGTTGTTCAGTTATGTTTGATTCTTCATGGTCCCCATGGGGCATACTGTCCTTGGGATTTTCTTGGCTAAGGTACTAGAATGATTTGCCATTTCCTTCTCCAGTGGATTAAGGCAAACAGAGGTTAAGTCGTGTACCCAAGGTCACATACCTAGGCTGGATTTGAACTCAGGTCTTCCTGACTCCAAGCCCCAGCCCTCTATCCACAGAGCCACCTAGCTACTGCCTCCTTCTACCATCTACCAGCCTTCAACTGATCTAACATAGTCTTCTTACTCAGTAAAACATTGAACAAAGAGATTAATGCCTGTTTCCCAGCCAGACATTGAAGAGAAAATGGCCTTTTTCTACTTTCATTTTCTGATTCTCACTTTTACCCAAGATAGTTTGGTCTCTCTGCCTTTGGCAAAACAGAAGTCTTCTCTGCTTGCTTGACTTCTTTTCAGAGGCAGTTATTGAAATGATTCAAAGGGATGGGTTTATATCCGTAGGAGGAACTAAGACAATGATGATTGTCTAGATACGTGGAGTATATAGGAAGTATGATTAAAGTAGTTGGGGTTTTTTATTTGTTTTATTTTGTTTTAAGCTTGATGCTCAAGGAGACAGTTTTAATAAAGGTCAGCAAACATGTATGCATTCATTCCTTCATTTCACAACCATTCATTGATCTCCTGTTACATGTAAGACATTGTACTAAGTAATGGAAGAGATGAAAAGATAATTAGGACACAGTTCCCTGATGTTATAGAGCTTACTAGTGCGGAGACTGCAGTGTATACACAGATATGCAGCATATTTACAATAAATAAGGGTAGCCTAGGATTTCCCCGGACGTAGCCTCACTATGAGAGTGGGAATACTGATCTGTTCAGATTCTCAGTTCCAAGTCCACGCTGAAGAGATATGATATATATAATAAGGCAGTAGAGAAAACACTGGCTTTGGAGTCAGAAGACCTGGGCTCATAACCACTGTCTGGGACTTGATACCTGTGTGACCTTAGGCAAGTCATTTAACTTTTATGGACCTCAATTTTCTCATTTATAACATGAGGGGATTGGACTAAAGGACCTCTAGCTCTAAGTCTATGATCCTATAAGCCTATCATCTATAATTCTGTAAGAAAGAACTTAGCTGCCGTCTAGCCTATAGAGTATCCCAAGTATCTCTCTGTGCTTGGACTGGTGCTAGTTAACATTTTTTTTGCTGATGACTTAAATAAAGGCAATGGTGTATCATTTTCAAATTTGCTGATGACACAAAGCTAAAAGGGATAGCCGACACAATGGATTACAAAGTCAGCATCCAAAAATATCTTGAAAAGGGAGAACATTGGGCTGAATCTAGTAAGATGATGTTTAAAAAAAGGATAAATCTAAAGTCCTGCACTAGTGTCTAAGAGATTTATTTCACAAATATAAGAGGCAGGATTAAACAGCAGTTTGTCTGGAAAGGGTGGAGAACCTGCAGCCTCCAGGCCACATATGGCCACATAGGTCCTTGGGTGCAGCCTTTTGACCAAGTTCAAGTTTTACAGAACAAATCTTTTTATTAAGAGGATTTGTTCTGTGCAGTTTCAATTGAGTGAAAGGGCCTCACTTGAGGACCTAGAGGGCTACATGTGGCCTAAAGGCTGCAGGTTCCCCACCCCTGGTAGAGGTTTTCATGGATTGTAAACTCCAATTGGGTCAACAGAGTGGTGTGGAAGCCAGAAGCATTGACAGAATCTTGGCTTGCATTGAAAGGCCTAGATTGTCAACCAAGGAGCTGATAGATACTTTGACTCTGCCTAGGTCATATCACACCTGAAGCATTGTGTTCAGTTCTGTGCACACAGTTGAGGAAGGACATTGATCAGCTGAAGAGAAGCTAGAGTACAGCAACCAGAATGGCAAAGGATCTCAAGATGCCATGTTATATAAGGATTGGTTGAAAAAATCAGAGATGCTTAATCTGAAAAAGAGAAGGCTTCTGGGAGGGGCCACACAAAAACTGTACTTCTAGTCCTTCAAAGGTGGTCATGTGGAAGAATGAATAGATTTATTCTACTTGGCCCTAGAGGAAAAACTAGGAAGAATGGGTAGAAATTGCAAAGAGTCACATTTAGGTTAAGTAAGAAAAATCTCCCTCATGGCATGTGTTCTGCCAGCTTGATGATCACTGTTTTCCAAAGCAAATTCTTTTTTCCAGCACAGGTTGGGTTACATGGTCACTGAGGTTGCTACCAACTGTGAGATTCTGTGATCCATCTCTTTTTTTTTGGTCAGACCAAGCTGGATGACACATGATTTCAAAGAAAAATGAATTTATTTGTAGCTCTGGTTCCTAAAACTGAGGAAGATTCAGAGAAATCTCCTTGAGATCATGGGGGCTTTGGATGACCTTCCAGGATGAGAAACATGTGAAGGTCTTTCTAAGGATAGAGGGACAGAGTCAGGGAATAAGAGCAAGTAAGTAGAACTTGATCTGGGCCTTGAAGGAAGGGGAGACTTGAAGATTAGGTGGTAGGAAGAGAGAATGTTTTCCAGACTGGGAGAAGCAGCATGAGTGAGACAGGAATAAGCTAGTTGGGTGTAGGATTCACAGCCTGACTCAAGGGGGTGATGATACATATTCCAGAACAGTAAGAGATAAGGTTGAATAGGTAGGGTAGGGTCAGATAATGGAGGACCTAAAAACCAGGCAGAGAAATTGAGATTTATAAAGCAGGATGAGAGGCATGGATGGTTTTCACTAGGGGAATCACAACTAATAGATGAAACTATGGGTCGCCGTGCCCAAATAAATTGTCACCTAATTGCTGCACCATATTGTGAAAACAGTGTTTAAGGAAGATTAGTTTGATGCTTAGACATGGAAAGCTATTCAAAGCACAAGTTAATAAAAGCCTGGTCTGTAGGGGCAATGGAGATGAAGAAGCTGGAACAAATGCAAGGAAAATACTCAGATTTTGGTGGTTAACTGGATATGGGGCTGTGTAGAGTGAGGGAGGGAGGAAGCATAGATGAGAAGAAAACCTTGATGAAAACTGAAATGTTTGTTGCTGGGTGACCAGAAGAGTACTGGTAACATTTGCCAGACACAAGAAAGTCAAGAGAGGGAGTTGCTTTTATGGGGGCAGGTCTTGGGAAAAAAAAAGGGGAAACAAAAGGTGGTGGGGGTAGGAAACTTTTTGAGCTTTAATAGCCCAGAAAGTTATATGGCTGTAAATAAAACAGATCCAGCTAAGATAAATTAATGTATGTGAGTCCATAATGCTATTACCGGAAGTAAGACAGAGGAGAGAAAATGGAGTTAAATGAATATTCTATGTGTCTTTGTATAAGAAAAAAAGGAATTTTTCTCCCTTCTCTAGGAAAAATCCTGCTATCGAAGCAAAGTGACTCAATGTTCAGGTTCTAAGAAAGAGCTTAAAAGGCCCTAGAAGAACTATCCAACATCCCATTTTCTTCATGAAGTTTTTCCTAGTATTCTCTCCCCTCCCTAATTTCCAGGGACCTCCCTTCCAAAGTACCTCATATTTAACTACTTGGTATAAGTTCGTGTTTATTTATGTATTTATTCATTCTGGGGCAATCAGGAAAGCTTCATGCGCTAATGCTGCAGGAAACATATCCCACAAATCAATTTCTTCATCTCTACCTGCTTAAATGAGAAGTTTAAAAGAGCTTAAAATGAAGAAATTATCTGTGTCTCATTCTTCAAAGAAGACTCCTTATTTTACTTTGGTGGGATAGGAGGAGGAAGCTACTCTGTTATGCAGGAGCCAATCAAAGCTGCACATCCAAAAAACAACCACAAGAAAACCCCAAACCCTAAATAAAACAACAACAACAAAAAAAAAAATCCAAGACTTGTCAGGAGTTATATGTGTAGTTGGCCACATTTCCAAAAACGATCTCATCTGCCCCAACATTTGTTAAAATAAGGCACAATTATTAGGTAGAACTGGGTAGACTGGCAATTTTTGCTAAGGCACTGAATTGTGGGTACAGAATTGCTTCTGCAAAAGAAGATACCCTCTTTTAAAAATGTGACTTACGCAGCTCTCATTACAGTCAGTAGGCAAGTGTGGCGTGCTTTGAAATTTCTCCTCTATCTCTCCAAGTAGAAATTAACTTTCCCCTTTGGAATTATAGGTTGTCAGAATGAACAGGTGAGGCACTGGGTGAGGATCACAAAACCTAACTCTTTTCTGTCCTGATGCCTGAATTGCAGACGAAAAGCCCTGTAATTTAAATTGAAAGATCCTCAGGCTCTAGGTAATTTTCATTATATGGCATGGGTACCACACACACCAAAGAACCCTAGGTCTAAAGATAATTTGTTTTAAAGATTGCATTAAAATAGCAATTTTCTCTACTAAAAGATTAAATATAATATTAAATCAAGCTGAACCAGAGGCCCTGTGCTCCTTTTTTGTCCCATTCGGTTCCCAGTAAAGTTATCCCCTTTTACAAAATTATAGTGTTATTATATTCCCTGATCAAGCAATCTTGACAGACTTGGCAGTGCTAAGGATTTTTCATAATTATTCAAAGAATTAGAAGTGCTACTTTGATATAAAGAGCAAACATTGAGCAAAAACTACAAACAATAGAAGACCTGTAGATTTTTTTTTTCAGCAAAACTAGAGTTTACATTTAAGAAATATAAGATGCCGATACAGACTGCATAGGACAATAAAATAGATAAGTACATCATCTTCCCTTCCACTACCCGAAATATGTTTAGTCTTTCTCAATAAATCAGTATCAATGTGTGTGCCTCCGTTGTGCAGAAAGATAATCTGTAGATTTAGCAAAATTTACAACTAAGTTAAATATAGGGCAAGCTACAGCAGAGTGTAGCTAGGATCAAATATATATATATTTATTGAGGCAGGACATAAAATTAAAGTGATTTATTATTGTTAAATTTATAAGGTTAAAGAGTCTCGGATACCAGAAATAGAGAAAAGAGAGATTCCCTCGGTAAATTGCCACAGACAATTGGACAGTCAGAAGTGCAAACGAGGCCTACAACAGAGGATGAAGGATAAACAGATCACTAAATTTGGTTTATGCAGTATTTAAGCACAGGCAAGGCAATTCCAGCCTTTATAAGGCATGCGTATTTTAAAATCAATTTGTAATGTGACAGAAAGCCAGTAAAAGAGTCTGAGCTCGGGTGTGATCTACTGTGATAGTTAGTTCTATGCAAACATGAATCAAGACCAATACGTCCTGCCGAGCCAACAATGATCTTAACCTTCCTCGATTGGTAATGTGAATTCTTAACAATGTGGTTCTTCAAAGAAAAGCTTAAGCTGAAAAATGGTGCCACGCTTCCTGGCAAAGAAGACAAGGGGAGTCATATTCATCGTCAGCTCTACAACAGGGCAAAAGAGGGAAGGGTGGGAGGTGGAGAGGGGCTGCTCAGAGGGCGATGGGCCTTTTAGATGATAACAGCAGAATTTGGTGTTGTCTGTATCTAAGTCCCTCCAGAAATTCCGAACATAACAGTGGTTACAGTATTCATCTTACTATAAAGTGCTGGATATAGTAGAAAAGAATGGGGAAGCAGACACGAGTTCAAAAATGTTAAATGTCTTTTGAATTGAATAGAGGACATTCTAGGATTTAAAATGTAGAAGGGACCTTAAAGATCATTGAGACCAAACAAACTGAGCTCAGGAACCCATTGAACCAAGGTCCCAACCAGATGTGCATTTTGGGCCTTCTTCATCATGCCCCACCCTCCTTTTTAGCTTCCTTTTGTGTTTTCTCTTCCCTACTTTAGACTGTAAACTCCTTGAGGGCGGGGACCATCTTTCTTTTTCTTGTTTGTATTTTCAGCTCTTTCATAGTGTCTGGCACAATGTAGGGCTTAATCAGTTTTTATTCACTGACCCACAGGAGCCACGCCAAGATTTGACTCTAGACCTTTTAATTCCATATCCAGAGCCACTGCTACTATGGTCAGTAAACAGTTGAATTGAATTGGGTTAAACTGAATTAAAAGTCTGGTAAAAACCCAATGTATTTACCAGTACAAAATGACAACTTGAAAACATTCTTGATAACTAATTTTTTAAAATCCTTTTAGTCTTTTCTCTTTTTGACACATGCATTAATAGTGACATCTTTCTACAACATACTGATTATATTCTGAATAAGCATTTAACAGTTTAACAAAGAGCATTTCATACATGATTTTCCCAACGTCTGTAATCACTGAAGAGAAATATCCATTTGCCCGACTGATATGTTTGTGAAAAGCAATATATAACCAAAAATTTAATAAACTGAATCGTAGGCAAGCTCCCCCGGAGCATTTAAAATATGAAATAGGATTATTATGAAGATCCAGTGAGATAATGTATGTGAAAAAGGCATGAGAAATGTAAAGTGCTACTCATGTGATGTATCATCGTTGTGGGGTGCAGGGGGGGAGGGGATCCTAGAACATGGAAAAAAGTCCTGACTTCGGAATCTTAAATTCTGGACTTTTGTTCTGGTTCTGCCGCTATAACCCTGTTGTTGTTCTTGAGTCATTTCAGTCGTGTCCAACTCTCTGTGATTCCATTTAGGGTTTTCTTGGCAAAGATACTGGAATGGTTTGCCATTTCCTTCTCCAGTTCATTTTACAAATGAGGAAACTAAGGCAAAAAGGGTTAAGTGACTTGCCCAGGGTCACACAGCTATAAGTGTCCAAGGCCGTATTTGAACTCAGGTCCCCCTGACTCCAGGATGGCGCTTTATCCACTGTGGCACCTAGCTGTCCATAACCTTGTTTTTTATCCCTGGGCCTATTTTCTTATCTGTGACATGGAGATCATAATATGTGCCCTGTCTAATACACAGCATTGATTTAAGGATCAAATTAAATGATATATGTGAACGTGTTTTAGAAACGGTAAAGCCTAAAATGCACTTGTCATCAACCTTAGACCACCCATGAGGATTTATTAAGCATGTGCTATGTGCCAGGCACTACGCTTATCACTAGGGATACGAGGACAAAAAATGAAACAGCCCCTGCCTTCAAGGAGCTTATGTTCTATCAGTAAAGATGACATGTATATATGTAAGTAAAATAAGTAAAATAAATATGTGATAGTTTGGGGAGGGAGGGCACTAACAAGAGGGTAGAAGGTCATACTTGAGTTCAGCTTTAAAGGAAGCTAGGAATTATGAGGTGGAAAAGAGGAGGGAGTGCATGATAGGCATGGGGGACAGCCAATGCAAAGGATGGAGTGTCACGTGTGAGAAATAGTAAGAAGGCCAGTTTGGCTGGATCGCAAAGTACAGAAAGGAGGGTAATGTATAATTATGCCAGGAAGTAGGTTGGGGCCAGGTTATGAAGGGCTTTCAATGTCAAATTCTGGAAGGGAATTTATATTTGATCCTTGAGGCATCGTTAGTTATTACAAAAGAGTCCTTTATAAAGCAAAACTTCTTAATTTCAGATCATCAGGTTTTCTTCAAAGATCCTGGGAAAGGAAAGGAAATGGTACCTACTGTGTTAAGTGTTTTTAACAAACTTTATTTTATTTGATCCTCACAACAACCCTGTGGGGGAGGAACTCCTAAAATCTCCATTTTATACTTGGGGAAACTGAGGCAAATAGAGGTTAAAGTGACTTTTGTCCAGAGTTACATAGCTAATAAATGTCTGAGGCCATATTTGAACTCAGGTCTTCCTGACTCAAGGTCCAGTGATCTATCTTCTTCACTACCAACTGCCTGGAGTCAGAAGGATCTGGGTTTCTGACCTACCTTGAACACATACCAGTTGTGGGACCACCGTACTTTCCTTAACCTGTCAGTGACGTAGAAATCAACAGTATAAATTATAGCCTCGCACAACAGATCTACAATGGTGGAGGGAGTTTCCATGCCAAGAGTTCCTATAAAATAGTCTAAGCTGATGTTAATTATAGAGTCATTAATAAATGTCCCTTGCCATCATTTTTGAGGTACCTTCTGAAAACTAGGATTTTATGACCTCTGTGATATATCTATATTGGCCCAGCGGAATCAGGTTCAATCAGAAGATTCAGTTCTTTTCCTGAAGAATTGTGGCCCATTCCTTATTAAAGTGGCACAATGAGGGCAAGGCCTCAATATTTCTTAGTCCCTCCTCTTTGCACAGATGGCCCTGAGGTTGATCAGAGTGACCAAATCTCTCAGTCTCTTCCAGTTTTTCAAAATAATAATAATTCCGTGGGCTCATATCTGGCAAATAGAAGACAAGAGATTAGTTTCCATCCGGAGAAGCAGCAACAGTGTCGTAGAAAGGACATAATCCATTGCAGTTTCAAATCAGTTAATATACATCTGTTGGCTAGAGCACATGAGTCTCCCTTGGGGCTTCAGTCTCCCACATAACTGCTCCTTGTACTTGGAACCCACATCTTCTCAGGTCCCCCAGTTAGCCGTCTCCTGATGCAGTCTATGAGAAAATCTTTTCTTAGGATATCTGCATGCATGACAGATTCAAATGGAAGGGGCTGTTGAGAGCTGAAGCCTCGCAGAGCTCAATTATAAGTGAGAAGGCCAGGCTTCCTCCAGACTCTCTTGAATGCCTACCCAGGTCACAGCAGGATCTGTCTGCTGCACTCTGTCATTCATTACGGCAGTAGCATCTACTTCTCCACAGCTGTAAACAATAATAGCTTAATAGCTAGCCTCTCTCTGGTGATCCCATTTGACCCTCACCACAACCCTGGGAGGCAGGTGCTTTTAGTCACCCATGAGATCATAGGATGAATCAAAGGTTTAGGGATCATCTAGCCCAACCCCCTCATTTTCTGAAAGAGGAAACTGAGACTGAGAGAGGTGAACTTACATAGGCTTACAGTGAGCGCAGAACTGAAATTCAAATCAAATTCTATCTCCAAATGAAGGATTCTTTCCCCTCCTCCATGCTGCCTCCTTCCAGTGCTTAGCTCGGTGCCTGGCACATAGTAGACACTTAAAAATGCATATTGACTAATTGATTGATACCATTTGTGCGGCTCACTCATAAATCAACTTTGCAAATAAGCTGAGCCTTACTTACAACCTCCAAGTATCTTTTCGTTTTCTGTTGGGTCACCTATTACCTTAATTCTTTGGAGACTGTGGGGTTCTATGATTCACATCATTGGGATAATATTTTTGATAAAAAATAAAATGTGGGCTCCAATGGGAGAGAGCAATTTAGGATCATTCTCTCTAGTCAGTCATCTCCATCCTATTCAATTCTGGTCTCCAGTCATTGTCCATCGTTGTTACCTGTCCAGGTTAGAAGTTTTGTTGTTAATGTTCAGTTGTATCTGACTCTCTGTGACTCCATTTGGGGAATTTTCTTGACAGAGATACTGTATGACCTTGGGCAAGTCATTTAACCTCCGTCTGCCTCAGTTTCCCCAGCTGTGAAATGGGGATCATTAGAGCACCAACCTCCAAGGGCTGTTGAGAGGATCAAATTATAAAATTATAAAATGTTTAGCACAGTAGCTGGCACATAGTAAATGCTATATAAAAATTAGCTATTATTATCAACTAAGGATTCCGAGAGGTAGGCGTAGGGAGGGAGAGCCTTCTGGGCATGGATGACAGTTTGTAAGATTTGGCAAAAGGATATGGGGAGCATCATGCAAATTAGTTTGTGTGAAACAGATTCTGTGAGGGGAAACAGTATAAAATAAATTTGGAAAGATAGATTGGACCCACATTATAAGCGACATTAGTGCTAGACAGAGGAATGGTCAGATCTATGCTGCTTTACTAGGAGTACTTCAGTATTAAAGATTTTACGGTCACAACAATAATGTCCCAGGTGGCAGACCTTTCATCCAAATGGATTTTGCTCATCTTAAATAACCAAGGAAGATTTTTATAAACTTTCTATTCAATATATCTAGAACATTGTCTCCAGAGTAAAATGTCATAACCGGATCCCAAGGGGTATATAATCAACAAACTGGAGGATGGGAAGTTAAGTCACGTTTTACCCTCCCTCAATATCAACTGTGAGGCTTGTCTCCAACGCAATCACACCTACCCTTTGTCCATTAAAGCCCAACACTCCTACATGCCTAATCGCCTCCCTTCTGCGGTGGGCATCAACCTTTTAGAGAAGTTATAACCTAACTTCTTATCTAGTCATCCAGAGCAGCAGCTGGCAGAGCCATTGGTAACTCCTCCCATGCCTTCTCACTACGTGTCCGCTGTGTCCCCCCAAGTCATCCTGTGGCCTGCGCGTGTGCTCAGATTTTTTTTTTTTTTTACTGCTAGGAATGTGTCATCCAGAAAGTTTTGAGACCACTGACCTAGAATGATCACCCCAGGAAGCAGCTGTGAAATTAGTGAAAGTTTGAACTTCCTCAAATCAACAGTAATATCTGTTTCTCTGAAGATGTTAAGTACTCATTAAAAAGACTTCTCCGCCCTTGATTTGAAGAGGGAGGTAGTGGCCTCATAGTAGGAGTGCATTTTTAAAAGAAAGTGCTAACTATTCTCTAACAACTTATATTAAGCACACTATCTGTTCTTCAAGCTTAATTTCACAATAATAATCCTTGTAGAAATGAGGGCAAAATGCCACAAATCATTATAGTAGCCACATGGGAAAATTTAAGGCATTTCAATCATGTCAATATGAGGAAAATCACCTTTCTCTTCCTGATGGTGAGAATTGTTTACAATTAGTATGGCTCTTTGCTCTGTATATTTTTACTGCAATGACCACTGGAAGTAAAGCACCTTTAATTAGTGAGAATTAGATTCTCATTTGATTAATGAGAAATGAAAAGCTAGGAAAAGAATGGAGTTGCTTATCTGAGTTTTGATAATTCATTGGGTTTAGGACCCAGCATATTAAGCATAATGTCATCTCTGCAAATGACCTGTGAGGTAGAAAAGTTCCTCAGCCTGAAAATAGGAACCTACTGAAAGTTCTAGGAGAAAGATGGAGGATTTGAAAGGGGTAGAGAAGTTCAGCTTGGGGGGAAGGGGGCTCTTTTCAAAAGGCAAACATGAGGGACATAATAACAAAAAAAAGGTCCTGGGTCTAGCTCTCCCTAGGGCTTAAATACTAGCTTAGAATAAGAAGTAAAGTAACTTCCAATGAAGATGACCCAAATGACCAAAACTCAGCCATAAGTGACCAGTGAATTTGTTTCAAGTAAATTGACCGGGTTAGTTAAGAACATTTTACCTCTAAAAGAGCAAACGAAGCTTTTGCCAAGATCAATGCAGTATGTACAATGTTAACAATGAAATCTCATGGGAGAAATATTTGGAGGGCCTGGAGACTCTCCACACGTGAAGATAAGGTTAGGAAGCTGATCCTAAAAAGACAGTCTTGACAAACCAAATTTACTTCAGTTGAGGAGTGTGAGAATCCAGACCACACTGGGTCTATTGACTTAGGTCAGCAGAACTAAATTCGGAATAAAGTGAGCTAGAGAAGAGCTAGATTGAATTCCCTTTATTTACTTGGAAGACAAGGGTTACCTTTGAGAACCCAAAATTGTATTCCTCTTCCCTCTATTTCGAATTCCTGTTCAGAAAAGAGACTCATCACCTGTAGTCTGCCCACTTGGGGATGAATTCTTTGGCTATCACAAAATAAAAAACTGAGTTGCTCTTTTTTTTTTACCCAAATGCACCTGGGTCTCTGCAGCCCCTTTCCATTTCTGCAGTGAAAGTAGTGGGAAAAGGGATCAAGAATCACACTGTTTTTTTTTAAATAGCTATAAATTTTAACTTAGATATTGGTATTGTAAATGTGAGATCCTTATCCAGTGACTAGTGAGGGGCGTATTATGAGAGGAAATGAATCATGTAAATTTTGACATTCTTGCTATAAATATAAGAAGAAAATTGAAAGATAGCTCAGGGAATTGCCTTAGAGGCATTCATAGGACCATAGATTTCGGTCTGGCAAGGAACTTAGAGATCATCTTGTCAAACCCCTTTATTTTATAGCTGGCGGATCCAGGGTGTGGAATGATAAAGTGATTTGCTGAAGACCTCAAAGGTAACAAGTGCAAGAACTGGGATTCAAACACAGGTCTTTGGTGTCCAAATCCGCTGCTCTTTGCACTGTATTGAATTGCCAGTTTTGGTTTTGTGGCTCATCAGAAGAAACATTATTTCATGAGACGTTTAGTCAAGTATTTGCAACCATGAAAATACTCGTAGGTTATGCACCAGCATCTGTTACCGAGGATGAAATGGTAATGAAATTCTATAAAGAACTTTAAAAGACCCTCAAAAATAAATCAACATATACTTTAAAATTTGATGGCTGCACCAAAAAGGTGGGAATATGTAAGGATGAGGAATATGTTGGAAAATATGGATTGGGGATAAGGAATGAGATAACCATCAGACTACAGAGTAGCATCGTGCCTCTGTATTATGAATACTGCCTTTGAAAAAAGAAATGGAAGACTTTAGACATAGTGACCACCAGTATCATTTAAAAAGAAGTATGTTATATTCCAATATACAGGAAATGATTTGTTATTGATCTGACCATTAATTGTGAATCATCTGTCTGTGTCATCAGAACAGCAACTTGTTAGAGCAAAGACCAAAATTAAAACGGAGCTCTAAGACTCAAGTCAGAAGACTCATCTTCATGAGTTCAAATATAGCTTCAGACTAGCTGTGTGGCCTTGAACAAGTCACTTAACCCTGTTCACCTCAGTCCCTCATCTGTAAAATGAGCTGGAGAAGAAAATGACAAACCACTCCAATATCTTTGCCAAGAAAACCCCAAAGGGCGTCACGAAGAGTTAGACATAATTGAAAAATGACTGAACAAAAAAAAGAGAATGAATAAATATGATGAAAAGTTGTGGTGTACAATTAAAACAACTTAATCCCGATATAATCAAGTTTTTGATGGTAAAAAATAGGATGTAGACAGAATGTAGACACTGGATGTAGACAAATGCTACAATAACTTAATATAGAAGTCTAATTGGTATAAATCAATTGTAATAACAAGGAGCCCCAAAGGACCTAAAAAGCACATTAGTCAACCAACATTGACTTATTTTCTAAGCAGAGAGATACAACAGCCTAGGGCAACACCAGTTTAGAATATACATTTGTTTATAAAATCTTACAGAGAAGGATGATGGAAGATTATTAACCGTATTGCCTCATAAAACAGTGAGAAGCAGTAGAGGATAAAACCATTTAGAAGGAAACTGGATGGGAAATCCAAGTTGGTAAAGTCATCCTGAAGGCATTTGAAGATGAGAACTGAGGGACAGCAAACAGAAGAAAAGTGGAAATAGCAAAGATTTTTCAAAAATGAAATACTATTTTTCAAATGTTAAGCGTTTTTTTCTCCCATCTCCCTTCCCCAGCCCTCATGAAAAAAAGAAAAAGAAAACCCTTGTACCAAATATGCACAGTTAAGGAAAACCAATTCTTGTATTGGCCGTATGCAAAAATTCATTCTGCCTATTTAGTCTGTCTTTGTTAAGAGGTGGGTAGAATTCTTGATCAGATCTCTGGAATCATGGGTAATCACTGCCATGATCAGAGTTAAGTCTTTAAAAATTGTTCAATTTTATAATACTGTTATTATTGTCTAAATTTTTTTTCCTGGTTTTGCCTACTTCACTTTGTATCCATTTATTCAAACCTTCTTGGGTTGCTCTGAAACCATATTTTCCCTCATTTCTTAAAGCACCAAAGTAGTCCATTCAGATACCTTCATTTGTTCAACCATTTCCCAATTGATGGGCCCACGTTTCCAGTTCTTTATCACTATGAAACAGTTATTAAAAATATTTTTGTATATAAAGGATTTTTCCCTCTTGCTTTTATTTCTTTGGAATCAAAGTTGTATCACTGGGTCCTTGGACTTGTACCAAGTACTCTGCCTAGTAGTTGTATCTCTGGGTCAAAGAGCATGCAATTTAGTATCTTTTGGGGGAGGGGTATAGTTCCAAATTGCTCTCTAGAATGGATGTACAAATTTACAGTTCCACCAACAATGCATCAATGTTCTTGTTTCCCTATAGTCCCCCAATATTTATCATTTTCCTTTTTGGTCAGCTTTGTTGATCTGATGGGTGTGAGGTAGGTAGAACCTCAGAGTTTCTTTAATTTGCATTCTTCAGCTTATTACTAATTTAGAGTATTTTTTCATATGACCTTAGGTAGCTTGGATTTATTCTACTGAAAACTACCCGTTTCATATTCTTTGAGCATTTATCAGTGGGGGGATGGATCCTATTATTGCAATTTTGACTCTGTTCCTTACATTATAGCTTGGAAATGAGAATTTTATTAGAGAAACTTGCTACGAGGATTTTTTTCCCCAAGTTAATTGTTCCTCTTCTAATCTTAGCTGCATTGAATTTATTTGTGCAAAATCTTTTAAAATTTTATGTTATCAAAATTGTCCAGTTAAGTTCTACAATCCTCACTATTCCTTGTTTGGTCACAAATTCTTTACCTAAGTAGATCTGAAAGATAGTATCTTCCTTGTTCCTCTAATTTGATGATGTGACTTTTTATAGCTAGGTCATGTATCCATTTGGAGTTCATCTTGGTAAATGGTGTAAGGTGTTGGTCTAAATCTAATTTCTGCCAGTTTGCTGTTTAGTTTTCTCCAGCAGTTATTTGTCAGATAGTGAGTCCTTACCTTACTTGCTGGAGTCTTTAGATTTACCGAACACTCAGCTATTAGATTCTTTTGCTTCAGTATGTTGTATACTTAATCTGTTCCATGATCAACCTTCCTAATTTTGAACCAGTACTAAATTGTTTCAGTGTTTACTGATTTGTAGTATGGTTTGACAGGTAATGCCAGACCCTTTTCCTTTCTAAATTTTATCATTTCCCTTGAGACTTTTTACCTTTTTGTATTTCTAAATGAATTGAGTTTTTTTCCCTTCCTCAATAAAGTAATCCTTTTGTAGTTGGATTAATATAGCACTGAATAAATAAAATAATTTAGGTAGTGTTGTCCTTTTTATTATACAGCAAAGATTTTTATGACATGGTTTTTTTTCCAGCTATCAAGGACAGTAGAGCCACCACACAGACTCTAACGTTACAGTATCCAATTTACTTTTAGAGGAGATATAAATAACACTTAAAAGAACTCAGATGAGAAAAGCATCTGGATTCAACCAAATGTATATAGGAGAGGTCTGTGCTGGGAGTGACAGAATTGTGAGGGCATTGAGAGATCAATTTATAATGTATCTGATGGAGGGGAAGATACTAAAGGTGTGAAAAAAAACCATCTGGGACATTATAAATAAAAAAAAAGAAATGGTTATGGAAAATCAACAACTAATCTGTAAGTCCCTTTTCCTATCTATGTAAAATTTTATGAGACTCATCTAAACATAGATATAAGCCATTCTTAATGAGAGTGTTAGTAGGGTTCAGGCAGGCTTTTGTGGTATTCCACAGCAGATCACAGACTGAGTCAAGACATAATTAATTGAAAGATATAGAGAATATAAGACCCCACTGTGACTATTTTTTAATGTTATTTTTATTGATGTCTTTTTTTTGTCATATCACATTCATTTCTGACTACCCTTGCCTTGTTCCCATTCAGTGGACCATCTCTTATATCCCTTTAAATCTTTGTTATAAAGATCTTAAAAGGGTAAAAAACAGTTTAGCAAATCAGCACATTGACTCTGCCTGGCAGCATATGCAGTATTCCAAACCCATATGCTCTTACCTCTGCAATGAAAGGGTGAAAGTACATTTTCTTCAGTTCTTTGCAAGGGCTAACCTTGGTCATTATAAGTACACAGCATTGTTTCTTTGTGTTGCTCTGCATATTTACACTGTGGTAGTCATCTAATAATTAAATGTGAATTAGGTGTTTACTATTGGGGTATGGGAGGACCCTGTGTGAAAGGACTGAGCTTAAACACACACCCCAAAAGACAGTCCCTTCCTTGCCCTCAAGGAGCTTACGTTCTAACCATGGGAGAAAATGTATACACCTATATATTCAAGATACATAATATAATATAATGCAATGCAATACAATTGTCAACTGGACCAGAACAGGTTTCCAGAACAGGGTGGCCAGAGCAGATTAGAGACGGAAGAGGCAGGGATCAAACAGAAGTTTAATTTCAAAGTGACGAAAATGCTTGCAAGTGGAAGTCCACCTTCCTGAGAAGGCTTGTGGCATGTGCCTTGTGGCAGGGGTAGGGATATTTAACCCTGAAAACCACAAGAAGGTGAGATCTAACACCATCATTCTTAGGTCTTGAGTAAATAGTTCCTACAGCAGGCCCACATGTGAAGGCTTCTTTGGGACAATACAGGCATTCCTGAGTCCTGTGGGAACAGTCTCCAAGTTATTAGAATCATAGAGCCTTTTAATTGTCTCAAGTGTTTAGGATTGTTGAACCTTGTGATTATTCAGCAGGGTATAGAACCAGAGTTAGCATGGCAGGAGTGGTAGTGCAGGCCCTAGTTCTATTCACTTAACAGTTACAAGCATAGGAATTATTAGCATGTCAGGAAGTTTGATTGATGGCTTTCTAGTGCAGTAGGCTCACTGCTTCTGACTCTCAGGTCCCTGGGAAATAGGGAAGCTAGTAAAATCATAAATACCTCAAGGAACACCTGGTGCTTGGTTAAAGCAATACATTTTGCCAGAGGGTGAGATCATCCAGAGGGTGAGCACAAAGGATTGTTGTTATGCCAAGTTCAGGGCATAGCTTGCTTTTTGAGCCTTAGCTCTGGAAAACACTATGTCTCCTAAGATCATGACACAATAAATATATAATAATATATGCAAGATAAGAATAAAGTACTTACGAAGTAACTTTGAAGAGGAAGGTTAATTGCCAATAGGGCAACCAGGAAAGGCCTCCTGCAGAAGGTGTCAGTTGAGCTGAATATTGAAGGAAGCCAAGGATTTGAAGAGATGGAGAATGAGAATGGAGAACATTCTTATCCGAGATAGTGCAAAGGATATGAGAATTACAGTATCATATGAACTTTAGGGAAATCACTTTGGCAGTTTGTGGTGGTTCAGTCATTTCAGTCATGTCTGATTCTTCATGACTCCATGTGGTGTTTTCTTGGCAAAGATACTGGAGGGGTTTGCTATTTCCTTCTCTAGCTCATTTTACAGATGGGGAACTGAGGCAAACAGGTTTAAGTGATTTGCTTAGGGTCATCTAGCAAATAAGTTTCTGAGGCCAGATTTTAACTCAGGAACATGAGTCTTTCTGACTTCAGGCCTGGTTTACTATCCACTGCACTTCAAATTGAAGGGAGAGCAAGACTTAAGGCAATGGGATTAATTAGGAGGCTATTAAAACAACATAAGTGAGAAGTAATAAGGGCTTAAACTGTGGTGGTGGCTACATCAATGGAGAAAAGGGAATGTGTATGAGAATGACAAGATTTGGTAATGGATTGAATATGTGGGGTGAGAGTTAGGAGTTGAGAATGACCCTAAGATAGTGTAACAATTAAGGTGGGACTTTTTTTTAATTGCTTTCTCTTTTAGTACTTATTTAATCGAGTGCCCTTGTTTCTTTGATTAAATCAGGAGTCTTTGATGACCTCCTTGCCTCAAGAGAAAGCCTAGGCCACAGTCGTGTGTTTGTGATGCTTTTAGGTCATGTGGGTGAGTGCATGTTGTGACACCCTTTGACCCTGAACAGAATATATAAACTCAAGAGGTTGGTATCTTCCCTTGGGGCTCTCACTCACTGGAAGAATGGCCTGTGACTCTGGGCAAGCCATTGTAACTGCCCCCCAGCTTTGCTAACCCAGATGTTGGTTTGTATTTGGTCTGTTTATAGTGTATGTTTGTAATTTGTTTGTATTTGCTCTGAAGTTCAGTTGCTGGCTTTTCCTCTTGAACTAAGTGAACGATATTCATATGTTGGATTAAAGTGGGATTGTTAACCCCTTAAAGTTACTTTCCTTAGTAAAGCAGATCAAAGAACCTGTGCTGGCAGCATTCTTGTTGCTGGTCTTGTTGGGTGTTATATCTCTACAGCAGCTGCTAGCAAAATTGCTACAGATAGTTGCTACAGATAGTGACTAGAAAGATGGTGGTAATCTTGACAGATATAAGGAAGTCAGGTAATGACCAGGTTTTGGGGGAAAGATAATGAGTTCTGGTTTGAATGTGTAGATGTGGAGATACCTCTAGGACATTCGGTTTGAAATGTCCTATAGGCAGGTGGTCATGTAGGACTGGAGATGAGGAGAGAAATTAGATGTGATTGGGCAGTCTTGAGATAAGAATGTGCTCTTTTAGTTTAGGTTTGGTGTAGGAACTAAAGGAGACACTCATAAGTCATTCAGTAGCCAAGAAAAACAAGTTTATTTAAGCCTTTACATGGAAAGGATGTTAGGTAGAGGGGACTCCCTCCTCCTTCACTTTCATATGATTATCATGGCAGAGTGTGATGACTCATGTGGTCTTGTCATATCCACCAAGTCTAAAGAGTCCCATCACCATGCGGATGGGCCTTTTAAATGCTCCCAGGTGACCAGGAAGCTGAATTATGGCCAGAGACTACCAGGAAACAGCTTCAAAGAAGGCACAGCTTGAGCCAGCTGTAACAACAGCTCACCTTTCAAGGAATTGCTGG
This sequence comes from Trichosurus vulpecula, assembly GCF_011100635.1. Lineage (NCBI taxonomy): Eukaryota > Metazoa > Chordata > Mammalia > Diprotodontia > Phalangeridae > Trichosurus > Trichosurus vulpecula. The sequence goes on along the minus strand of NC_050576.1, from coordinate 285,901,355 downwards.
TCTTGGGGGGTGGTGTGGGTTGGGTGGGGTGGAGAGGGAGTAGTAAGGGATGGGATGGGATGGGATGCTGGTAGACCAATGCCCCTATCACACTAAGGCTGGATATATAGATTCATGCATCATCTCAATAAGATAAGTAAACCTGTGGGAGCTGATGAGATCACTAAGCAAGAGTTTTGACAAACAACATCCCAAGGGCTGAATCACACTCACTGCCTGTTTTGGTAATGTCATGAGGTAAGAATAGCTTTTACATTAAAAAGAAATACAATAAAACTTTATTTAAAATTGTAAAAATCATTCTTATACCCTAGGCATACAAAAACAAGTGGTGGGCTGGATTTGACCCTGTTAGTTTACCATCTGCTAATGAGAGCAAAGAGAAGAGGGTGAGGGTGTAACCATGAGGAACATCCACAGTTAGTGGGCATGAAATGGATGAAAATCCAGCTGGGAAGACTGAGAAGGGATTGTCAGACAGGTAGCAAGAGAACTGAGGTAGCATTATCATGAAAACCAACAGAGAATGAAGTTTCTGGGAGGAGAAGTTGGCCAACATTGTCAAATGTTACAGAGGGTTCAAGGCTGAGCATTAAGAAAAGGCCATTAGATTTCATGTTTAATAGATCATTGGTCACTGTGGAAAGGGTGGTTTCAATTGAATGCTGACATCAGAAACCACATTGCAGAGGGATTTTTTAAGGAGTTGAGAAGGGGAGGAGAGATATAGGATGATAGGGGATATGATAGGCTCTACTTACTATTCCTTTAATGATACTTCATCTCCCACCTCCATGCTTTTGCCTTGTCTGTCCTCTAAGACTAAAATGTACTGTACTCCCTCCTCACTTTAGTTTCTTAGAATCATTTTGAGGCTTAGCTCTAGTACTCCCTGCTATACGAAGCCTTTCCTGACCCCTGACAGCTGCTAGGGCAATACTCCCCAATCACTTTCTATCTATTTTGGTTATTTTTAAAAGACCTATCTATGTACATATTGTCTCCCCTAGCTAGACTGTAAGCTCTTTGAGGTCAAGAACTATCACTTTTTTCTTTATATCCTCTTTGCTTTGTACATGGTAGGCATTTGATAAATGCCTGTTGATTAATTGATTGACTAATCTTGAGCACATGACTAGAAATAGGAAGTCTGGGTCAAAAGGTATGGACATTTCAATTACTTTTTTTTTTTTTAGCTTAAATCGAAATTGTTTTTCAGTATGGTTGCCACAATTCACAGTTTCACCAACAGCATATTAGCATGGCTGTTTCCCTCCACAATTTCTCCGACATTGACTTTTCATCTTTTTTTCAACTTTGTCAATTTCCTAAATATGAAGCAAAACCTCAGAATTATTTTAACTCATATTATTATTATTAGTGATTTGGAGCAATCTTTCCCATGGTTGTTAACGGTTTTCAATTTGTCCTTTTAAGAACCATCTCTTCATATTCTTTGACCAATTGTCCAGTGGGAATGACTGACTCTTAGTCTAATAGGTTTGGGTTATTGCCTTATATATCTTGATTATCATACCTTTATCAGAAATATTTGATAGAACATTTTCCTTCTCAATAGACAAATTTTCTTTTTTATTCTAGCTATATTGATTTTCTTCATGCAAAAGCTTTTCAATTTCATGTAATTGAAATAACCTATTTGATCTTTTGTGATGTCTTCTATATTTGCTTGGTTAAGAATTCTTTCCCAGACATAGCTGTAAAGGGTATCTGATCTTTTTTCTCCTTTAATTTATTTTTTAAATAATGTGACCCTTTATATTTAGGTCACGTATTTATTTTCAACTTATTGCACTATACGGTATAAGCTATTGATCTACCCCTAATTTCAGGCAAACTGCTTTCCAGAATCCCTAGCAATTATTATCAAATAAGGAATTCTTCTGCAGCTTAATGTTCATTGATTATAAAAATGTATTTGATTCAGAAGGTCACCACCTGACATTCTCTCTTCTAACAAGATCTCTCTCCCTCTGCCTTTCTCCCTCCCATTTGTCAAAAGTATTCAAGATCCCTTAAAAGATAGAACACTACATGTCCCTTAATGTTCTTGTACAGTTGTTTTAGGTGTGTCCAACTCTTCATGACCGCATTTGGGATTTTCTTGGCAGAGATACTGGAGTGGTTTGCCATTTCCTTCTCCAGCTCATTTTACAGATGAGGAAACTGAGGCAAACAGGGTTAAGTGACTCGCCTAGGGTCACACAGCTAGTAAGTGTCTGAGACCAGATTTGAACTCAGTAAGATGAGTCTTCCTGACTTTAGGCCTGGTGCTCTATCTGTTGTGCCACCTAGCTGCCCTTATCCCTTAATAATAATAGTAATTATTATTATATATATACATATATATGTGTGTATATAGACATATACACACATATACATTTATATATATAATATCCCTCGAAAGATATAATAATAGAGATAACTTTCAAATAACATCAGATGAGGCAGAAAAAGATCTATAAATGCAATATCCCTCAGAGCCAGGCCCAAATTAAGAGCCAAGGCTCCCTGGATTAGCTCTTGCCTTGGCACCCACCAGCTAACTCTCCTTCCTACACTTACTGATATCACCATGGTTCAGTATTATTGTACTCTGACCACAAATGCAAGCTCCACGCTTCTGCACATACAGCCCCTGACACAATGTCACTAAGGACTTCTGTTTTTTTCCTTTTTTTTTTTTTTTTTTTGCAGTTCTTGCTGCAGCATTCAACTGGACCTCTCTCCTTTCAGGCGGTCCTTCCACTTGGTCCCTTAATCAGCGCTGGTCTCTAACCAAGCACTTGACCAACACCAGCCCTGAGGCTCTGTCCTGACATTAAACGAGTCCGCAGAATTGGGAGCAGCTGTATCCCCTGCAGCTTCAGGGGACACAGCTGCCTTTCCCTTCCATCTTACATCATCCCCAGCTCCTGAAATTGAGAGAGGTAATTTGCACAACCCAATTCCATTCCTTTATTATTGTATAATATTCATGGCCTTGTAACCTTTTAAGATCGAGATCCAATTAGGGTAGACAAGTAGGTCATGCTTAGCTTCAACTCTGATGGGGGAACCATTAAACAGAGTTAATTACTGTAAATGGAAGAAAAGAATAAATTGTGAGCTTTATTTTTCCCATTTTGTTTGTGGCCCCTAATTAGACAGTTTTGTTTTGTTTTCTTGGTTAGAAAGGGGAATACAATATTTAATATGCTATCTCTCTTTGAATTTTCCCCTTTATTCCCAGGATTATGTCTTACTAGAGATAAAAATTGCCTGCCAGCTGATGAAACCTTACTTTCACTGCCAAGAAAAAACAGACTGGCCTAAGGTCATAAAATTGGATCAACCAGGTTTGCTATTGTTGGTGTGGCAGGCACCCAGGAGCAGTTATTTTACAACTTTCATAGTGTTAGATGACTTGAGGTGAACTGAGCTGAGTAAATTTTACTGTCCTAGTTGGAGTTCACCATAGTTCTATAGATGTGGCCTGTGTAGGCTTTGTGGAATTATAGAATCTTAGAGCTTGCAAAGATATTAGATGTTATCCCTCTTTGCCAAGCCCCCTCCCCTCACAAATGATCCCATTCCATCCTGTCTTCTCCAGCAGATTACCCCCACTCCCCAGATCCCCGTCATCCTTACTCTCACTAATCTTCTACTGCCCCCCGCCTAATGTCTGCTTCTCTACTGCCTAAAAATATGCCCATGTCTCCCCCTTCCTCAAAACCCGCCACCTGATCCAATCATCCCTGCTAACAGTTATCCCATGTCTTTCTTCACTTTTGTGGCTAAACTCCTTAAAAAGCTGTCCATAATAACTGTCTCTACTTCCTTTCAACTCTTTTTGACTCTCTACAGTCTTGCTTCCAACCTCCTCATTCGACTGAAATTGCTTTCTCCAAGTTACCAATAATCTCTTAATTGCCAAATCTGTTGACCTTTTCTCAAAACTCATTGCTCTTGACTTCACTTCAGCCTTTGACACTGTCCTTCACCCTTTTTTCCTTGATACCCTCTTATTTCTAAGTTTTTATGAGACTACACTCTCCTGGATCTCCTCCTACCTATCTAACCACTTCTATTTTTTTTCTGGATCGTGGTTCAGGTCATTCTGGATAATGGTGAATGTCTCTCAGGGTTCTGTCCTGGGCTATCCTCCTCTTCCTGGATACTACTTCTCTTGGTGACCTCATTAGCTCCCACAGATTCTGCTATTATCTCTTGTCAAGGATTATCAGATCTACTTATCCATCTTACCTCTCTCTTCCAGATTTTCATCTCTAGATGCCTATTAGACATATTGAACTGAATGGCCTATAGACATATTAAACTCATTATTTACATGTTCAGTTCAGTCTAAAACTAAACTCATTATTTTTATCCCCAAACCCTCCCCTCTTCCAAACTTTCCTATTACTGTTTAGGGCTCCACTATCCTGTTAATACTGCAGGCCCACAACTCCAAATCCTTGAATCCTCACTCTCTCTCACCCCCATAGTTAATCTGCTGTAAGTCCTTTGTGACATTTTGCATACATCCAATCTGTCTTCTGACACTGTCATTTTCAGGCTTCTTCTTGGCACACTCAGGGTCAGGCATGCTTTAATGAGTAAAGTCCCAACACACACACACACACACACACACACACACACACACACACACACACACAAATCCAAATAAAGTTCTTTCTCTTGGGGCTGTGTCCTTCTCCCCACACTGTTTTGCCCCCGATTCCAGAGGGGTGGCTAGACAACAAAGGCAACAGGGTGGGTTCTGGGGGGGGGGAGAGGGGGTCCACAGCACTTCCCCCCACCCCCCATAGATGACTCCACCCCCCTCCTGGGTCCCAAACCATCCCAGGGGAATGCAACAAAAAAGCACCCTCAGCACCTTGCTGCAAAGTTTGTATCTTGTCCCAGGGCTGATTTCCAAGCTCTGGGGTTCCTCATCTTCCAGCAGGAACCTGCTGCTCCTGGCTTCTTCCTGAGTCCTGAAGCAGGCAGCTCTCTGTTCCCACTGGGTAGGTGCAAAGGCAGCCCTCCACTCTTGCTCCAGGGCTCCATTCTAAGCTCTCACCACCTGCTCTGGTCTGGCTTCTGAATACGATACCCTTTCAGGGCATTCACCCCTCCAGCGTAGTCAGGAGCTGGGCTAATCCACTTGAGCCCTGGTTCTGGCCATCCCCACCTCCCACAAACCTCTGCTTGTTTTCCTCCCACAACCTGCTGCTCCAGCCTGGCTCCTCAGGAGTGCTAGTAAGGTAGGGAGGGGGAAGGAGAGGTTATCTCCCCTACTCTAGGCACCTGGGAAACCACTCCTGTCACTACTACTTGCCTGTTTTCCCTCAGGCTGCTGCTGCTTCTGGGGCTCCACAGAACCATAGCCATCATATAAAGAGCAACCCAACAACTGGGAAACATCCAACCACTATCCCAGTCCCCCAAAACCCCATACTTTCCTTTTAATTTGCAGATCCTGCCTGACTATGCTATTTTGTAACAACAATGTTACTTGCAGCTTCTGTGGCTGCATAAGGCCAATAACACCAGCACACAGAAGGGCTGCTAGCACAGTTTCTTTGATCTGCTTTTCTAAGGAAAGCAACTTTAAGGGGTTTACAATCTCACTTTAATTAAACATACATATATCATTCACTTAGTTCAAGGGGAAAAGTCAGCACCCTGAACTTCAGAGAAAACACAAACAGAAATTACAAGCAGAAATTATATACACAGAGCAAATAACATGAATCAGCAGACAGGGCTTCTATCTGTCTGTCCATAGCAATACATACATAGTTACCAGAGAGAGAAGCATCAAATATCTGGGTTTTCAAATGGGGGGAGGGCTCTTTAAGGGCTACCCAGAGTCTCATCTGGTCAAATCACAGGACCACTCTTCCAGTGAGTGAGCCTCCAGCAAAATGCTAACCTCAGAGTATATATACACTTCTTCAGAGTTAGAGGGTGTCACAACCATGTGACTCAAACTCATGTGACTTAGGCTTTCTTGTGACTTAAGCAGGTCATCAAAGACTCTTGATTCAACCAAAGACTCTTGATTGAAACAAAAGCAAGGCTCCATCAAAGGTACTTGATTACCTTAGTGCTGAGAAGCTCTGCAAAGGAAAAAACAGCAAAAAGTCCCACCCTGCTTGCCATCACACACTGCCACCATCCTATTGCAGGTCACACTTGGATTATTGCAATAGCTTGCTGATTGGTCTCCCTGTTTCAGGTCTTTCCTCACTCTAGTCCATCCTACACTCAGCTGTCAGTGTGAGCTTCCTAAAGCACAGGTTTGACCATGTCACCTCCCTATTCAATAAACTCCAGTGGTTCCCTATCAATCTAAAATCCTTTCTTTGGCATTCAAAACCCTTCATAACCTACCCCCCTTTTTACCCTTCTAATCTTCTTACATCTTACTCTCCCCCTCACCCTCACACTCTCTCTAATCCAATAACATTGGCCTCTTTCTTGGTCCTTGTACACATCTCTTCACTCCATCGCTTCATTCCAAACTTTCCCCTGGTTGTCCTTGTGTTGGTAAACAAAATGAGCTCTTAGCACTCAGTTCAACTAAGTGCCCTTGAAGAGTCTGGCCTTTGTTTCCTTGATTAGATTTGGGTGTCCTGGGTGCCTCCTTGCCTCAGGGGAGGGCCTAGTTTACACGTGAGTTTGAGTGACATGTTTGGGACATCAGAGGCTTTTAGACCACGTGGGTTCAAGTCACCTCTTTATGACGATTCTAGGTCGTGTGGGTGAGTCGCTATGACAGTTCTAGGTCGTGTGGGTGAGTCACATGTGTGACTCACCCTTGACCCTGAAAAAGATATGAAACCAGGGGTTGGCTTTCTCTTCTTCACAGCTCTTACCCACAGCAGTGGTGGCGTGAGTGATTCTGGGCCAGCCCTTGTTATGAGCTCCCGGGCTGAACCTAGATGTTGGTAACTATGAATTGTATTGGGTTTGTCTGTCGATGTTTGTAATTTGTTTGTATTTGTTCTGAAATTCAGGGTGCTGGCTTTTTCCCCTGAACTAAGTGAATGGTATTTGTATGCTGAATTAAAGTAAGCTTGTCAACCCCTTAACGTTGCTTTCCTTACTAAAGCAGATCAAAAGAACCTGAGCTTTTGAAGGGTGCTGGTAGCATGCTTGTTGTTTGGCTTGTGTTGGTCTTTCACCCCCCACAACAGCTGCTAGCCAGATTGTTGAAACAGTCCTCCATGCCTGGAATATTTTCTCTCCTGATCTTCTCCTTGATTTCCTGGATTCCTTCAGGTCTCCAGCTAGCATCCCACTTTCTGCAATCCTTCTTAATGCTAGTGCCATCTCTCTTGACTAGCTCTAATTTATCCCATACGTACATAATACATACATATACATATATACACATATACACACATACACACATATACATATACATACATATACATACATACATATAAAATCTTGTTTATACATAATTGTTTGTTCATTTTCTCCCCCAATAGAGTATGGGTTCCTTGCCAGCATGGAATGTCTTTTGTCTTTCTTTTTATCCCCAGTGATAAGCATAGTGTCTAGAACAGGGATGGGGAACCTGAAGCCTTGAGGCCACATGTGGCCCTTTAGATCCTCAAGTGTGATCCTTTGACTGTGTCCAAGTTTTACAGAACAAATCCTTTTATTAAGGGGACGCTGTCTATCTATAATGTTTGTGTGTGTAGGGGTGGGGTGGAGCTTAGTATATACTGGGCTATTGTAACACGGGAGCTTTTAGGCTCTGGCCTCTAGAAGACTCATTCTTGATCTGGGCAGCCAGGAGGAAGAGCACTGGAGACATGATAGGGGTTAATTTCTTTATTCTTCTCAAGGGGGTTGCTGATAATGGGAGCACCAACTCCTATAGCATTCCCCTAAGTCTCCACGGGGGCCACTTGAGATGAGCACACACATTCCACAACCCCCCCACCCAAGCCTCGATGGGGCTGGTTGAGGCAAGTACAGCATTCACATCCCCCACTTACTAACCAGTGCTCATTTGATTTATAGAGGAGCACACAAAGAAGGCAATTTGCCAGCAATAGCCTCACAAGTTTACATTAACTTTAGTAATATCGTGATGATTCAACATATGTGCTGTTTACAAGTTAAACTCAAATGTTTATACTGTCCATTCCTATATCACACTGTGTAAGCACAGTGAGACTGTTTACAGCCCATGATCCTGGAAACTAGTAGATTGTTACTATAAAGTCATGGATCCTGGGAACTAATATCTTGAAAAGAAAACAAACCCACCTTACATACAACTATGTAACTTGATCTTTCACTCTTATAAAGAACTATACTTCTATCGTTAACCCACAAAATAATTTTCCTTGTGTATCTGTGATTAAAGAGAACCAAAAGCAAAGCCAATCCATGATGTATGAAAATGCTGATAGTCAGTTCATGCTATCTGCAAACTCAGGGTTGGGAATACATTCAAGTAGGACTCAGGACACTGAAAATCAGCTGATAGCATAAAGCAGATGAGGCACAGGTGCCTAAAAGGAGGTAGGCCACAAAAGAGTTAGTGAGACTGACCTATGACCAATTTATGATATTTCAGGAGAAACAGGAGAAATGGCTATATCTATGTGTATATACGTATATATATATATACATATATATATATATCATTTTTATGTGTGGATTGTGATGTATATATATATGTATGTACACATATGTATATATGTATGAACACATATATGTATGTATCTATATATGTATGTACACACACATAGATAGATCCATCTAGAGAGGAATACCAGTACATGGACCAGTAAGATTTATATATATATTTAATGCACACATTGATTATTGCATGGTTTCTGATTTTTAAACATGATTTTGTGGTTGATGTTTGGAGACCGTGGGAAGGTTAAATAAAAGTTGGTTTCGTAACTGACAGAAATTTGGATTTTGTGAGTTTTAACTTATAAGGGAAAGATAAGTCACAGACCACCCACCAGGAGTTTCTGATTTGAGCCATTAGAGGCAGTGAAGAAGCCAGCAGGAAAGGAGTTAAGAAAATACTAGAAGAAGGAATAGACTGGTAGGAAAGCTTCAACTGCTGTATTTGAAGACTGCTGATTAAAAGAGAAACATTGCTTTGCAGATGAATAAAAGCAAGGACTGGGAACCTGCTGATTGGGAAAGAGCTACAGGTGTTTTTACCCCATTTACAATATAAGAGAGGTAAAACGTCTCTGAGGTAACTGGTTGTTCTTTACTGCTCCCTCTTATTTGAGAGTGAAAATAGTGAGAGAAGACAAGGTTTGCATGTGCTTTGTCATACACAAAAATTTGAAGCTGAAGAGAGAGAGCCAACTTGAGGAACTTTGCAGTTTTCTGGCTTAAGAAAATTTCTTGTCACTTTAATATCATAAAACTTTCTCAATGGCCTTTTAAGGGCAAATGTGAGTAAAAAGAGCTTGTTTCATCAACTTGAAAGGACAAGAAGAACAGAGTTGTCCAGCAGGAGGGGGATGGGGGAAGTAGCTAGCAAAGAAGTAGCTTCATATACTATCAGTTGTTCTTGGGAGGACCAAAGACATCAAAGCCTATCTGGGTTTTCTTCATTCATGTATCTTCCTGCTCGGTTTCTGTAAGTGTATGTCTATTCTCCCCCACGGACAGTGCCGATAATGGTAGGAGAGTATGACACATTTTTAGGTGTAGATTATAATGTTTTGATTATTACTGCATTTGCTTTATCTTAAGTACCTATAATGTTATAATTATTTTTGCTTTTGCTTTGTTTAATAAATATTTTATGTTTAAGATCTGATGGTGTCATAGTGACTAATTTTGTATAAATGGCAATTACATCAGTGGGGGCTCATGAGCTAGACTTGCAAGTAATAGGCAGGCATTCTCCTGCCTATCCCATACACATACTTTACCACCATAGGGTTATTTCAAGGGTGTTTTAAGTGTAGCCCCTTGGTAGCATTTCAAATCTGGAACCCCAGACTTGCTGGTATGAGTACAAGTTAGGGTAAGTAAGCTGCCCCTGAGAGACAGTGGTGGCCATGTCTATTCCAAGTACTACACTTATAAGATGGTCATTAATCATCCAATTTGACTTGACTATATCAGAAACTGATATATAAATCCAACCCTTAGCAATCAATTAAATACTGAGTCATTGGCAAGGGATTCCTGACCAAATGTGGGTATAGGTTAAGGTTAACTATATATCCTTAGAAGAGAAAATATGACTTAATATAAAGTTTGGGTCATTTGAAGAGAAAAGGGCAGGGGAATTTATATATGTTTTTCAGAGGTTCCTAACATATTTGACATTTCCTCTATTGAATTGGGCTTGAGGCCAGTAAGAATTGCTAACATTTATATAGCCCTTTAAGATTTTCAAACTGCTTTATCCATATTATTTCAGTTAATCCTCACAACAGCCTTTTAAGGTAGGGGCTATTGTTACATCCATTTAATAAATGAGGGAACTGGGCCAGGCAGAGGTCAAGAAACTTTCCCGTGGTCACACAGTTAATAAGTGCCAGAGGAAGGATTCAAACACATAGCTTACAGTCTCTTAGCCCACTGCTACTCTTTAGGTGCAAACAGAGTCAAGCTGTGAGCCAAAAGCTTATGTAAGAAAGTATCTGAGTTACTCTGCATCTCTGGGGCAACTACAAGAGGGGAAAAGAGCTAGTGATCTCAGTTGATCTGCCTAAAAACCCCGTGAGGTGGGTGGAAAAAGCATTATCGTTCCCATTTTGTAGACAAAAAATCTAAGGGACAGAAGACTGAAAGGACTTGGCTGAGATCAGATATCAAGTTAAATGTCAGAACCCAATGTCAAAATGAAGTCTTTTGACTCCAAATCCCGGAAGCTTTTCACTAGGTCATTATATTATGCATAAATCTATTTTCTTTCCTTTTGAAATGTTAAATACAAAAGCAAAATTGAGTAAATAATTGGCTTCCCCTTCCCTGCTTGTGGTTGCTTAGTAGATAAATTCTTGACAAGAAAGAAAATATTCTTCCCTGTTTAATTGCTTTTTTGTCACCTAAAATAATTACTCCTAAAACCATGGCTAAATTTGGTGAGAATTTCTAGTTAGTGTATTGTTCAACTAGGTTTTGCTATGAATTTAAGTAGAAAAGAAAAGCAAATCATTAAACCAATAAATGCTATCTATTTAAAATTTCACTCTGTTCTTATGATATAATACATATTTACAGCCTTCAGGATAGCACTGGTCCCAGACTTGTTGCTAGGAGATGAGAAGCTTTTGACCTATCATAATTTAAAACTAGCTATCTTCCTCAGGATTTCTGGAAATAGTCTATTAAAGAGAAGTATTCATTTGCTCTGAAACTTTGTCTTTATTAGTTAGAATTTTTAAATTGAGCTTACACTGTGAATTGAGATAATAAAAATGAATATCAAGCTTAAGTTGATTTCCTTTTTTCCCCCCAAGTGGTAATTATGACTAAGGAATCTGGTAAAAATTCTGTTCACACTTTGGAATTCAGATAATGCATCTTTACTACCAAAGTAGGAAAATCATTATGATGCATTGTATGGGCCCATTCATATAACATAGCACTTGGCTTCACAAAAATAGCTGCATTTGGATGGAGTATCTTCATTACTCAAATTGTTTTGCATCTAGATGTAAACATATTGGTGGTTGTTCCTATTACTGGCCAATAGGAAACGACTAAGAAGGGGCTGGAACAGGAATAGAAGTCAGCCTGTGCATACAGATACAGTCTTTTTCCCATTTTTAATGATGACTGTTTCCGTATAAGATGTAGTAGCTGCTTGTTACCTTTATTGAAACACCCAGCGTTTCATGGAGGTGAGTGAATGAATGAACAGATAAATGAATAAAAAAGTGTTTATTAAGCACTTGCTCTGTGCCAGGTACTGTGCTATGTGCCGTGGATACAAATACAAAAGCAAGATAGTCCCTGACCTCGAGGGGCTTATATTCTAAGAGGTAAAGATGACATATAAAGGGGAGTGTGGCTAGAAAAGGGTGTTTTAGAATGGAAGGTCACAAGGATGATGAGTGGAATCATAGGATGATTGATTGACATACCCTTTCCATAAATGATCGTGTGGATTGATTGTTATTCCTTGGATAAGAGGCGGAAAGTGGGCCTGGGACAGTGTGGTAGAATGATGATTGGGTTGAAATGAGGTTATCTGTTCATTCATTCACTCACCTCCATGAAACGTTGGGTGTTTCAATAAAGGTAACAAGCAGCTACTACATTTTATATGGAAACAGTCATCATTAAAAATGGGAAAAAGACTCTGTATCTGTATGCACAGGCTGACTTCTATTCCTGTTCCAGCCCCTTCTTAGTCGTTTCATAAGGTGAATACTTACCAATCAAGAGAGCATGGCCCCAGGGTGAGATCTGGAAAGCAGGGTCTGGGGGTGAGCTGGCAAATGTTTAATAAATGGTCTGTGCAAGACACACTTTTTAAGTGTAATCTGCATTGTTAACATGTTCTAATATGGCCTCAGACACACTCAGACTGTGTGATCCTGGGCATGTCACTTAACCCTGTTTGTCTCAGTTTCCTCATCTGTAAAATGAGCTGGAGAAGGAAATGGCTAACCACTCCAGTATCTCTGCCAAGAAAACCCCAAATGGGGTGATGAAGAGTTGGACACGACTGCAACAACTGAACCCCAACAATAGCATGTTCTCCATCACTTTCTTAAATCTTGACAATCAAGAAAACAATAAATCAAGCGCTGATTTTTAACATTTGCTGATTTCCAAGATGTACATGCTCTCACTGAAAATGTACCAATTGGCTCCTGCACACCCTTGAATGAGGTGAGAGATGGAGGATAGAGGAGCTGGGTGACTTGGGCAAAGATCCAAGTTACCTTGGTAGACCCTTAGCCAGACTGTACCATTTCTCTTCTGGCTGTCATGACTTTTGTGGGATTCAGTTAAATCTAAACAAAAATGAGTTTAGCAACATAAACTGTTGGTTATGATAAACTACGCTAGTGATTATGGCTTGGGTCATTTCTGGAAGGTATATGGAAATATGAGTTCTTTAAGCAAATAAACAGTGTTTGAGGCAACTGTGTTTACCCAAAGCAAATGCTGGATGACCGTTTGATCAGTGTATTGCTGATCATTCCTTTCTCTGCGTGTACGTTTGGGGAGGTGGTACGTTCCAACTCTGAATCTTCCCATACCTTTCTGTATCTGTTATATACTAAACGACATTCTGTTACAAGTATGCACCTGCTTTGCTTGACCATTTTCTCAATCTCTGGGAAACTACTTTGCTTCTAGTTCTTTGTTATTATAAAAAAAATACTGCTACAAATATTTGTTATGTATGAGTCCTCCTTTTCTATCCATGAGATAAATTTAATCTGTAATTAATGAAATGTGTTTCATTATTGCGTAATCTTCCGTTTAAGTAGAGTGAAGAAAGGCAGGTTTTAGCTCAAGAAAAGAAAGAATGACTAACAATTAAGACTGTCTGAAAGTATAATGAACTGCCTTAAAAAGCAGTGGTTCCATTAGGGGTCTTTAAGCAAAGGCCCGATGACCAGTTGTCAGAACTAACGTAGAAGGTATTCCAACTTAGGTTTGGATTGGACCAGAATGACCTCTGAGACTCTGTTTAACTGAGGTTGCTGTACAGCAGGCTTTATGCTTGTTCTGACCCTTATTAACTTTCCTATTGCCTTTGACACCAACAGCCAGTCCCACCATTAATCTTTCTCCTCTTTTTCTTACAATTTCCATATTTTTATTGACTTCCCTTCTCCTCTTTCTGCCTCAGCCCAGACACTGATCCTCTCTTCCTGTCTACATCATCACACACATTCCTCCTTGGACTGTTAACATTTTTTGCCTAGGGAGCACCTCTGCTCCTTGTCAGCTAAGTGATCACACTCCTCTCTCCCACAACACACACACACACACTGTATATTACTAGACTAGAAAATAAGTTAGAAGATTGATTTTTCCCTTAAAAATTCCCTTAGTAGAATTCATTACATACTATTTTAAATAATTTTATGATTATGGATGGAGAGGGAAACAGGACATTTAAAAATTCTTGCAATATTTTTCACAAATGCAAAATTGTGGCTGGCAATTTTAATCCTGCAAATTCTTAATGTTTGATCAAAGGAAAAAGATGATCCTTCAGTGATATGCGTGAATTATGCAGCTGAATAATTATATAATTCACCTATAATGGAAAGCAAAAATATTTTTTCTAATTGATAATAAATCATATTTTTAAAAAAATTAATGGCAGTGACAGAATGTAGGCAGCAAAAAAATCTAATAAATAAATAAATGTCATAGTTAAAGTTGAAGAAGCTAGTATCAATCCCTGAGTTGGTATGAAAAATTTCAAGTCCTATATTCCTTGAAAAATAAAATGCTTGCTCAGGGCACAAGAGAGATGCCTCTTGAAATGAATGCAAAAAAATACAAGTCAACCACCTTGAAATCATTGAAAGACCCATGTGCCTCTTTACTTGGAATAAGAAAATGCTTGCTCACTCACTTACTTTATGAACTAGTCAAATGCCCCAGAAGAGGAGCAAGAACTGTAACCTCTCCTTAATTCAGAATATACTGCAGAGGAATAATCACCTGGGGGATATTTGAGATATTAACAAGAGACTGGAATAGATTTGGCTTGCAAGAAAATAGTCCTCTAACTGAAAAAGCTTATTTAGGAACAAGTTGCCTGAAAAACAAACAAACAAACAAAAACCCTTTCTTTCCTAGCTGATTAGAATCTGAAATACCCCTAGAAAGAGACAGACTTTTGTTTTACAAGTTTAAAATGCTGGTAATTTGGGGGACTTGTTCAGTCATTTTGCAGTAAAGTCTCACTCTTCATGACCTCATTTGAGGTTTTCTTGGCTAAGACACATTTCCTTTCCCAGCTCATTTTACAGATGAGAAATGGTTAAGTAACTTTCCCAGGGTCCCACACCTAGTAGGGTTTGAGGCCAGATTTGAACTCAGGAAGATGAGTCTTGATTTCAGGCTTGGCATGCCATCTACTGTTCCATGTAGCTGCCTTCTGGGAAGGTTGCACACTGACAAATTCATGCAAAGTTGTAAATTATCGATAGTAGAGCCTTTTCTCAGATAGGGTTTTAGTAATGTGCTCAAACATGGGAAGTGGCGGAGAGTGTAGAAAAATGACCCTCGGGGCACTGAAAATCAATAGACGAGTATTTATTAAGGGCTACTACTACATTCCCAACAATGTGTTTGGTGTGTGTATGGGGTGAGGGGAGTGGATAAAAAAACAAAAATGAAAGTCCCTTTTCTCAAGGAGTTTATGATTGGCTGATGAAAGCAAAGTAGATTCAATTTTTTTTTGCTGCCTGTACTCCTAGTGCAAAACTTACAAATAAACCCCTATCCGTGTTCTTATAATTAACAGTCAGCCAGTGGACACAATTTGCTATTAGCAAAGGTATTTACTAAGATGGCAAAAACAAACAAAACCCAGTAGCTATGAAACGTTCTAAGCCCTGTTTAAAATGTTGTGGTCTCCCACAAATACACACAGCAACCACACTGAAGGATGGGTACAAAGTACAATACTAGTTAGACCCACAATTTGGAACATGTGCCCGAGCAACTTACTACTATTCCTGGTAGCGTACAGCTTGCTTCTTTCTTCATATCTTTGCCAGGTATGTTTCTCAGTTGAGCTACAGAGGGTCTGCTCATCTCCATAGCTTGACTCTTGCCTTCAAGGGTTAGTTTTCTCTTGAATCCATATCACTCTTCTCTGATGCTAAGGAGTCCCATTCCTTCAAGTTGCTTCATTAGTTGACTGCTTACATTTCTGCAAACATGTCTGTCTGCACTATGTCTTTGTTCAATTGCATCTTGAGAACTGAGTACTTAAATCTGTGTTAGATACCATGTCATTGCATGCTGGGATCTCTTTCACAATGACCTTTAGCCTGCACACCCTAAACTTTTGTTGCTACTGTTGTTCAGTCCTGTCTGACTCTTCATGACCCCTTTTAGGGCTTTCTTGTCAGAGATACTGGAGCAGTTTGCCATTTTCTTCTCCAACTCATTTTACAGATGAGGAAACTGAGGCAGATAGGGTTAAGGGTCACACAGCTAGTAAGTGACTGAGGCTGGATTTGAATTCAGGTCTTCCTGATTGCAGGCCTCATGGTCCTATCCACTGTGCCAC
Organism: Trichosurus vulpecula; assembly: GCF_011100635.1. NCBI lineage: Eukaryota > Metazoa > Chordata > Mammalia > Diprotodontia > Phalangeridae > Trichosurus > Trichosurus vulpecula. The sequence goes on along the minus strand of NC_050576.1, from coordinate 285,885,106 downwards.
CTACCTGCCCCTAGACTTTGGCTAGTTAAATCTCCTAGAGGGATGGATAATTTATTTCCTCAGCTAATCTCATTATTCTCTTCTAACTTAATCAGAGGAGTATTCATACTTTCTAAAGGAATGATTGATGCTTAACTCTGTTAACAACTCATTGCATCTGTTGTCCATTCTTTGCTTTCTACCATTAACTTGGGTAGGGGGAGGGGAAATCACACCCCTTTTGACCTTATACTCAGTTTTGCTAAGAACCCAAAGGGTTAGTTCCCCTTATTTACATTTTTATTTTAATAGATTCATTCCTGAAAACTTGAATGTAAGCTATTTTTTTTTAAAAACTTGAATTTTATTTTGAGTACCCCGAAAGAAAGTCACCATAGCATAACGAATAGATAACTGATCTCAGAGTCAGAAAACCTGAGTGTAAATCTTGTGTATGACACATACTGGTTGTATAACTCTGGAAAAGTTGTATAACCTCTCAATATCCAAGGCAATTGTATTATGGAACAGGTGCCTATCTTATTAATAGGGAAAAAGTTCCTCAAGGAGAATTTCTTATGCCAATGAAATCACAAGTCCCATCCAAAAGGGGGAAACATTCACCAAAAGAAATGCTTTATCCAAGTAATAATGTGCATTTTGCAAATCATGCCTTAATTGACCAATTTGCTAAGTTTGAGATTTTTTACATTGGATTTTTTTTTCAAGTGAAAGCATCCCTGTATAGATCTAGTTATGAAACCATGAGGAGAAATATATTGCCTCTCCATCTGCAATATGCTGATTTGTATTGCTTGTTTTTTGCAAGATCCTGTTTGTCTCAACTTCTACAGATTACTTTAGCTCCATTACTGTTATTTTTTTTCCTCATGGTATGCATCAAGAGCTTAGAGTGAGAGTGTGTGTGCCTGTCACTGTTGTGCTGACGCTGACATTTACTAAGAAAAGGGTCCTGGCTCAAGGAATTGAATACAAGCACATGCTTTCCATGGAATAATGGTGACAGAAAGTCGCAGAACTGCTGAATTGGAAAGGCCTTCAAAAATCACCTAGTCCAACCTGGTACTGTGACAAAGTCCTGACCTCATGAGACCCGATAGGCAGAGGCTAATTTATTTCAGAGGAATGAATCTATCTTGGCATAAGATTTAATCCTCCTGTGGGATAACTACCAGCAAATTGGAATAATGCAGTTTATTGAATAGGGCTGTGTTAGAGGCTGGAGGCCTGTGCCCCGTTAGTTCAGATTTGATTTTGGGATGAAATAAGGCACTCATGTAGTTCATTGAACAGTTAACCAAAGGAGGTTTTCTCATCTTTAACAAAGAAAGGCTATACAATCACATTTAGCTTGGGTAGTCATGCTCTGCTTTGTCTCTAGATGGAAATGCATTTAGTTGGCAGGGCAGGATGTAATGACTTGCATGGTGTTGGGACATCTAACAAGTCTGAAGTAAGGAAATAAGCACTTATTAAGTGTTTACTGTATGTGCCAGGCACTGTGCTAAGCATTCTACAAATATGATCTCATTTGATCCTGGCAGCAATCCTAGAAGGTAGGTGATGTTATCGCAGCTGGGTGGTACAGTGGATAGAGTGCTGGACATGAATTCAAATCTGGCCTGGACAGTTACTAGTCGTGTGACCCTGGAGAAGGAAATAGTAAACCACTCCAGTATCTTTGTCAAGAAAAGCCCCAATGGGGTAATGAAGAGTAGGACACTACTAGAAACTGAGGCAAACAGAGGCCCAGGATCACCCAGTTAGTAAGTGTCCGAGGATGTATTTGAACTCTGGCTGCCCCTGCTGACCTCATGTGGGTGGGCCTTAGGTGACCAGGAAACCTTATCAATATAATCAGAAGCTACTAGAAAGCTGTGTCAAGGCAGTGAGGTCCAACCTTTGTCATCCTTTGGGAAAATCTAGCCCAACCCATATGGGAGGGTAGGGAGAGGGAGAATGGGTTAGGGAACCCTATTCAATACTGAAATTTTTACAGGTTGGATCTTGGGAGGACCACATTGAGACATGACTTTGGAGCCCTCATTTCACAAAGGACCAAAAAGGCCAGCTCAGGAATGGTAATGTCTTAGAAACTGAACTCCAGAATTGTAAGGGACCCTTCAAGATCCTCTCTAGTAACTGACTTTGGAGTCATAGGAGCTGAGTTTAAATCACAGGCCCTGCCCCTTACTACCTGTGTTACCTTGGGCAAGTCACTTCCACTGTTTCCTCATCTGTAAAATAAAAGGTTTTGATTAGGGGGTTTCCTAAGGTCCCTATTTTTTCTAGATGTCATAGATCCTATGCCCCTACTGCATTTAGTAATCCCCTCTATGCATTCCTGACAGGAAAGGCATTGTCTCTAGGATCTGCTCAAAGATTTCCAATAGTGAGGAGTGAGTCTAGAAAGACTTTACAGAACAGTCAGTTCTAATGTTGTTCTGCACCAGCTTCAGTTGTGGGCAAGTTCTCCCCACAACTGCCAGCAAATACTCCTAGTTGTCTTCTTGGGGCTGCACAGAATTCTACTTCTTCTGCTTTATGATAACTCTTAAAATACAATGATTCCCCAAAGTCTTCATGCAGGTTGAAGTCATTAGAGCCCTACTGCAGTGGCTTAACCCTGCACAAAGACTTTAGGGACACGCTGTCTTTTCACAGTGTAATCTGAGCCCCAAAAGCCCATTGGTGGGAGACTCTCTCTTCATTGGTGGAGATCAATACTGGAAGACTGTTGTAGGAACAGAGTTGGCTCTTTAGTTGCTTTGGGTTCATCATCCTCTGGTTTCTTATGGCTACTAGTTTTAAGAGAAATATGTGTGATGCCACATTCTCTCTTTAGGCAAGAAAGGGAAAAAAACTCTGGGAAAAAGCTGACATGAGAGGAGCTGAGAGTCTCTATCATGTCTGAGCTTGCTACACTAGAGACTTCATGGAATTTTCCTTTTTCTCGAGATCCAGGCCTCTCTTCTTGGTTGAACTGAGTTGCCTCATTCCAAATGGAAGAGCTCCTTCACTCTGTATTGTCTGGTATATATTCTCTGATGTTTTTTTTCTCTGATTTCTGTTTTGCCATCAACTTGGATAAATGGGTTTCTTTGCTGTTTGCTATACATATGTACATACATACATATATATATACATACATATATACATATACATATATATATATATATATATATATATATATATATATATATATATATTCATTGTGGAACTAGTGTTTAGTGGGAAGGGAGTCAAGGCTTGGCTACAAAACTTGAGGTAATCCTTTCCCTGTTAATGAATAATGATTAGAAGTTTAGCTTGAAACTGAAAACTACATCCCTCAGACTAATCATATTTAAGGAAACAGATGGAAATATTTCTAGCCCAGTGCCCATCTCTCTGAGGAGAATAAAGCAGTGGCCTCCAGCCCTGACCTCACGCTTCCCCTCCAGGCAGGAATTAAAGCCTCCCTTGCAGGAGTCTATTCTGCTAAAGGTGTCTATTCTGCTTCCCTCAGAGTTACACAATGACAACCCCAAGCTACATGTGGAAAGCAGCTTCACTACTATAGAATCACAAAATTTGAGAGTTGGGAGGGGTAACAACAGCCGTCTAGTCCAATTCGTTCATGACAAATACCCAACCAATGGTTATCTAGCCTCTGCTTGAAGACCTCCAAAGAATGAACGCCCACTACCTCTGGAGGTGGTCCATTTCACTTTTGCACATCCCTAATTGTTAAGAAGTTTTGTCTTGACCATCAAGCCTAAATCAGCTGCAATTTTTGCAGCGTTCCCCCTGGTTCTGCTTTCCAGGAGCCAGACGGAAAAAAATAATTCTTTTTTTTCACACAAGAGACTTTCAAATACTTGAAGACAGCCCTCATATCATCCTTGAATCTTCTCTCTGCTTAACATGCCCAGTTCCTTCGTGTTTGTAGAGAGCTTGTTATCCTCTTGTTCCCTTTTCCAAATTAAACATTCTCAATTAATTTGGCCATCTCTCCTGTGCCAGTTTATAGATCAGTCACCATCAGATGGTCCTCCTCTTAATGCAGAATTGCTTGTCTGTGTCTTTGCAACGTACATATTCAAGACTAGATGTTAGTATAATAAACATTATTGTACTAAGTACTCACATGTACATACTAGTGTAATAAATGCTCACATTTATTCATGGAAAAATATCGACATATAAGGTAATAAATCTGACATCTATATAGCTCATTTAGTTTTACTAATTGTTTTACATACATTGTCTCATTTGATCTTCACAACAACCTTGTAAATGATTCCCCTTTTACTGAGTATACTGAGGCTTTGTTGTTGTTCAGTCATACCCTGACTTTGTGGCCCCATTTGGGGTTTTCTTGGAAGAGACACTGGAGTGGTTTTCCATTTCCTTCTCCCACTCATTTTATAAATGAAGAAACTGAGGCAAACAAGGTTAAGTGACTTGCCCAGGGTCACCCAGCTAGATCTGAGGTCAGATTTCAACTCAGGAAGATGAGTCTTCCAGATTCCAGACTAGGCACTCTATCCACTGATCCACCCAGCTGCTATACTGAAGCTTAAGAAAGGTTAATTCACTTGCCTCTAGTCACAATGCCAGTAATAGTGGATGTAGTATTTGAACATGGCTTTCTTCTGACTGCAGGCTCTACACCTTCTGCACTACATCTGTATTATCTCCATTTTATAGATGAGGAAACTAGATGTTTGAGAGGCTAAGCAACTGTTACTAAATGTTAAAAGAAAATTCAAGGGTAATTCTTGATGAGACCTGAGTGCCAGCCACACAAAAAGACATCAGTCTGCTTTGTATCTAATATGAGACGAGGAAGCAGCCTCAGTCCGAGAGACAAAAGACATCATCTGTTCACATGTCTCTACTTAATGTACAGTACTTAATTTTTTTCCCCTGCACTCTGGGGGACTGGGAGACTTCTGCTCATTAGTAAGCCTGTATGCGCCTAACCCATCTTTGTCCACCCCACTCTTCTCTTCAAGACTCTGATTGCTTAGAGCATTGCTCTCAGGTGACTGCACTTTCCCCAAATCCAACAACCATTTCCAGTGCACCTGTGGATTCCCTGGGCCTCCCATTGACTCTAACAAGTGGAGCCAGCCTGTGATACTTGGAGAATTTAGAGGCTATTGTTGAATAGAATCAAATAGCCAATTCATGCTAGCAAGACTCCAGCACAATGCATGTGATATCCTAATCTAGGCATTACAAAGTGGTTGTTAGTTTTATTTTTTCCCCTACAGTAGCCTCAGAAGGAAGTGGTAGTTTTTTTTTTTTATCCTGTTATTCATAGTTGCCCAGGTCCTTTATTGCTGATAGCAAGGCTGGCCCTGGGTGAAATTGTGAAATATTCCAAGTTGGTCTTCACTGTTCTTCCCTCTTTCTAAGGGAGGACTGCATTCCCCCATAATCTTGTGCCTTATCAGTCTAGCCTGATCCAGTGTGCCTAGGCTGCCCCAGGGAAACATACACAGTGTCTCCAGTGAATTGTGAATTCTGCCTCACCTAGAGGCAGAAAGGTTGGTAAATAGAGCCTTGTTCTTAGAGCCAGGAAGACCACAGTTCAAATCATGACTCTGATACTGAGGAACAATGTGGCCCATTGCCTGTATATCTTATTTCCTAGTTGCATGTGAAAACCTTGTTTTGAACATCTGCTTTTAAAACTTTTAGTTCCAAATTCTCTCCCCTCTTCCCTCCCCACCCACCCTCCCTAAGAAGGCAAGCAATTCAACGTAGGCCACATGTGTATCATTATGTAAAATCCTTCCACAATACTCATGTTGTGAAAGACTAACTATATTTTGCTCCTTCCTATCCTATCCCCCTTTGTTCAATTTTCTTGCAAGTTTTAAAGCACCATATACATGCTAGCTATTATTATTATTAGTTGGAGCTAGGAAAATTTGGGTTCAAATTTTGCCTGTGATACCATGTGACTCTGGGCAGTGTCAGTTTCTTAATCTCTAAAATGAAGACATTGGACTTGCAAGGTCTCTTCAAGCTGTAAGTCTAAGATCTTAAGATCCTCAGGACTGCTCTCAAAAAATGGCACCTTATAACTTTTGACCACACAAAGTTGTGACTCCCATGATTTGCCTCTACATTGATATTTGTCTGTTTTGTATCTCATCTTGGTGCTGAACTTAACTAATAAGTTACTCTGTGTTGAGGTGAATAGGCTAGGTAATTCCTTTTCCATATGCCTTCTCTTCCCTTCCAATTAAACAGAGCATTCTGGAGATAATTATCCCACCATTATTATTCTATTCAATTAGGTGAGTAATGGCAGAGGGAGATACAGGTAGTGGGGCTTGGGATACCTACCCCTCAAATCTTATCACACAAAAGACAATGAATTATAACTCCACTTAAGTCTGACCCTAGTTAGGAATTTTTAGCTTTTAGGCACTTATCCTGAAACCCTACATGGGAAGATCTTCAATGAAAATTTGTTGAGCCCGTGACCAAACCGCACATTTAATTTGAAATCCTATGCTGGCCAAGGGCATTTAGAGTTTGTGAGCCATTCAGTATACATTACCCAGAGAGATCACATTTGTTGTTCTCACAGTTGTTCTTTCCCATTCAGAGAAAGTGTGTTACAGCAGAAAGAATGCTGAATTTAGAAGGAGGGGAATTGGGTTCAAAACCCAGCTCTGCCACTTACAGCCAGTAGAACCTTGGATAGCTCACAACCTCTTGTTATCTCAGCTTGAACCTTCAGTTGTGCTACCTGCCTCACAGGGTTGTGAGAAAATCACTTTGTAAACCTTAAGGCATATAGGAATATTAGCTGCTAATATAACATATATTAAAATTATTCTATGGTTTTAGGGCTGGACTTAGGAAATATCTGTAAACTAGGTTCAGTAAGGAATGGTAGGTTACTAAATTCTGTGATGAGCGGGACTGGTAGGTTAAGCAAAGCATATCCCTGTTTCTGTGACTGGAAGGTCTTGAGGAGTAAAGAGATGGGATTAGAATGAGAAATGCTATGAAGGATAGAAGATTCTGATGGCAAAAATTATGACTGATAGTGGTTTTCTTTTTAATTTTTATTTTGTTTTTAATTTATGGAATAAAGAAAGCACTTACATAACATAATATAATAAAAAGATTGTACATGAAAATTGCAAATCTATTATGTACAACTTATGTTTCCTTTTAAATACATAATTAAGTTATGATGTAAATTTTCCCTTTTTTTCCTTCCCTCCCTCCCTAGAGATGGCTGATAATGTTTTAAGTGTTTGATAATCTATTTACAATTCTATCTATTTATTAAACATTAAATTTTGTAGCTTCAGCTAGTCTCCTTTACCTTGGTACTATAAAAAATTCATTAATTTGTATGTTTGAATCTTACTCCTTTGAAACTTTCTTTATCCACATTCCATTTTTTTTAAAAAAGTAACATTTCACAAGATAGTGAGATAGCTTACATTTATTTGGCACTGTAATAGTTTATTCTGATTGTTTTCAGAACCTCATAATAACTCTATTAGGTAAGGTAAGTATTAATATCTCCATTTTGCAGAAAAAGAAAAGGAGGCTTACAGAAATTAAAGCTTGCCAAATGTCACACATTGACTAAGTGATGGACCCTGAAGTAGAACCCAGATCTTCACTCATAGGTGAGCCCATCCCCATAGTGATCAGTGCAAAAGCTTTAACCTGTGCCATTTCCCCAACCTGGCCAGTTTGCCCCTCATTAAGCACCTTGGTTGCCCTCTGCTTCCAGGGGTTCGCCATAATGGTGATGGACTCAGTGTAGACACTCAGCTTTAGTCCTGCTGCAGCTCAGAACTCCTTAGCTCAAGAGGTTCATCATCCTTAGCCTCCCTAGGAGCAGAGAGTGTGCCACTATGCCCTGTTCCTTTTTTAAAATAGTATTCTTATGGATATCTTTTGTTTTTACTTAAATTTCTTCTTGTATCCTTCCTTCTCCTCCCATAGAGACATTCCCTTTTCTTTACATTATGCTGCTAGCTTGGAAGAGTGGAAAGAGAATTGGATTATGAATTAGGAGACCTTGGATATGGTCCCTAGCCTCTCACTAGATCAGTGTGACCCTTGAGGCATTACTCAACCTCTCCTTGGCTCATTTTCTTTACCTGTCAAATGGTGATAATTATAACTATCTCATAGTACTGGTTTTTTGGGGGTGAATAAGATGTATAAAAGAGCTTCAAAAATTATAAAGCGCCATACAAAATGGAGGTAATTTTATAGTTATGCAGTCTAAAATGCCTTTTCTCTTATTCAGGTTTCAATCACAAATTGAGCATTTAGACAAGAAGTAGCAATTTCATACAAGGAATATAGCAGGATGAAATAAAGCAGAAAGAAACATTTATTCTTGCCTATAAATTTCTATTATGTTAAGTCACTCAAAAACGAAATTGCGTATCTATTTGTGCCTTTAGTTGAAGAAAGGAAGCATTCTTGAGCAGATGCAAAGAACTAAGCCATTCTTTTTGGCTAAGGTTTAGACAGCATTAAACCTTTTGTTCTGTTTACCTCCACTCTCCTGCTCTCTCCCTAATCACTTTAGTTTTATCCTACCAATAACTGTAGGACCCAAAGAGCATTAAAGTAATAATCAAAATTTAAAAGGACTTTTTTGGGGAAGGAAGTTTTAAAAACACCCAACTCTCAAAAAATATAAGATCTCCATCATTACCCTCTATGATTTATTATTATTATACATAATAAGATCATCCAATAATAGTTTTCTTGCCTAGGATTCAGCAAGTTAAAGTATTTATAATTCAATTGTGCATTTTTATAATTAGAAGTGTCAACAGAATTTTCAAGTCTTTTTATGATTATTTTTGCTGCAGGGCTGCAGACCTGTGGTCTGGGAGATTTAGTATCTAGGCTACTACTTCGAGGGATTTGAATTCCATTCACAGCCACCCAACCCATGGCAAACACATACAGCACACAAAAATCCCTAAGCAATCATGTTTTTCAGGTCTCTTTCCAATTTTAATGTCATGTATCATCAGGATCAGACTACCTCAGAGGAGTATGCTGGACCCATTTTTCATGACCGGGAATTTTATTGAGCCCAGTGTAGAGATAGCCTGGTCCACCAAATGAAATTCTGGAAGCTGCTTGGAGACATGCTGTTTTCTTGGAGTCAGAGGGGCATTAAGCATTTCCTGGATGAACGGATTTAGTGGGTGGGTGTGAATTAAAGGGTGGGAAGCCACTGCTCCTCCCCTTGATTTATCATCCTACTCCCATTCTTTCTCACTAGTTCTCTCTCTGAGACTATTTCATAATAATGCTAATTAGCATCTTTGTCATAAAATGACCCATTTCATGATTACTGGGGTGGAGTAAAAAAAAAAAAAGGTGAGAATGTGTTGATTTTGTAGTTTAGCTAGGAATTCTGGTTTGTAAATTAGTAAAAAAAAATATAGTCTGCAAGATGCACCACCACTACCCACCACCACACATGCCCACCTCCACCACTCCCTTCCACTCTTAAAGAGGAAATTAAATCTCAGGTTAAATACCTAGCCTAAGATCACACAGAGTCTAACGGAAAGGAGAGGAGAAGCAATGAGTATTCATCCTCAGATTAGTAAGTGATTGGATGCCTACTCAAAAAGCTCTAGTGGCTTCTAATTACTTTTAGAATCAAATATAAAAGTAAGGGCTGCTGGGTGGCAAAAAGAATAGAGCACCAGCCCTGGAATCAGGAGCACCTGAATTCAAATCCAGCCTCAGACACTTACTAACTGTGTGACCCAGGACAAGTCACTTAACCCTGATTGCTTCCAAAGAAAAAAAAGGAAAGGAAAGAATCAAATATAAAGTCTTTGTTTGGCACTTAGAACTCTTCAAACTTGGTCCCTTTCTACCTTTCCAGTGTTCCCTCCACTTCCTCTTTACACACTCTATGATCCAGTCATGCTGGTCATGCTGGTCTTCCTGCTGTTCCCTGAACATGACACTTTAATCTCCCCTTTCCAGGCTTTTATAATAACCATTCTACGTGCCCACAATGCCTCAAAGGATGCCTTCCATCTACTCTTTCTGTATTTTGTATGCATCTAATTATACCCATGTAGTGTCTCCCACTAAAATGTCTTGAAGGCAGAGACTGTTTTTGCTATCTTTTTGCTATCCCCAGTACTTAGTATATATAGTACCAGGCTTATAGTGAGAACTTAATAAATAATTGTGGATTGATTGATATGGCTAAATTCCTCTGTACAGATGGCACAGGACAGATTACAAGTAGGAACGAAGTACACAGTCTAGAAGGAAGGTCCACTTTACCGAGTGCCTCCGCTTCTCAGTCTTCTGCTAATTCATTTGCTTGATAAAATATGAACTATAAAAGCCCCCTTTTTGTCTTATTACCATTCAGTTTTTACCTTATTGTTGTAACTCACCTCAGAATTGACTGAAGATGATGATTCCATGGAGTTTTCCTTGGAAAGCAGAGCACCTCACCATGGGTAGTAGACCGAATCACTCAGCTTTCTCCCCTTGCCAACTCAACGCCCACATACAATCTCTTTCTTCTTTTGCCAGTTCCAATGAGCTGGACAGTTACTTTAGATGTTTACTATTTGGGCAAATTTGTGTGAAAGAAGGAGGAGGTCCAAGAACATGCCATAATTTTCCTTATTCACAAGAGTGGAAATAAAGTTTTTGTTATCTGGAGTTTCACCTTAGGAATAGTTTTCACAAAATGGATTTCCTCCCTGCCCTCCTCCCTGCCCCATTGTGAAAGAATGCAAGTAGTTATAACAAAAAAATTGAACTGGAAAAGGAGAAAATGAGACCAGGCAGGAAAAAACCCTACCACCCTTTATCAAGATGAAAATGACTCAAGCTAGAGACAGTCTCATCTTCTGGAGTTCTGTTGGGGGTGATGGTGGTGGCGAGGGGAGAGGGAGGACTGGTTGCCATCAGCATTGGTACCAACAATTTCCTTGGGTGTGGCACTCAAGGCCAGGGATTGGTTATAGTGGGAGAGACAATAGCAAAAAATGTAAGAGTGCTTGGGGGAGGTGAATAGGAGGAGAGTGATGATAATGGTAGGAGGACAGAATAGGGAGTACCAGAAGGACCCCTAATATTTTAGTTGCAAAAACAGCTTACTGTTGTATGTAATTCTTGAGCCTGAGAAAAGCTATCTCTCTTGTACAAATAAGTTCATGCTTTTCTGGATGCTGCTTTTTCAACGCAGGAAGCTAGTAAAGAGGGGAAGAGCAACCCAGATAGTCTCAAAGAACCTTGGTCCTTGTAATTGCATTGGTCAAACCAACACCAAATTTTCCATTAGATTGTAAGCTGTTTGAGAGCAGGGACTATCTTTTGCCTTTTTTATATCCCCAGTACTTAGCACAGTGCCTAGCACATAGTAGGTAGGCACTTAATAAATGTTTATTGATTGATTTTCCATCACTGTCCCCAAATAAGCTATTCCTTTTAGCTCATCAGGAGTTTTACCAGAATCTTCATGTTTACAGCTCAAAACTATTTATAGCTTCCTTATTTATTAAATGGTGATACATAAAAATTCTCTCAGAGAAGATACACTTCCATACTTTGACAATTTTTTGTTTCACTGCTGTGGCTACTTCCTCCATTGATCACAATCTTTCTATGACTTAGTAACTGGTGTTTAAAAATCATTGTGCTTCAAAATTGATCATCCTGAGGCTTGCCAACATGATGATGACTCCCATTCAAACTTAGCTGAGTTGAGCCTTGGTCAGTAGACCTATGGTCCCATCAATGGCACTGACTCAGTTACTTATTAACTTACCCATTCAAAATTTGGTTTCTGAATAATTCTTTTTTTTCTAAATGGTATTCTGGAATTTATTCTTTTGATCATTATCTGTGAAGATATGTAATGAAACCACTGGGTAATCACTTCATTTATTCATTTATTTACAGTTTTTCATCACTAGGAACAGTCTCTATAAATAAGAATCATATGCCTTGGAAGTATCTCTGAAGGTTATGGAAGGGTTGTTTTTGTTGTTGTTGTTTGTGGGGAGGGTATATGTGAAATAAATTAAGTACTTACCAGAAGACTGCTGATATTTGGTAGTATGTCAAAATTCCACGCCCCCCCCTCCCCACCCCCATGCTCCACCAAGAGAAGGATAGGGCTTTCCATCCTCCCCAGTCTCATGTTTGATTTTATAGATGGAATAATTCCCAAAGAAAAATGAGATACTCATAGAACCTATGCTCTGTCAGGGTTAATATGAGAACATCTAGAAAACAGATTGTTTAAAAACTAGTTCCTGGCACTGCTGACTAAGGCTCAGTCATGAGAAGAGATTTAGGAGCTATAGCAGATGTTTTCCATCATTTGATTCACCTTCTGGATTCTGTGACCCCTGTGCTGTACTTTCAAATCTATGGCACCATGAACTGAACATAATACTCCAGTCTGACAAGGTCAGAGTTCAGTGGGTCTATCTACCACCTCTTTGGCATTGGATTCGACAACTCAATTAAAGTTGTCTAAATTCTTATCAGCTCTCTTTTGGCTGCCATATCAGTCTGTGGATTAATATTTAACTGGAAGATCACTCAAATCCCCAGATCATTTTCAGATAAACTGCTATTTAGCTAAGCCTCTGCTCTCTTCCACTTGTAAAGTTGATTTTTTAACCAAGGGGTAAGAATATGCATTTGTATATGTATATGTATATGTATATATATGTATGTTTGTATATGTGTATACATACATATACATATATATATACACACACACAGATAAATGTATATACACACATCCGTCTCTGCTATCTCCTACATGTAAAATTGATTTTTAAACTGAAGGGTAAGCGTATGTGTGTATATGCATATATATATACATATACATGCACACACATACATATATACATACATAAATGTATATACACACATACTCATCTCCCCATCTTCTACCTGTAAAGTTGATTTTTTTAACCTAAGGGTAAGATTATATATATATACACACGTGTATATAATATGTGTGTGTATGCACACAGGAACAAAAACACACAGTGTTCCAAAAGTCTTAATGCAGTTTTTAGCCATTAGATATTACTTAAGTTATTAATATTAAGGCAGCTAGATGGTACAGTGGATAAATGCTAGGCCTGGAGTTAGGTAGACATAAGTTCAAATCTGAACTCATACACTTACTAGCTGCATAACCCTGGGCAAATCATTTAACCTCTGTTTGACTCAGTTTCCTCAAATGTAAAAAGAGGAATAATAATAGCCCTCACCTCACAGGATTTTCGTGAGGATCAAATGAGATGGTATTTATCAATTGCTTACCACAGTGCCTAGCACATAGTAGGTACTTATATAAGTACTTATTTCCTTCCCTATTCAAGTTTTGAACTGCACTGAGACTATCTGTGTGTGTGTGCATATACATACATACACACATATTTATTACATACTATATATTACACACTATATATTACATACTATATACATGTGTGTGTATATATGTGTATATACATACACACACATATATACACACACACATATATATATATATACACACACACACTATATATTACACACACACATATGTAACACTAAATTGGTTAACTTGAGGTCCTCCTGGAGAGGGTGACCAGGATGGTGAAGACTTGAAATCTTGCCACATAAATGTTAGTTGAAGGACCTGGGAACATTTAACCGGGAGAAGAAGACTTGGTGGGAGTGGAGGAGGTTAGGTGGGAATTATAGCAGTTTTAGATAAGTTTTAGTTGGCTCAACTGGGCAGAACCAAGAACAATGAGCGAAAGCTGCAGAGATAGATTTTGTTGTGATGTAAGGAAATGTTTCCTAACAATTCCACTAGTCTGAGAGCAGAATGGGCTACTGGGGGAGGCAGTGCATTTACCTTTTCTAGTTGTTTTTAAGAAAAGCCTGGAGGACCACTTACTTGTCAGGTATATTGTAGAGGGAATTAATCACTTTGTGGCTGCACTGAATGACTTCTGAGGTCCCTTTTCTTACCTATGAAATTCTATGATCATATAGAGGCAGTAAGTCCCACTGCCTCTGAATGTCTCCATGGTACTCTGCCACTCCAGCCTCCCCTTCTCCCTCCATTCTGTTTAGTGGACTTAGATCATTTTTTCACTGAGGCATCTCTCACCATCACCATGTCCCTATTTCTACCCTCAGAGATTAGCACCTTAGAGCTGGAAAAGAGCCTGAGCGATCATCTGGTCCAGCACCTTTATTTAACAGGCAAGGAAGCTGAGCAATATTGTTAGAATTCTTACTTTGTAATAATTGCCTTCAGAGGAGAGTTATAACTGATATGGGAAAATAACTCCAGTTTATAATTATACTTTGTTTTTAATATTCCCAACCCAATGCATGCTTGGTCATCCATCTTATTCAACAGTCCTTGGCATAAAATTACTTTTGACAATTTCCAGAAATCGTGAAATTCAATTAATCAATCAGGAATCATTTATACAGTCCCTACTATATGCAAGGCACTGTGCTAGGCACTAGATATAAAAATACAAAGAATAAAAAATCCTTACTCTCAAGGAGCTTATATTCTGATTGGAGAAGCAACAACATATGTAAGTATATGCAGAATAAATACAAAGTAGCTAATTATGAGGCATTCTTGAAGATAATTGATTTGATCCTAGTGATATTTCAGAAAATGTGCCGTGCATTCAGAAAGCCATCGGACAAGGAGTTCCAATGATATTTTGACAGTTTCAGGCAGCATCGTAGGACAATGCACAGTTTACAAACTGATCACTCTGAAAGGCTGAGTATATTTGTATTTGTACTAAGAGGATTACAGGGGAAATAAGCACGTGTACATACATATATGTAAACCAATAACCCTATATATATATGTATATATATGTGTGTGTGTGTGTGTGTGTGTGTACACGTGCTTATTTCCCCTGTAATCCTCTTAGTACAAATACAAATATACTCAGCCTTTCAGAGTGATCAATTTGTGTATGTATGTGTATATATATATATACATATATATATGTATATATATATATACATATATATGTGTATATATATATATATATATATATATATATATATATATATATATATATATATATATATATATATATCACCTACTATGTGCCAGCACTAAATGCTTTAGAAGTATCATCTCATCCTTACAACAGCCCTTTAAGGTAGATGCTGTTATTATCCCTGTTTTACAGATGAGGAAACTGAGGCAAATAAACGTTGAGCGACTTGCCTAGGGTCACACGGCTAGTAAGTGTGGTCAGATTTGAACTGAAGTCTTTCTGACTATAGGCCTAGAGCTTCTTTATCCACTGAGCTGCACAACTCTCTCTGCTTCATGAGCCTTACTTGACCAGGCTAGGTAACCATCAGCCCTGAAACCTGAGGTGTATGAAGGTATCTTTTCCTACAGTATCTCACCACCTCACCACTACTATTCTTACTACTACTCCTTTTTCCTTACCTTTTCTTATTTCTTTTCTCAACCTCTTACAATTATTCTTTTCTATTTCTCATTCCTTCTTCCTTATCCCTTATGCCTCAGTCCTGTTAGCTGTATTGCTGTTGACATTCAAAGCTAAATAGGCTGCTGACCCCTATAATAATCTATAGTATGTTATTCTAACCTAAATTCTGCTTCCCCTGTTACTTGGAAATAGTAATTCATTCTTCATAGGTCCCTGACATAACCTCTTGACTGTTTCATACTAAATCAAGACCTTTCTTTTTTTTTTGGTAGGAAATAGTCAGCAAAATAATATATTAAAGTGACGTGGAAGGACAATTACTGCTTAGTAGGTGTGTGACCTTGGATAAATCACTTCATCTGGGCCTCTGTTTATCCTCAGTTGTAAAGTAGATTGTTGTGGTTGTAAGACAGATTGGCCTCTCTTTTGATTTTCTAGTTCTTTTCCATTTCTAACATTCTATGATTCTTTTACACAATGCATATTTTTTTTTCTGGAAGGTATTATATAGTTCCACAAATGTGGGACAAAGATATCAAGACCAATGCTTAACTTTTTTAAAAATGATTATACAAATGTCATTAAAGCCTGCACAAATATGCTTATTATATCATTGCTGAATTTTTCTTCCTCTATCACTCAAATTAGAAAGGAAATTAACAAAACTATGGTATATGTATTTTCTAAATTCACGGCTTTGTTTTTGGCCTTCTATGAACTTTCTGGAACCTTTTCCTTGATAAGTAATTGAATGTGTGCATAAGATGAATTACAACATAAACTGGGAGAATACCAGCCCACAAATCTGCTCCCTAGAAAAATATCTGCTGATTCAGGGATGGTAACTCAATCCCCAACAAGCAGTTCAGCCAAGGCACAAAAAGAATATTCTTTACAGCTTCCTAGGCTGTCAAGAAATGGGCATAGTAATTGGCTTTTAAAAATTAGTAATCAACAATTATTATTTGTTCATTATTCAAAAGAAGGGATACTGCATACCATTGGATACTAGTTTCTTCCCCAAGGTTTTGAGAACCAATCTGTCACCATATCCTTTCCTAGCTTGGACATCATCAGGCAAGGCGAGTCAAATTAAACCAAAAAGCATTTATTAAGTACTTACTACATGCCAGTATCCTGATAAATACTGGTGAACCCCGGGAATACAAAGAAAGCCAAGAGTTCCTGCCCTCAAGGAGTTTGCATTCTAATGAGAGGGACAGCATACAAACTATTATGTATGTATATGTGAAGGGTAAACTGGAGATCTCCAGAAGAAACTTATTACAAACTATGTGGATAGGGGAGTGTAGCCAGAATGGACTTTGTTTTCTTTGAATGACTCAGCTTGCCTCGTTGAGCTTCCCTGGATGCTGGGGCTTGCTCTTCCGGGGCAGGACCAGAGCTTCCTGTGTGATGAGTCGTGGCGCTGGCTGAGGGGAAGTGTGTTAACGTGGTCTACGCTGGGGGAGGGGCCAAGTCAAGAACCAATCGGCCCTGGTCGTTCAGGCGGCGCTTGATGATGTCAGAAACTCTATAAGAGGGGAGAGGACAGCTTGAAGATCCTCCTTTCCTTTTCCGGTTGGAGCCAGAGACGCCTACAGCCGAAGCTGAGCTGCCGGTAGCAGAGCTGACTGGAGGCTAGTGGGTAATCTTCTTACCGTAGAGGGGAAGCATGTATACGATTTTGCCTTATACCATCTCGCTTCTCTGTGGCCTCCTGGTTACCCTTGTAAGGCGGACTTATTGGGCCTGGAAGCTTTTGATGAAAATATCAAAATGGGGACGCTGGTTTGTGGGCTTGTTATTGTGGAGTGTAAATACATGCTTTAGTTCTCCTGCCTTCTGCCTAGAGAATTCCTTGTATTTTGCGGTTCCGGACCTTTTGGGCACATATGAGACTCTCTTTGAAATCATAAATTCTGCCTTCCTAATATAGGGAGGAAGAAGGAAGGACTCAACTTTTTGGTCCCTATGAAGCCTGAATAAAATCCTCATCCCTATTGTTGATGGAAATTGTGCTAGATTCAACAGTGTAGAGAAGTGGTAGCCAAGCATAGCTGTGCTCTCAGCAAGGACAGAGCCTTAATTAGTGGAACTATAGGCTACATTAGCTCTACTGGAAACTCCCCACTGTCAAGCAGCTGCTTGCTTTTGGCTAGCCTCAATTCATGTGCATTTTTTGGACAAATTGAATGGTCTTGTATGTTGGGCAGTCATTTAACTTTTCCATGCCTCTGTTTTCCAATCTGAAAAACCCATTCTTGCTATGTTGGTGGGGTGGGTGGGTAAAATGTGTGGGCCTGTATATCTCTGCCTGTAAGGCATTCTGAGATTATTAAATTGAAGGTGCCTCATAAATTAAAATAGAACACCGCTTATCTGGCAACCTCATCTATATGGAATATAGCCAGAATTCAGAAAGTCAGCCAGAAACAATTAATTTTTAAAACACACCCAAACCCTAACTCTAAGCAGGAAAGTATATTTCAGAGTCCATTCATTCATCCATTCATTCATTTATTCAGTAAACATTTATTAAGTGCCTACTATGTGCTTGGCACTGTGCTAAGCACTGGGCACTATTTTACTTAGCAAACATGTATTAAGTATCTTCTATTTGCAATGCACTAAATAAAACTCAGGAGCTTTACCGATATAAGACCCTTATGCCCTCATTTGAGCCTATTTATTCTTAATTTGCATACAATTCTGAAAAGTTTGGGTTTGTATTCTTTCCCTAACTGAAAATGGCAGCTAACACAGAAAAGACATAGAAAATTTTTTTTTTAAAAATCAGATGGAGAATTCCAAAAGCCTAGTCATCTTGGGGGGGGGGCAGTTTTCATGAGGCACACAGCCCCACTTCCCTCACCAGGTATCACTGAATTACATCTGTATGATGTTCAAAATGATGACTTGGAGTTTAATGATTAAATGTTCAGTCTTCTCTGTTTCGGATGGTGAGAAAGTATTTTTTTTTTAAATTATTTTGGACAAATACTAAAACTTAAATATACACTAAGAAAAGAAAAAGGAACATATTACAAACTTAAATATTGAAGCTTCAATACAAACGAGAAAAGAGAAAAAAGCATGTCATGTGCACAGCAGAACATAAAGGATTCAAAATACATAGCAATAAATTTCCATTTCAAGAAAGCCTACACAATAAATATGCACTGTGCTAGTGATAAAGTATTGATACACCTAAAAAAGTGTTCTAGCCAGAATAGTTAAAATGGAAAAAAACAAAGGAAAGAAGAAAGAAAGAAAAAAGAAAAGAAGAGAAGAGAAAAAGAAATGAAAAGAGTTTGCTATGAAGGGACTTCAGTTATCTGGAAAATTCCCCTTATGTAGAATGATCATTCCATTCTTTAACAATAAAGTCTTAGTGATTCCCCTAAAAAGTAAACTTTACCAGGCTATGTCTTTTGCATTTTGTTTGGGCATCTTATGCACTTATTATGTGTTATTTTTTAATTTTTTTTAAATTTATGGAATAAACCAAGAATTTCCTTAACAATGTAAATAAAAAGACGATTGCATATGAAACTGCAAATCTACTATGCACAACTTGCTATTCCTTTTAAATATATAATAAAATTATCATGTAAATTTCTTTTTTTTTTCTTGTTTCTCCCTGGCCTAGAGATGGCTACCATTAGACCCAAATAGGTATATACATGTAAAATTCTTCCATACATACTTCTATTTATCAGTTCTTTCTCTGGATGCAGGTAGTGTCTTCCTTTGTATGTCCTTTGTACTTAATTTGGGTATTTCTAATAGTCAAAATGACTTAGTCACTCAGAGTTTTTCTTAAAATAATATTGCTGTTACTGTATACAGCATTCTCTTGGTTCTGCTCGTTTCACTCTTCATTATTTCGTGCAAGCCTTTCCATGTTTTCCTAAGATCATTGAGCTCATCATTTCTTGTAGCACAGTGGTATTCCATCACAATCATACACCACAACTTGTCTAGCCATTTTTTTATTTTTTTATTTATTTATCTGGGATGTATTCTTTTCATACTCAATTTTCACTAAAGTCCTATTCCATTTTCTCATTGTAGTATGAAGGGAACTCTGCATTCCTGAAGGCTGTTATATCATCAGAATATAAACTCCAGAAGGCAGATTGATCATTCCAAGCTGTAAAGACAGGCATTGGGTGTAGGCTAATTATTTCTTGTCTGAGGACCAGGCTTATAAGTTTATAGAGGCTCATCAGCATCAAGTGATAACTTTTTGGGTCCCAGAAACTCATGATAGCATCTACTAAGTTCCATGATCTATACTGGCAGAAAAAAGTATATACAATAAGGAAACTGATTAATTTTGAAAATATTCGCGTGAGTATTTTCCTACTACATAGTAAGGTGTATAAGGCTAGATATCATTTCCTACTTTCTGTTTTCCTCAAGGTCTAGCACATTTTTAAGAATGTAATCCCACCAACAGGGCATCTAGGTGGCACAATGGATGGAGTGCTGGGTCTGGAGTCAGGAAGATTCATCTTCCTGAGTTCAAATCCAGCTTCAGATACTTAATAGTTGGGTGACCTTGGGCAAGTCGCTTAACCCTGTTTGCCTCAGTTTCCTCATCTGGAGAAGGAAATGGTAAAGCACTCTAGTATCTTTGCTGAGAAAACCCCAAATGGGGTCACAGAGTCAGACATGACTGAACAATTACAACAAATCTAACCAACATTTATTAAGCACCTACTGTATTTAAGACACTTTTCTGCCTATGGTCAGTGACTAAGAAGTGATTGCTGGATTTTAGAATAAAGGATTTTAATGACACTTGAAATTTGTTTTTACAATTTTGTCATTTTTAAAAGTCTGAATTATTCTGTGTCTTTAATTTTAATTTAAACCATTACATGTCTTTGGAACATACTCAAAAAGAATCAGTGTATCTTAGCAACAGCAATATTTAGAGGATTTAATAATTTTTCTGCTATTAAACTTTTCTGATTACATAGTCTTCTATATTAAGATTGGTAATAATCAAAAGGAGAGATTTGATTAATAATTAAAAGACAATAATCCTCAAACTGAAAATGTATTTTAGACTTTTGCAAAGGTGGTAGTGATGCTTTTTTAACAGTTCTATTTTCCTAAAGGGTTTTAATCAATTTTAAACTAAGAATATGGGAAAAAGTTGGCCAGGCAATGGGATGACCTTTGTTTCATCAATGGTATTCCTGAAAAATACCTTCTGAGCATCTTTATATTGAAGCATGCTCCAGCTCAGAAATCGACTGCTTTTGCAAAGTTAGCTAGCTTACTAAATTATAGCATAGCAGTCTAAAAAGGGACTTGCTGAGATCATCTACTGCATTCCTCACCTTGAGGCAAGTGAATGTCTAAACTGCCCGGGACATTGAACTGCCGCTTCGTAAGACCTCACTCACAAATGTCCAAATTGTCAGACAAGGTAGAGATAAATTTCAAAATGTTCCTCCAAGTAAATGCCCTAAAAGATACACTTAAATCAGTCTAGGTTGAATTAAGCAAAAACAGAGAGATAGAATGAATAGGATGAACTCGGAAGCTTCTTCCAGCCTGGAGGTCTCCCAGCTTTGTTAAAGTGACATGGAGTGCCCAGCTGGGATAATGTAAAGAATTTTCTTTAAGATTTTTCCCACTTAAGCTCAGGGGAGTTGCTCTGTGACTGAAGCTGTGGGCAGAAACAGTGCAGCACACTGAGGGAGAGAGAGATGATCAAATTTAATGTTATCCTCAAAATTTTTTCTCCAAGGGAGAAAGAACATCTTAGCAGCAAATTGTATGCATATGGATGATGATGGGCAATTACATTTTCTATTTGATGAAACGTGGGAGTGTCCATCCAAGGTTTTTGGTTCCTCTGTAAAGTTTCCTCTTATCCCCCAGGTAAATCTTTCTGGCTGGAACATAACAGAGGTTGGGAAAAAAAGAAAAAGAATGTCTTAATCAGAGATATGCACTTTAAGAAATCATCTCTCTTACCTTCCCACTTTCCTGCAGAATCCAATCAGGCTTATCTTTCAATTACTTTTAAGTCACCTTCTGGTTCTTCTGATCTTCGGTGCCTTGGATTCCTGGGCCTCAGTGGGATTATTTTGTGAAGGCATAAGGATGTACTTTCCCTTTGGGAGAGACATAGAAGACATATACCAAAACCTTAAGAAATAAGCAGTTAGAACTCAAAATCTTGTGGAAGTGAATGTTGAAAACTAAAAATAAATAAAGAAGGATGGGTCAAAATAAAAGAAATAAACAGTCAGGAGGATGGAGACAGATCATTCCCTCATATCCATTCCCTCGCCCCTTTTTGGGAGATGAATGTTTAAACTCTCCCAGACAGATGGTCTCCTTTTCTTCTAAAGATCTCCAGAGACATGGATTCTTGAAGGAAGTGTCCTTAGAGGCCATGTAGTCCAAACCCCTCATTTTAAAATCAAGAAAAGGTCTTAAGAAGGGAAATAATTTGCCTAATCTCACATAGGAAGTAAGCCTCAGAGTCTAGATTTGAACACAAGTTCTCTGACTCTGGGCAGCTAGGTGATACAGTGGATAGTGCTGGACCTGGAGTTGGTAAGACTCATCTTCGTGAGTTCAATCCGGTTTCAGTTACTTACTAGCTGTGTGACCCTGGGCAAGTCACTTTACCCTGTTTGCCTTTACATGTAAAATGAGCTAGAGAAGGAAATGGTAAATTACTCCAGTATCTTTGCCAAGTAAACCTCAAGTAGGGTCATAAAGAGTTGAAAACAACTGAATGTATATGAATCTCTGACTCTAAAACCAACATTCTTTTCACTGTCCCTTACTCAACCTCCTTAGAGGTTCCCATTATAATATTTTATTAATCCAGTGGTTAAGGAAGTCTCCCCTAAATCACCTTGCAAGTTCTTAACTCTGTCTTCTGTTTGTTGTAGACGCAGAATTGATCTGCAGCCTTGTCCTATAAAGTCCTTCATGTACTTAAAGACATTAAATTGTCTTTAACTTTCTCCTCTTTTGGCTAAATAAACCGTGTTCTTTTCATCTTGTTTCGTGGGCAGATTTCCAGTTGTCTAGGATGGCTTAAATTCAGGCAAAGGGAGAAATTAAATAATCCTTGTCTTCAAGCCCTGTGATCCAAGACTTTTGTCATATTGATAATAATAATTAAAGTTCATATTTACATTTTGCTCAATGGTTTGCAAAGTGTTTTATATAATATATTTTCTCATTTCAGCCTTGCAATGATTCTATGGGATCATAACCTCATTTTATATATTAGAAAATTGAAAGAATTTAACATGTCCATGGTCATACAGAAATCAGAGCTAAGATTTGAACTCAGGTCTCAGAGACCCAAGTCCCACATTTGACAGTGCTTCAATGCCTTTCATATTCCTAACTTATATCTACATTCCATTATATTCCCAAACCAGGCTATTATTTTGAGTCAGGAAGTCTACTGAGGACAGTCTTCTAAGTAAATTCAAATGAGAATATTGTCAACTTTTGCATTCGTATCTACTTTTTACTGGTTGTGTCAAAATGTCATTAGAAATAACAAGAATGATAATAAAAATCATAATGGTAGTGATTGAGAGCTCTAAGTTTTGCAAAATGCTTTCTATATGATATCTCATTGCATCCCCACAACAGTTCTGGAAGGTAGATGTTATTATCCCTATTTTGCCGATGAGGATGGAAATCAGAACTTGCCCAAGGTCACATAACTAGTACCTGGGGCAGAATTCCAACTCAGGTCAACACTCTATTGATTACACAACCTAATTGCCTTTAAGCTAATAAATGCCAGCCACCGTTGAATTCCAATTCTGCTGCAACTGTTGTGGTATAGAGGTGACACTGGGCTATGGAGGCAGGAGTACAGACTCACAGAAGGATTATGTATCTACCCTCCAAGGCCCAGCCTAGTTAAATTCATTGATTCCTCTCACCAGATTGTCCTTAGGGTGGTGATTTTTTTCTCTTTTAACCCATAGTAATTCTCAGTGATTTCTACTAAGTTCAGCTCTGCATCTGTGGGGAAAGAACCCTCTCCAATGAAATTAGATGTCATTGAATATTGGAACAATTAGCAACAGATGAATGCTTGCCAGGATTTTCTGGCTGTGAGACAGCTTGTTTGGATACATAAGCCAAAGAGCACTGGACAGAGAGTCAACGCACCCAGATAGGAGGCCCAGTGGCCGCCTCTTGCTAGTTGCATGACCTTCGGCAAATCATGTAATCTTTGGGGGCTTTAATTTCCTCAACCCACTCATGAGGAGGTTGGACTAAGTGACCTCTAAAGGTCCCTCCTAGCTCTTGAATACTCTGATTTAATCATGGTAGTATTCTGTCTTGGTAAACATAGTAGCTGTAATGGTCTCACAGGGCACTTGCCTGATCATGCTTTAAATTGGATATGAAAAAGCCATTCCTACTAAGAGAGACGATACAAGAATGACCTGGCTCCAACTTGGAGTTTAGATTCCTCAACTGTAATATGAGGGTGTTGGACTCATTGACCTCTATGGTCCTGTTCAACTCTAAATCCATGGTTTTATGATCATCCTTTATTGTGTAAATCAAATGCTCTGGTCTGGGACAGTGGACTAAGCTATCTGGGCAGCCTTTGGCAAAGAAGAAAATACCCTATGGGCTTATAATAAGTTAGAAGGAAAGCAGATGTAAGTCAAATTCTGGGGAGCTCCCTTCTCCCTAAGACATAATTCATAGCTTAAAAAAACCTCCAAGAAACCTGTGATCCCACTGCTTAAGAGACAAATAAGACTGTCTGAAGAACCAGACAGGTAAATACATCTCCCATATTGCTCTAGTATAGTCCTAAAATTAATCCTGGGACCATAGTGCCTCCAAATTTCCTTAGGAGAAAATGCCACAGGGAAAAAAACATGCTTGCAAGAAACATAAAATTGTGTATGCCATCCAGCTTGTTTTCCTGATAATGTCAGTTTGAGGATTTCAGGAAGTTTAATTAATAATTCAGGTACTCTATGATTTCACATTAGTTTTTCTCCACTCCGTGGTGGTTCAGCCTCAGTATAGTTAGGGCATTAGTTGAAAAAATTATTTTACTCTATTGGTTCTTTATTTCATGCCATAGGCTATAGAAGACACGACACAGAAATGCCTTCAGAGACAAGTAGCATTTTCACAATTTGTGTTAATCCCTCTATTGTGGTGAGATGCCAATAGCCCTCTGAAAGTTACAGTTTTAAATAGCAATTATTTTAAAACATGTTTCTTTTGTATGCCCCTTGTAAATTGGATTATGTTTTCAGAGGCTCCCATGAGCATTAGCCAAAAGCAATGGCTAAGACTTTTCCAGTAATATAAATCATCTTTATAGGTTCACGGGTATTTTATAATAAAGGTTGGGATTTCCCTAATCTTTTTAATGTGAAAATCATGTTTCTTTCTCAACATTAATCCTCATCCTATTTCTTCGACTCAACTCACATGATAAATTTATCAAGGCGATCACCCAATGATCTACATTAGCAAAAGAGTTGTTTACTTTCTTCTACCAGCCAAACTCTCTTCAGCCAAATTACCTGCAGGTTACTCGGATCTGTCTTCTGACCTTTTTGCTTTACAGGAATCAGGAAACTCAGTTACTGTGGAGTGTTGGCAGGGTTTGTTAGGTTTATAAATTACTTAGCTGTCTGCTGTATTAGCTCATAAGAAGAAGCCTGTCTTTTCAGAGTATATGGCAAAGATCACAAGGAAACAACTACAGCATCTTTTCCTTTTTTGTTCAGAAAGAATGCTGTATTCAAATGAATACATAAAGACAAATCTAAAGACCTGAGTCTCACCAGCAATTTGCAGCTTGTATTGTTGCTGTGGGCATGTGCTGTTTCGATAGTCAGGTCCTTGATTTAAAAAAAAGTGTGCCTGAAATCTAATGTGCTTGAGATTTTCAAGGGCTATATCTCTAATTCTGAGCCAAATCTGAGCCAAATGATAGGAAACCTCAAACCACTCCACATAGAAGCTCTAGTCAAGTAGTTGGTGCCATGTATTGGGGGATAAAATCTCATTAAAGCTAGATTCTGGAGTCTGGGCTGTAGGAAAAGGGAAAACAAAAACCAAAGAACAAAACAGAGTGATTGTTGTTGGCAATATTATCCCAGAATTAGCAGAAGAGAGTTTTACGGTACCTGAAAACATTAAGCTTCATTCAACCAAATATTGTTGCAGAATAGGGGCAAAGATAATTTTGGTACAAAGACACACTTGCAGAATACTAACTGATTGATGACATCTTTATATAAAATTTTATTGATATCTTTTGGTTTTGTATCACTTAAAGGTTCCCCCATATTCCTCTCCCTTGTCCCTTGCTGCAAGCCATCCCGTATATAATAAAGTTTTAAAAAAGAAGAAAAAGAGGAAAAAAGAAAAAAATTAACAAAACCTATCAGCACATTAAAAAGAATTGACAGTAAATTCAATGTTCTCCATCCCTGATGTCTTTTCCTATCTCTTTTTTGGAGCTAAGTTTGTTCATTATAATTTTACAACATGCCTATCACAATTCTTAATTCCAATTGCAAGCCCTAATTGGCTGGCTATTTGTTTTTTTTTGTTTGTTTGTTTGTTTGTTTTGCTTGTTTTCTTAATTACCATCTTTCTTCTCATTCCTGGAATAGATTCCCTTGCTTTCCTTCACCATCTATTTTTCAAGGCCCACCTTAGATAATGTCTCTGTCATAGAACTTTCCCTAACCAATTCCTCCTCACTCCCCTCCCCCATCCACAAACCCTTTCTTTAGGTGAAATTTATAACTCCCTCTTAAAATTTCTTAAAACCTTCTTCCTGGACCTTTCTTTATCTCATTTTCCTTTGTATCAGGGCTCTTTTGCCTTGTCCTCTCTCTTCCTCCCATAGTATTCTATGATCTTTGAAAGTAGGGCTTATATGGCCTTTCCAGGGTAATGCTTCACACATACCAGGCACTTAACACATTTGTTGATTGACTGAATGGGTTCCCACTTTCTAGTTTTGACTACAGATGATGACATAGTCATTTTTTTCCTTTTTCTCTTACTCTACTCTTGACAATAGCAAATAATTCCTTCGGTTTCTTTTTTTAGGGATTTTGCAGATTATTACATTTATCAAGGAGGATGCATGAACCAAACAAGAAGATTACAAGCTTGCTATGGTGCTCAGAGTTAATCCTGGTCCTAGATGCCAACTGCAGAGAATTAGTGCTGCCTTCTTTCTCAATACCCTCTTTCTTCTTGGCTAAGCCCTTTATACCAGGTCTTCTCCTTCACATTAGGTCACTTCTGGTTCTTTCACTGGTGCATTCAGTCTGGTAAGTATGCTTGGTGTCTCATCCTCACAGATTGTCTCCCCAGTCTTTGGGTCCAGATATGGGTAACCAGAATGTTTGGTAAGCGCTTCCCTCCTAACACTTTCTTCTGGGTTTCAGGCTTTCTGCCCAGATTTGGCAGTGTTTGTTTCTCCCTTAAATTCACTAGCAACTGTTCCTGCTCTCTCCTTCTGTTGGTGAGAGAGACTCTTTCCCATCTGGGTCTTCCAGAGCTCTTTGCCCCCAGAGCTTCCAGCATTCTGGCTTATTCCAAAGGATATTGAGAATCCGAAGAGTGCCTAAAGAAGTGTAATCAGGAAGATAAAGGGCTATGAGCTCATGCCAGAAGAGGAGCAGTTGAAGGGAAAAGACGTAGTGGGGACTCAACAGCTGTTTTCAAGAATCTGAAGAGAGATTAGACATTCTCTCAAGCAACGGGGCACAGAATTAGAAGCAATGCCTGGAGGATGCAAAGAGATAAATTTAGGTTGGATGGAACAAAATTACTTTCTGCCAATTAGAATGGTCTGAGAGTGTAGTGGATTACCGTGGGAAGTAGTGGGTTCTCCCTCACTTGAGGTCTTTGTTCAAAGGCTGGATGTCCACTGGTTAGTTTTATTGTTAAAGAGGTGCTTTTGCACTTACTAGCTGGACTAATTACTAGATAGCCTCAGAAGTCTCCTCCAACTCATGGAGAGTCTGTAATTTTGTGATTCTGCTTCCCTCATCCTTCTTGGGTGATATTAATACTCTCACTCTGACCCTATCCTGCTCATTCTTTCTCTCTGCTCTGTCTGACAAAAACGAATTCCATGGCCATGTTGTTGCAGCTGACCCTGCTCTGGGTAGTGAGATTTCCTATTCTATTTACTACCCTAGACTAGTTTTGGTCCTGGGGTCTGTGACCATGAGGCTAACCCTCTGTGACTCCACCCCTTGAGTCTGACTTTTCTCTATGTTGCTCCCAGCATGCTATATCTTCCCAGAGACCCTATATGGCTCCCCTACCCCACCATCTAACTGTTCTTTCTTCATTGTACTTAAATTGAAATCCTTTGGGTTTTCTTCGGTTGGGGAGGGATCCATGTACTGATGACCCAAGGTTTTAGGTTTACATCTCTGGTCTTCTAATGTGTTGAGGATCCCATTGCTAATATCAAGTTACGACTCCAAGACATCTCAACCCCATGGCATGCCTCCTTGTTTCTATTGGAAGTGGTTCACTTATACACAGGAAGCGCATATCAATGGAATTTTTCTCTTACTCATAGGGGCGGGGCCTGGCACAGTAGTACAAGTATGTTATGATTACCAAATTATATACCAGTCACTCAAATGACTTTTTTTAAGCAATGTCAATGTAAAAAAAAAGAGGGGGTCATTGAGACTAACTATAATTTTATTTCCAATTATAATTTCTTCTTATTATTTTTGGTTTAGGAAACTGGTTCCATTTGAGATACACTTAAAAAAGCCTGACAGATTAACCCCAATTATACCTTCTGAGTTTCAGCTAAATTGAGAAAAAAATTAGACCTCTCTTTATCACAAAATAGAAAGAAATTATAGTGAAGTATTATCATGTCATCTGATAAAAAGCAAGACCAAGAAATGGAGAAAATAAAGCAAACTTTTGTCACTGAAATGGAGCAGGGTTGACTGACTAGTAAAATAATTAGGGACCAAATCTCTGATGAGTACAGCCAATTTCACAATGGAAACCAATCAGATTAAATCGACATCAGATGCTACAATTATGTTCCACAACAGATGTACAACAGAAAAGCTGGTGCACCTGTTTTGTTCAAAGCAAAACTAGACTGTATTTAGTTTGGGAAGCAGAGGGTGACAGTAAATCAGGGCTTCTCACTGGGCTTGTTTCATTGAGAAGGCATCTCATATTTCTTTTTTTGAAATAATTTTTATTGATAAATTTTATTTTAATTTCTACTAATTCATAATGTCTCCAGAATATTGGGAAAAGAATCAATTAACCTAAACAAAGTAGTACCAAGAAGCCAATTGTATTTTCTGAGTGTTTGTTGCTGGCTGATGTTGTCTTCATTTACATGGCTACAGGTCAGGGTTTGTATTGCTCTTTTCATTCTGATCCCTGCCGCCGCCCCCCCCCCCCCCCACCACACATACATTCGACAATTACTTAGAATCACAGATCTGCACAACTTGAAACTCTGGGACTTGAACTCCTGATTGGCGAATTCCTGGCTGAGATTTCCATTTCATAAGAGATCTCAGTCATGCTCACATGCCCAGCTCAACTCTCCAGATTGCTCTACCTTCTAACCGCCAGCCTTACCCCAATGCAAGTACTCTTTTCGACCCCCACTCCCTTTAGGCACCATATTGTTTTCTGGCATTTGTATCCCCAGTACTTAGCACAGAGTTTGGCACATAAGTGCTTGATAAATGCCTGCCTATGTATGTATGTATGTATGTATGCATGCACGTAGATTTCGAGCTGGAAGGACCTTGGAAACCACCCATTCCAATAACCTCATTTTGTAAGTAAGGAAACTGAATTCCAAGGAGGCTAAGGGAAGTCACTTAGTCAAGGTCACTTGGATAGTATGTTACAGAGGTATGATTTGTACCCAGATCCTCTCACTCCAGAGGAAAGAGGCAATAGAAGAGCCACCAATTTGTCCAATGCCACCTTCCTTGCCACTTCCTGTATTTCTTTGTATTCCTCATATTTGTCTTTCCTCATGGTACAATAATATTTCATTACACTTATATGTGGCAGTCCACTTACCCATTGATATTCCAGTCATTGAGCGCATAGTTTCTCTTTTGGGAGCTGTTACATGTAGTGCTACTATAAATATTTTTGTACAAATGGGTCTTTTCCTTGTTAGTAACTTCTTTAGAATATAAGCCTACAAATAGAATTTCAGGGTCAAAGGGCATGAATATTTTTGGTAATATTATATAATTCTTTCTTGGGAAGACACATTGCATTTCCTAGAGTAGGAATGCTGGGTACAGGAAAAGGCACAGAGAAAAGTCCCTCATTTTCTCTGATTATTACTATTTTCATTTAAGGCTAAAAAAATGGATCTATGTTAAAACTCATTTGGCAAGATGATACTAAGGGAGTTTGGATCATGAAGCTGACACACTGTGGCCCCTGAAGTCGCATCAAACAAATCAGTCGACCAAGGCTCATGTATGGGATGAAACCTACAAAATGTGGGGCTAGGTATTGACACCCTGTGATGAGGACATAACAAGGATGCCATGTTGCCTTTTGGGAATGAGGTACATGAGGTAATGAAGCATTGGGGCAGACCCAGAGGAAGGCAAGGTATGCTCAGAACTCTTTGTACTGGGCTGTGGTCAGAAAAATCTTTTTATGACAGAAGACTAAAGACATCATTTGCTTCCTACGGTTTTCTAGTCATAGAACCACAAGAAAGCAAACACGTTTCTTTCACAATGTTAGAAAGATTTGTGATACACTAGTTAAACAAAGGGTGCTGAATTTACACAGCTAATTATGCATTTTCCTCATTTTACAGATAGAAAGAGTTTCTGGTAGCGGTAGGAAATGGAGGCAAGAAATAGGCCTGTTTAAAGGAGCAGAAACCCAATGCCAACTCTATTTTAACCCAAGACAAAGGAAAGCTTCAAAGTTTCTCCCGAGTTCAAGAATCATACAATTATGACTATAATTAATTAGTGATTAATGGAGAATAAAATAATTAAGGCATATTTTTAAGGAACAACCCCCAAGAGATAAGCAGCATTACTGATGAAAACAAGTATGCTACAATTTGGCTTGAAACATTTAAAAATACACTCTCCTGATGAAAATAGAGAGATACCATTTTATTAATCTGCTAATTTCTTTTATAAAGACTTTTTTATATTCTCTATTCTTCTAAAAGTCAAAATCTCCATTTCAATAGAATACGTTTAAGAGGAGGTGAAGGGAGGAATAAATGAATACCTAAGTCTAAATCTATTAAGATTTGCTTTAGTGACAGGTTAAAGAGTTCTTTTATGTGTCTTTAAAAAAAATATGTATGGAGCCTAACTTAACCCTGAAAAACAGGATTGGCATCTCATTCAAATTGCTGGAACAGGATTCACTTTTATCTGGCCATTTCAATGGGCTTAAACTGTCACTGTTTTTCAGAGCAACAAATGGCTTTTGCTCCCAGACATCATGCAGAAATTGCTCCTGCAGCCTACTTTAGTCTAGGAAGCCAGGCCTTGAGTAATTTAACCCTCTTCTCTCCAGCTTCCTCTTCATGCCACTCTGATTGATGAGTGGGGAAAGTGAGCAATGAATCCCATGGGAAGGGAAGGTTGCTGTTGTTTGTTTGTTTTTTCAGATCCTTCAGAGACAGAAAATGACCTAGCCCTATCTTAATGGAAGATTGCATCAATCAAGAAGCATTTCTTAAGTATCTAGTTTGGTGCCAAGAGCTGTCCTAGGTGCTGGGATACAGGGACAAAAAGTGACTCACATCTTTTCTCTCCCCAGTGTTTTCTCAAGGGGCCATTTGTCTATCCTGAAATATTACCTATTGATTTTGTTACTCAATTCAATTCAGAAACATTAAATGCCTACTGAGTACAAAAAGTTGACCAGAACTAGGGTCCTGCTTCTCTAGGAGCTTACAATCTAATGGGGGGAATAGGATAGGTACACAAATAAGGATAGCACAAGGTAGAGTGTAATATACTTTAAAGGTATAGCTTCTCTCTCTCTGTATACATACATACACACATACGTATGTATGTGTGTATGTATGTATGTGTGTGTGTATAGTTGCAAAAAGATTTCTGAGCTTGGCATGGTAACTTTCACATGATAGTTGCCTAATGAAGAGATGCTAGAAAGTCAATCAATTAACAAGCGTTTATTAAGTTCTTCGTGTGTATAAGATACTTTCCAAAGCACCAGGGATACAAAGAAAAGAAAAAAAAATAGTCCCTGCTCTCAAGTAGCTCACAATCTAATGGGGAGGCAACATGCAAATAACTACATACAAACAAGATATATACAGGATAAATTGGGGATAATTAACAGAAGGAAGGTACTAGTAGCAACAGGGATCAGGAAAATTAGAATGTGGGATTTTATCTGGGACTTGAAGGAAGCCACAGAGAACAAGAGATGAATGGAAAAGGAAGATAATTTCAGGCATGGGGATTCTGATGAAAATGTCCAAAGTAAGGAGATGGAGGGTCTTGTGTAAGAAATGGTAGGGAGGCCAGTGTCACTGGATATAAGTATATGCTCTGTGTGGTTAGGTGTTATTATGCTGTCTTACAGTCAGCTAGGTGGTGCAGTGGATAGGGCCCCAGGCCTGGAGTCAGGAAGACTCATTTTTGTGAATTCAAATTTACTTACTAGCTGTGTGACCCTGGGCAAGTCACTTTAAGACTGTTTGCTTCAGTTTCCTCATCTGTAAAATGAACTGGAGAAGGAAATGGTAAACTACTCCAGTATCTTTGCCAAGAAAACCCCAAATGGGGTCACGAGGAGTTGGAAACAACTTGAAAAATGACTCAATAACAGCACAGTATCTTACACATTTTTGGCAGAATTGGCAAATGAAATTTATTTTCAGCAATTTGCTAAGTATTTTCTTTATCCTCTTAGGCTTTGCTATCTCCCAGACAGGCACCCAGTGCTTCATGCTGCTCTTCTGATTCCTAGAGTACTCTATGATACTGGAGCAGCTACTGACATGGTAGATAGAGCACCAAACCCGGGGTCAGGAAGACCTGAATTCAAATCTGCCCTCTGATATGTACTAGCTAGATGACGCTGAGAAAGTCACCTAGCCTCCATTTGTCTCAGTTTCCTCATCTCTCAGATGGGAATAACAATAGACTTTCTTTCCAGTGTTGTTATGAGAATCAAATGAGACACAGTGCCTGGCATATAGTAAGCACTACAGAAATGTTAGCTGTTATTATTCCTGCATCCTTCCCTGCAACCGTTCCCTCCCTAAACCAAGGCCTCCTACACCAGATGTCTTCTTCAACCTCATCAAAGTTAACTCTCCGTTTCTTCAAGGCCCTTTTCTTTTCTATGATGCTACTTTATCTAGAAAATTAATTTGATCTATGGACAAATTATGGCTCAGTGAATCCCCCCAGCTCCTTCCAAGACAACATTACATTTTATCTGAATGCATGATGTGGGCATTTCAGGTGATATTTTGGGGTAAGGAAATCTTCCCCAAAGCCTATCAAATCACAGCAAGCTGCTGCTGCTGCTGATTGCCTGTTTCATGTATTTTTAAAGCCATGGTACATGGTACCAATGCATGGAGCTATAGAAAGGTAGGTTTGGGATAAGTACAAAGATCATTTAAGAGTTTCCTATGTTCCAGACACTCTATGTGCTGGGGATTCAAATACAAGCAAGAAAGCAAGCAAGATAGTTCCTCCTCTCAAGGAGTTTTTATTCTAATGGGGGAAGGCAACACATAAAGGAATACTAGAAAACAATCAGGAAGATGAGATTTACTCACACCAGGTAAAGTGAGGAGATGACTAGAAAGTGACCGGGAAGCCTAGACCCCAGCCTACACACCCAGAGGATGGAAGGCTCCAGTAAGAGGGGTCTGACTTTGATGGCCAGAGAGCCAGCAGTATGGTGAGAAGATTGCAGGAAAGTGAGGAGATAACCAGGAAGAGCCCATCATATCACCCCAAGCTGATAATGGTTGCCTATTTCATGTTTTTTAAAGCTATGGTATGGTACTAATTCATGGAGGCTAGACAGGTAGGCTTAGAATGATTGCAAAAAAGATCTTCTTAAGAACTAGAGATGTCTGAAAATAGAATGTGTATCTTAGGAGGGAAGGAGTCACTGGAAAGCTTCCAGCAGAGGGGATAACCACTTTTCATTTTATTTTTTTGGGGGGGATAACCACTTTTTAGGCATTTGTAGAGGGGATTCCTACTTCAGGTGTGGATTGAACTAGATGGCTTAATAATGACAATATCAAGCATTTCTATAGTGCTTTAAGGTTTGCAAAAGCTTACATGTATAATCTCATTTGGTCTTTATAGCAGCCCTGTGAGTTAGGTGCTACTATAATTTCCTTTTACAGGTAAAGAAATTGAGTCTGAGAAAAGTTAAATGACATGTCCAAGGTCACACAGCTAGTAAGTTCAGAGTCAAGTTTCGAACTTACACCTTCTTGACGTTAAGTCTAACACATTATCTTTTCTGTGCATTCAACTTCTGGGGTCTCATCCAACTCTGATATCCTCTTCCCTGTCCACCACTCCCAAACCCCGTTGCCCCAAGATGACTCATTCAAGGTTCTTGTTTGTTCTTCATTCTCAAAGAGGACCATGATATCAGGGATGTGATGCCATGACATACAAGTGAATTGGATTTAAGTGAGGAAGAGCTGTGCCAAGTCACCAACCTCACTTTCTCTTCCATCCATTCAAAGAAAAATAAGTTGGTGCCACTGTATTTTGTTTTCCTTCAAGACAACATTATTTAGAAGAAATTAAATATCCTCATTGATCCTTTTTAAAGCTTTTTAAAAGACCCAAATAACATCTAACTTTCTGTCCAATTGCCAATCTGAGCCAAGGGAATGAACAAATGACATTCAGCCAAGCCTGTGAGTACACAGTTTTTTCAGGCATACTATCTCTTAGTAGCTCCTGGGCTCTCATTCTGGATGACAGAACTCATGAGAGGCCAAGCCATTAAGCCAATGGCAAGATCCAGTTTTTCCTAATGCTCTTCATTAGTATCTAATTCATTTTCACACACTCCACAAATACCTTACTCGATTTTTTTTCTTTCTTGGATACAAATTGTGGAAAAATAAATCTAGTTTTAAAATGTTGAACTTTTTTTTTTCACCTGAACAGTAATAGTAATAGCTGCTGTCTCTGTGTATGGGTTTTAATGCCCTGAAGCATAGGCACTATTTAAAAAATGATCCAAAACAAAATAAAAATTTCTTGCTGTTCAAAATGTTTTGCATTAAAAAAATACTTCCACATGAGTTACCTATAATTAAATCCATATTTTGCCCCCAAGCCTCACTTCCCCAACCAGATGGTTATTTATTTCTGAGATGTTTGACCCAGTATTTTTAGTCTAATTCCAGAATGTGCCCAATCTGATAAAAGTCACTGTCTATGAATAAATTACATCTGAAAATATGTTGACAAAAAGAATATTTTATTGAAAATAATAGCTGAACAAAACAATTGGGTAAAAGCTATCTGATATGAACTACTTCTGACATGAAAATTAATTTTTTACACTAGTAATTCATTTAAATAAATGAAATAATAGGTACCATTCAAGCTTAATAACTTTAAAATGGCAACACATTTTTTGGGATGGTTCTTTCTTTCCCAGAGAATTCCTCCAGTTAGGAGGAAAGAAAGACGATGTTGGGCAGGTACACATAAAGAAAACTCTCCCAGATATGAAAGTGAAACTGGAGTTTTCAAATGGAGATATCTACTATTAGTGTAAAATTTGAAGCCAATTACAAAAATGAATTCATGACCTTAGCTGCTTTTAGAAATTTTGTCTAATTGTTTGTTACTTTCATGTACAAGTCTCAGTATTTGTCTTACACTGGGAAGGGGAACATGCTGTTTTAATTCACATCTTTATGCCATGAATGTAGTTACTTAGAAGTTACCTGTGACCAATGTCTTTCTTCGTCTAAAAATCTCCATGACCATGATATAGTTTGAAGAGGTTAAAATACATCAGATTGATGTGATAAGGAAAGAATTATCCTCAGAAAGTTTTCTCCCTGCTAAATTGAAGGAGGAAATCATTTGTTCTTGAATGATGAGTCTTGACTTTTCTATTATTCTGTACCTTTGGGGACATACCGAACTACAGAAAGTCCTTTCCATAAAATGTTTCTGTTTGAAGCTAGAACGTAACAAAGAATGAATCTGCAAAATATGTTCAAAGAATTTGGAACTTTGAAAGGCCAATGGTGAGCTCACATTGGAGTGCATAAACACAATTTAAATTGATTGAGAAAATAACCTGGTTTAGAATGTCCTTAAACATTATAGAAACATCCAGTGGAATGTAATCTCCTCAAGGGCAGGGGTTGTTTCTTTTTCTGTATTTGTATCCTCGTTGTCTGTCACTTAGTAGGAACTTAATAAATGCTTATCATATTGTATCAAATTATATAATAACATGCCAGATTTCTTTCTAAGGGCTTTTAGTCTAGGGCAGGGCTGTCCAACCTTAGGTTTTTATTGAAACAGTAGACAATATATTTTGCTTTGCCATTTTAGTGAGAGCTCTGGGATAGCTCAGCTTCCTTTACTAAAGCATTTATGTAAATTTCTATGTTTGTAGGCCAGCAGCATAAATCATGGTTGGCTGCATGCAGCCTGCAGGCCTTATTTTGAACAGTCCTGGTCTAGGGAAAAGATTTTTATCTTTTCCATATGAATTATGACTATCAAATAATGAAATTTATTTTTTTACTTTTTAGCAACCACAGCTTACTGCCCAAATGGGTGTGGTCCTTCATAATTTGGGAGGTTATAAACTATTCCAATGTTGTGGCCATTGTTTCAAACATTGTTAGAACTTCTCAGTGAGAACTGCTTATAATTCATGCTATAATTATGATGGAATCCTCTGCCAGACATCAGAGATCTGAGCTTCCTCTCTGTTAGCAGTCCTGGATAGCGTTTACACCTCCATACACTATCTGGGGCCACCTCCTCTTTGAGTATGACTGTGCCCACTTGGGGCAAACCATCCTTGTGACATGGGCCTTTCATGAGAGACTCTTGTGAATTCTTCCTTCTCACAGGGAAAAAACCTGGCACCTCAATTTCCCCTCACACCACAGCATGGTTTGTCCCTAAGATTTCTCTCCTCCTCCTTCTCCTCCCACCCCCAGCATTGTCCTCCTGCTTTGCTACCTCCACTTAACTACATTTATTCATGAGCATCAGAGGAACTCCCCATTATAAGTCTAGTCTAGACCTTAGAGTCGCATCTCATTGCAGAGCCCAAATGCTATTTCAATTTGATCACCCCTACTATACATGGCTCCAAATGAATCAAAGAATTCAAGTAGATAAGTCGTTAGTTCAGAAATTCATTCTCCCGTTCCCCCCAAAAGGCTTTAAATGAGGGCCTTACTGTTTGTTTGGGGGGGGGGAGTTAAGTGACTTGCCCGGGGTCACACAGCTAATAAGAATCAAGTGTCCGAGGCTGGATTTGAACTCAAGTCCTCCTCACTCCAAGGCCCGTGCTCTATCCACTGTACCACCTAGCTGCCCCATGAGGACCTTACTTTTGCAATAATGTAAGGTTTTCCAAGGGACTTTCTCTAAAGGGATAGCAGTCATTTGGGTGGGTAAGTTCAGGTTGGTTGTTTGGGGCCAGTCTCATTACTTTACTGTCACTTCTTGTTTTAAGACAAAATTAGTATTATCAGGTTGACCATGTACCTTCCTCAGTAGCTCTGGTGCCAAATAATGATAGCCAGCATTTATTCAGCACTTCAGGGTTTATTTCATTTGATTCTCATCTCAACCCTAGGAGAGAGGTGCTATTATTGTTCCCAATTTACAGATGAGGAAATTGAGGCTGAGAAATTAAGTAAGTTACTCAAGGTCACATCACTAGGAAGTATCTGAGGCCAGAGGTGAACTAAAGTCTTCCTGACTCAAAGTCCAGCACTCTACCCACCGAGCCATCCAGCCACCACTTGACTTTTTCCTGGAATTATGTTGGTTATGGTGGCTAAGGGATGAATCTGGTTATGAGCGGGGGAGAAGAAACAGACCTATCTAAAGGTTGGTTCTGCTGCAGGAAATGAGGAAGGGTGTCTCCCAGAGGAATGCAAATTATATGTTTATAATATGTTATTTTAAAATACGACATCCACTGGGGAATGAAACAATCAAGAAGCATTTATTTACCGCCTACGATGTGCCAAGCACTGGTAATCAATGGGGATCCCAAGAAAAAATGAAACCTGTCCACAAGGAGCTTACATTTTATTGGAGGAGACTTGATACATATAGAGAGATATATACAAAACATATAAAATAAAGGTAATTTGCAGGGAGAGAGCTCTAAAACCAAAGGGGATCTGGAAAGACTTCATGCAGAAGGTGGTACTAAGCTAAATTTTGAAAGGAACTAAAGATACTAAGAGTCAGAGGCGAGGAAGGAGTGCATTCCAAGTGTAGGAGACAGCCAGTACCAAGACAAAAGATGGAGAGTTACACGTGAGGAGCAGTTAAGAAGGATGATTTTGCTGGACCACGGAGTGTGAAAGGAGAGTAATTAACAATGCAGTAATGCTGCCGTGGTAAGCTGGGACCAGACTATCGTGGCCTTTAGATGCCAGACAGAGGAATTTGTGTGTGATACTAAAGGTAATAGGGAGCCCCTGGTGTTTGCTAAGTAGGGGAGGGACTTGGCTTTTTGTTTTAGGAGAGTCACTTGGGCAACTTTGTGGAAGATGGACCAGATGGATCAGATGGGGGCAGGGAGAACGATTAGGAGGCTATTATAATGTTCCAGTTAAGAGGTGATGAAGACCTGGATCACAATGGTGGCCCACTGAATAGGGAAAGGGGGTCAGTTGGGAGAGATGCTACAAGGGAAGAATCAAGAAAATTTGGAAACTGATTTGCTTATGTTGAGTAAGGGTAAATAGGAAGGGCAAGGGGTCAGGAGCAGATTAAATTCACTTCTAAAGGAAGAATACCTGCCATCATCAAGGAGATACAAATTTAAACTCTTTAAGGGCAGGTAGTGTTTCATTTTTGTCTCTATATCCCAAGACCAAAGCCCAGTGTAGACAGTGTTTGTGGTCTATTTGCAACATCTCTGTCCATGATGTAGGCACAGATGATCCAGCTCTATGGGTGATTCAACTACTTACATACTGTAGTCTGAACAATAGGTGTCCTTCATCCATTTGGTTTTTTAGTGAAGACAATAAATCTTTTAAAATCTTTTTAAAATATTTTATTTTCCCCCAATTACATGTAAAAACAATTTTTAACATTTGTTGGTTTTTAAATTTTGAATTCTAAATTCTCTCTCTTCTTTCCTCCCTCTTCTCCCCCATCATTGAGAAGGCGAGCAATTTGATATAGGTTATACATGTGAAATCATGCAAAACATATGTCCATTTTTGTCATGTTGAGAAAGAAAACTTTTTAAAACCCCCAAATAAAGTTGTTGGTTTTTTTTAAAGTATGCTTTGATCTGCATCTAGACTCCACCAGTTCTTTCTCTGGAAGTAGATAGCATTTTTTCATCATAAGTCTTCAGAACTGCCTTAGATCCTTAAGTCGCTGACGTTGCTGTGTGTGATTCACTGTTGATCGTCGTACAATATTGCTGTTACTATGTTCAGTGTTCTCCTGGTTCTGCTCACTTCATTTTGCTTCAGTTCGTATATGTCTTTCTATGTTTTTCTGAAAGCATCCTGCTCATCTTTTCTTTTTTTTTCATCTATTTATTTATTTTTAATTTTTGACATTCACTTTTATAAGGTTTTGGGTTCTAAAATTTCCCCCTCCGTCCCCCCCCCAAGACAGAATGTAATTTGATATAGGCTGTGTATGTACAATCATCTTAAACATATTTCTACATTAGTCATGTTGCAAAGAAGAATCAGAACCAAAAAAAAAATAAAAAACAAGAAAGAAAAAACAAACACAGAGAAAATAGCATGCTTTGATCTGTATTCAGACTCCATAGTTCTTTCTCTGGATGTGGGTAGAATTTTCCATCTTTAATCTTTTGGACTTGTCTTAGATCATTGCATTGCTGAGAAGATGCCTATCATTTCTTATAGTACAATAGTATTCCATCACAATCACATACCATGATTCGTTCAACCATTCCTCAATTGACGGACATCCTTTCAGTTTCCTATTATCTGCCAGCACTATAGAGCTGCTATAAATATTTTTGTACATATAGGTCCTTTTCTTTTTTTAAAAAAAATCTGTTTGGGATACAGACCTACCAATGTATTACTGAGTCAAAGAGTATGTACGGTTTTATAGCCCTTTAGGCATACTTCTATATTGCTCTCCAGAATGGTTGATCAGTTCACAACTCCGCCCAATAGTACATTAATGTCCCGATTTTCCCACATCCCCTCAAACATTTGTCATTTTCTTTTTCTGTTATATTAACCAATCCTATATGTGTGAGGTGGTATCTCTGAGTTGTTTTAGCTTGCATTTTTCTAATCATTAGTGATTTAGAGCATTTTTTCTATGAGATAGCTTTTGTTTCTTCATTGAAAAGTGCCCAATTTATCAATTGTAGAATGAATTGAATTTTTGTAAATTTGAGTCAGTTTTTCATATATTTGAGAGATGAGGCCTTTATCAGAGAAACTTGCTTAAAAAATTTCCCCCAGTTTTCTACATTCCATCTAACTTTGGTTGCCTTGGTTTTGTTTGTGTAGAACTCTTTTAGTCTAATGTAATCAAAATAACCCATTTTATATTCCCTAATGCTCTCTGTGTCTTGTTTGGTCATAAATTCTTCCTTTCTCCGTAGATCTAACAGGTAAATTATTCCATGCTCCCCTAATTTGCTTATGGTATCACCCTTTATGTCTAAATCATGTACCCATTTTGATGTTATCTTGGTAGATGGTGTGAGATGTTGGTTTGTATCTAGTTTCTGCCAAACTGCTTTACAGTTTCCTCAGCAGTTTTTGTCAAATAGTGAGTTTGTGTCCCAAAAGCTTAGATCTTTGCATTTATCAAACACTAGATAATGGAGGTCGTTTATTATTGTGTATTGTGCACTTAATCTGTTCAACTGATCTACCACTCTATTCCTTATCCAGTACTATACTGTTTTGAATCCACCCTTTTCCCAGTCTATTTCTTGACTTTTACCTTGATGTTAAAGTTGGGCTTTACTCCCAGGATGAAGGGTGTGCTGTCCCAAGTTTCAGGTTTTCTGTGCTGCTGTTTTCAGAGGTAGTTCTGGGGGGTCTGTAAGTTTTCAGTTCTTCCAAGGTACTATGATCTAAGGAAAGATGTGGTCACTGCTGTCCTGGTCTATGCTCTGGACTGTATTCATTTCAGCCCAGGAACTGTGTGTGACCAGGGTTCCTGCTCTTGCTAGTACTAGTCCTCCCGCTGGGACTATGACCCAAAACAACGTGGGGGGCAATGCAACTGAGTCCTGCTCCCAGTGCCAGCAAAGGGTTCCTTGTAATCTTCTTTTGACCAGTTGTCGGATCTCCTTCCTATCTGTGGACTGAGAGCTCTGGAAGCCACAGCTGCTGATTCAGTTAACCCTAAGGCCTGCTATTGGCTTGCCAGGGCATGGATTTTGGTAGCACAGTCTGCAATAGACTGCACTCCACTCTCACCCCTGTGAGATAGACATTTTCTGTCAACTTTCTAAATTGTCTTGGGCTAGAAAATTGTTTCACCCCATCCTTTTGTTGGTTCTACCACTCCAGAATTTGTTTTGAGGTGTTATTTTGACATTGTTTGGAAGAGAATTTGAGAGAGCTCAGATGAGACTCTGCCTTTACTCTGGCATCTTCGAAAGATATACTCTTAATCATACTTTTTGCATATCATACTATTTCATACTATATCATATTTGCAAATCATACTATTTGCAAGAATATGGTAAAACCTCACTATTAGAATAACTGGGGGGAAGGAAGGCCAGAGGGAATTAGTTAAAAAAAATGAATAATAAAATCTTGGTAAAGAAATACAGTCCAGTTGATTTTAGGTACATATGATGACATGAACTAACTGCTACAGATGTCTTGCCAAGAGGTTGTCTTGTACTTACTTCAATAACCAGCTGTGAATAATTTTTTATTTAAGAGAATAATTGTTTTGTTCTGCTAATGTCTTCAAAGTGCTTGGAAATGTTTCCTTTGCAATCCTGTTTTCCACTGTTGATTCACTGAGCAAATCTACCCCCTTCCCATTCAGAATATAGGAAATCCTTTGCAGTAAGTGAGTTTCATTCTCAATTCTGATTATTCATTCTGTTCACCCAAAGCAATGCTCTTTGTTTTTAATAGGACATATGAGACTAGAGAATCAATTATGAAGGTGAGGAAGGGTAGGTAGTATTGTCTGGCTTCATGCTATCAAATAATATTGATTTCTTGTAATTTCTTTCTTGGCAGGTTAATTTGGTGGTAGCAAGCCTGGGGTGGGGGCGGGGCACTAACAGGTTTCCTAATTTAAAAATGATCTCCAAACATATTATTTAGCCACTTTAGAAGGAAGAAAACATTTGTGAAGCACCTACTGTGTGCTAGGCGTTTTACAAATATTATCTTATTTAATCCTCACAACAACCCTCCTATTGCAGGGGTGTTACACCCTCCTAAGTATTATTATCCTCATTTTACAGTTGAAGAAGCTGAGGCAGAGGTTAAGTGACTTGTCCAAGATCACACAGCTAGTAAGTTTGTCTGAGACCAGATTGGAACCTAATTTCAGGCTCAGCACTCTATCCATTGTGCCGCCACTTAAGGAAGAAAGGAAGGAAGGCAGGAAGAAAGGAAAGAAAGAAGGAAGGAAGGAAACAAATATTTACTTAGTACCTACTATGAGCTAGCATTTTGCTAAGTACTTTACAAATATTAACTCATCTGATCTTCATAACAACCCTGGGATATAGGTGCTATTATTAATCCCTATTTTACAGCTGGTGAGGAAGACAGAGCCTAAGTGACTTCCTCAGGGTTACACAGCTATTGAGTGTCTGAGGCCAGACTTGAATTCAGGTCTGCCTGTCTTTGGACCCAGCCTCAATCTAATGTGCCATCTTTAGGTTAACAAATGCAATAGACAGATGAATAACTTGATTATTTATACTTCTGTGTCAATTTCTTTAATCAACTTAATTATAGTTAACATCAGCCTATGTGTTTTTCTTGGTGGCAGCTTGGTAGTACAGTGGTCCCTCGTCTTGGAGTCAAGAACACATGAGTTCAAATCTGATTCTAGACACTTACTAGGTCTTTGACCCTGAGCAAGTCAATTAATGTCTTCTTGCCTCAGTTTCCTCACCTGTAAAATAGGGATAATAATAGCACCTATCCTGTAAAAAGTGTTGTAAGGATCAAATGAGATAACGCATTAAAATGTTTCTCAACCCTTCAATAGCTATGTAAATGCTAGCTATTATTGTCATTATCATTCCAAGGTAATGCAGATAACCAGCATGCTTGCTGCCATCCCGCTTTGCCTTCCTAAAGTCTCTCCCCAAACTTTCTAGGTTGCTAGAGCTTGTACTCTGCAGGCACAGCCTTCAAAAGCCCAGGGTCACCTCCATACTAGCTTGATGCTTCAGAAGAGGACTTTAGTGGACTTTAAAATTAATGGAGTTCAAATTAATGAGGCTTAGGAAGTCCCTTTAAAACACCTTCACTGGGGACAGGATTCATGCCTGTGTTATATCGTCTAACCGGGTTATGATAAGCTTTTACTGCCTATAGTTATTGTATCAGCAGACATGATTTAGTCAGAGAAGAGTCTGACTCCATGGACTCCTCCATGATTCTGTACTCAGGGAGTATATTTTAACACTCTTTTCATTTTGTTTACTGGGAAAAAAGAAGCTGTTTCCTTTCCAACAAATTGGGTGTCAATTTGCGAATTATAATTTGCTGAAATATTGTAATGAACCACTTGCTTTTCTACTGGCAACAACTACAGGGATGAGAATATACTTTTGTGCTACCATTTCCTTGTAAGTAATCAATTTACTGTGGAAACCCAGCTTTTTCTGGCAGTTCTTGCTCATGGATACAGTAGCATAATGTATTTAATTGAAATGTTAGGTAAGATTTAAATGGTTCTCAGATTGAGCTGAGACAAAGCTTCTCCCGAAAGGAAAATTCAGCACTAAATAATAGTCTGTACTATGTATCATGAAAACAAGAAAGGTAGAGCAATTATGACAGAAACAGATGGAATGTATATTTTGGAAACTGTTTTGGTACCTAACCACCTGGTTAGGATAACAATAGAAAGCTCCCATCTATGCTGGCAAGCCTAGCCACCGAACCAGGAATACATTCCTATGTAGTAGACAGACTGCACATGAGATGAAGGAAATATCACTGGACTCATAGTCAGGAGGCCTGGAGGCTATGCCGTTAATTAATTGCACGACCCTGTACAAGTCATAGGATCATAGCTCAAAAGCTGGACCTCATTGACACAGCGGATAGAGTACTGGTTCTAGAGATAGCAAGACCTGGGTTCAAATCCACCTCAAACACCTACTAGCTGTGATCTTGGGCAAATCACTGAACTCCTTTTTGCCTCAGTTTTTTTAACTGTAAAATGAGAAAATAATAGCACTTACTTGCCATGGTTATTGTGAGGATAAAAATAAGTGA
The DNA here is from genome assembly GCF_011100635.1 of Trichosurus vulpecula. Classification (NCBI taxonomy): domain Eukaryota; kingdom Metazoa; phylum Chordata; class Mammalia; order Diprotodontia; family Phalangeridae; genus Trichosurus; species Trichosurus vulpecula. The sequence goes on along the minus strand of NC_050576.1, from coordinate 285,840,841 downwards.
TTTGAAAAGTGCTTAGCACAGTGTGTGACAGAGTAGGTAGTATATATTTGGGGCCTGCCTGCCTCAAGTTTCTCCCCATTGCAGTCCAACCTGCATTTGGTGATTTTCCTCAAGTAGATTCAACCATGTCACCCCCTTACTTAATAAACTCCAGTGCTCCCTCCAAGATCAAATGCAAAACGCTCCATTTGGCTTTCAGAGCCCTTCCTACCTTTCCAGTCCTGTTATGTATTACTTTCTAAGATGTATTCTTCAATCCAGTGACACTTGCCTCCAGTCTTTTCCAGAAACAAGACCCTCTATCTCTTGGCTCCCATAATTTTCTCTTGCTTTCCCCCATGCCTGGAATGCTCTCCTTCCTTCAAGTCTCAGCTAAGTTTCCATCTCCTATATCCTCCCCCAGTCATCTTTTTTCCCCAGTTGTGTTCAGCTTTTCATGACCCCATTTGGGGTTTTCTTGGCAAAGATACTGGAGTGGTTTGCCTTTTCCTTCTCTAGCTCATTTTATAGATGAGGAAACTGAGGCAAACAGGGTTAAGTGACTTGCCCAGGGTCACACAGCTAGCAAGTGTCTGAGTCCAGATTTGAACTCATGAAGATAAGTCTTCCTGACTCCAGGTCCAGCCCCAAGCCAGCTAGTTGCCCCACAGACTTTCCCAACCCTGCTTAATTCTAGCATTTTCCTTTTCTTGTAGTTTATCTGTATGCCTTTGTTTGCTAGTTATCTGCCCCATTAGATAGTGACCTCCTTGAAGGACCACTTAGCACAGTGCCTGGCATATAGCAGGGCTTAATAGCTGCTAACTGACCATCCACCTAAACTCCTTTCCCTTCATTTTACAGGTGGGGGCAGAAAGGGAAGGGAGCAAGCACTTACTATTATTTGTTTTGTTTAATCATTGTCATCTGTGTCTGACTCTCTGTGACCCCATTTGGGGTTTTCTTGACAAAGATATTGGAGAGGTTTGCCATTTCCTCCTCTAGCTCTTTTTACAGATGAGGAAATGGAGGCGAACAAAGTTAACTGACTTGCCCAGAGTCACACAGCTAATAGGTGTCCGAGGTCAAATTTGAACTCAGGTCTTCCTGACCCCAGGCCACCTTAGCCGAAAGCATTTATGAAGCACCTAAAATGTGGCAGGCCTTGTGTTAAGAACTTTATACATTTTATTTTATTTGTTTCTCACAACAATCCTATGTTGCATATTATTTATGTATATATTTATTATTTAATATTATTTTATATATACATATATATTTTATGAATAGTAGGTACTATTATTCCCCCCTATTTTGGGGAAACGGAGGCAGATAGTGGTTAAGTGACTTTCTCAGGATCTCCTAGCTAGTAAATGCCTGAGGCTAGATTTGAACTTGGGTCTTCCTGACTCCAGGCCCAGGGCTCTATCCATTGTGCCACCTAGTTCTCTCATGAGGATGAGAAAGTTGAGAACTAGGCAGAAAAAGTGACTTGTCCAAGGCACAGGTGCAGTGAGTATCAGAAGTTAGATTTGAACCCAGGTTGGTAAACACTATGATGCAGTGGAAAGAATAAAGGATTTGTAGTCAGAGCTACTGGGTTCAAATCTTGACTCTGCTACTGACTACCTGTGTGAACATGAGAAGGTCACAGCCTCTCTGGGCCTCAGTTCCTCATCTGTAAAATCATGGGGTATATTGAGGTCCTTTCCATCTCTGGATCCTATGGTCCTCCAACTTCAGAGTCACTATCTTTTTCTACTACAATTTTCTGCCTCCCAAATTTCCTCTTTGCTCAGCCTCAGTTTCATCATTTGTAAAATCAGGAAAATAATAATTTATGCTGCCTGCCTCACAGAGTTGTACAAAAAACTCCTTGAAATTCCATATAAATGTGAGTTACTATCATATCCAAGTTGTGGTTTTTGCTGCCGTCACATTATTTGTCTCAGTTTTCCCACTTATAAAATGGGTATAATCCATTCTGTCTCTCCTTTAGCAGGCAGATGTAGAATGAATCAAATCTATTTCTTAAATTCCTTGAGAAAAACCACCCTATGAGGCACTGCCATTACTAAAATTAATAGCAGCCCCAAATGCACTGCATTTTTAATGATGTGCATCTTATCATGGAGCAGTAACATTTTAAATTAAAGTGTTGGCCACTAGCACATTTTTTTCCCCAGCAATTAACTTTATCCTAGAATGTCTTAATTCCTATTCTTAAATGAGCAAAACAAAATCATTAGATAAATTTCTGTATCAACACCAGACTTCAAAAAAAGCAATAATATCAAATAATGTTGTAAAAATAACATGACAGTCAGTTGTAATAGTTACATACCCCCTTCTTTCCCCTCCTCCTTCCTTTATTTATTTTGGGAAATGGATGTAAGAACAATCCCAATCTCAGGTGACTTGATGGGCAATGGAAGGGCATATGGTGATGATTTAATAAGTGGAAGGATCTTACCTATGATGACGTGGGTCAAAGAAGGTACAGAAAAGGTAATGGCTAGAGGCCATTTGGCACAGTAGATGGTGTGCTAGTTGGAGTCAGGCATGGGGAACTTGCGGCCTCGAGGCCATGTATGACTCTCTAGGTCCTCATATGTGGCCCTTTGACTAAATCCAAACTTCACAGAACAAATCTGTGAAGTTTGGATTCAAAGAGCCACATTTGAGGACCAAGAAGGCCACATGTGGTCAGGAGGCTGCAGCTTCCCCATCCCTGGGAGGAATGGCTTCAAATTACACCTCAGGCATTTGCTACTGATGTAACCTTGGGTAAGTCATAGCCTCCCAGTATCTCAGTATCCATATCTGTCAAAGAAGGTGGCAGGGTCGGGGGAGGGGTTGAACTAAAAGACTTACAAAGTCTCTTCCAACACTACATCCAGGATCCCATATATGGCTGGCATTGTAGTGAGAGTGAGGGATGACAGATGGACAAGCTTGGGTGCTGTCTAGTCCTTCATTGTGGGACTAGATTTTCTATGTACAATTTGCAGAAAAAATATGACAAACATCCTGTCTGGACAGGATGAAAATATGACTATTGGTCTGTAAATTTTTACCAGTGGAAGGAGTACCCAAACTGATAACATTTATTGAAATGTTTAAGTGTAAGTTAACAAACCTTCTGTTTTCCTAGGGGCAGGAGTTTAGAACATAGAGTTAGAGCTGGAAGGGTTCATAGTGCCCATCTAACATAGCACTCCCTCCCTCCTTTTATAGCTGAAGACACTGAAACCCAAAAGGGTTAATTGACTTGCCTTAGTATATAGGTAGTATGTGGCAGAGCTGGGATTTTAACTCAATTCCTCTTACTTTAAATCCAACATTTTTTTCTTCTGTACCATTCTGCCCCTCTCCCTCAAAAAGAAAAAAAAAACAGAAGGCAAACAAATTGGTATAACCTCTTTCTCTTAGACCATGGCCTAAGAAGGTATAATCGATTAAACGACTTTTATCTTTTTTGTTTCTACATCATTTTGATTTCCCTCTATCTTTCTGTTTCCTTCCTTCCAAAGAGCTGTTCCTTGTAATAATGCCTTTTTTAAAAAGAGGAAGAAGGAAGTTAGCAAAATTAATTAATATAGAAAAAATGAATGTTATGCATAATATTCCAAGCCCATGAACCTTCTCTTCCCCTCTACTCCACTTCTGGAAAAGAGAAGGGGAAAGTAACTTCTTACCAGTCTGTTTGGGGGCCAAGTTTGTTCATTATGTTTTGGCAACATAATTTTGATTGTTTTGTGGTAGCTGCTCTTTCTGTTTACATGATTGTAGTCATTCCGTATATTGTTAGCTTGGTTCTACTTCCTTCAGTTTGTATCAGTTCATGTAAGTCTTCCCATCCTAATCTCTACTCATCACATCATTTTTTACTGGACAGTAATATTCTTTTGCAATCACTTATGGTAATTACATTGAACAATGAACGATTCTGGTGATTGATTTTAATATTAATACTTTTCAGAACAGTTGAATTTTTCTAGCCATATTCCAGTTGACAGGGATCTACTTTGTTTCTAGTTCTTTGCTATCACAAAAAAGTGCTGCTATAAATATTTTGGTACACGTGTGGAGCCTTTCTTTTTGTTGATGACCTCCTGCCTCCTGCCATCAATTGTTTTTTAATCATCAATAGGTTATCTCAAACAAGGTGAGAAGATGGTGTATATTCCTTGGAAGGGAGGAGGTGGAGAACATATATTGGAGGAGATCATAGTGGATATATTTTCCCTGCTCTTTCAATTTTGTTTTTTGTTGTATTGGGGATACTACTTTAAGAGCAGTTTTCCACGGCAGAATCGAAATTTAGATGAGTCTTTATAGGCAATTCAGGTAATTCAGATAAAGCAATTCCTTTTTGCGGGCATTATCTAGAGTGAATATATTTATTTGGAGAATTGTGTCACCTCAAATCACTGCAAATTCTTTAGAAATGTAGACAATGCAAGGCCTGGGTACTGCACGAATAGTTTCAATGTATGTTAATAAGCTTTGATGGTAAAAAAAAGTGCACAGTAAAAAAATATTGTGGCACATCCCAATGTAAAGCAAAGAACTACATCAAATAGGAGATAGAAATGTAGAGATTCAGTTCTACTAAAACATTTGATTTGAAAATGAAGAAATGTGATTTATACATTAGAGAGTAATTTGAGCATAACTTGAATTTTGAATTTTGAGTTTATTTATGTACAATTTCATCCAGGAGAAACAGTAAGAACGCAGAAAAACTGCACTACTTCACAACTCACAAGCTGCAACCCTTTCAAAAGTTACTTTCACAAGCAAACTTCAGGTGTTTTTTCCCAAATAAAGTGCCATATTCATTGCAGATCTTCTGATACAGTAGGAGCTGTAGGTGGAGGAAGGTTGGTCCCTACCCCCATGCACTCCATGCTCCCTATCTTCCACCATTGCAGGGGCTGCCATCTCTCCACAGCTGTTGATTTTGCCAATTCTTACCCCATATGGGAACCTGGGTGCAGGCCAGACAGGAGCCAGAAGCCATGGGTGGCTCCACTTTATTGCAGCATTTGTATGTATCTCAACCATCTAACGTGTATACAACTGTGTCACTGTTTTTAGTAGATTCCTATAATTTTTTATGTCTGATGAAATTTTGGATGAAACGGTAATGAAGTTTTTGAGTGTTGTGCCCCTAACCTTATTTTTCCCACTGTCCTGATGGCTTTTATTTTGTGATTTTGCATAGTGCAGCGATTTCTAAGAATGCATGTTTCTGTTAGAGCAGAACTGACAATGTAGGTAAGACAATGTCATTTCAGTTGCAGAGTAGTCTACTATCCTTATTTTGCATGTGAGAAAACAGATCCAGAGAGTTTCCGGCAAGCGGAAAAGGTAGGATTTGAACCCAGATGCTCTCCCTCAAACCCCAAAATGTTTTCTACTGCACCACAATTTCTCCCAAGAGCACATGCTGAAGTTTTTAAGATTGATGACAGAGATTACGAGCAAATCCTTCACCCTGACAATGCTTTGGTCCTGACAGTTTTGTTTTTGGTTCCCTCCTAGGCCTTGAGCTAACCCTCAACAATAGAAACGGCTTATGAGTCTCTGTGTTTTGTTGTTTTTTAACTTCACGTTTATTGATTTTCAACATTGATACAGTTGTGCCAACACTGACATCCTTATATTATATATATATATATACAAAATGTTACACTGAGCAATTCATATATAGAAAACACCCTAATAGGGGACCCTAACGATAGGTGTTATCAAGGATCCTGTCCCATAGCCACATGTGTAATCTGACTCAGCTTGGGCATTTTGGCTAAAAGTAATCTTTGAATGTGCCCTTCTTCCCCAAAGTTACTCCCTGGGCAGAGGTGTGCCAAATGGCTCCATCAATAGCTGAAGAAAACTGCCTGCCTGCAGCACATGAATTCTTTCCCAGTTTCCAGGCTCAGTGTCTGCCTGGTTGACACAGCCATCTTTTTCCTGAAATGGTATCTTTTTTTTTTGGTCCCTAAGTCTCCTCATTGGCAGGGATGACAGGTCAGAAATGGGCATATATTCTCTTTACCACCAGGGTAAACTATTCTCCTATGCCACATTCTTGCAGAAATGCACTTTTTTTGGTGTATGTGTGTGGCAATGTATCCCCATTTGTGAACAGGTGCAGAGGTTACTTATCAGGGCACAGTGCCATGCATCCATTCTTTGGCCACAGTCTGGCATTGATGTGAATCTGATCCTCACTCAGTATGGATTAGAGTGGGTGCGTTCTTTGGAGAAGGTGCCCATCCTGTTGTTTTCTTCTATTTCTTACACAATCACAAGACATTTCTTTATCTCCTGTTATCTCAAGTTTTCTTCTACCTTGATTTTTGGACTGTTAGTAACTACATCTCTTATGCTTTAATTTAAACATTTAAATAAACAAGGGAAGACATCATTATCCACCCTCAAGCAGCTTTGCATTTTGTTTGAGAAGCCTCACAGAAAACAAGTTACCCTTCTTAGCATCCTGCCTGCATGCGCTCATTTCAGTAGTGACTGTGGATTGGCTTCTCAGACTCCACGGTTCAGTTACATTGCTAGTCTCACACAATTCTAAGTTTTCATGCAACAGAACAGTTTAACACTAAGATACAACGAGGAAATGGCATCTTCAGTGGCTTTTTTTTTCATCATGAATGCATCGTCGATGAGCAGGTGGGAGTGAGAGTCCAGCCGCTAAGACTCAGGGTGCTCATCCTGAGAATCTCCACTGATGCTGGAACCTTGGCTGCTTGTCTCCAGGTTCACGTGGGCTTTTTGGTCTTTGGCAAAGTCAATGAAAACCTGATGTTTCAAAGGAAAGCAAATGGTTACTTTCTGGTCAAATTAGATAAAATGCAGTGGGATACCCACAGAAATACACTGCAGAAGAAATTAGGCATGGTGCTCCTCCAAGAAAACGTAAGAAGTGCACAGACGCATGTTCAAGATACTTCATCAGAAATTGTTTATCTTAACTAGTAATAAGATAATTATGAATGTGTTATAGCCTATGCCTAAAATGTGGCCTATTCCAGCAGATTTGAAGTTTTTCTTGTAAAAATGCAAATGGTACTTGTTAACCATAAACGGACAATTAAAATTAATATTTTAAGTTTAAAAGCACATAAAACTAGTATTAAAAGGATGTCAATTAAAAAGAAATCAGGAACTGAAGGAGGCACCATTCAGAGCCTATCCAAGCTCCCACTATAGTATGTAATTTTTATGTAATAGGCTATTTAATTAATTAAATTTGGATTTTCTAAAATGACTGCCTGCCAAGATGAGTCAAGAGGACCCAGGCTTTATCTTCCCACATGCTTATATCCCTGGCAGAAATTTCACCAGGGTCACAGGTCAGTTTATATCTTAATATTTCAATATTATTTCTTTTCTTCAATCAATCAACCAATATGTATTAAGTAAAACCAAGTCTTTTACAGTTTTTAAAACAGTTCATTACACCAGCTAATGCTGGGTTTTTGGGGGGAGGCAAAGGAGTGGTGAGGGTGTTGATGCTGAGGGAAGAATGGAAGGTCCCAGATAAAAAGACACAAATTAAGCCTCACAATATTAGGTCAAAATCTCCTATGGAAAAAAAAATGGAAGCTCAAGTAATTTCTGTATGCATTGAGGATAAAGGCAAAGTCATTGTTAAAAAAAAATCCAGGGGTATTGGTTCAATTCAATTTATAAAAACACTTTTTGAATGCCTCCTATGTATAATACACTGAGACACTGGACTATACTCATATAAACATGATGCTTGAAAATTAAAAGTTCACTTTCCATCCTCATTTTCATGATGGATGCGCTGAGATTCTCCATAACATTGAGCTGGGCAAGTTATACTAAGTTAAAAGGAAGCAACAGTATTAAAGGCTGCTCTACAAAGCCCTTATACCAAGACAGATGATGCAAATGTCAATGGAGAGCACTCTTCGCAAAACCCCAATTGACTCAATCTTGCAAATCTATCCAAATTTGGATGAAGCATCTGTTTTGATATCCCTGCCCACACTGTTGATTGGATTCTACTTTATAAAAATGACCAATGAGATCATTTATTTTGGAATTCTATCAAGTGGAAACTTAAGTAAAGCATTAACTGCAAGTTCACTTGTTAAGTTGAATAAAAATTTCTTGTTGTTTTGTACAGGTATCTGCTCACTCTTCTTTCATTCATTTGTTCATTCAACAAATATTTCTTTTATTGTGCAATGCACTGTGCTAGTCACTAGAGGAGATACAAGGCTAGAGAATGGTTTTTTGGCCTCAAGAACCACGTAATCCAATACGGAGATAAGATATGTTTGAACATGTGAATGTTAATGATCATACAAATTAGATTATAAGTTCAAAGGAAGAATGCAAACCATTATAAGATGTGATGACAGATCACTTCCAGTTGGGAAGAGTCAGAAAAGTTTCATTAAGGAGATGGTATTTAAGTGTGACCTTGATGAGAAGGAAGAGTATGAATGAGCAGAGATAAGGAAAGAGGAGGGATGGTGAGCATTCTTGGCACAGGAGACTTTCTCACCAACGGATACGCATTTTTAGAACTGAAAGTCATCAGTTGTCCGCTAAAGACATAATTGTTTACCTCTAGTTAAAGAAAATCCACGAATAACTTTCCCCCCAAATTCAAATATAAATGGATCAAAAGCTGTGCTGGGATTTGTGGTTACAAAGATACCATTCTAATTAAATCCCAATTCTATGTCATTAAAAAGATATAAATGGAACATTCAACAGACAACATTCACATTCAACAGCATGCGAAGTTCTAGGAACAAATCACAACATTTCTCTTACCTCCTCCAGAGTTGTCTGACTCACTAAAAAGTTTGTGATATTTAAGGCCGCCTTATTTGTTTCTAACAGATCAAATATGTTTGCTACTCCTCCTGCTGTGACTGGCACATGATACTCCAGCATACTAAGATGCTGATCCTGTGGGAGTCAAAGGAATATAATGTATTTTAGGATGTCAGGTTGTATTGACTTGTCTAGACATAACATTAGCAAGGGCTAAGGAAACTGAAAACATTTTCCCCCCAGTAAATGATGTTGCAGAGTAAATATTGACTGTATTATAAAATAACGGTGTGCAAAGATAAAATGAAAGTTTTCACAAAATCTAAAAGATAAAAAGCAAAATGAAAAGCTAATGAAAATCATGAAGTGTCCTCTATTAACTGTACATAAACATTCATTCCAAGATCCTATAGACATCACTTCTAGAACTAGTGTCTTTCTATGAGAATTGTTCAAAGTTGCCAAGAGTTGGAAATTTTATGCTGCCTTCTTTTGTCTCTGTCAACACTAGATTTTTTTTAAAGTTTAGGGTAGGACACCTAGTTATATAGGGCTCGTCTTTTATCCTAATTGAACAGATAAAGAAAATGGAGACCCCTGGGGCAAAAGGGACCTTTTCAGCATTTAGTATCTTCTCAGACCAGAATCTTGATTCCTAATCCTGGCCTCTGTCTTTCCATAATACCAGGCTTTTCTTTGCAGTTATTTGAAATCATATGACAGAATTGCATCAAGAAACAACAAGAGAAATGTCCTAAATTCATCATTCTCCTATAAGAGCTTCCTTACTTCTTTCATGCTTGGACAATACTACCTTTCCTCTTGCCTGTATTACTTTCAATACTTAAGGCCAAGTCCAATTTCTTATACTCCCTCAGAATGTTAGCACATTTTCATTTTTATCACTAATGAATCTTCTTCAGATGGTTAGATATTCATTCATTTTTTTAAGATCTATAAGCCAATAAGGATACAACCAGACTACTTTGAAAAATCTCCTTTTGCAAGTAATGAAACTGAGATGATTATCTCAGGTAGAGTCACCTTCCTAAGACTATATAGATAGATAGATAGATAGATATGTGTGTGTGTATGTTATATATTTGTGGCATACACACATAGATAGATTGTATGTATGTATAGTGAATATGTGAATAGTATGTATAATGTACATATGTATATTATGGCCATCTAGGTGGTACAGTAGATAGAGTTCCAGGATTGAAGTCGGGAAGACTCATCTCCCTGAGTTCCAGTCTGGCCTCAGACACTTACTAGCTGTGTGACCCTGAACAAGTCACTTAACCCTGTTTGCCTCAGTTTCTTCATCTGTAAAATGAGCTGGAGAAGGAAAGGCAAATCATTCCTGTATCTTTGCCAAGAAAACCCCAAACAGGGTCACTAAGAGTTGGACACAACTGAAAATGACTAAATAACAATAACAACATATGTATGATCCATACATATATAACACCTGAATAGTCTATGTATACTTAGTAAATATAGTACATGTATGTATTTGCATGTATATATACAGGCAATTATATAGCTATATGCACAAACATATATGTATATTATTGTGGTTCAGCTGTTTTCAGTCATGTCTGACTCTTTATGACCCCATTTGGGGTTTTCTTGGCATAGATACTGGAATAGTTTGCCATTTTCTCTTCCAGTGGATTAAGGCAAACAGAGGTTAAGTGACTTATCCAAAGTCACACAGCTAGTAAGTACCTGAGGCTGGATTTGAACTTAGTTCTTCCTGACTCCAAGCCCAGTGCTCTAACCATTGAGCAACCTGGCTGCCTCCATATGTGTATATAAAGTATACTTATGTACATATATATACACATACATACACACACATATATATTATATATATACATTAGATAGATATTATGTATGCATGCAAGCTAAGGCAATAATCACCATCCCATTTCCTCATATCTTCCCTCTCTGCCTCCAATGGAGGTATTAATATCAATTTTTACCACAAGCTGAAAACTCTGGCTTCTATATGTTTGTGAAAATATTTACTAGATAATATAGATACTGATAGTTTATATTTATAGGGCTTTACAGTATATAACATGTTCTATTCCTAACAGCTTTCTAAGGTCAAGTAAGTTTATTCCCATTTTACAGCCACTTAAGCCACTTAATCTTAGTTTCTACATCTGTAAAATGGGAATAATGAGTTAATAATAATAATAATAGTAATGAATTAAGTGGCTTACCCAAAGTCATGCAACTTGTAAATGCCAAAGCCAGGACTTCTGACTCTAAGTCCATGCCCATATTGTGATTATCCAATCAACTCCCAAGTCTATATCCCATTTGAAATCACCCTCTTTTCAGTGACATATTTACCTTTAGGTATGTTTTCGGGAAGTGTAATTGCATGAACTGTGTCAGAGCTTCCATACTTGCTTTACTGCTCTTAAAATGAACCTTTACAGTAAATCCTCTTCCAAATCTAGAAGGAAAAATTGGAAAATGTCATGTAAGCAATGCTTGGGGGAAATGTTTTCATTGGAAAACTAGTTGATAATCAACGATTTAATGGTTTGCAAACTGACCATCACATTTTTCCTTTAAAAATGCTTTTTTTCACTTTAGGACAATCAGACTAGGTTTTGACCTGAAAAGATTCTAATGACATGATTTTAAAAATATATCTACACTGACACACAATCAGAGTCTTCGAATAAAAGTTACATTTAGAAAATATCAATATTTTACAAAACTCTTGGCTTTTCTGTGTCAATTTTAGATTTAAGACATTTCTAATTTGAAGATGAATTAGTAACTAGAGAGGCATTTCTCTAGAGACTCAGTAATTCCATCAGTAGAGGAAATTAAAATAGTTTTGTTCTTCCTTCTTCAGGGAATAGTGACTTTTTTTATTAGTCTTTTGGAATTGTATAACACACAAATGGTGGGTCTTTAATATCTCCCTTTAGCTCATGGAGGAGCATAGAAAACATTCGAAAGCAGAATTAACCTCCTTCCGGGAATGTCCAACACTGCATCCTTCCTGCTATGTTAACACCTCCCTCTTAACCCTTTACCTTACTTGTTTCCACCTCTGTATCTTTGCTGCTATCATCACTTCCAATCGAAACAAACACCAACTAAGCTGTCTCTAGGGATATAACTCTTAACATAAACTGCAAGAATAATAAACTCCACAAAGCCAGGACAGCTTCTAGGGTCCTTTTTCATCCATCCTCCCTTCTCTCTGGTGAATACCATCTTATGCTATAGGAAAGCGGTATTGTTATAAGATAAAGTAGGAAGAAATATTTTGAAATTTGATTTTTACATATATATTTGTGACTATATATGTAATAATAATGGACAATATTTATATAGTGCCTTAACACTTGCAAAGCACTTTACAAATATTATTTCATTTTATTCTCACAATAACCCTGGGGGGATTTTTATTATTCCCATTTAACAGTTGAGGAAACCGAGGCAAACAATTTCAGTGCCTTGCTTAAGGTCAAACAGCTATTGAGTCTCTGAGCTTAAATGTGAACTCATGGCCTCCTGACTCCAGGCCAGGCACTGAGTGCTATGGCACCACCTAGCTTTCTGCCCACACACATACATATAAAGCGTCTGGTGATCATAGGTTAGAAATTTTAGTATTACTTAGTATTAATAAGATTCTTCCTGTGTTTATTTCCACAATGAGATTTTTCCCCCTCCTTACAGGCTTCAAATGTAACAAAACTATAAAGCAATTTGTGGAAGAACTGGGGAAAGTGGTAATTAACATGCTGTCAAATCTAGAATTTAATGCATTTGTCAAAGTTCAACTCGAGTTAAAAATAACGGTATAAATGCCTTAGTCTGCTTCCTATATATATATATATATATATATATATATATATATATATATATATATATATATATATATTTCCTCAGACATATCATGAGAAAAAACAATTTCTATAAGCTTTGGGTGTTCCCTATTGTCAGGTTTTAAAAGTAAAATAAACCCAAAGCAAGGATTTTTTAAATTTTAGGGGAAGATACTAATTTCTTTCAAATGATTGGCTTTCCCATTCCATTTCAATTCATTGTATAATAGGTAACTGAGATAATCCTTGAAGCAGAGCCCAGCACATATCTAGATCCATTTAAGAAACAATCTATTGGTTATTAACCTGCTTTTTATGTGTTGTAAAGAACCAATGCATTGGAACCTTCCGTTCACCATAATGGCCAATCTGGTACAGAGGGCTTCACACTCTTCCATGCTGAAAAACAAAGTGGAAAAATCTTCGGTATTCTATAGCAGGGATATAATTAAGTGCTTAACTTAGATTATCTGCATCTTTTAATGAGCTAAAAAAAATGACTTCATTATTGGACTTTTGGAATTGTGATGATTGTCTCTGCTATGTTGACCACCTTCCTCTTTATCTATCATCTTACTTGATCCCACCTTTGTGCTTTTGCTGCTATCATCACTTCCCAATAGAATCTGTCCCTGATTCTCCGCCTGAGTCTATTAATTCTTTCAACACTTGCCAATTCATCTTTTCAGAGTTTTCTCCAAAGAATTCTTTTGTATCTCCCTTCTAACTTTTGCCTTCCAAATTTAAAATTTAATAGTAGCTAAAGGAACTATAGTTTCTTGATCCCCTGAGAGAAGACATCTATGGCCCCTAAATATCACTGGGATCAGGTCTTCCTGTGCCCTGCAGATTCTTGGTTCCCTAGGAAGTGAGCATGAATATGGAGAAACAGAAGCAGACCTTTATTAAGAGATCTGATATTAAAGAGTTAGGGGCATGGGGATTTGGGTTGCAAGGTCTAAGGTGCTTTGTGCAGGGGCAGAGGTTGATAGGTAAAGCTATTCTAGCATAGTAATCCTGAGTCAACAGTGGAAGTATCAGAATAAGAGAGAGTAAGGGTAAAGGATAGACTATATTTTAGAGTGGTAGAGTCATAGGATGTGCCAAAAACTGGAGGCTACGGTGGGATGGGGGAAGAGCTGCCCTCCATAGCAACATGTGGAATCTTCCCTTGGTGCTGAAAGAGATTTCTTTTTTCTTCTCATTGTTTCAGCTTCCTTCTCCACCTTCCACCAAAAGTGGAGGATCATTGTCTCTGGTGTCAGAGGACCTGGATTCAAATACCTCATCAGATGCTTACCACTTGTGTGACTTTGGGCAAGTTACTAAAGGTCTCTGTGCCTCAGTTTCATCCTCTGTAAAATGAGGAAGTTTAACTAGATGGTCCTGGAGGACCCTTCTGACTCTAGGTCTATGATCATCTTCTCAAAATTTTCTCTTTCTTTTCCTCGCTCCCCAATTTGTTTCAAAATCTATTAACTTAGAAGCAATCTTTTGGTTGAATTTTACCGGTTGAAAGCCAAAAGAGAGCCATGGGAACACTGAGACTTATGGAGGTACTGGCCTATTTTGAAAGGCTTGGTTCCTAGATAAAACTTTCCCCTATCCAGTTAATTATCAGGGCTATGGGATGAGGCCCCAGGCAGCAGCCTCAGGATCCAATAAGGAAAGTGGCTTTTTTTTTTTTAGCATTTCTGAAGCAACAGTGATTACTTGTATACTCAAATTAATAATAATGTTAATGATGGTAATAATACTAATAGCTAGCATTTGTATAGAGCTTTGTATAAGAGTTTCTTCATACATGTTATCACATTTTAGCTTCACACAACTCTGGGCACTAAGTTATCCTCATTTTACAGAAGAGAGAACTGAGGCAGAAGAGGTTAAGTGACTTTCCTTGAGTCACACAGGCAGTAAGTATCTGAGGACATATTTGAACCCTGGTCTTCTTGATTCCATGTCCAGCTCTATTCAGTGAGCCAGGTCACTGCCCAGGAGTACCTTCTTTTGTTCAATCATTAAAGATGGGAAGCAGAGAATGTATCTAGTGTTGTGGGATCCCTTTATCCCTGGCTCTTCTAAGAAAGAGCCAATTAAATCCATATTGACTGGTCTGGTGCTGATGGACAGCTCCTTTAGTCAATAACGTGGATAAAGAAAGCAGAAGTTTCCCTCCTTAAATTCCAGCCTTTAAATGAATAGAATAACTAATTGTTTTGCAAAAAAATTCTGCACTTAATACTGGATAGTATATTATTAAATAAGGGCTAAAGACACTTTGGGTTTGAGGGGGAACAGGTATGTGATTTTATTGCTTTAGGAATTTCCCAGATAGAATATTCCATACATTAATGCAGATCAGCAATTGTTTTGCAACTTTCAGTCCCAGAGAGTCAGCTGGAACATTCTGAAGTTAAATGGGGTGTTCAGGTTCACACAGCCAGTATCTCAGAGGCAAGATTTCAACCCACGTCTTCCTGACTTCAAGGCCAGCTTTCTAGCCTCTCTTCTATGATACCTCAAACAGCCTTCTCTATAGTTTTAAAGTTTATGAGTATGGCCTTAGCATATAATTACTTTATGTTAAAGAATATGTTATCCACATCCACTTTCAATCTAATCTTTAAATGTATGCTTAGGTTTACACTACATACTTACCTTAGAAACTACTGAACAAACATTAAATTTAAGCAGATGGTTAGGCTAAACAAATATATAATTAAGTTTAAATAGATGATGGCTTGGGTCCTATATCTCCAAGGTGTTTTTTCAATCTGCCACACATGCTTCCTAGCACATTGCTGTGCATATATGAAAGGCAGTCAACAAATTCTTATTGTTTTAATGAATTGTAAATGTTATAACTGATTGTTTTCCTGAATATCATCATGAGGATAGATCAAAGAGGTCATGTTCTTAGACCTCCAAGTTTCTACAATTCAGTTTACCTGTGAGAAGTAAGTATCACCGAACATTTGTTTTGTACTTCTTCGGAAATAATCTTCCAGAGATGTCGTTTAGATTTAGGATCCATTCCAGAGCTTGGCTCATCCTTAATAAAAAAAAATCACAAGAAAAAGTAATTAATCAAATTAATTAATTTTTGGATGAGATGCCTTACATGAATCATCACCACATCTGGCTTCCCTAGACCTGAACTCCCTTAACGAGGTCCTATGACTAACTCATTTTAGGTTCCACAGGCTTGTTTTTGCAGCTGTCAGAAAGCACCAAGATTAATCATTTTAAATTGTCGTTCCAGTCCCCAAAGTGACTATGTAAAAATGACACCTTGTTACTCTACACCTGCCTCTTCTGTTTTTTTGGTCAAATTTCTACCTCATTGCCTGACAAAATAAGGTTGGCACTTTTCTCCCTGCATGGTCAGGTCCAGATCTGAGGGCCAGAATGCCAGGCTTTGTCCCCATATCACATGGCCTGAGCCAAATTGTCAGTTCACTTCTGAATGCAGAGCTATTTGTTATTGTTGCTGAGAATATACTCTATAGTTGCAACAGAAAGAAATGGGAGCATGTATGAGAATATTTGGAAAGGTAATGAAACTTTGGAATGACAGTTGTTACTGGTTCCCAGTTAAAACCTGGAAAGATTTTTTAAAAATTCTGCATTATTTATTGAACTATGATAATTTTGACAAAAATAGTACACATTTGCCTAGTGCTTTAGAATTTAGACAGCACTTACTTTACAATGCCCCTTCTGAGATGGGTAGAATGAGTATTTTTGTTGTAGTGTGCCAGGAAATATAAAATATTACCCTTATTTTTAAAATGAGGAACATTTGGCTCAGAGAGGCTAAGGACTTGTCCATGGTCAAACAATCAGGTGACAATGAAAAAGCTTGAATTTAGACATTTCTATACCCAGTGTTCTTTCTATGCCACGATGCCTCTTATTGTGCCAGGATAGTGTTATAAGGCAAAGAAAATGTACAAGAGATGAATGTGCCCCTAAGGAACTTACATTTTTCTTGTCTTATAATATTAAATGGATGTGTGTATTATATATATATAGTGCATATAATATGCATAATATATGCATATATCTATTGTGTATATATGCATATATACATAATAGATACATAACATAATATGCACCACATATATAATATACACATATGTATAAATATTTGCACTCAGTGGATGAGCTCAAAGACAAGTGCATGTGTATAGATATATACATATCTCTATCTATGTATCCATATAGCTATATCTATGTATATCTATCTTTCTGACTGTCAATTTATCTATATGTTAGACAGACAATGCAAATAGGCAGGTTGAACCCAGTCAATCAACAAACATTTATTAAGTTCCCTGGGAGTACAAAGACAATAATCACACAGGTCCAGCCATCAATAAATTCGATTGGGGAAGAAAACATATATTCATGCAAGAATATATAAAAAGAATACATAGTCATTTAAGGAGGGGGGAGTAGCAGCTGGGGAGATCAGGAAAGCTCCCTAAGGAAGTAGTCTTTGAGCTGTTATGAATTTTAAGGGAAGCTAGGCATTCTTAGTGGTAGAGGTGAAATGGGAATACATCAGCCTGTGGTAAGGCATGGAAATGGGAGAGTAAATGTTGTGTAGGAGCAATAACAAGAAGTCATTTTAACTTAATATTAACTTAATGATAAAATGTGAAGGGGAGTAATGTAAAATAAGCCATGAAAGGTATATTGGAACCAGGTCGAGAAGGTATTTATATTCCAAATAGAAGTTTGTCTTTGATCCTAGATATATGAGGGAGCCATTGGAGTTTATTGAGTAAGAGAGTTTTAATGATGTGGTCAGACCTGTGCTTAAGGAACAGCAAGTACATTGACAGGTATCTGGAATATGGATTAGGGGGTAGAGAGGTTTCAGGTACAAAGACCATTTAAGAGACTCCTGCAATAGCAAAAGATAATTCATTAAAGAAAATTAAAGTAAAGGGGAATTAAACAAAAGAAGGAAAGCAAGGAAATTGCAAAACTGCTTTAATAATGCCCACCTTCTTCCTGAAACAAAGGTTCTTTTTTTTAAATATCAATATTCTATTGGCCTTATATGGCTATAAATTATGGAACACTAGAGATTCAATCAGAAGGCAGTGGTGAGGCACATGGTGAATGTGAGTAGGCGATACAACAGAGACTATATAAGGAACTATGAAGAAGGACTAACATAAAGGATGCCATCAAAATGACCAAAAGAGATGGGCTGGGAATGTGGCAAGAGCAAGGGAGAACCAACAGACAACTCACATGCTCTGCCAGTATCCTTGCAATGTAACCAGAAAGGGAAGATGGTACATTAGGTTGGACGCCCTGTGACCAACTTGTGGGATGACATGGATATGAGTTAGACAGGAAGGGTCAGAATGGATGAGCTGCCATCTATATTATTGGAAGGAATACCCCATACCAATGAATCACAGATTCATTGGAGCATCACCAGCATCTAGCACAGTGGTTGCTTAAGAAATGTTTGTTGAATGATCATAAAAGTGAAAGAAAAATAGATTCTGCTCAAATAATTAAGATAAAATGTACAAGTCATGTTTTGGAAATGGATTCTATATAGCAAATAGGTAATTGCCAAAGAAAGTAATAAATCCTAACATACTATCATAGGCCAGCAGTAGGTAGATATACAGCTATTTCTAGAGGGAATTTACTCAGGTAATATAGTATATTATATAGGTAATATACTTACTTAGGCATAGAATAAGTGTTGATTCACTCCCTTCTTAGGTAAAGGGCTAAAAGCCATTTTATTTTTTTTATTTTTTGTAAGGCAATCAGAGTTAAGTGACTTGCCCAGGGTCACATAGCTAATAAGTAACAGATGTCTGAGGCTGGATTTGAACTCAAGTCCTCCTGACTCTGTGGCTGGTACTCTATCCACTATGCCACCTAACTGGCCACTGAAAGCCATTTTATAAAGAGATATAAGAGTTTTAGGAATCAGTAAAACCCAATAGGACTTTTCCCATGCAAGGGCCATTCATCTTTTTTGAAGGCTATGTTTATACAAATGCACATAAAACATTTCACCTTTTTCCTCACCATATCTGATGAGGTTCAGCCAGATTCATTAATGCCTTGCATTGTATAGTCCTTTTAGCTTTTCAAAGCCCTTATGTCTCTCATCCCCTTGGAGACCCTAGGGCTGGTTTGTTTACATTTTTAAAAAATGTTTATGCCCCTAGGATTCCATTATAGTGCTGAAGTTGAGGGAGATAGAGCCTCAGCAATGAGCTTCTGGGTGGGAATTGCAGTGAGCTGCAGTATTCGTTAAGACCCTCTGGGGTCTGATTTCATAGGGCCACAAAGTGGATGGCACCATCAAGGTCATCTAGTCCCATTTCAGTTTTAGAAGGAATGTCTCCTAAAACATTGTTGACTGACTTAGCCTATGCTAAAATACTGCCAGTGATAGGCTCTTTACTACTTCACAATGCAGCCCATTCCACTGTTGGCCAGCTTTAATTGTTAAAAATTGAGCTTTATGTTGAGCGGAAATCTTCTTATCTGTAAACTTAAACTCTTTGAATCTAGTTCAGCCCTTTGAGAGAACTATTTGACCCATAGTATAATTAAATTCAAGTTAGTTTGTAAGATTTTTATTATACAAAACCCTAGACATTGTAGGGGCTCTTGTAGATTTAGAAGTCTCTGAAAGAAGAGGATCCCTGTGAATAAATGGTATAGGTGCTTCTGGATGAATGGGAAGCTTTGTGCCTTCCATTGTTTGTATCATCTGTATGTCCAAAGATGAGAGCCATCACTAGGGTGGGGGTGAACAGGGCTTTACCACAGAGCATTAACATTTGAAAGCATTAGATCTGGATGGCATTGACAGCCCCTGCCATCTCTGATCATTACAGAAACAACAGATTAACACCTAGTTAGCTAGAAAAGTTAACTAAAATGTCAAAATATTAGATAATAGGTCTACTCTGATCCACTTCCCTCTATCCTTTTTTCGTCATCTGCCCTGGGTGAAGCTTGTCATACTTGGGTATAAAACTCCTTTACCTCTAAATAGGTCTGCCGGGGCCAACCCATTTTATTAATACTTACTAAATACTAATTGACTATATAACTTTGGGTAAGATCATGTATATTATCACAGAATCATAGTTTCATAGATTGAGACCAGGAAGCAAACTTTAGAATCTAGTCAAGTATTACACTTCTATTTTACAAGATGAGGAAACTGAGGCCCATAGGGATTAGGGACTTTCCCAGAGTCACTCTGCTAGTAAGTGTGCAAGTCAGGGTTGAACCCTGTCATCTGGATTCCAAATTATCTCTATACATTATACCTCTTAATAGTAAATCATTCATAATATCCAAAGTCAGATAAAAATATTTTCTTTTAAAAAATGTCCTGTCTTCATTAGCAAGTGTTGGTAGAACATCTCTAGCCAATCTCATTTCCTTTCATTTTTCAGAGTAAAGGAAAGTGAGACCTTGAAAGAAGCAATGATAAAGGGAAGATTCCTGATTATAGCCTACATGAATTAGTTGGAAATGATTTTGTCCATCCAGGGAGATGAACTAGACAAAAAGACCGAGGTTATAGAACTGCTTCAGAGATCTAAGCAGGACAGAGACTCAGGTGAGATGAGAAGGCAAGCAGCCTCTTAAAGACCATGCATGCAGACTTACAACATAGGGTGGTACAAAAGCTGGGAATTTAGGGGAAGTAACCGCTAGGGTCCAGATGGTGGGGGTTGGAGGGGAACTAATTTACTACTGAGAACTGGAGGAGGGTGAAGAATAGACTTCATGGCTAGTGGACCAGAAGGACTGAACAAGGTGGGTGGAATCAGGAGAATGAGAAGTCCTTGCTGACAGTCAGACTCTGAGGTCTGAAAAAGCAGATTCCTGAAGGCTATGAAGGGCTACTCAAGGTAGTCAATCCTACAGCATTGAAATAGAAACTGGGTTAGCATCAAAGAAGTTAGGCAGGACTGTACAAAAAAAACTAGGATATATTCTGTAGCTAGTGGAAGATCATGATTAAACTATAAGAACTTTTGCGATCTGTAGGGAGAGGAAATAAGGGGAAAAGGGGGGAAAGATGACCTTTTCATTAACTAGGAATTAAATCCTATCAAGCTCTGGCCTTAAGTCCACTAGTCTGAATTCCTGGGAATTATTCATGACATATTCTGTTGCTCTGCTGAAATCCACACAGAAGTCTAGAGTTTCAAAAGAAAGCATCTTTTCTGGTATCTTGTTTGAGTGCAAAATTGATCTCTGATGTTAATTGATTTAGATGAAATATGTAGACAAAAAAGTGTGATCTGTGTAAGTTTGTGAAAATGTGATCTGCCTTCTCGAAAGCTTAGCAGCCTGAGAATAAATTATTCTCCTACCAGCAGCAGAATTGATGGCTTCCCAATCAAGGCTATTGCGGTTGATAATTTTCTTTTTGTGCCATAGCTGCACATAGATGTGACTTTTTCTTTATAGGGCATCAGCTGAAGTCTCCAAAGAAGTTTATGAACAATCTGTAGAAAAAAAATCAAAAGGAAATTAGAGTACCTTTATACAGACGTATGCACTTTACCAAAAAGTAGTAAAAGAATTTGTCTTTTGGAGCAGACAGAGAACTAGAAGTGATGATTGGATTTTAAAGGGAGGCAGATTTGGGGGTCAATGGTAAGAAGAAATTTCCCTAAATTAAAGCCATCCCAAAGAGAATTCTCCATTGCTTGAAAGCTTCAGCGGGAGCTCAGTGTACACTGGTTGGGGCTGTTGTAAAAGGACTCCATGATTTGGGGAGCAGTTGAATTAGATTACCTCTGAGGTTCCTTCTAATTCTCTACCTATGATCCGGTGATCCTAAAAACCTTAATAAAACCATGATTACCAGAGTATAACACTTAAAATGACATATAACAGATGGTGGTGAAGTTTTAAAGCAGAAACACAAAGTGTTTTTTTTTTTAAAATAACCATATGAGATAATATTTGTTTTTTAATTTATTTTTAATTGATGGAATAAAATAAGAATTTCTATAACAGTACAATAAAAAGATGTTTATATATGAAACTGCAAGTCTACTATGCACAACTTGCTATTTCTCTTAAATATACAACAAAATTATCATGTAGATTTCTTTTTTCCCCATATGAGATAGTATTTGTAAAGTACTTAACACAATGTCTGGCACATAGTAGGCATTGTATAAATGCTTGTTCTCTTCCCTTCCTTTCCCTTCCCTATAACCATCTACTCCACAAAGTTCTAGCTTTGAAATGAATGTTTTCAACTGAATAAATAAGAAACCACAAAATATAGTAAGGAGCTGGAATAGAGACTGGACTTGTAACTCCATTGGTATAGGGAATTTCTAGGGAAGAAGTTCCCTCTATCAGTGCAGACTCGCGCCTCCCCTGTAGCTTATAATCATAGTCTTCTGGGACACTGATAGTGACACAGAGTGACACAGAGCCAGGGTGGCATGGCCAATGTGTCAGAGGCATAGTTTGACCTCAGGTTTTCTTGATTCTGAGGCCAGCTGTCTTATCAAGTGTGCCTTTCTGCCTACTACTTTTGCAAACCTGCCTTGCTGAACCAACTAAACAGAAACTATAATGTTTTCATTTTTAAAAAACTGAGTATTTGGTGTTGAAAAAAAAATCCTCTCTATTTGATCATTCTTCAGCCCAGGAATTTCAGTAATCGTTCTTGAGATGATGAGTAAACATGGCCAGAGGCTTCCTTCAGTGTCATTTTCCTTTGACTGACTCAGATGTTTAGAGCATCTCCTTTTGTATGACCTAGCTCCCATATTTCAAGCCCCAAATCAGTCTAGTCTATACTATTCTAGTTTTGATCCTTCACTTGCCTTACTTTTAATATTTCATTCCAAGCATCTTTCAATACACATCTTAGGATTCAGGACCAATGATCAGAAAATATATACCCATTCACTCCTAGGTTTTTCTTTTAGAAATGACCTAGGGCTGTCGACACTTTATCACACTGCAGCAGCAGTCATGCCCATAAAGTATGTTTAAGTCTCTGTTGCAAGACCTATAGTAATGGCACCATGAAATCCGATGTGCCATATCCATTCAGCATTTGTCCTGTCTGTGGAGTGTACCCTCAGAACCATTTTCAGCCTATCTAAAACCTTAGGGAAGAAATTTGGAAACTGTTGAAGCTCTGTACAAATAATTACAAGGAAAGATATGAATGTTTGAAAAAGTTGATTATATATAAAATATTGTTGATTGTCCTTTGTTCTGAAAGAGGATCATGACATCAGGAAGGTGATGCCATGCCTTGCAAGTGAATTGGATTTAAGGGAAGAAGGGCTGTGCAAAGTCACTAGCCTCACTTTCTCCTCTGGAGCCATGTGGGTCCAGTGGCAAAATATAGATCAGAATGACTAGAGATGGCCCCGTATGTTTAAAATAAGGAATATTGCAAATAGGTAGTAGATACAAACATGAATAAGTCCTAACAGAATCTAATAACAACCTCACAGGTCAATATTAGGTAGAAATCCTGATATTCTTAGTGCGAACTTACATCTACATGGAAAAGCGGTGGCTCCCTTTTCTAGTAAGGGACTAAAGAGCAATTTTTCAAAAGGAATACATTGGATTTTAGGAATTAGTAAAATGGAAAAAAGGTTTAAAATTTAGCTATGTTATATAAGTATATGTACATATACACTTATATGTATGTGTGTTGTATGTGTGTCTAACTTATGTTCTTGTATGTATTATGTTCTGGTAAACTTGGATTTCTTTATGCATTTTGAGTGATACAATCATATCATAGATAGAGGTGGAAGAAGCCTTTGAAGTCATCTAATCCAACCCCTACCTACAGTGTGTATCTACCCAAGGGATGCGCTTGTAGCTATTTCTGATGTGAAATTATGCTAGCAAAGAGATTCCAACCTGAAAAAAGGTACATCCCTCTGAATCTTAACAGGAGACAAACATATCTGTAGACTAATCCATTCTGCCTTTAATAAGTAAAGAGGCGTAGTTGATTACCAAAATCAAAATGGAAACTACTCTGGCCAAAATTTTAAATCCTGACTTGAAATTCCTTTTCCACATAGTTTAACTGCTTGGGGAAATTATTGCCTATTCTGAATATATCTTAACTTCATTTTAGTAGTCACTTCTATCTTTAAAGAATTGCTTGGTACTTTTGATGCTAAGAAAGTTGTAGGATTTATTTTTGGTTTTTTTTTTTTGTTTGTTTTTTTGAGGTTCCATAACTGAGTTACAGAGAGTTTCCCCAGAGACCTAATCAGTAGTGAACATGGGCTAAGAATCTTAAGGCCAATTCAAATGTCTCAAAATTTAGTGCCTACAACAGATCTGAGTACTAAATTATATATAAGTACCAAGGCAAACCTCAGTTAAGGACCCCTGTAGGTATGTGATCCTTTATATTTGGCGTTTGAGAAAGGAGAGCCAAGTGGATGCTTTTCAGAGAGTTTTCAAATCTGAAACCTACAACCTGGAAAGTGATGGATATTTCATCTTTCAATATAACCCTTGCAAGATATTTAAAGCCCAAATGAAGTCTATACTGTTATAGCTTTGGCCAGTCACCTACCTTACTTCTAATGTTGGGAATGCAAACATTTCAGCAAGCACATTCAGAACAAATTCCAAAATGATGTAATGTCATAAAACTTAAGGGCATTATTAAAGCTTGGCTTCTCATTACACTGGCAAATGCAATAGTTTTCATTTGTCAAATTGGTGGGAATATGGAACAGGAAGAATAAGGTTTTTCCAATGAGCTCAGCTTTTCAATCACATACTCACTTCCTTAATGTCTTTCTCTGGAATTCCATGTATTCTGGCATAAAAGTACAGGTGTTCTTCCACAGTTACCAGATCATCTAAGGCATCTTCCTGTGGGCAGTAGCCAATTGATGAATAATGTGTATCAACTCGACCAAGGGTTCTGAATAATGGGATCAAAGGAGTGGAGAGAGAGAGAGAGAGAGCAGCTTAAATAGGCATAATCTCCTTTTATAGCTTACTTAGCTTACATGAGCTGAAAGGGGGAAATGTGTTATGTAGTCAGTGGCTAGCTTACTGAAGAATATTAATAATAATATTAACGAGATTTATATAGTGCTTTGAGGTTTGCAAAGAGCATTTGCAAATATTAACATATTTTATCCTCACAACAACTCTGGGGGAGGGGTATTGTTATCCCCACTTTACAGATAAGGAAACTAAAGTAGACAGAGGGTTTTTTAATGACTTTCCCAGGCTCACATAGCTAGTCTGAGGCTGGATTTGAATTCAGTTCATCCTGACTCCAGGTCCAGTGTTCTCAACAAAAGCCTACATCCTCATTACTAAAATAATTGAACATATTTTTCTTCACTTCAATAGCTCCGCATCTAAATCTTTGTAAGCCATCAGCAAAGCCAAGTGGGGAATCAGATATTCAGTTTTATCTCTCATCAAGGTTGTGTTTTGCTACTTAGAATACCAGTTTTTTCATACCCAGTTTGATTTCTGATTAGGATTTTTCCACTTGATGCAACGATGTCCCCAGTCAACATTTTGAAGATAGTGGTCTTCCCCGCTCCATTCACTCCCAGGAGGCCAAAGCACTGGTTTGAGAAAAAGATTTATACAATCATGAAGAATTTATAGAATGCAATGATATGATATCTTTTCTTTCTTTTTCATTTTGACAAGGTCAGTTATTGGAAAAGCAAATAGTAATGGAAATACTTTTGGATGGTGAAAAATAGTTATTCAAGTTGTATCCCAGCCCTGATACTTACTAATTATGTGATAAATGAACAAAACATCTCTCTTAGTCCCAGTTTCTTGATATGTAAAATTGGGATAATATCTTTCACACCACATATCACCCAGGGTTATTATGGCAAGGTTGTCTATAAACTTTAAAAAATTACAGAAACATAAACGATTGATGCTTTTTTTCATAGCTTTGTGATTTCCATGTCAAGATAAATGGCCAGGCATGTGACATCTAACCACCCCCAACATATACTTTTTATAGTTTAAAATATCAGGCATACGTTTATTATTAACTCAACATGCAAGAAGCAAATGACAGCATCGGTCACTGGCCATATCCAGCTTCCAGAATAGGAGGATAGAGTCATTTACTTAAGGCACTTGGTCCTGGTTGAGGATAAATATGTGTGTTATCACATACTAGTTGCTCTTTTGATCCTGAATTATATGTCATATTATGGACAGTTTTTAGGCAAATCCACTGAAGGGTGGGACAATTTTGCTTAGTTTTCTTAATCTCAAAAGATATGTGAGCTGACATGAGAAAGAGTCTTCCAAAAGGCACACACATCACAGGATATGAAGGCTTTTCTTCATTTTAATTACCCAAACATTTTCATACACAGTTAAAGTTTGCCGCTTTAGCATATTACGTTAAGGTACAACTATACTTAGGGCAGCTAGGTGACGCCATAGTGCACAGAGCACCAGGCCTGAAGTCAGGAAGACCCATCTTTCTGAGTTCAAATCCAGCCTCAGATACTTACTAGCTACATGACCCTGGGCAAGTCACTTTACCCGGTTTGCCTCAGTTTCTGCATCTGTAAAATGAACTGGAGAAGGAAATGGCTAACCACTCCAGGATCCTTGCCATGAAAATCCCAAATTGGGTCACAGAGAGTGGGACATGACTAAAAACAACTGTACTTTATGTGAGGAAATACTCTCGTGAAAGTTATGTTCTAACACCTCATTTGAGAGTGTACTATAAAAAGGATTTGCTGACCTGACTAAAATAATGAAGATCTACAAGTTGCCTCTCATTGACAAAATCATCACTTTGCTGAATGGTTCACTCTAGCAATTTCTCTGTGCTGCTACAGCCTTTCCCTTCAAGCCATCTGTATCCTATTTGTACCATTTATTTAGAATTTAAGTTCCAAGAGGCCAATGACTGGTATTGGATTTCTTTGTATCCCTAATGTTTGGGGCTGGGGCGAGGGGAGGGAAAGGAACAAGCATTTCTTTAGCTTCTAGTATGTGCCAGGCTCTGTACCAAACACTTCACAGATGTTGTCTCATTTGATTCTTACAACAATCCTTTGAAGTAGGTGCGATTTTGGTCCCCATTGTATAATTGAGGAAACTGAGGCAGACAATGGTTTAGTTGATTTATCAAGGACCACATAGCTTGTAAGTGTCTGGGGGCAGATTTGAACGCGGGTCTTCCTGAGTCCAGGTCCAGCACTCTATCAACTCTACCACCTAGTTGCCTCGACATAGTGTATGCTACATAATAGGTGCTTAATAAATGCTTGTTGACTGACTGTTCTCTAAATTCCACAAATGTAGGTGTTCACTTCAAACCCACTCAGTTTACAATAAGGAAACCTAAGTGGAAATAATGGAAGAAAGTAAGCAGAAATATCCATGTTCTTCTTTAGAATTCTTTTTTTCAGTGGAGATGGAAGTGGAGATATGCATGTAGCAATGCAGTGATCCTTCCTTGTTGTCCTCCCAGCATATTAATGATTGAACAATAACACAGTCAAGATAAAGAATGACTTTCCACTAACTGTTTCTAAGATTCCCCCAACATTTTATAAACATCTTAGTTATGTTCTAACATCTTATTAATGGGGAAGAAACCAAGGTACAAGGAATTTCATACCAGCATTCAATGGCAACTGACAGAAGGCTCTGTGTGTGTGTGTGTGTGTGTGTGTGTGTGTATTTCTCTCTCCTCTCCCCTCTTAGAACAGGTGCAGTATTCTGTACAGAAGAGGGTTCAATAAATTTCATTGATGGACTCCTAATCTAATAGTCAAGACAGGCAAGGATTTCGCCTGCCACTGCCAGTTGAAAATGAAATAGACTCTGATGTTGAACCGATCATTTTGTTTGCTTTGGAGAATCATAAATCCAAGACAGGAGATAATCTCTAGTTCAGTTATTCCAAATGCCTAGATGATGAGCAGAGTCACTGCCAACTCTTACCACCCTGTGCTATCAGAGAAGGTTATAAGTTCATAGTGTAAAATGGCACTTGATATATGATTGTCCTCTTTTCCCTACTATTGCTCTTCGGTAATGACTTATCTCAGAACCTACCATTATTACTCAGGGGTCTTTGCAGGCTTTTCCTGTCTTTTCTAGCTCTGCTATTTCTCAATTGGAGCCCTTAAACTTGCTTTGTTTTGGCCATGCCTTTCACCGTGGGGGTGGGAGGGTATTTCATACCTGTGATTTCATTGATATAGGAAACTCCACCCCATGGGACAAAGAACCAGTTGGTCATTCTGACTGACATAGAAGGGAAATTCCTTCTATCAGTACATATTCAAGACTCTCCTATAATTTACAGTATTAGAATATTGCTTGGGGCCAGGAAAGGTAAGTGATTTGACTGATCCTAAATGTAAAGATGGGTCTTGAACTCAGATTTTCCAGTCTCTCACGCCCATGCTATCTCCATTATTCCAAGGCTTTCATATTTGTTAAATTGTTGTTCCTTCAAGAAGAAAGTAGTATAGGATAAAAAAAGCTGGGGGGAACTATCTGGACATGTTTTGTTATAGAAAATCTGGCAAAAGGAATATTGTAAGCTGGGCAGAATCCTATGAGTTGGGTTGGTGAAGTAAATAATTCACAAAATACATGGATAATACAGATAATCATAGGATCATAGCTTTAGAATTGGGAGTTAGAGGATTAGAAATCATCTAACGCATTCTACCTTGCAGTCTGTAAACTTTAAAAAAAACATTTTGATAACTGCATTTCAACGCAATTGATTTCCTTTGTGATCTTGTGTATTTTATTTTATGCATTTAAAAATATTATTTTGAGAAGGGGTTCATTGGCATCACCAGACTGCCAAAGGGGTCCTATGACATGAAAAAGGTCATTGATTCCAGTTAAACCTCCTTAGTTTATTCATAAGGAAACTGAGGCCAGAGAGGTCAAGTCACTTGCTCAGGAAGTAAGTGGGATTTGAACCTAGATCATCTGTTTTTACATCCAGTGCCTTTTAAACTCTACTGTGTAATGGATCAGGGATTGTAATGTTATGGTTTATAACTCCTGAAAACTCCAGAGGCAAAAGTGAATTTTACTATCTTTGTTTCATCTGTTATGAATTTTGCTTTTGCTATTAAGGTAATAAAAGATTTAGTAGAGAAAATGAAAACATTGTCCCTTATTGAGAGAGAATTAGTAACTTACCTCTCCAGCTGGTATGCCTATGCTTATATTGTTTACGGCTATGATCTTTTTGTGGATAAGTTGGTAGGTTTTCGTGAGACGATGGAGTTGTACCAAATCGAATTCAGCGCCACCAGATTCCACCCGTATCCTTTCTGCTCGAACGTCTTCGTCTTCCTCTATGCCCTCCAGCAGAGATGAAGAATTCATATCTCTGAGTAAGATTCTAAACAGAAGCAAAGATGAACTTGTGTCAATAAGATGGCTTTTGAAAGGACAAGGACTATATCCGATTGGCTTAAAGCAAAAAAAAAAAAAGTCTCTTTTCCTGAAAAGAACATTATCAAGTACAATATCACTATTTCCTCTTAAATCTGTTATTTATTATGTGATCTGAAAACCATAAGAATGAGTATTTGGATTTACAAATTTACTGGGAGATATGGTAATGAAATGTTTGTAATTCCAGTGGACCTGTGATAATAAATATCTTCTTGGGTTTTTTTTAAACATATTTGCTTATTATCACTGTTGGGACCATTAATTCTAATGCCAGTGCATAAGAAGGCCTTCAGGATTTCTGTTGTCAGCCCAAACAGCCAAACTGCTAATCACATCCAACATTGTCTTACTTGTTCTTTCTCCTTATCACCAAAGTGAGTGTCATTTTCCTATTTTCAATGTAATATGCTACCTGGGGTATGACCAATGCAGGGAGGGCAACTTCTCAAGTTTGTCATGACTAAAACTAAACCTATTCTACCTCTTTAATTGCCCTTCCACCCCAATTAAGATCCTTCTTTTCACTTCCACATCAGGCTTACTGACACAATGATTCTTTCAGTCACAGGATCACATCCTCAAAGGAGTTTTAAAAGTTTCTTGAGCTGATAAGTTGTCTACTTCTCATGAACAAAGACAAGAACATTGATCCTTCCCAATCCATTCTACCTCTTGTTCCTTCACAGGTTCTAAATACAAGCTATTCCATAGTACTTTACCTGATTTTTTTAATTATCCATTCATTGATGAGGAGTCGTAAGAAAAAGAATACAGTGCCTTGAACAACCAAGGCTACGAACATTGCACCTAATTTATTCATCTCAAAGGTTTCATTGGGATATTCCACTCCATATGCTTTCAGGAAGTCTAAGACAGACTGTTGTTGAGAGAGTTCGATCAAACCATAGCCAAAACAGAATTGCGGGAAAATCAGGAAAATTCGTTTAAGGGTTTCAGAGATAAGTTCCAGAGTCTGAAAGAAGAAAAATACCAAATGAGTTTGGGCTTTTACTTCTGAGGAAACAGAGTGGGAAAGACTAAAACCTGGTGCTGGTTAATTTTGTATGAGAAAGTAGGAGCAGCATTTACTACTCTATTTCTATAAGATTCTGAGATAATGATACTAATGATCACTTTTGTAACATCATTTCTTATTCTTCACTGTCTTTCTCCAATATCTCATCATGGCTTGGTGGGGACCCTGGATTCTTGATAGAATGCCAATGAATCACAAATTCTGGCAGGGTCTACTAAGCTGGAAAGGTTTTGAATATGAGTGTAATAGTGGCCTGTGTGCCTTTTTTTTCTTTCTGAAGATCAACCTAGTTAAGTCCAGAAACACATCACCAAGTTAGCCATGGGATGATGAATTTTTCACCCTTGTCATTATAGGTCAGTCTTTCACTTGTGTCTGACTCTTTGTGATTGTATTTGGGGTTTTCTTGGCAGAGATTCTGGAGTGGTTTGCCATTTCCTTCTCCAGTTCATTTTACAGTTTACATTTTACAGATGAGGAAACTAGAGCAAACAGGAGTAAGTGATTTGCCTACAGTCAACACAGGAAGTGTCTGAGGTTAGATTTGAACTCAGATCTTCTTGACACAAGGGCCAGAGCTAAATGCATCCTGGAACTTCTAATATTGGAAGATCCAAAGTGATTGATTCTTATTTGGTGAGGGGGAGACAGGAAAAAGAAGGAATATAAATGTGCAATGAAAAATGTGCAAATGAATTGTGTGACCTTGGGCAGCTTACTTCATATCTCTGAGGTCTTTTCCATTCTGTGAGTCTGTGTTTGTATGAGACAACGGATGTGCTACATCTCAATAGGAAGAAAATATTTCATTTCTGCATCATTCATTGTTTGAGAAAACCATTTTCTTCCTTCTCATTGGATTTTCTTCCTTCTCATCGGAATATATGCAAAGCACTAAACAAACCTTAAACCTCTGGCACTAATTAACTGTGTGACCACTTGAGCAATTATGTCACCATAGGGACTCAGTTTCTTTATTTGTAAAGTTAGGTTAATTATATGTGTACTACTCAGCAAGTGAAGGGTATTTATTAAACATCTGTTGTCTGTAGGGCCAAGGGTTAGACATAGAGTTATGATAGGGGAAGCTTTTAAAGTATTATATTAATGCAAATTATCATCATTTTCATCATCATTATCACTCCTGCTCTCCAAATTATTTGGAACTATTAGGGCTTCACTTTTTTAAAAACCATTGTATTTGCTAGCTATAGATCACAGAATCATAGATATAGAGCTGTAAAAGATCTCAGAGGCCATTTGTTCCAACCCCTTCATCGATGGAAAACAAACATTTCAATTAATGTAGACTGACCAGTTGGTTGATTGAATATTTTTAAACCAAAATATTTTAAAATATTTTTAAACCAAATTTTTGAACCATATTCTTGAACCAATATTTAAAAATATTTTTGAAACCAAAATTGGCACTATAGAAAGCTATGGTTTTGGCAGGAAGCAAGCTTTAAAAGCCATTTCAAAAAACTCCACTTTATCTTTCTTCTAAAACAGCACTCCCTCAGTAACGTTTTCCTTCTTTATCCCAAGGTCTCATAATATAAAGAACTTTTCCAATTTGGGTTTGTGAACATTGAACCTTTTGATATATTCACTGAAACTTAAGAGACTAATAAAGGATCTCACCGGATCATTAGGCTTTTCCTTGGAAAGGAAATATACCACCGACAGTGAAACAATTGAATTGATGCCAAAGAACAAGTTGATGCAAACGTAAGTGATGAAGGCCATTCCTGTCTCATGAAAAAACCCAGCCAACAAGTACATCCAAGAAAATGTTGCATATCTGTGGGTCAGCAATAGCAAGAATTAAAATTATGTCTTTTAATAAAATCAATTGTCATTGATATCTTTTGTTTTTATATCATTCTATATCCCTTCTCCCCTCCCCCAGAGAGAGAAACCTTATAAAATAGAATTTTAAAGTCATGTCTTAATATTTAATTTCTACAAATAAATTGAATTGCTCAAAGTTGAAATGATATGGTGCAGTGTGGTGGTTGCCATGTTTCATAATTGGGTCCCACCCATTCCTATTGTAGAAGAAAAATCAAAGACTGTATAATATTTTTCTTAAACGTCACAAAAGTTTAAAGAACTTTACTGATTTAATATCAGGTTGATCCTGGCATGTGTTCCTTGTTCAAGAGCAACGTAAGAAATAATAATGATAACACGTCCTATCCTGCAATGAGTACTTTTTGGTGACAACAGTGATGGTGATATTCTCCCCAAACAATTAAATATATAACCAAAGGATCAAAGCACATAAAGGCATAAATTCTAAATGGCACTATGTTACTTAGAGATGTTAACACACATACATATACACATAAAGGCAGAGTTGTTTATGGTGGAATGTAATAGATAGAATATATCTTATATTTTCAGAAACTGTGGCACTCATTCTTTGCAAAAACAATGGAACAGCCTTTGCTCCAGTATGACAATGCATAATAGAAATTGGTCATCCATTAGCTATAGCTGGTGATTTCAACCAAATTTGAATACAGAAAATAGCATCATATCACTGTGTGTGTGGTTTTTTTTGCAAGTTGCAATATGATATGAAAATGATACACATTGCCACACTTAAATGCACACATGATTTTAATTATTTTCAGATATTCTACTCGGTCTTATTTTTAACAATTGTGTCAAGGAAGTAATAATGCAAACTCCCTCAGGCATCTTAAGGAGTAATTTGTCCTTGTACCGTGTTTTTAAAAACATGGCTAAAACAAGGTATATAAGTGTAACATGCTATTTTAGTCACCAGTCATAAAATTCATCTTTTAGAGGATCATAAATTGGATAATGAGCATTAGGTCTCATTCCTGATCCTCTTCAGCATTTCCATTTATTCTACAGATTTTTGTTTCAACCATGGAAAGGATGCTTACCCAAAGAGCAGAAGGAGGAGAGATACTGCTCCTAAATTATTTTCACTGGAAAAAGCAGGTAACTTGAAAGCTGCAATAACTCCAATGGACATTGCAACAGGCACCAGATAGAAAACCTGTGGGAAGATGTAAAATATGATGTGTAATATATGCAAAAGATTTTTTTAAATTTATTATCCTATAAATCTTAAGCATGAAGAACACAACAAATTGACATGCAAAGGTATGAACCTTTTAGTCTCAAACAACACATAGACATATACATATATAAATATATAGTACATATATATTTTAGTTGAAGTTTCTGCTTTTTGTTACATGCATATTGCCTCCACTTTAGAATCTGTCTCTTCCAATATTAGGCAAAGTTAGTCTTCAACTTTGCAAACTCTGCAAGTAATCTCTGATAGTCCTGCCTCTAAATTTGGAAACCTGAGATTGTTTGTAGACAGGAGTTCACTGAGAAAGATAAGACATTCAAGTGTCTTGGTACCAGATTCAGTCTTGAGAATATTGATTTCATTTTGATTATTGGAGTTCTTTCAGGTAATTGCTTGACAATTTCTACCTGTCAGAGTGAGTCATTCTATGATAAAACAGCAGGAGACAGGAGCCCAGATTTTCTTAGAATCATAGGTATATAAACAAAGATGCAGCATTTTCTCAACAAGAGAAAGGTATTAAATGCTGAAAAGCAGTTTGCAGCCAGATGCACACCATTGAAGGAGACCTCAATTTAATTTGGGGGAGAAGTTTTCTGAATGAGAATGAGGACAGAAATGATCTGTAAGCTGTAGAATCTGTGAGCTATAAGTAGATTTGTTCAGGCACCTATGATGTAAATGTTCTTAATAGTTATCACACATAAAAGATACTATCAAGGCTAAAAAAGCCATCACCATTCTTTTAGTTTTGACTTATAAAATGTACACATTTCAAACCCCACTGGGCTCATTTGCAAAATGGATATGCACTTAATTACTCTCAAGCACTTTAAGCCAATGATCTTTACAGTGAGCTGCCCACCCAATCTCATTATGATCATCAGGCAAATACAGGCA
Organism: Trichosurus vulpecula; assembly: GCF_011100635.1. Lineage (NCBI taxonomy): Eukaryota > Metazoa > Chordata > Mammalia > Diprotodontia > Phalangeridae > Trichosurus > Trichosurus vulpecula. The sequence continues at coordinate 285,806,631 of NC_050576.1, read as the reverse complement.
CTTCCCAGACTCCTGTCCAACAGTGTCTGTGGTTAAAGTTAAGAATAGCTCTTACAGTCAGGACCATCTTTTGCTACCAATGAAAATGTATTCTTCCTGCCCTTACTACAATTAAAACCATAATAAAACAAGCTATTTCTTGAATTTTCCTTATTAGTTGATGATATATTTAAGCAAATTTAAATTGCACTGTTCCACTAATAGTGATATTCTCAAATGGCAGCTTCCTCGCCTCTATCCAGGCAGGCAGTGAATCAAGGGACCTATTTTCAGTTCCATCTTGACCTCAGTTTCATTGGTAAAATAAGAGGGATGGTTCAAATGACCTCTAAAGTTCTATGCAGTTCTAAGATTATTTGAAGAGGGTAAATTATGTTTTTTTCCCCTTTGACTCTCTTTACTCAGACCACTGAGGACCCTGCTTTAAATTTAAGGTTGGAACTGAACTAAGGAAAGGTCATCAGATTCAAATTCTTTCACTTTAATATGAGGAAATGGAGACCTAGAAAGGTTAAGTGATTTGCCCATGGTCACACAGCTATTAAATGTCTAAGGGGGATTTTGGGGACAGATCTTTCACACTCCAAGTCTAGTGAACTATCCACTATACTGCATGGTTTTGGGGGCCCTTCCTCTAACTTGGGGGTTCTTAAACTTTGCACACTATTGGCAGTCTGGTGAAGCCTATGGACCTCATCTCAAAATAATGATTTTGAATGCATAAACCATAATACATAAGGTTACAAAAGAAACCAGTTAAATTGAAATACAGTTACCTATCTTAAGTTTGTCCATCTAGATGTGTATTATCTCTATCTATCTCTCACCATCTTATATGGAAACATGTTATCTACCTATTTTTTGTCTATCAATCTGTCCGTCCTCCTATCTTTATGTCTGCCTGCACACACGTTATCTATCTACCTATTTTTCTATCAATCAACCTGTCCATTCTATCTATCTATCTATCTATCTATCTATCTATCTATCTATCTATCCATCTATTATCTACCTATTTATCGTCTATCATCCATTCATTTATCCTATATATGTATATCAGTTATAGACATATATCTGTATGTGTGTATGTATATATGTGTGTATATACATGTGTGTGCATGCGTGCGTGTGTGTATGCGTGTGTATGTGTGTCCATGGGTCCCAGATTAGGAACTCCAGCTCTAATTCTTTCAATGTTAGGTGAATGCCAAAAGAACCTACAGGTTTGTGGCCATATTTTCACAAACCCAAATAATGATTCTTAAAATCAGAATCAAGTAATGCTGCTCCCCCAGATCCCTCTCACCATGCCTGCTTTGACTCTGCTTGAGCTACTCACCATGTCATAAATGAAGTTTGTGATCCAGTAGCAGGTCACGCCTATGCCTGAGATGTGCTGGAGCTGCTTAGCTTTGGTCTGATGTTCCCTTACGACGTAGGTCACAAAGCTGGCTGTGGTGACAGAGTAGCCCATCAGGATGGAGAGAGCCACTAAAATATCGATTAAGCTGCTAATCCTATGCCAGGAAGAAGGTGGTGAGAAGGGAACAAGGGTCAGTATGGGAAGCTCATTCCCTTCCAAAAAAAGAAAAGAAAAGAAAAAAATTCATGCCTAAAACCATGAAGAAAACAGCTTGCTTAGCTGTCTAAGACACAAAAAAGACTTCAGGTGAGGTAGCCAAGATGACATCTGTTACTTGAAACTGCTACAACCCTGGAATAAAGGTGACTGAAGAGTGTGTAAGTAGAATTGGGATGGAAAAGAGCTGAGGCTCCCTGGGTTACACCACATATGCAAAGGACACATCCTTCACAAGAGTAGAGAGTCATTAGAGCTTTAGAGCAAAGATGGAGTGCTGGGACATTTAAGGACGATATTGACAAAGGCTCTATTGATCTGCTCTCAAGGAGCTCCTCTTTGGAACCCTTCTCTGCATCCCTGAAGGAAGGGAGGCTCTTCACCACCTCCACCTGTCTGACCTTCATTTATATATGTCTGTGAGTTCAAAGGATAGAACTTTCTCTTCTATTAGATATCCATTACAACAAAGGGAGATAGCGACAAATGTGTCGACTTACGTGGCTTGTTCTTGGTCTTGTACCCCTGGGTATGGGTGGCTATACATGACAATGCCTTAAAAGAAGAAAACAATGGTTATCATCAACAGATGTCACATAATGCTGACATGTCCATTCCTCATTAAGTAAGAAGTACCATGACATTTTCTTATCTGAACAGCTAAAATTTGACTCTCTTTGCTTTCATGGTCCTGTTTGATAGGAAAAATGATTTTCCATAATGAGTCCAGTAACACTTTAAATTCGGTATTCACATGTAAAAAATGTATTCCATGGCTTATTAGGGATTCCAGAAATCCATATTAAAATGACAGGGTTACTCGACTGGTAGCATAATTAGATTTAAACCAAGTATTTGAGGAAGCTTCTCATGCTATTCTTGTATAAAAGATGAAAGGATAAGTAGTACATGATAGTACAATTATGTAGATTCACAACTGGTTGAATTCTATAGTTTAGATTGTAAACTTCTTGAGGGCAAAGACTATCTTTTGTCTCTTTTTGTATCCTCAGCATTTAGCACAGTGAGTGCCTGGTACATTTGTTGTTGTTGTTCAGTTGTTTCAGTTAAGTCCGACCCTTTGTGACCCCATTTAGGGTTTTCTTGGCAAAGATGCTGGAGTGGTTTGCCAATTCCTTCTCTAGCATGTTTTACAGATGAGGAAACGGAGGCAAACAGGGTGAAGTGACTTGCCTAGGAAATGTTTGAGGCTGGATTTGAGCTCATGAAGACAGGTCTTTCTGACTCTAAACCCAGTGCATTATCCACTGTTCTACTAGCTACCCTCACGGTAGATACTAAATAAATGTCTATTGAGTTGAATTGATCAGTTCAGCTGTGTACTACCCTCCACTCGTGAATCTCTTGACTCCCTTTGAGCTGTCACATTCTAATTTGGAACCACCATCCACCTTCTCCAATCCTATTGACATAATACTGAACAGGGCTAGAGATAGTCAATCAACCATTCTGCCTGGGTCCTCTATAAACTATTATCTAATCTCCACTGGGCTTTCAAGTTAGCAAGGCAATCCTTTTACTCCTTGCTTATTTTTTTCATCTAGCTCACCATCTTCATTGTAGTGGCTGTGCTAAACTTTTTCTTCCTTCTTTAAGCCTCCCACACCACTATTTCTGCCCACCCTCTCAGTTGAGGACCTTTCCTCACAGAAAGAATATGTGGCCACTGGACCCAGATGGCTCAGGAGGAGAAAGTGAGGTTGGTGACTTTACATATCCCTCGCTTACTTAAATCGAATTTACTTGTCTGTCATGGCATAGTTCTCTTCAAGAACAAAATATAAACAGCAGCAGCAAAGGCCATATGAGCTCTCTCTTCTCCCCTCTCTGCACTTCAGAACCTTTAACATCAGATGCCATTCTGTTCTCCTATACTCAAGTCTCTGATGAGGTGGCTTGTTTTCTTGCCATGACCAGTTCCTCTACATGGATCCTTTATTCTATTCCCCCACATGTTCTACATTGGATTGCTCCCACAATCATCATTGCCCTCTCTAGTCTTCAGTCAGTCTCTCTTCTTTGGTTCCTTCTTGCTACCTAAAAATATACCCAAATCTCCCCAATCCTAAAACAAAACAAACAAAAACAACTTTCACTAGACTTTTATCATCTCTTTAAGCTATTGTCATATTTCTCTCCTCTCTTTCTGGCAAACTTCTAGAAAAAGATGTCTGAACTTACTGCTTCCAGGTCCCCTCCTTCCACTCATTAGTCAGTCATTTGCCACTCAACTGACACTGCAGTCTTTGTCTGATCTGATGGTCATTTCTCAATCTTCTTACTCCTCCGTCACCCTGTAGCCTTGTTCCTGTTGATCACCATTTTGTCCTGGATCCTCCCTCTTCTTTGGATTTTGGGGATCCTTGTCTTTCTTGATTTTTTTTCCTACATGTCTAATCATTCCTTCTCAGCCTCTTTTACCGAATCATCATACACATCATGTCTCCTAACTGCGGCATACCTCAAAGCTCTGCCTTGGCTTTCTTCTCTCTGTAGATAAGCTCTTACCTGGCAATCTCATCAGCTCTCATGAGATTTTTCTATGTAGATGACTACCAGATCTACATAGCCAGCCCTAGTATCTCTCCCAAGCTCTTCAGTCTTATATCACCAACTGTCGAGTAGACATTTCAAAATGAAAATCCCATCTGCAAGTCCCATATCCAAAATAGAACTCATTGGCTTTTCCCTCAAAACCCACCCTGTTCTGAACTTCTCTGTTATTGTCCTTTCAAGCACTTAGGTTCATCACCTCGGTGTCATCCCTAACTTCCCCTCACCCCACAAACTCAGCTGTCCATCATTACTGTTTCTGTGTCCACACCATCTCTTGCATAGATCATTTTCTCTCTATTCACACAGTTACCACCTAGTTCAGGCTTTCATCACCTCTTACCTAGACTATTACAATCGTCACCTAATAGGTCTCCAATCCTGCCTCCAGGCTCCCCCCTTATGAGGCACTGTACTTGGGGTAAAAAAATACCCGGGTTCAAATTTTGTCTCAGCTTCCTGACCTTGGACACAAGCAACTTAACCTCTGTGGGCCTCAGTTTCTTCATCTATAAAATGAGGGGATTGAACTGAAGGTCCCTTCACACACAAATCTATATGATGTAGTGGTCCCTCTCTTATCTGTCCTTCATACAACTGCCAAAATGATTTTCCTAAAGCAGTGATCTAACCATGTCAGTCCTACACTCCATAAACTTGAAGCATTTCCTATTCCCAATGTCTTTCGGCATCTGAAGCCCTTCAGAACCTGGCCCCAATCCACCTTTCCAGCCCTAGTATATATTATACCCTTTCATGCACTCTACGGTTTAGGAAAATTGGCATGACATCCCATCTCCATTTTTTTAAGGAATCTAATATATGTTTAGAGCTCTATCATTAGGCTTGTCATTCATTGTCCATACATCTTGGGTAGCTTGCTGGGCTCAATACTTACTTGATGTAAATAATACTTTTTATTCTAGTTCTACTATTGAAGGAAGATAGAGTGTAGTGGATTCTTCATTTTTCTCCTTTGGGCTTAAGTATAAATATAAATATTTTAAGATATTAAATATTTTATATTTTCTAAGAGGGATTTATCATTGAGAGATACTATAGTATGCAATGGTATCTCTCTATTATAAATCCAGGAAAACCCTCCAAATGCTTGCTAGCTCTAAGACCATGGGAAAGTTCATTTGGCCATCTGTACAGTGGTGTTAACAAAACCTACCTTCCAAGATCATTTGCAATAATCACTTATATTAAGTGCTATGTAATCCCTAAAGTATGATAAAAATATCAGTTAATATTATCATTTCTTTTCTAACCATTTTTCTATTACAGTTAAGCCAAGACAATTCTCCAAACTTGTATTCAGGATCATTTTAATAAGAAAGATCACTGCAAGTCTGAAATGTCCAATTGTTTGTTGCTCATTCAAAACATTTCTTAGGAATGGGACAAATTATCTGCCACCCAAAGCAATATCTGTAAGTGTTTACTTGTGATGCTTCTCATTTTAGTGGCCACTGATTTTAACCCTCTAAAAACATTTTCTCTAAAAAAAGAGAAATGGACCTTTTGTTTCCTGGGATGCTACGTAACATTTTAATTTCCTCCTCATCCCTTTTTTTCTGCTGAATTTTGTTTTTTGATCCAGGCCTGTGGGCCAGGAAAAAATGTGGGGGAATCTCTTTCCACAAATGCAAATCATTAACTCATCTGTCATGTACATTGTTAAGATAGGATACTTAAGTTAGGATACTGAGAAGTTAAATGATTGCTTATGGTTACCCTGTTAGCATTTCTCAGAACCAGGTTTTATGAAGCTTTGAAGCCAAGGCCAGTCCTCTAGCCACTAAACAACTATGCTTTCTAGTTTTTAGTCATAAAAAGAAATTTTCCTAATGACTTGTGAAAGTAATAACATTCCATACAAAGAAAGAAGCCCCTTTGTCCTTGGCATAGTTTTATTGTTTTGTAATCTATAAGCCAAGGTTACAATGGTCCTATTAATATCTCCAAAGAGCAAACTAATTATTGAGAAGAAAAACATTAAAAGATAATGGGCAATCTATAAGCATTGTTTAGGAAAACCTTAATTGTTTGGTATTCAGTAAATGAAGGCAAGTCTTCACCATGTCTCTTTAGCAATGAAGAAAAAAAGGAATTTTTATGTCAAATTAACCACTAGAGGGAACCACGTGTATATAATAGGTATTGATATGGCTAAGCAAAGCTAATTAAAGTATTTTTATTAGCACTAGAGAATTCAAAGAAAATCAATTTTTTTTAGGCTAAATGAGATTCCCGGTTCATAGAGAATATAATAAAGATGAGTTAAGAACAAGTACATTATGGAGAGAGAAAATATAATTAGTTACATTCTTAAATATATTAATATTAGCATAAATGTATTAATATATTAGAGAAATATAATTAGTTACATTCTTAAATATATTAATATTAGCATAAATGTATTAATATATTAGAGAAATATAATTAGTTACATTCTTAAATATATTAATATTAGAGAACCTATAGATTATGAAACAATAGAAATGCAGTTGAAGGCTAACAGATTTTCAACTTTGAATGAAATCTAGTTTTCTTTTTCTAAATTTCTTTTCTTAAAAAGAAACTAAAATGTTGCAAATCTGTTAGCCATGTAAGCCAAAGACTTTCTTAAAAAAAAATTATTGAAAGATAAAGTTTTTGGAGGGGGTGAAAACCAAGTTTTTTTTCAGTATTAATCATTCAACCTGTCCAACTCACAATGCAGAAGTCTGCACATTTAAATCTAGAATTACTGATCTTTTCTCAGTCTGGGAAAAAGAGCTCTGATAGGAAGGTTATCCCCTGTGCGTGCTTCCCTTAAAGGCCTTGTTCCAATATCAAAAGCAAGATCAGTCTCTCTTTCACAGGGCTGCAGGCCTGCCTGCTATATTTTTATCTCGTCGTTTCTGAGGTTCTTGTACATCCTGTCATTATTTGTTGGAGCAACAAATGGCTTTTTTTCTAAGTAAGACATCCTCCCGAAAGTTGACTTCCTGTATTTCAAACCAGGTTGTGTCATTCCCACCTGACTTTGGTCCTCATTTAATTGGATTTATCACTTTTGACTATGCCCTTTATTGATGTTCTAGATCTAAGGGGCATCAATCACGTTATTTTCTCCATGGTTTCTCCTGCTAGGAAAGAGCTGAATCGGGTGGGAAAAAATACTATTTTTCTCAGAGCAAAAGGCTCCTGAAGAGCTGGCTGTTAGAATAAAGATTTGCTTCCATAGACTGCTTCTAACAACTGCCACTATTAATGTGGCACACCCTAATCAGAACTCGGTACTGGAATTTAGGAGAAAGAAGGTAGATATTAACATTTCTGAATATATTGTATCCTTTCTTCCTGCTCAAACTAGTTATTCATTTAAAAATTCAATATTGACAAATAACTGTTACCCTTAGTTTCTCTTCCATCTTAATCCTAGGATGGGTAAGGGAAAGCAATTAGAAAGAGTCCAGAGAAGAAGAGAGAATGGTTGGATGAGCAGTAATTGCATTGGTAAAAATAAATTAGTCTCTTTCAATCCTATTTTGAAAATGATGTGGCACCTCATGAAACTGGTGACTAATAAACCCAGTTAAATGCCCCCATCTTCTTTCTAAATGCAGAGATATATTCGCAATTATTTATATTTTTAAAATAATTTGAGAATAATATCGATAATTCTTAGCAAAAAGGAAAAAAATAATCATTGATACAAATTCCTAATTGGACTTTTTATATCCATTTTCGCTCCAATCCATCCTCCATGGAGCTGCTAAAATAATGTTATAAAGCAAATCAAAGGTCTGACTATGTCCAGAAGCTCTCTACTGCCTCTAGGCTAAAATACAAAGTTCTTGACTTGGCATCTAAAGCCCTTCACAACCTGACTCCACCTTGCCTTTACAGGCTTTCCTTCTTTACATTCCTTCCATCTATATACTTTGTTCAGTCATTTTTTTCAGTCACATCTGACTCTCTGTGACCCCTTTTTGAGGTTTTTCTTGGCTAGGATACTGGAGCGGTTTGCCATTTCCTTTCGCAGCTCATTTTACAGATGAGGAAACTGAGGCAAACAGGGTTAAGTGACTCGCCCAGGGTCACATAACTAATTAGTGTGCGAGCCCGGATTTGAACTCACGAAGGAGTCTTCCTAACTCCAGGCTTGGCTCTCTACCCACTGTGCCACCTGGCCACCCCTTTATGTACTTTATGACTTAGCAAAATTGGTCTACCTGCTGTTGCTTGAATTCAGCCTTCTATGTTCCATTGCTATGTCTTGGCAAAGGCTGAAACACATGATTGGAATTCATACCCATCTCACTTTGATCTCTTAGAAACCCTAGCTGAAGTCAAGGTTCAGCTCATGGACTCCTTCCTGAAATGATCGCTTACATGCTTTTGTTCTTACATGTCATGTTCTCCCCCCACCCTCCCCGCAAAAAAAAAAAAATGTAAACTCTTTGAAGGCAAGGACTAGTCTGTGTTTTGTCTTTGTATTTCTACCACCTTACACAGTGTCTTACACGTAGTAAATGCTTAAGAAATGTTAGTTGGATTGGGTTAAATTATGCTTATCTGAAGAATGACTCATAAGCATTAGAATATCTCTCTCTCTCTCTCTCTCTCTCTCTCTCTCTCTCAGTAGCTGGGGATAAGTGACTTGCCCAGGGTCACACAGCTAGTATGTATCTGAGGCCAGATTTGAACTCAGGTCCTCCTGAGTTCAGGACTAGTGCTCTTTCCAGCTGCCCCTCTATTAGAATCTCAAAATGAGTTAAGTTCTCACTGCTCCTTCCCCATCTCAAGAGTCTTAAAATTACTAGCTATCTTTAAAACTCTAATGCCGCTTGAAGGTCTTGTCCTGATCTCTCTCCAAACCCTCATAACCTCCTGCCCAGTTGTCAAGGCCTAACCCCTGGAATGACCTTGTATTTACTGCATATATAATTTGTATTGCTTTATCTGTATAAAGGTTACACACACACACACACACACACACACTCATTTAGAACAGGGCTGTCCAAACTTAGGCTTTTATAGAAACAATAGACAATATATTTTGATTTGCCCTGACTTATATTATAAGCTCCCTGAGACTAGGGACTGTTTTGGCTTTGTGTTTCTATCTCTGCTGCCTCATACGTAGTAATGAGGCTTAATAAATGGATAGGAAGATCATTGATTTAGAGACAAAGGAACTTTAGAGGCCAATGAGTCCAAGGCCCTCCTTTTTTACAGATAAGGAAAGTAAGTTACAAAGAGGTTAAGGGAAGGGCTTTACAAATATAAACAGAGGGCTGTATATTTTATCCCAGAGGTAATGGGCAGCTCTTTGAACTTATTGAGTGGGGAAACGACATGGCTAGACCCAAGTTTTAGGAAAGTCATCATGAAGCTGAAGACAGATTGAAGAGAAATCACAGGATAAGAAATGGGTCAATGAGTCCAGCCCCCACCTTCTTCCATTTTATAGATGAAGAAACTGAAGCTCAGAGAATTTAAATGACTCACCCAGGATCACACTGCTGCTGTCTGGGGCTAGGTCTTACTCTAAACCCAGAGCTCTACTCACTACATCATGCTACCTCAAAAAAGGTTTGTTGATTGAAAGTGAAGCGCACTGAACTTAAGATATACACTAATAGTATTTCAACTGGCAAATATTAATCATTCATTTTTTTTTTCATTCAGTGAATTTCTACACGTGAGAAAAAAGGAACTACAGGCCAATTCCTCTTGAAGTAGAAGGAAAAATCTTCCCTTTTTACGATACTGTAGCTTGATACCCTATTTTTGCACAAATAATATGTTAGTTACTAACTCATAGGTATGTTAGGTAACTGTCAAAGTAAAAGCATATTTCCCCATCATCAGTATGTCTACCATTTCGTCTACTAGATAAAGCATATGCCAACCACGCTTTCTATTCATTCTTTCACATTTCTTCTCAATTGTGATTTAGATGATGAAAAATATCCTCCAAGCTAGAATAAAGAGTCAGTCGACAAGTCTTTATTAACGATTTACTATGTTCCAGGCACCATGCTAAGCACTGGGTATATAAAGAAGGGTAAAAGAAAGCCCTTACTCTCCAGGATTTCATAGTCTAATGGGGGAGACAATATAGAAACAACTATGTACAAATAAGTCATATATGTATAAATAGTACATATTTATATGTGTATGTATATTTGTGTATATACATATATAAGTACACGTATGCATATAATACACACATAAACATATGCATATACATACACACATAATACATATACATGCATGTATATACATGTGTACATGGAGGATGGACTCAAGATAATCAATAAAATAGCAAAGTTTTTTGAATCTGGAAAGAATAGAAAGTTTCATTTAGCAAGTCTCAATACAAGGAGCTTCCCTGTAAGAAACCTACCATATCTGGTGGCATCATAGTCTGACATGTTAATTCGAAGAAGGAAGTTGTTGAAGCTGTTGAGGTAAGCAGGAAGGGAGTGGTAGCCTTCTGGATCATACCACACCTATTGCAATTCCAAGACAAGACAAGATCATCATTAGCCTAAAGATCAACTAGGAAAGCTTCATGTTTAACTTGAACTGTCAAATAGCATAACAAAATTTCTAATGCATTTGAAAAATCCAACTTGGTAGCCCATGAGATTTTAAATTGTGGCTCAAAGTACAGAAAACAGATGCCTCCATTTGTCTCAACCCATGGATTTTGAAAGCATATGCTCTGAGATGGCATTAACTTGGGTTATAAATTTGAAATAAAAATTAGGGAAATATCATTGTCTCCATGATGGGTCATTAGCAATGCTGAACTAGAACTAAGAACTGATTTCCAATAATATCTCTCATATAACTGTGTTGAAAAAACAAAAAATAGCAAAGAAAGTTGTTATTTCTTGTGAACCAGTGTTTATTTTAGTATTAAAGACACCTTACTTCCCAATCTTTTCTTCCTTCATCAATCAATCTGTTATTCCTATCTGAGCTTCAACCATGTAGTGAATTACCATATAGTCTATGTAAAAGACTCCAGGCTTTAAAGAGCAGATGTGCCTCAATTTTAGAAACTAAACGTCCTAAAATATATTTACTAGGGTATTATTATCATTCAAAGTAGTGTTTTTGTCTCCTCCATTTGCTGGTTTGTCATTCTTTTGAATTTTGGAGACCTTGTGACAGAAGAGAAATTTAAAATTAAAATGCCACTAGAACATGAATTAGAAGTAGCCTTAAAACATCTTGGAGATTTTTACGTAAGCCAAGTGGGATATAGGACTCAACTTACAAAACTGCACTTGTGGGCAAACTTTTCAGAAACACAAGGATTGTGTAAATGGAGGCACATCTATATGCTATATGATTACCTTGCAAATTTTTGGATTTCAATTGTTTGTAAAGTATGAGGCAAGAATTAGAAAGTACCTTGGCTAGTGTTCTGTTTTCAGGAATGGTTGTTATATCAAAACGAAGGTCCTTAGTCAGAGGTAAGCCAAAACTCCAACCTCCATACCTATGAGAAAAAAAAAGTTTATATTTATTTTAGTAGGAAAAGGTTATATTTTATTCCCTTCTAGAAAGCATAAAGTGTGAATTAATGCTTATCTTCTCCCAGTCTTGAGTTTCTCCTATAAATACAATTGTGGAAAAAAAAACTTTGGATGAATTACTGTCTCTTTTGGGGTTCCCATTTTCTCATTTGTACAGTGAGGGAGGTGGATAATATGATCTCCGCAGTTCCTTTCAACTCTGTATTCAATAAGTCTGTAGTCCTATCAACTTTTTAAAAAATCCCTTTTATGCCTTTTAAAAATACTCAGATCTGTTAACCATTTCTCTCCATTAACTTTTAGGCTAGAAACAAGTTACTGACTTTTGGGGAAAACTCAGCTATCTGCATGGATTCTATCCCCATTCAATTGAATATGTAGTGGGGGCTTTTTTCCCCAACACTCCTTGGCTAATTGATTGATATTTTCATCTGATTTTTTTTCTTAGTGTTTCATGAGAAGTACAGGGTTCTCCCTAACTCTTGATATAGAGATAAACTTATAGTGAGAGAATATGGCTTGAGCTATACTAACTGCTCTGACTGCAACTTTTTTGACACTCGTCATATGCTAATACTACTTTATTTACACTTTAGATAGAGACTTTGACTTCAATTCTTGTCCTGTTTTTTCCACTCTGGTTGGCAGAAGTGTATCTGACCGTGCTGGCCACTCAGATTCATAGCTGATATTCTTAGAAATCTTAGAATACATTTTATATTTCTAGTTTCCTTTCTTTAAACCAAATAATTTCAGAACCTTAACTCTTTTTCTTGGATTCTGTTTTATCATTCTAATCTCTTCACTACTTTTTTTTTTTCAGAACCAATAAAAGCCAGGTTCAAATGCTAATTCTGTCATGAACTACTTATGTGACACTGGAAAAGTAACACATTCTGAGTTTGTTTCATCTTCTGTGAAATGAGGGTGTTGGAATAGATGATCTCCAACTTGACATTTTCTGTCAAGAAAGGACAAAAAATCAAGGAAAATGCTAGTATATATCAGTGATCAATCAGATTCACTAACTCTCCTTCCATATAGCTTCATTCATTTTGAGATCACCTTTCCTTTTCTTTTGTGAAAAGTTATTTTATTCTAAACTTAAATCAAAAGGGCATTTTTATATACATGACAGAAAAAAAATGATTGTACATGAAGCTGCAGATCTATTATTCTAGCTTATTTTTCTTTTTAAGTATGTAAGTACAATTTGTAGCTTTCTAAAACTGTCCCATTTGTCTGTGCTTCTTTCTGATCTTCCTTCTCTCCTTTTCTCTGCAGTTTAAAAAAAGACTCTCTTCCTTTCTCTCTCTCTGTCTCTCTCTGTCTCTCTCTGAATCTCTGTCTCTGTCTCTCTGTCCTTCCTTCCCTCCTTCTTTCTTTCTTTCTTTCTTTCTTTCTTTCTTTCTTTCTTTCTTTCTTTCTTTCTTTCTTCCTTCCTTCCTTCCTTCCTTCCTTCCTTCCTTCCTTCCTTCCTTTTTCCACACCCTATGTCTCTTTCTCTCTTCCCTCTCCCACTCCATCCCTATTGGAAAAAAAAAACAATAAGGGAAAACAAAACCAAACATACCCAGACAAGCAAAATAAATCCTTACCTTTCCTCCTTCCTTTTCATAAACATTATGTAATGGGTGGGTCTTCATCTCATAGGATCTGGACTCAAGAAAGCCTTTTGATTCTTTGGGTTGACCGCCCATTGTCATCATTGTTTTTATCAGTAAGTCTTAACCTTGACTAGCTAATCAACAATCCTAAAACTGTTATTAAGATGTAGCCAGCTCTTCCAGCTTTGTACAAATACTTACTGCCTGGGCTTGCCATATAATCACGGTCCTATATAGCCTGGATACTGCTTTAATAGAAGGCATGATCTTAATTAACATGCTTTCTATATAGTTGATAAGTGTTAGTTTTGGATCCAGAATCAACTATTATTTTTTCATTTTATTTTTCATCTAAGAAGCATTTATTTTTTCTCCCTCCAATCTTTCCCCTCTCCAATTAAAAACAAACTAAAATCCTTGTAACAGATATGCATAGTCAAGCAAAATAAATTCTCACTTTATCCATGTTAAAAAAATTGTCTCTCATTCCACATCTGGAATCCATCACTTCTCGGTCAGGAGGTGGGGAGCATAGATTATAATCAGTCCTCTGGAATTATGGTTAGGACCAATTGTTAACAAATACTATTTCATATAAACTTAAGGTTGATATCAACAGTTCTTCTTTGGAACTCCAAAGAAGTGTCAATAGTCCAAGTGATTATGTTTGAACTTAACATTAGCTTTGGAGCAAAGGTTTTAGGGATGTAGTCAGCAATCATGTAGACCAATGTCTTAACTTCACAGATGGGCAAAGTGAAGCTAAGAGGGGTGATATGACTTTTCTGATTTAACAAGTAGCTGAGCTATAATTAGGACTCAGGTCCTCCTTTCCTTTATCCAGTGCTACTTTCATTATATCACTCTTTCTGCCCTGTGTTGTTCCCAATCAACTTCGGGTATTAAACATTATGCTTCCAAAGAACAATTTAATTGATATTTTGTGAAAATGAACTTTTAAAAAATGATCTTTACAATTTTCACTTCCATTATATTTTCTTTCTGAAAAGATATTGAAGATTTAGGTTAAAATGAAAAGAAAATGGAACCATGTAAAATACCAATGGCAGTTTTGACATACAGTCTGTCCCTTTCTCCTTAACCAATAAACAAACACTAGACTGATGCATGGGGAAGGTAGCAAGTATCTCCAAAAATAAAAGGACAAAATCAGTTTAAATAAGCTACTCAAGATATATTATCATGTACTGGAAAAAATTAACCTTAAAACTCTATGATAACATTGTAAAGTGTTATTAATAGGTTTATTTTTTACCTCCTTTGGCTGAAATCATTAGCTGTTGAAATGAGGTAATTTTCCATGTGATGCCCACTGAGGTTATAAAGGACTTGAGAAGAATATGTTCTTCGGTGAGGTGGGGAGTAGTTAAATTTGGGACATTCCTGAAAGAGCAAATTAAAAAAATTAAAGTTACTTCTGACCAAGGCTGAACAAATCAAACAGACAAGTGTCAAGAAGCTACCCTCTCACGGTTTGTCTTCCATTGCAACTGTTCCAATGAGATAAGAATGTCTCCTGACTCTAAAGAGCTTGGAAAGAAGTCAACTCGTTTGTGCCAAGAAATTAGGACAAATAGCTATTATTTATGTAGAAGACACTTTATTTTCTGATTTGTCGTACAGCCAGCAGGAGGGACACAGGTTAACTAGTATGTGACATCCCTTGAATTGTGCTGACAAGTTTGATATGGTTGCAGTGTAAATAACAAACAAATATTAGACTGATTCTGAGCTCCCTTGGTAGGTAATAGATGGGGAAGAAAGAAAAGGTTGCCAAAAAATAAAAGGAAAATATTAGTTTAAGTAAGCTACTCAAGGCACATTATCAGGGACTGAAAAAAAATAGCATTAATAGTTTTAGGTGCCAAGCTCAGATGCAAGAGGCATTTTTTTAAAGAACAACTCCACCATTTATGAATTTAATTTTCTGCACTTGTAGGTCCTTAAATACAAAAATTCTTCTATTGGTTAATGGTCAAACTAATCGTGGTATAGGAATGGAACAGAATATTATGCTGTATAGAATGATGAATATAAACAATTCAAAGAAACTTGGGAAGGCTTGTATGATCTACGTGGAATAAAGAAATGAGAAGCGGAGAAACAATCCTTACAACAATCACAACATAAGTGAAGACAGCATGGAAAATAATCCTAATGAATTCAGATCAAACGCAATGGCCACTGTTCCTCTCAGAGGTATGATGTTGTTTAAACACACTCTCTTCCTTCCAGTAAACAGGTGATGGACTATGGTTGGGGATGGTAGTTAGTTGTAATCATCCTATCTTTCTTACCTTAACTTTTAAAAAGTTTTCTTTAAATATGAGAAGGTATTATGATGGGGCAGAGATAGCTGTGAGTAAGTTATTGTGGAGTCAAAAAAATCTAAGATTCATTAATGAAACATTCCATCAATAAAACAAGAGTCCTTCCATTTCTTCTCTTCTGGTTTCAATGACAATAGAGGCTTGAAAGACAACTAAGTACTCTTTAATGCATTCCCATTCTTGCTCCCTGGCTATTTTGAGAGTAATACTCCTGCTTCTGAATCTTGGCTCAGAGTTACATGTCTATGTAGATGGGATCTACATACTGTCCATTTCCTAATCCTTGAGTACTGCAGAGAAATCAACAGACAGAATGGACTGGGTAGAAAAGAGAATCCATCCCTTTTTTGGGGTCTCCTGCATTTGGCCAAGCAGTGTCATATCAAACTAGCAAACACCTCTTGGAACCATTAACTTCAAAGATGTCAAAATTAAACACCCCAAACAATAGCTCTGATGAATACAGCATAAAATTTTAAATGTGAAATTTTCAGTATGCTTATCGAATATATTATTCATTAGAAAGTAGTAAGAAGATAAATATAGGCTATTTTTCCAACTATTTTCATATGTTAAAATCCCAATCCATTAGAGCAAATATAGCTGCCACTACTTTGTTACTGCAGCAGAATTAATACTTTAGTTAAAATAGACCCTGCAACCACAGGTTTCCAAATCATATATTCTTTCCTTTTGATATAAAGCTTCCAAAAAGAACTGCATGTATGTTTCATCGATCAATATATCCATTGTACACGTATATGAGTGAATGTGTTGAAACAGACTTATAATTTCTTATTAGTTAAATTAATTTAAGAGCATCTCTCATATTTATTAGCATTCCCTCCTAAGAATCTTAGTACAAGAGAATGTGTGATATAGTGGAAAGTGGGGGTTGTCATTGAAGAGGATCAGAAGAAATGGATTCTAATCCTATCTTTGCCATTTATTCACCAGGTGATCTCAGTTTCCTTATCTGTAAAATGAGAGGTCACTTCTAAGGTCACTTCTGAGCATAACATTCTTGCATAATAAAATTGACTTCACTTCTGTGTAGTGTGAGTTCTCCATTGTGGTCTTTTAGCAACTAAATTGGATGCATGTAATTGTATAGAAGAGTACATTGAAGGAGACCCAAAATGAATTCAGATGAAAGTTTTCAAAGGCAGATAAATGTATCATCACTGTGAAACAAGGAGGAATTTTAAAATGCTTAAAATACTCTATGATTAGATTTTGATTTTATAAGGGACCTGTCAGAATGCTGACCACAAATATTTCTTTGTCTAATAATCAAGAAATTATTGCTGAATCCTGCCTATTACTATCAGTAACATCCTCCACAGAGTGATGGCACTAATAAATTGTATTTATGGAAAGTATTTTTCCTTTGCAATACAATAGATAACCATCTGGGTTGCAGGATGTGATTATATGCCATTTGGAAGAAAATATATTTAGATCTCTCCCCCCCACCCATGGGAAGGTAAGTTGACAATATAGTGAATCTCAGAAAATAACATGCCTTTTCTCCCTAACCATCTTTAATTTCCCCAGTGAATTTGGGACTCTTAAAAGGTGCTGAATTGATATGCCTGGAAACCAAAGTGCTTATCTATGGAATAGGGGCAGAAGTGAAGGCAGAGTAATGTTTTCTGCCTCTTTCAGTAAACATGCTTTTATTATAGTCTGGAGGTGTTACCAAGAGATATATGTGTGTGTGTATGTGTGTGTGTGTGTGTGTGTGTGTATGTATGTATATATATATGTATGTATATATATATAATATATATGTGTGTGTATGTGTGTGTGTGTGTGTGTGTGTGTGTGTGTGTGTGTGTGTGTATATATATATATATATATATATATATATATATATATATATCCCTACCTACCATTTCAGCTGAGCATTACAGGAGCTGAGTTGCTGTATTTTCAAGTGTCACAGTTATGCTGACATGTTGTGTCATACAGAGTTTTCTAGATATAGCTGAACTGAGACCAAAAATTCATTTTTTGTTAGTTGTGAAAAAGACCATCATAAAATTCCTTCCCTTTAGACATATGACCCACGATGGATGTAAACCAAGGACCTGTAGGAAAAGGTGATTTCACCTGTAGGTGAAAATCAATATCTTGATACGGCCAGAACCAATCCTATTGACTTATTTGGTTCCTGTATTAAAGTAGCAGAAGCAGCAGTAACAACAACAACAACCTTGTAACCTGCTTCTATCTTGCATGCCTCAGATGTTCCATTTCACTAAAACCTTATTCATTAATACCTGGATATTTTCTGAGCAGGAGCAAACGCCAAAGTTAGTAATGGGTTCTCCACTGGTATTCCATTGGCCCAAAGTGCCTTCCTTTAAACATCTCCTGTAAGTCAGAATAAATGAGAGGTAAGTTGTCATTTTGCCTCCTGATAAGGTGGATGTTAGAATATAGACACAGGTAAACTAGTCTCAGAGTTGATTTATGAATTTTTCTAAAATTAACACGCTATAGCTCTATACATCCCATAATTTGGAGGATGAGCAAGGGGAGCTTTTAACTATTTAAGAAGCACTAAGCCAAATTACCCTGCGCTTTGTAGCATCTTGGAAGTTTATTAGGAGGGCACAGCAATAAAATGAACTAGGGGAGATTTAGAAAACTGATGAATAGTGTGGAAGAAGGACTTAGACAAATTTCCCATTTTTTTTCAAGTACATTTTCCTTAGATTAGGAAGCTGAAACATGAAGGAAGGAAGAGGAAAGAAAGAAAACAGAAAAAAGATCTTCTTACGTTTCACTGGTATTCAAACATATGGTGTCTATTCCAGGGAAAGTTAGCATTGCAGAGACTAATGGTTCTGTGCTTGGATGAGAGTTCCTAAAAGATGAAAAAATACATTATGATTCTTCCATTATTCCTTGACTACACACACATACACACACACACACGCACCCACACACACTCACTCACACACACACACACACACACACTTTGAAAAGGCTGTGCATGCTATACATACATTTCCTTCATACATAGGAAACAATCTATTCCAGAAACTTTGTGTTACAAATATGGATATGTAGCAACATATATTGCTGTGCATTCTATAGATGGTTATACACACATTTTTGTATTGTCTCTAAATATTCAGAACATTCTGCTGATTTATGACTCTCTAAACTGATTGATTAGCCTGCACAAAGCATTGTATTTAGATATAATCCTATTGTTATTATTTTATATATAATCCCAATCCTATAAATATATAATTTAAATAATGATATTATTTTTATATAATCCTATTATTATTAATATTTAAAGAACCATCAACATGGTGCTTAGAGACTTCAGATTAAAATCATTACCTAAGGTCACTCGATCAGTCAATGGCCAGTAGCAGAGCCAGGACTTAAAAACAGGTTTCTTGATTCCTCATCCAGTGTACATTACTATCCTTCTTTAAAATGATTTATTTGGGGGGATCTTGGTGTTAATACATCAAAGGGCAAAAATGCATGTAACCCTAGCTTCATTAGCTCCTGAGGTTAAAGTGTTTCTACCATTACAAGTGTCCACCTTGCTGATGCTAGAATGAATATCTGACCATTGCTTTAATGAGATTAGATTTTGTTGCTTCTAAGTATTGTTTTATATTGTTTCTCTTGCATGTGGTTTAACACATCAAGCCTCTTGAAACAAATCAAGCCTTTGCCTCTAAGGTTACCTTCCATCTACTCTGTATGGAGTTTAATTATTGACATGTTTTCTCCCCAATTAAAATGTAAGCTCCTTGAGGGGAAGGGTTGGCTTTTTCTTTCTTTGTAATCTCCAGTGCATTGCACTTAACAAATACTTACTAAGAGCCTGCTGATTGGTTGAAATTGGAAAGAAATGTTGCTTTACTTTAAGAAAGGCACTTACCCAAAAAAAGATGTCTGTTCATAGGTGCCATAAAGAGATGGAGAAAGCTGTATCTCGGGATAGACTGTGCCGACATTTCTCAGTGTACCAAGACCCATGGCTGTTGTTACAAAGACAACTGGGAGGATAATTTGAGCGATGATGCCTTTCCAGTTTCGGCGAGTGTGGTGGAACCTCTTAATGAGAATTGCCATGATCTTCTTCAACAGAAGCCCCACCCCATCCAGCCTCTCTGCTCTTGTCAAGACTTTGTCTATTTGAGAGAAACAGAGATGATCTGTTGGTCAAATCAGAAAATACATCTTCCAGGAACATGTATAAAAGCTGTAGAAGACGCAAACAAACTCTGAGTGGTCAAGTATGTATGAAATATTTTTTTTATATTCGCATTAGCATTTTCAGTATTAATATGAAAACTGCATGGGCAGACCCTAGCATTGCCCTGATCAATCTTGTTTTACAATAAAATTGTTAATCCATTATAACCAAACTCTACAGTGATGCCGTTTAGCTGAATGCACTCTCATTATGTTTTTGACCTCACTCCATATTTATGACATTTCTCCTATTAACTTCCCCCTGTAATGTTATTTCTCTTAATGTCATGTTTCCCTAAAACCAATTAATAACATTAGGCAGGTCATGCCTGGTAGTCCCCAAAGATTGAGATAATTTTATGTGGGCTCAACATGTACTATGCCAAATGGGAATGAAGTTCATAAATGCTAAAACGAAGCTAGGGCATGAGCTCAATTTAGGAACAGAGCTCATAAACAGTAAGAAGAAACTAGCATAGGAACCTACTCTTAAGGAACATCCTAAAACTCTTAAAGTGTGGAATCATCTTCCCTGTTGAGAGTTAACCAACTACTAGGTCTGAATGAATAGTGAAGTGTGGTCAATCACGTTTAACACAAACTAGTAAAAACTAAAATCTCTCTTTTCCCAAGGTACCATGCCAAATATGCATTCACTCTCCTTTCTCTAGAATGGTGAAACATGTCCATGGTGTTCAAAGCTCAATGCTTACTCTACTATGAGAAGCAGAAAAAGAACTCATCAGTTCAAAATTTCTACCTCATGACTCTGAATCAGGTATACAGGTGCTGAGAAAATTTCCATGGCTGCTAACAGTCAAGAACAGCTGTGCAAACCATAAAATATTACTTCTTAAGTAGAGTCCTTCCTAACTAATAATTTCTGTACCCCCCCATAGGTTCAAATATGACATTCTCACAAAAACTTGCAGCAAGGCACTTAACATGTGATAAGATGACAATGCAGTGGATTTTTTAATTTTACATCATGAATTATGCCATGCAGAAATCATGATCTTCATTTAGCTGATAAGGGAAATACAAAGCTGTGTAATTTAAAATGGGTTCCAATTAAACAGAGTGAACAAGTTTAAAATGCAAACTCCTATCTCCTCAAAAGGGAATAGTATAAGGAGCTGAATATTTTAAGTTAATTAGTATGCTTTTCTATTCCTTGAGAAATTACATGTGGATGACTTACAGGTGTATCAAATAGGGTAAATGTGCTTTCTAGAAGATAATGTCAATGAAGGGAACATTTTGACTGAAGAATAGTTCTGAACTGTGAAACAAATGCAGAGGCAAATATATAACATTGACTTTCTGAAGCAGACAGTCATTTGCTAATCAAAGTATTCAATTCCATTGACTCTACAGCTATTATCCCCCAAAAAGATTATAAACGAGTAATATGGCAAGGGCCAAATGAGACTGAAGTTGCAGAAATGTATAAAAATCAGGGATTATCTTTTAAAAGTTTCCTAGTAAGACAAATAGTTAATTAAAAGTTTTGCTTCCAGGAATGTTTCCTAATCTCAGCAAATTTTGTCATTTTTTTGCAATCCTGCATTATTCTAATGTATTCATTATGTTTTTATAATTCATTTTATACTTGCTTCCAAAATGGTCCCAGTGCTGAAATTCTTCATGAAAAACTACAAACTGGTTCCCAGACATCCTTCAGTAAAGAACCCAGGACCATAGAAATTACAGACTTTTAGAGAGTTGGAAGGGACATAAAGACATTTGAATGTAATAAGTCTAACTTCTTATAATTCTACCAAAGTTATTCCATCTGGGAATTCATTGTCCCTATTCTCTAGTGTCAGGTCTCATCTTTAGACCTATAAATCATATTTCTAAAGAGCTTAAAGGGTTTTTTCCTGTTCTTCATATTTTTTTCTTTTTTAACATGTAATAGTATTTAATTTCTCCCCAAATTATATGTAAAGATAGTTTCTAACGTTCATTTTTATAAGATTTTGAATTCCAAATTTTTCTCCTTCCCAGAACCCCTCCAAGTCAGCAAGCAAACTGATATAGGTTGTACATGTACAACCACATTAGACGTATTTCCACATAAACCATGTTATAAAAGGAGAATCAGAACAAAAGGGGAAAATGAGAAAGAAAAAACAAAAAGCAAAAAAACCCCAGTGAAAATAGCATGCTTTGAATCTGTATTCAGACTACATAGCTCTTTCTCTGGAGGTGGATATCTTTTTTTCCATCATGCGTCTTTTGGAGTTGTCTTGGATCATTGTATCATTGAGAAGAGCTAAGTCAGTCATGGTCGATCATCGCAGTGTTACTGTTACCTTATACAATATTCTCCTGGTTCTGCTCACTTCCCTCAGCATCAGTTCATGTAAGTCTCTTCAGGTTTTATTTTAAATCTCCCTGCTCATCATTTCTCATAGCTATAATAACATCCCATCACAATCATATACCACAACTTGTTCAGCCATTCCCCAGTTGATGGGCATCTCCTCAAATTCCAGTTCTTGGCTACCACAAAAAGAGCTGCTATAAATGTTTTTGTACATGTGGGTCCTTTCCCCATTTTTATGATCTCTTTGGGATCCAGTCCTAGTAGTGGTACTGCTGAGGCAAAGGGTGTGCACAGTTCGATAACCCTTTGGGCATAGTTCCAAATTGAAGAGCTTAAAGGTTTACATAGCACTTTCCTCCCAGTAGTAATCAGGCAGTACTACAAGTCTCATAAGCCCTATTTTACAACTGAGGGAATTGAAGCTCAGAGAGCCTCATGAGTGACTTATACATGTTCATACAACTATCGTGTCAGTGCTACAACAAGAACCTAGTCCTTGGACTCCAAGACGAGTGAGCCTTTTAATAATTAAGTCTTCTTTCTATACCAGGAACTTTCAACCTGGGTCTGTGAATTTGTTTTAAATATTTTGATTACTACTTCAAGGATGACAGTAGCCAACATTTATATAATGCTGTAAGGCTTACAAAGAGCTTTTCAAATATTATCTCATTTTGCCCTTGCAACAACCTTGGAAGGTAGGTGCTATTATTATTCCAATTTTACAGATGAGGAAACTGAGGCAGGCAAAGTTTAAGTCACTTATCCAGGGTCACATAGCTTGTCTGAGGCAGGATTTGAACTCAGGTCTTCTTGACTCTAGGTCTAGTGCTCCAACTACTCTGCCATTTAGCTGCCTAGGTGGTTTCAATATATTAGTTCCCTTTGTAATGCTATATATTTCATCTTAGCACTTCAAAATATTCTATGAAGTCTATAGGTTTCAACAGACTGCCAAAGTCTGCTGCCTATGACTCTAAAAAGGCTGAGGATCCTTGCTCTATACTAATAAGGAAGATCTCTTACATTATCTTCTCATAGGACTTTTGAAAAATTTATTTCTAATAGAGCTGAACAATGGCGAGAGAAAAAAGTCAGAAAGAAAGAGGGAGGGAGAGAGAGAGAGAGAGAAAGAAAGAGAGAGAGAGAGAGAGGGAGGGAGGGAGGGAGAAAGGAAGGAAAGAAGGAAGGAAGAGAGGGAGGGAGGGAGGAAGGATTTTAAAAATAATTTGCAATTAGCAATAGCAAACCATAGAGTTAGTGTCTGCAAGTCTCTTTTAGTAACATGTTAAGAATGTGCCTCCAGATTTTTCCACTCATCTCACTTACTGAATTCAAGAGCAAAACCAAATTAAATATGTACCATCTCTTTCAGTGGTGATACTGCTGCTGCTCATAGAAAGATCATCAGGGGTCATTATGCCATTGACTGAAGTAACTCCAATTTTCTTTGTTGCGAATTGTTCTGTGCTCATCTCTCCATCTTTCTGCGTGTCTTTAGTCAGTTTCAAAAACACCTACAAAACAATCCAAATTACTTCATAAATGGAATAGTGGGCGTTTCTTTTCCCAGGAGGTATGGTTTTGACTTTGCATGAGTCCTACATGTGTTGAAACAGATGTTTTCCATTTTCTTTAAGGCAACATTTTTATTTCAGGAATGAAAAAATATGCTTCCTGATCACGTCAATATGTTTATTCTCTCAGGTGACTTTTACTTGGAGAAGAACCTGAAAACCTATTATTTAGGACTGGATGATTTTGTGAAACATAACTTTAAATGGTTCTTTTTGTTTTTCTCCTCCTTAAAAAATGTGTATTTTCCTTGATGTTTCCTGAAGTTCATCCTAGCTTTCACTAATAAATGGATGTAAGCTCATACCTCTTCCACAGTGGTATCAGAAATCCCATAGCAGCCAATGTTAAGGTCACTCATGTCACTGTCGAGAGCTCTTAGGAGAGAAAGATAGGCTCCTGAAACTTTGGTGTTGAATGGAGGTAGCACATAGACAAGTTCTCCACCAATATCCTCCTTGAGATAAGCTTCAGGAAGGTGTGATTGGATCATGGAGGTCACTGCCAATGTGTTACATATTTTACTTGAGTGTAGATTTGGAGTCTGGAAAAGACAGAACAGTGTCAGTAATTTTATATATACACACACACACACACACACATATATATATATACACATATGTATATACATACACACACATATATATCCATATATAAGTATATGGATATATATATGTATATATATATATTCAACATTGTATAAAAGGACCCTAAGTCAACAAGAATTAGATTTCAACATATTGCTATCTTTCTTTAGAACATAACTTTCAATTAATTATTAAAAAAAACTTGTACAATTTTTAAATTTATGAGGCCTATTAATAATAATAATAATAATAATAGCTGACATTTATATGTGCCAGGCACTCTGCTAAGTACTTTACTGTCATTATCTCATTCTATCCTAACAACAACCTTGAGACGTAGGAGATTTTATCATCCTCATTTTACAGTGGAGGAATCTGACCCTGTTAGAGGTTTAGTAACTTATTCAGGGTCATATACCTAGTAAGGGTCTGAGGTCAAATTTGAACTTGGGTCTTCCTGACGCAAGGCCTAATACGGTATCCATGGTGTCACCTCACCACCCCATATCAATATTAGTAGAAATAAAATAATCAGGAAGAGACATAACTAGCCTAAGATCATGAAAAGATACAGCCTTGGAAAGTCTGATAATATTTTGGTAAACGAAATGTTTACCTTTAGTCGATATAATCGAATTTCTATATATATAGACATTATTGGGATGGCATTGTAATTCCATTTTTCCTCTCTGTAATACTTTACACACCTCCATTTCTGTGGGTAGTAAATTAAAATTTCTCAAATGATTTTTAAAAAATAAAACAAGTCTGGTGTCATTCTTCAGATTTTTTCTTTCTGACCCAAAAGCCTCACTCTGGAATTATTACTTAAAAGTTAGGAAACATTAAAGCATGAGAACCTTGTGGAAACCTCTCAGTCACTCCCTTGGGGGTATGACTCATTGGTTCTTCTAGCATATAATGAATTTTATCAATAACGAATGAAGACCTCAGTTTCACATTTTGAAGTAAATTTGATTCAAACAACAATAACAAAAAGTCATTTAAATTTCCCAGGTGAATTAGTGAAAATCCTTTTCTAGCCTCATCAAATGACAGACCTTTTTCTTAGTGAGGATGAGATGGTAGCCATCACCAAAGACTTCCTTGAGGTAAAAGGGTGACCCACAGCACCTGAGGCCTCCATGCTCCAAGAAGGCAATCCGGTCACTGAGCACTTCTGCTTCGTCCAAGTGATGTGTAGACAGAATGATTGTCCTTGCTAAAAAGCATACGAAGACAATTTGTTTTGGGAAATGAAGAGTTAGGCGTCTTCCAAGAGAAAGCCTAAGAATGTGTCAAAACAGGAATTTTGAAGGGGAAAAGGTGGCTTTTTTTTTCTAAAATGAAACCAATTGATTATAAGTCCCTAAGAGGATGTAAAGTGATCACTAAAAAATAAAAATCTCTTGAATTAATATATAATTGAAAGAAACGAAATGTTGATTCTGATTTGTATCTTGTAGACTTCTCTCTTACTCTGTTTCACAGAATATAGGCAATGTGGGCATGGTCATACCAAGATGCCTATCACTGTATCCATCTTAACTTTGGTTCGTCAGCTCCACTTTTCATTATTACTATCTTCCACAATATGAAAATATTTTTAAGGTTTGTGAATATTCTTCCCTGATTAATTCCACTCCACTTTGATTGCTTCACATTCTGTTAGCACTTATTTAGTCTGTTTTCAGTATATTTTCATTTGTGTATATTTTATATCTCTAATTCGATTCCAAGTTCATCTAGGGAAGGTGCCTTTGGTTTCACTTACATGCCTCCAAAAGCCTAGCTGAGCCTTCTGTTGCGTGTGATCGTTTAATAAATGTTGAGTAATTTTATCAGTAGTCCCAATTTTTCCATTCTAAACTATTGAGTTTACTTGTTGCCAGAAAAAGGTAAAATGTCTGGCAACAGTTTTCATTTAAAGGTATCATTTATTCTATTAGTGTTTTATCTCTGAAATAACAGGAGTTTCATACCTGTTTTATTCTTTGTGATAACTTCCCATATACTTCGACGAGAACACGGGTCAACTCCCGTGGAAGGCTCATCTAAAATTACAACCCTTGATCCACCAATAAGGGCAATGGAAATGGACAATTTTCTCTTCATTCCTCCTGATAATGTTCCAACTCTCTTGTGCCGATGACTATACAGACCAGTGTCTTTTAAAGTCCTTCAAAAACAATGTAATATTTGAAAATAAGAATTTGGGGATTCCAAAAGAATATATGGAAGGTGGTATATCTACATATGCACATAT
Organism: Trichosurus vulpecula; assembly: GCF_011100635.1. NCBI lineage: Eukaryota > Metazoa > Chordata > Mammalia > Diprotodontia > Phalangeridae > Trichosurus > Trichosurus vulpecula. The sequence continues at coordinate 285,779,974 of NC_050576.1, read as the reverse complement.
ATATGTATGTATAAAAATACATACATATATAAGAGAATATTATTATACAGCAAGAAATTGTGAACATGAGGAATTCAGAGAAACATGAGGAGATTTATATGAACTGATGCAGAGTAAAATAAACAATCAGAAAAACAATATAGAGAATGACTAAAGCAATGCAAATGGAAAAATTACTAAGAATCTAGAGTAATTGAAAAACCAATAATGATCCTAGAGAACAAATGATGAATTATAACTCCCTCCTCTAAACAGAGAGATGGGGAGACCACTAAGATAGACTGCTATTTTCATTTTCAGATAAAGGCACCATATTGGTTATTGTTGCTCAACCACTTTTCTTTGTTACAAGGAAGGATTTGATTCTGAGAGGAGGGGAAGGAAGCATTTTAGAAATGACAGATATAAATATAGAAGACATTAATAAAACATTTTAAATAAGAAAAATATACATATTAATCTATCTTTAAGGATACCCGAGTACTTACTCAGGGTCACATTTTTAGTGCTTTAATTTACAAATCACTTTCCTCATAGCAATCACATGATGTTGGTGTTGTTAAGTATTATAACTCCCATGCAACAGATGAGGAAACTGGATCTCAGAGAATTTAAGTTATTTGTTCAAGGTCATACAGCTAATAAGTGGGAAATCCAGGCTAAAAAATAAGGTCTTTTTTCACCTACCAGATACTGAGACTATGGGCAAAGAGAGGAAATATGATTCATGGTCCCTGCCCTCAAGATTCTTACAATCTAATTACAATCATCTATCAATGATAGCCTCCATAAAACAATAGTACCTCATATGGTACAACATACACTTAAATGTTAAATCATGTGGTACAGACTATAAATGTGATACGAATTTAGAGGAGGAAAAAGGGGAGATTGATGAAAGCTGGATTGGTGTGACCAGAGTGGCCTTTGTTTTCTTTGGGTGGCTCAGTTTATCTCATTGGGTGCTGGGCCTGGTACTCCTCTTCCGGGGCAGGAAGCCCAGAGACCCATGTCTATGAGCAGAGAACTTCCTGTGTGATGAGTCATAGGGCTGGCTGAGGGGAGGTGTTGACTCCAGAGCCATACCCTATTGGGTGTTAACCTAGGGGAAGGGGCCAACTCAAGAACCAATCGGCCCTGTTCAGGCGGCGCTTGATGATGTCAAAAACTCTATAAGAGGGGAAAAGATGGCTTGAAGATTCCTCTTTCCTTTTCTGGTTGGCGTGGGAGCAGTGGCAAGCGTGACTCTGGGCCAGCCCTTGCTCTCGGGCTGAGCCCAGATGTTGCTAACTATGAATTGTATTGGGTCTGTCTCTTGATATTTGTAATTTTTTTGTATTTTGTTTTGAAGTTCAGGGTACTGGTTCATTTCCCCCGAACTAAATGAATGTTCTGAACCTCAGGGTGCTGGCTTTTTCCCCTGAAGTAAGTGAATGAATCTGTATTTGGTCTGTCTCTTGATGCTTGTCTGTATGCTCCCCTGAACTAACTGAATGCTAACTGAATGCTGGCGTTTTCCCCCTGAACTAAATGAATGTTGTCTGTATGCTAACTGAATGCTGGATTAAAGTAAGCTGGTCAACCCCTTCACCATGCTTTCCTTGTTTAAGCAGATAAAAAAGAACCTGTGCTTTCCCGACGTGCCAGCAGCCTCCTGCCTGCTGGCAGCCTCCTGGGTGCTGGCTGTGGGGGGGATCTTACGCCCCCACAGGAGCTGCTAGCCGGATTATTAAAACAATTGGTTGAGGAAAACTTTCTAGAAAAGTTGACTTGATCTGGGCTTTGAAGGACAGAAAAGACTTGGATAGGTAGAATGGAAAGCAGAGAGCATTCCAGATGAGGGAGATAACATGAGCAAAAACAGAGTTGCAAATGGATATGGTGTACTCATGGTGTAATGAGAAGAGTAGCATAATTTGAGTGAAGGACAAATTTGGGGAAGTAGTAGGAAATAAGGGAATAGGAAAAACCAAGATTTTGAAGACCCTTAAGAACTAGGAAGAGGAATTTTAACTTTAACTATTTAACTGAGAATTCTTGAAGGTTTTGGAACAGAGTGACAGAAAGTAGTATTACTAAAAGATTAGACTGTGTAAGAATTAACTGTTTAGTATAGTGGACAAAATGGTGGACAGTCAGGTAGACCTGAGTATGAGTCCTATCTTAGGCACTTACTAGCTGTGTGACCTTGGGTAAGTCAATTAACCTCTGTTGTTGTGTGGATTAAATGAGATAATTGTGAAGAAAGCCCTCTGAAAACTTTAAACACACTATAAATATTATTTTTACACTACATCACAAAGGGAAAAGATTAGGTTAGAAGGAAATATGGGAAGCTTATTCATTTCAGTTATCCTGATTAGTACCATTTATGGACTGTTGGAAAGCTTAGAAAAAGAGGTAGCATTAGGAATGGAAAGGAAAGGATGGAGACAAGACACACTTCAGTGTAAAAATTAGTAGAATTTAGTTATTGATGATCAAGGTAATGAAGGTAAGAGAGGAATTAAAGATGACAACAAGCTGGGGAAATGGTGTCCTCATTGACAAAGACAGGGAAGTTGGGAGAGGTAAGACAGGGAAGTTGGGAGAGGTAACTGGTTTTAGACATTTTGAATTTGAAGGAAAGGCAAGACAATTCTAAATCTAACTCCAGAGCTCTTCCCACTGTATAATGTTACCTTTGGCTTTCCCTTCTTGGTTTCCCTCACTGGATCATCTCTATGTTTTTATTGCCCTAATTTTGTGAACTTTCCTTAGGGCTCACTCTATTACACTCTGTTCTTCTCTCTCTACATTTTATAGATTTCATTCATCGATGGCTTTAACAATCAACTCTATGCTGACCACTGACAAATGACACTGAAGATGTCTCCAATCCTGTCTTCTTACCCTAACTTCAACCTTGCACTTCCAAACTGCCCACTGAACATTTCAAGTTCAGTTCAGAGCATGGGATTGGGGGTATTTATATTTAGCAGTGGCCAGCATGGAGTTGATAGTCAAAGCCAGTGTTGGAAGAGAACTACAAAGAGTCTAGAGAGATGAGAAAAAGGTGAAAGATTGAACTTACTGAACCCAGAAAGCTCAGAATTGGGTCAATAAAAGAATTATGACAATCCAGTGAATGAAAACAGAAAAATCAAAGAAGTTATATGGTGCACTGGGTCTGGAATAAGGAGGTTTTGAATCCTAATTCTGCCTCTTGCTGTCTGCATGGCCTTCAGCTAGTTTCTTGACCCCTGTGGGCTCCAGTTACATCATCTGTAAAATAAGAGGATTGGTTTTCTATGGCAGTTTCTGAGAGACTCATTCTTCATGAAAGTAGGTGACATATGGTCCATGAAGTGGCTTATCTTTCTTCGGTGCATAGAACACTCTTTCCATCCACATTTATGAACCTTGGGTCTTTATGGTACAGTGGATAGAATGATGGACCTGAAGTTAGGAAGATCTGAGTTCAAATCCAGCCTCAGACACTGTGTGACCTTAGGCGAGTCACTCAACTTCTGTTTGCCTCAGTTTCCTCAACTGTGAAATGGATATAATAACAGCATCCACCTCACAGGTTTGTTACAAGGATCAAATGGGATAATATTTGTAAAGTGCTGAACATAATGCCTGACACATAGTAGGTAATATACAAATACTAGCTATCATTATCGTCATTATCATCTTAAGTAGAAAAGCAGGACGGTTTTAATGTTGCAAAAGCCAAGGAAGGAGAGTGATCCAATATAATCCTCCTTGATGAGGAACCCCAAACAGAGAAAAAGATTTGTAAGCAGATGGCAGCATAGGAAGGATTAAAAATAGTTTAATGAGAAAAAAATCTTCCTATTAAACATTTTGTTAACACAAGAGATGTGGTTCGCTGTGTGCTACATTACTTTGCCATGTTCCATACCTTTTTACTTCCTCGTGGAGTTGCTTTTTGTTCCAGTGAGGAACCTTGATGGAGCCATAGAGAAGAAGGTGTTCCTTGGTTGTGAGATAACTGAACAAGACATCATGCTGCATGCAAACGCCCATGTTCTTCCGGATAAGATTCAGATCAGTTCTAGTGTCCTTTCCATAGACAAATATTGTACCTGTCGTGGCACCAAATAACCCAGTCAACATGGAGCTGGAAATAAATAAGAAGAGTAATTAGGCATGGACCAAGTGATTAAACTGAACATATATTGCTAAACTTGCCACATCCATTTGCAAATTATATTTGAGCATACCACCTTCGAAAGAGTAAATGGGAAAGACCTGGCTATGAAATGAAGCATGAGGAAATACTAGAATGGATATGTGGTCTTATCTACTTGGGAGCCTCCTTCAAGGGCACAGATCAGAGTCAGGTGTGGTACCACATGTCTGTAGTCCCTGCTGCTGGGGAGGCTAACAATGGTGGATCTCGTGAGCTCAGGAGTTCGGAGCTGCAGGGTGGCTGTCCGTACAAAATTCTGCATGGATATGGTGATTCTCCTGGGAGTAGAGGTCTAGTAAATGGCCTAAAGAAGGGCAAATGAGCCCAGGTTATTTTAGGCTTCCATGCCAAACAGAGAAGCACTGGGGCATGTGTTGTTCTTTCACTTCCAGCCTGAGAGAGAGATAGGGAATTGTTGTTTAGTCATTTGAGTTGCATCCAGCTCATGACCCGCTTTGGAGTTTTCTTGACAAAGATATTGGAGTAGTTTGCCATTTCCTTCTCCTGCTTATTTTATAGATGAGGAAACTGAGGCAAATAGAGTTAAGTGACTTGTCCAGGGTCACACAGCTAGTAAGTGTCTGAAGCTAGATCTGAGCTCATGAGGATAGGTCTTCCTGACTTCAGGCCCAGCACTTTATCCACTGTGCTATGTAGCTGCACAGAGATAGGGAGACCCAGTCTTTTTTTTTTTTTAAGAAGTAGGGAGATTCAATTAAAAAAAAAAGAGGCAGAGAGTAATCTATCCATGCCTGCATGTTCTGCGCAATTCTTCTCCATGTATTCCCACAATGTCAAAAATCTTACTCATCAACCACACATGATGAGTCACATTGGAGGTAAGTCACTAGAATTTAGAAATAAACTATCAAGTTAGCAGTAAGTGGAGAATGTGATCCTTCCTCACATGAGAAAGTGTTAGGTAAGATTGGAGGAGAGAAGGGACAACCTGTGCACCCTTACCTCCTGCCCCACTGGGATTCTGCCTACCGATCGACAATTGGATATATTATATAGTATTACACTTATTCGTAGCAACAGTAGTTCAAGAATCAAGGTGAGCATAAACAGATTTTCCCTTATTGCCTCAGGCTATGGTAGATGGGTCTATGGCAGTTTCTGAGAGATTAATTCCTCATGAAGGTAGGTGATATATGGTCCATGAAGTGGCTCATCTTTCTTCTATATATAGATTAGGGAATAACTCCTTTCTATATTTGAAGGTGAGGACGTGCTAAGGTGAGCACATGTTAAGTAACATGCTGCAGGTTACCTTGATAAAAATACGCCCTTCAAAAGAAACTTACATGGTGGTGGTTTTCCCAGCTCCATTAGGCCCCAGCAATGAAGTGATATGCCCTTCATAAAAATTCAAATTGAGATTATCTACTGCAACTTTGGAGCCATACATCTTGGTGAGGCCATGGAGAGCAACTCCAATGGTGAGATCTTTTGGTTCAGGCTCCAGGTTAGAGGGAAAGATGTACTCAGGACCTGGATAAGTCAGAGAAAAATCATCAGTGAGCAAAATTGATTTATCTTTTTAATATCACAGAAATACAACTTCAGGTTTTAAATTATATTTAAAAATTATAAAATTTTAAATTATATTTCAAGATAGTTGTCAGCAGATATCTGTTTGAATCATCTCTATTATAGCCTTTGGCCTTGTCATCTAATTTAAAAGTGAATAAGAAAAGAACCCAACCACCCATACCATTCTAGAAGCTTTATGTCCCTAATCTGTTTGAAGAAAGGTGTCCTTGAACACTGTGTGGAAATGATGATTTCTCGTTTATTCAATAGCTCTCAAATATGAGAAGGCCATTCTTTTCTAGGGAAGACAAAGGTGGATTTTTTTTATTAACCAGAAGGAAAGGTTGATCTCAATGTGTGAAACAAACAAATGCAAGCATTACCATAAAGAAAAATGGCAGATTTTTCTGGGTGGCCTATAGAATCCATCTCATTATTCTACAGTCAAGCCTTGTACATGCACTGGAAGATAATCTGTGTATTATAATTAATAAAAATGAGGCCACCATTAAGACTACAATGCTTTATATAGTACTTTATAGTTTATAAGGCACTCTCCTCAAAACAAACTGTGATAATAGATGAGCAGGCCATTGGCATACAACTAGGAATTGATAGAGGTAGTTGTCAAAATAAGATGAACTCCACTGGAAAAGTTTGGTGTGCTTTCTATTCTAATTTGCAGCCTAATGTATATATGGCATCCTTCCTCTGTGCAGGTTTCAGCAGGACTGGAACCTTGAATTAGTTTTTTCTAATCAAGCAAATTAATCTATGAAGTGCCTACTATGTGCTAGATGCTGGTGATAGAGGCAAAAATGAAAAAAAATTGTCCTTGGAAGACCATTTGTATTCATAATAAGAAAGGTGGGTGATGCCAAATTATTCACACTCTTTTTTTTTAAACTTTGATGCTCTTTGACAAAAGAAAGTTGGCTGCAATTAGGGATGAAGTCTATATAAGAACCTTGTGAGTAGGGATTATTTTATCCTTTGTATTTGTAGCCTTAGCAATTAGCACAGTGCCTAGCATATGTTGGGTGCTTAATAAATATTGATTAAGGAAAATAATCTTTTCTCTCTATAAGACTAACTAGATCCAGAAGTGGTTCTGGAATCTTACCCTGATTAGCATCATATGCTAATTCTCTGAGTTAATGAGCCTAGTCCGAGTCATAATTTAACCCCCATAAGGGTCCATATACATATGTGTAGGTATAACCATCCATGACTAAGAGGATAATAATTTTACAGTTTGGAGAAATATAATGAAAAGCATCAGTCATATGATCCCTCTTTGGATCAGCCCTCTAATAAAATAATAATTTTATGAACTTACTTGTCTTACTGCCAGAGATGCTGGTAGTCTGCATCATAATATTGGTGAAGAGAAAGCCGTCACTTTTTTCATGCTTTACCTCTGCACATCCAAAGCGCTCCTTCCAATAGGAAGGAAGAACTGGGAAATACCATGGAGAGGCCACGCCATAAGTTCCTAGAATCAAGATAAAGAGTGATGATTATTAACCATTAATGTGAAACATCCAGAAATGAACAAAGGAGTGTTATATTCCTTATCTATAAAGTGAAGGAATTTGATCAGATGAACTATAAAGTCACTTCCAGCTTAATAGTTCAAAATCACTGAGTCCATTTTGCTTTATAATGTGCAAATAAAACCAAATGTCAAATGGAAAATGCTAACTACCTTTCATTTTTTTAACCTGCATAGCATCAAGGGGGAGAAGATACTACATTATCATAAGATTGATGTTGCTATTTATATTTTTTGTCAAAAAAAAAGGTAAGAGTCATCATGGTATAGTAGTGCATAGAGAACTGGCTTTGAAGCCAAGAAGACCTGGGTTCAAATCTCACCTCTGACACATTACTGGCTGTGTGACCTTGGGTGAGTCATGTAACTTCTCAACACTCTATGTAATTCATTAATAGAGCAAGGAATTAGGCCCAAGTCAGGAGAGAGGATTGGGGGTGGGGAGGTGAGGGGGAGAGTAAAGTAAAAGAGAGTAGCTTTCAAAGAAGACAGAACATTCAGACCCTGGAGGGAAGTTGAGATGACTAAGGTCAAATCCCAAAATGGAGGGGAAGTGCCTTTGGGACCCAGATAGAGAAAAAAATCCTTTCTTGTTGGTAATTTGAGGGGATTAAGTGGTAATTTCCCAGGCCATGGCCAGCTGGTCAGAGAGGTATTCCAAGAATAACTAAAATGAGTTTAGTTAACTAATAGAACATATTAGTTATATCACATATATAATACATATGTTACATGTGTGCTATATATGACATATATTGTTCATATTATGTAATATCTTGAAATATTATATAACATAAACTAAGGTAGGAGGCCTTAGGCAAGTCCTCTCCAACTCCCCCACCTCCTAACTGAGGGAGAAGGAGAGTCTGGAGGACTGTGGCATCTTAGCCCTAGATGGCTAGTCTGTAGCAACGTGGCTAGAACTGAGTCAACAGCAAAGCCGAGCCTAGGCAACAGGAGATGAGGTAGGTAGGAAGGAAGCAAAGCAACGCAACCTATAAAAGCTGTTGAGGACCAAGATATTTATATTAATGACCTGTGTGACTTGTATTACTGCCCCATGTTTAACTATTACTAAATAACCGTGCCCGCTCTGTCCACTCTCACCCACCCCACTAAATGATTTTCTGTAATGCTTCTTGGCAAAGCTTATTAAAACGCTAAGAAAGTGGTGTGTTATTAGTGGGCCAGGTAAGAGTAGGTGAGAGTCAGGGGACAGAAGGGTGCACTGTGATCTTTCCTCTACAGAGATGCTGGGGTTTAGGGAATCTCAGAAAGCAAGAGTAAGCAGTATTTGGTACAATGTGCTGTCTTGTGCTAACTCGGAGATTTTTAACCTAGGATTTGTGAACTTTAAAAAGTGGTAACTATTTCAATATAATCGGTTTCCTTTGTTGTTTTATGTATTTTCTTTTATGAATTTAAAAACATGATTCTGAGAAGAGGCTCACAGGCTTTATCAGACCTACTGCCAGAGGGGTCTATGACTCACATAAAGGTTAAGACCCCCTGCTCTAGCTGGTGGGAAAGGAAGGCATATCCTTGAGGTGTCTGATGTTTCTGAAAACCACCAAGCAAAAGGGAAGAATGCTAAAAAGGAATAAATATGATGACATTGCCTTGCAAAATCTCTTCTCTTGAAACTACACAATAAACTGACATTTATAGAGCACTTTTGCAAATGACTGTACACATATTATCTCATTTGAGCGCATTACATCAGCCCTTTGAGGGAGGCTCTATTGATGATATCATTCCCATTTTACAGACAAGGAAATGGAGGCTCAGAGAGGAGAAGTGACTTGACCGAGGCCGCACAACTAATAAGTAAATGTCAGAGGCGGGATTTGAACCCAAGTCTAGCACTCAAACCATGATGCCATACTGTCTCTCTTATTACACAGCCATAATATCAATACTGAATCATCTGCTGCTCTACGTGGGGATAAATAAGAAATTATTAAAGTTCATCACAGATATATACCATATCACCTCAGATGCATAGTGAAGTAAGGATCCTAAGTCATCCCGTTCTATAAAGGGTCTTATATGTTCAGTTTGCAGAATTAGGATAATCAGAAATCTCCCCAAACCATTCAAATGATCTCATTCCTGGGATATGAAAGACCTGAATTGATTTGATTTTGTTCCACATTCCTTGAGACTCTCCAATTAGGAAATACCATGGGAATAATAGGAGAATGATTTTTAATTTTAGAAATGACATTTAGCAGGCATTTTCCACCCTATATAGTATCACTTACCCTTGAAAGGCAGAATGTTATAGTGGATAGTATGACTCAGAATCAGGAAGATTCTGCTTCTGACCCATACTAGCTACATGACCCCATATGAGATACTTAACCAAGTCCATCAATACTCTGAGACTACAAGTTGTAGAACAGCTGCTGATTTGCATGGAAAGAGAAAATCTCCTCACGAGGAATTGCCTACACCAGTGAAATCCCAGGCCTAAACTGCCCCCACTCCTCCATATGTACATATATAGTCACACACACAAACACACATACGTGCATATATACATGCATGTAAATGTGCATATATAAATATATGCACACATTATCTGAAAGCCTGTCTCTTCCACCCAGTCATGTAAATATTTGCAAAATACCCAGAACTGATGTACATAGACTTCCTTAAAACACCAATGGCTCTGTAATATCATGGATGTGGGTACACTTTCTAATGATCACTATTCTAGCCCATCTCATGTAATGTGTTACAGACATTATAATTAGTATAATCACAACATCAGACTATTTGCTAAAATCCTGTTCTTACCTGGAAAAACATTCCTAACATACCACGCAATAAGGAAGTAAATGATAGAATCAACAAGAATTAGGCAACACAACCAGCCAAATGAGGTGGTGTCATCATGGACAGGAGAACTGTACATATTTTCCCACTGAAGACCTACAAAACAAACACAGATATTGCTCGGTGAAACATATCATGGCTGTGAAAGATGAAGATCCAGTTTTAAAGAAAGTGAACTTACCAATACCCTGTTCCTCATATTGGGCAATGTACTGACTGGCATAGCTGAATGCTGTTGGGGACAGTAGGCTCTGTGAGAAAAACAAATAGCAGTGATATTTCATATAGTCATCATATATTTCACCCAGAAGGACCTTAAAATACTTAAAAGTTAGACACTGGTATATAGAAAACTGACGCTCTCTAGGTATACTTGAAATATGAAAATATCCCCTTAAAAGCACACTACTGTTGATGCTGCTGCTTCTGCTGCTACTACTCCTACTCCTACTACACTACTATTACTTTACTACTACCACTACTACTATTACCACACAAGAGAACAGGGAATAAAAGCAAACGCTTTGACAGACCAAGAAAAAATCAGAGGAATATGAATAGGGAAAACATCATTATTCATTGTGCTGCCAAAGGGAATATGCTACATGTAGGTTATCTCCCATGAGACCCAGTTACAATTCAAATCATTGTGTATTGCTCTGAAAATTATGTTAGATACCTAATGTGCGTTTTGACAGATAGTGAAGTGTGTAGAGAGCTAGGCATACCTGGGTTGAAGGATTGCTTTTGCCATGTACTAGCCAACCATGGACAAGTCACTAAACCTCTCAATGGACTAGGCAACTCTCTAAGACTGTAAATTACTGATGAGTTGCCAATTTGCCTCAAAAGGGGGAATTTTTGTACTAGGTTTGCCTACACCAGTGAAATCACAGGTGTGGATGCCTCTCTCCTACCCCCATGAATATTATAGTACTAAGATTAAATAAGGGCAGCTAGGAAGCATGGCAAATAGAACGCCAGATATGGAGTCAGTGAGACCTGAGTTCAAATATGGCTTCAGACACTTACTAGTTATGTAAACCTAGGAAAGTCACTTAACCCTGTTTACCACAATTTCCTCATCTGTAAAATAAGCCAGAGAAGGAAACAGCAAACCACTCTGGTATCTTTGCCAAGAAAACCCCAAATGGGGTCATGAAAAGTCAGACATGACTGAAATGACTGAACAACCATAAGCTTAAATATCATCAAGAAAACTTAATTGATGAAGGATCATTTTCAATTTAAGAACTTTTTTCACATAAGAGCATCATTATTGCACAAATATAAAAGGGGAAGACAATTACTTGAAATTGAATGCTTATAATTTTAAGAGATTTCAAATTTAAATCCAAAATAGCTATTGTTGAATGGACTCTGTTTTATCCCATTCCACCAGCAACACATCCAAGACAAAATTTTAATCTGACTGTGAATGAGTGATGTGTTCAACTTCTACTTTCCAAATTCTAAAGGAACTTGTTAAGGCTGAAGGCTACAAAAATTCACAAATGAGGCCAGTGCTTTAGAATATAAGGATTAGAACTCATACAAGAAGTGCCATGCAAATAGAGAACAGCTCAAGTTTCTTAAACTACAAATACCTCAACATTAATAGGCAACACTCCCACTCTTTTTAGCATAGATGCCCCTCTAAGTCATGGTGTGCCATCACTATAGGTGTATTTTAGGCCTTTAGGCTGCAGGGCCTACATGGAATTGGACTATTTATAAAATGGTCATCCAATGTTACACGGCATTAATATCATTCCTCTTAAGGATACTGATATTCATTACCACAAAATAAATATATTTCATCATTGAGACACTGGAAAGGGTAAGAAAAGATGGTCAAATAGTTTTTGAAACTGTCTTTAAAATTGTCTTCACAAAATCATGTGCCAATTGGGACACACAACTATATAAAAATGTAGGACAAAATTGGGCACTGAGTTTGGTTTCCTGCCACCTCAGCTTTAAATTTAGGGAAGTGAACTTTTAATTGAAGTGTCTAGGAACAAAAATGATCCACTTGTCACACCCTGGCAATTTCCACAATAGACTCACCATGAATGTCTTGACTATAAAGCTCAATTCACTCTCAATTGTAATTAGAACAATGAAGGGGAAAAAGGCAATGATGTAAATGAGACTTCCAATCAGGGCAGCAATATTGGTGTTGTTGAAGAAGACACTGATGAGGTAGCTCATGGCGATAACAGAGAAGCTATAGTCCGAAAAATACAGGAACAAGATGAATCCGTTTGTTTTGGGGAGAATATTCCCGAATTTGAGGATACTAATGAGAAGGATGATAGTAACCAGCAGGAATCCAATGCTCTCCAAGAGCCAGGCAAAAAAATGGCTACAGGAGTTCACACCCATCATCTTCATGTACTGTAAGGAACAAAGAAAAGGGATGGCCAATCTTCAAACTGTTCAATCACAAAGCAGCAAAGCTACTATTAAACCGCTTCAAATGTTCTTGGTGAATAAGGATTACTCTCTTAGTCACCATGATTGCATATCTATGCATTTTATTAATTTATGTGAACATCACGTTAACTTTATTTGTCTGAGTATATTACCAATGCTAGACTTACCTGTCAGATGATATTCTTCAGGGGCATGGTCTGGAATCAATTATCTCGGTGATAGTTACATAATTTATATTAATCCTATCCTATAGCTTGGTTGTAAATAGAACCATAGAATGTTAGAGGCAGAAGGGATTGTGACATTATATTGTCTAACCCCATCATTTTACAGATGGGGAAGCTGAGACCAGAAAATGGAAATGACTTGACTGAGGGGACACAATCTTTTAGTGGTTAGATCTAGAACTAGAAGTTAAATTTGTTCAAATCTAGTCTGACGACCATTACTAATTAAACTATTGGTAAAATTTTAAATCAATGCTATGTTATGTAGAATTTGGTAATATAGTTTATATAGAATTGGATAATATATTTATGTCAGTAATGTACATGTTGACATAAATAATTCAAAGAAACTGTGTTTTGTCTGGAGTTGACATTAGAATTGGTATTAATAAAATAACTCCATTATTATACTAAATATTCATGAATATAAAGTCTAATTTCAATAAAATCTGAAGAAATGGCATAGGACATATCTTTAAAAATTAAAACATAAAAGTTTTGTTAGGAACAGTATTCCTCTTTTCCCCAATTCTCCATCCTTGAAATCTACTGATGGTCCAGGGTAAATTTGTAGCCCTTAGCTTCCAAAATATCTTTTAACACTTAGACTGAATTCATGTAATGGAGCATCCTCTAAATTTCCCTCTTCATTGATATCCGTTGATAATTTAATTCAATTAAACAACCATTGAGTACCTACTGTGTACGAGGAGCTGTGCTATGTGATCCAGTAATGACTTGGCAATTACCCCAGAGTCCAAAACATTTTTCACCCCGGGAGAAAAACAAATTCATCATGATCTGCTTCTCAATTATATGTAATCTTTTATTGTAGGGTATGTATATATGTGGGGGAAGTTGGGGGGTAAAGGGAAAGTAACTGGGCCCTCTCTTTTGGAATTTGTAATAATTTTCAAAACATATTAGGTCTCTTGAGCCTATTTGGTTCTGTTTGTTCTTTTCATTCATTTCACTCCCAATACTTTCCCTTCCCACAACAGCAAAAATACCTCCATAAGCATTTATGAAATCCTTCTCTTTTGCAAAATCAAGGTATTTCAAATGTTTTCTTTTTTCCCCCGCCCCTTTTCAATTTTGCCAAGGGGGAAAATAACAGGGAGCTCACTGGATCTTTTGGTCTACCACTGCAGTAGTGAATTTTTATTCTTTGCAACTTATCACATTTTGATAACACTGCTGCTCCTCTTGTTCCCATGGAAACAGATACCTGACTGCCAACAGCCTAAGCTGCAGGCTATAAGCTAATCATCCCTGGGTGAAAACAAAAACAACAAAAAACAACAAAACAACAACAACCAAACTTGTGACTTTTTCCTCTTAACTTTGCTCTCATCCTCACCCTCTTCTTCCATGGTCTTGTGACACAATACAATGGAAATTCAACCTTAGTCTCCATAGGAATGGAAACCTGAAACAAGACTTCCTGATTTAAAGGGACATTTTGAGGTTACAAGTTTCTCCCATATACCAAGTACAATGTCACTGGAAGGAAAATGTTGGCTTGGAAGAGCCCTTAGGGGCATTCATGGGCTCTGTCATTGGAAAAGACCTTCCAGATTATCCTGTCCAATCTTGTAATTTTATAAATGAAGAAACTGAGGCCCAAGAGAAGAAAAGTAATTCACTTAAGATCCCATGGATAGTAGGTATCAGGATTTGAACTCAAAGCTGAGTCCTTTGTCAGCAAATAGGGGCACTTTCCATTTTGGTACAGTAAGTGCTTATAATCTTACTCTCCCACCCCCACCCCATTCATCAAGACTGACTGGGGTTAAGGTTGCTCATCAGTCAATGAAATACATGCAGAGATACTTTAGGTGAACGTTTTCTTTACTTATTTCCCATTGTTTGTATTTTTTGTAGCTTTACTGAGACTGCTTCAGTAAGCAAAATAGAGACTAAGACAAAGTCATCACTTCAAACCTCATATTCAGCATCTAATGGAGTGAGCCACTATTAAAAACCCCTCCTCTCTATCCCCAAATCCATCCTGGAAAAGAAAGCAGGATTTTAGTATTCTTTTAAGGCAAATTATTAGGATAAACATCTTTGTTTTTAATTTCATTTGCAGAGAAATTGTGTTAATTTCCAATGATCTAAGAGACCCAAAGGCCAATTTAAATTCCTTACTAATTCAATTCACTTCATCAAATGTATTGAGTTCCTACTAGGTATGAGATACTGCACAGCTCTTACAGGGCAGATAATAAAAGTGGGGGCATATGAATCCTGACTTGAATTTAACAAAAGGGCATTTTATTTTTTTGACAGTCATGATTCAATTTTCAGCTCTGAACTGATAATGAAACATATCTTCCCCCTCTTAACAGAGAGGTGATAGACTATAAGTACAATCCAATGTATATATTTGTGGTTTTGTGTGTGTGTGTTTTACTTATCTCTCCTTCTTTGTTACATGTGAGGTTCCTATGTGGGGGAGTGCACTTTGGAGAGGGAGGTACATCCCATGGGAAGAGGCAGTTATTAAAAACAATAATATCAACAAAATATTAAAAAGTCAATCATGATATGTCAGAGGCTTCATGTTTTGTGATGAAAAGTTAAGATGACTGTATTTAGTTTAGCATGTAACTGTGTCAGGATGTTATCATAACTGATTTGAATGTGTATGCCTTACTATATAGTTAGAAATTTCTAAAACAATTCATTTACTAAATGGACACTACATAAACATGAAATTAATTGAGATTTTCAAATATTCACCACCAGGAAATAGAAAAAACCTTCCTTTTAGAGATAACATCTGATAGTTGTAGATGTGTCAACATATTTCACTAAGTTGGGTATAAAATCTCTAGGCTATTATCAGAGTCATGAAATACAGCTGACTTTCTGTATAAACGCATTGTATGGTTTTTTCCTTGACAGTTGCCATTCGTAGTGTGACCCTTTTGTATATCTAGAAATCTCTTTACTTACTGACTTATGAGAAGATAATTTGGCAAACCTGAAGAACAGACTAAACTCACTTAACTCTGGTTTGTAAGCTTTAAAAACTCAGGATTAGAGCATCATTTCCCAGATTTCGTCTTGACCATAGGTCTTCACAAGAACACAGTTATTTTGGTGCTATGGATAGTTGTTAGAAAATAGATATGGGTAGTTATTTCTCCTCTCTAGGAATCAATGCAATATCAGAATGCTAACAATGAATACAGCAGGCATTCCAAAAGAAGAGGGGCGATCACAGTAAACAGTGGTTTATCTGCACACACTGCCCAAATCACTACAGTAAGAAGGAAGGACCCATCATCCTAGTGAAAGATGACTCACAAAGAAAGGTGTTGGCTACATTTTGTTTTCCCTAAGTCTTCTGCTCTGGGATCAGCTTCACAATCAGCTTTGTGTCCTGTCTCCTAAAACTACCCAAAGTAATGATTGATCTGCTTCCCAAACTTGATCTGTTGCTCCCACTAGTTCTGTGCCCAGTCAAGGGCAAGACAAGAGGAAGAGAAAGATAGTCCAGTCAGGGTCAGATAGACCTATAGCAATTGCTGTGGAAATTTTAAGCTTGAGCGTTGACAAGAATATTGAGAGACTAATGGCGAGGGAGAGAATTTCTCACCAAGTAAGGTAAAGAGAAAGTCAGAAAAGACTGGAGAGATCGTCTTGATTATACTTAAGTGATCCATGATATCGTAGATGAGGATGTTCCTCTCACCTCAAATTTAAATCCCAAGCTATCTAGTGTGATTTTTGCTCATTTCATCTCATAAATTCATCATAGAAGTTTCTGCATGACTCTGAATCATGTTTCACTGTGACTATAGTAACCACGAGTATCACTTAGAGGGCAATGGAATGATGCATGATGGGTAGGAGCATGATTGGCAACAAATAACAAAAAAGAAATCATAAAGAACTAGGTTGAAGGATGTCCTCAAAGAAATATGTGATTTAAAAAAAAAGATACGCTACTCATGTGATATGTGGAAATGATGGACAGCCCAAATGTTCTTCTGGTATCCTCACGATGTCAGAAAAGATCAAGGAAGGACCTAACATGATAGAAAAATCCACTTGTGGCAAATTTTGATTATGTAAAGTTTAAAAGATTTTGCATAAAAGTGAAGTTAACAAAACCAGGAGAACATTGCATATAGTAACTACCATATTGTAACAATGATCAACTGTGAAAGATTAGGTACTCCATACAGTGATCCAGGACAATTCCAAAGGACCCATGATAAAAAATGCTATTTACCTCTGGAGATAGAACCAATGAATTCTGGGTGCAGATTGAAGCATACTTTTTTCACTTTCTTTATTTTTTGTTTTTTGTTTTTTTTTTGCAACATGACTAATATGGAAATGTGTTTTGCATTATTTTAAATGTATAATTGATATCATATTAGGGCACAAGGGAGAGAATTTGGAACTCAGTTTATTAAAAAATGATTATTAAAAATAAATGTTTAAAATACAAAAAAGATTTTTCATAAACGAAACAAATATGGCTAGAAATTTTAAAAGGAACCATAAAGCAAGTGGCAAATACTTGCATCAAACTTCTCTGACAGAAGTCTGATATTCATAATTAAAGAATTGACATAAATATATGACCAAGAATATAATTCTTGCCCAAGAGATGTGCAGGTAAAAGATATATATTTTCAAAATTAAAAAAAAACTACGAATAACTACATGAAAAACACACCAAATCACAGTAAGAGAAATTAAGTTAAAACAACTCCAAAGTTTGTCCTCACACCTATGAAATTGGCAAAGATGATAAAAAATAGAAATAGTTACTGTCGAAGAAACTGTAGGAAGACAGGCATACTAATACATTGATGGTAGAGCTGTGAATTGAGGCAACTGTTTTGGAAATCAATTTGTAATATGCAAGAAAAATTGCTAAATTCTTCATATTCTTTGGCCCAGTGATCCTACCATTCCACATATGGAGTTCCATAATATGGAGCTCCCCAAAAAAGGTCAATGACAGAAAGCAAGATCCCATATGTAATAAAATTTTCATAGCGACGCTCTTTATAGCAGTCCAGAATTAGAAACGAAAGGAACACCCATCAATAGGGGAAATGGCTGAACAACTTATATCATCTGAATGCTATGGAATATATGGTGCCCAAAAGAATAAAGCAAGGAATTTGGAGAAAGATAAGGTGTATAATGAGATTACAGGAAGAGGTTGAGACTGGAGAAAACAGGATGAAGAGGACAATAGATATAATTACTGTAATAACGTATCTGAGAAGCAACATTAATAGACATCAGGATTTGGATTATATATAATGTCTAATGCATCAGAGTAATACTCTTTTTAGTAGAGCAGAATTAGAAACAAGAGGTTCCAGAGATCTCAAGATGAAACACTTTCCTTTCTAGAAAGGCTGTGGACTATGGATGTATATTGTCACCTATACTTTCTGAGACAGTTGCTGGGTTGGTTTTATTTTGCTTATCTGTTTTTCTTTGTTATAAAAAGAGGGTTTTATGGAGGATGGTTTTGTGGGAAATGATAGTTGTATAAAAAGTATCCATAAAATATTTATTTTAATTATGTTCTGTTTTAGTTGTTTTAAATGGTTACAGTGAAGAAAAGACACAAGCAGCAGGTTTTCTACAAATGGGAAAAAAAACCCAAACTCAAAACTTGCTGACTGGTTTGCTTCTGCAAAGGATCTTATCATGTGCTAATGAGTGTAATAATTTCATTAGAAAGTCTGGTGAACTCAGTGGAGCAGGATTCTTAGGAAAGGCCAGAGAATGAGGAACTAGCAGCTACATTAGGCTACTAACTTAATAATAATGTTATAACCTTGTCCTGAATTGAGGGAAAAACCCAAGACTGGTTGGCAGAGATTCCTGGAAAACTGACTATTCGTAAGTAGGACAATACTGTATATTCAAAGCTGTAGTCCAGAGACCTGGAAGCAAATATTGGTAAATTATTCTAGCCTTCTGAAAAACCCTTTCAACTTAGTAGGCTGTGATTATTATTAAAAACCCCTTTGTCACTAATTCTGGAATTGTTAGGTGTTGATGTCTATGCTATCAAAATGCACAAGCAACAAAGGTAAGGCTGTGAGGAAGCAGCATTATTTGGAGAAGAATGTTGGCTGGGCAAAGAGATGTGAAGGTGAGGTCAGAGCCCTGGGTTTCAATCCTGGTTCTGCGATTAACTAGTCACTTGAACTTGGGCAATTCACTCCCTCTCTAGGTCTTGCTTTCTCTACCCATAAAATAAGGGGGATGAAATAATCTCCAGGTTGCCCTCAGGTTCAAAGTTACCTGAATTTATGATATTTAAGATTAATAACTTAACTATGCAAGGAAATAAACCTGTATGAGACAATATGCCATCACGCCAAGCTGAAAGATGTTATTGATTTTGCTTAGAGAGCAAGTACCCTCTCTAAGGATTTGTTGAATGACAAATTGGAAATGAACTAGACTAGACCACATGCCCTTTGGGAGGCTTCCTGAGTCTTGTGACAATGTGACATCAAACTCCATCCAAGCATTATTCCTTGGAAAATATAGTCACAGAAGACCAAGCATTGGGGCTTGCAAAAATCTGATACAAGATTGCTTACTTTGAGATTCTATGTAATTCTGCAGTGCAGAGAAGCAAATTGCAGAGTAGAATGATTGCAGCCACACTCCTTTCCTGTCTTCAGTTTGGAAAAGTCTGCAAGTCATACTTTGCTCCTTTCTGTAATACCCTGATACACCCAGAGACCATTCATGTCATCATCATTTTGAGTCTATACACAGGGGTAATGCAGGAAGTGTGACGCTTTCCTAACAAGAATGGGAGACTGTTTAGCTCTCAAAGAGACAGCTGACCAATCACTTGCATGCATAGGGACACCAGTCTGCAAAACTTATTCGTGGTCCTCAGGTCACTCTTGTAATTAATCCAGACCCTCTAGGCCTGACTCTAATAACCTAGCTTGCTTGAAATAATTACTCTCTTTTCTTTTCTCCTTTAGGAGTATAAGAGTGCCCCCATTAATATAGAAATGTTCACAGCACACTTCGCATTCTAACAGAATCTCAACAAATAAAACTTTAAAATAATGTACTGTTTTCACCTTGACCACTACCTTCCCAGTCCAGGATCCTAAAATCAAGAGCCCCTCATAATAGCAGCATCCCTTCCCAGCCCTTGACCCAAACCACTGACTCTTCTTCCAGCCTGATGCTTGGAACCATTGTTAAGGGAGGCAACCATTGGGGACTAGAGGCTGACATCTCTAACACCAATACCACCAGGGGCTGACAAACTGCCAGTGAAGGGTAGATGAGACCTAGAACAGCAGAACTCCCTAGACCAGCATCCCTGCTTCCAGACCAGACCTTGTGGCCATTGTCCAGGCCATTAACATTATGGAGATAGAACCTAGTGCCTCTGAAAGTGCCACAGTCCCTACTTACTCAGTAACTAAAACTACTGAAGATCCAGAAAAGAAAGTTCTTAGCCCCAAAGACAAGTGGCTCCATGTCAGAAATGGATATTGTTATCCATAGAAATGATACTATAGATGTATTCCCATTTACTTTGTCATAGACTCTAAAAATGACTAGGCCTTTTCAACCAACTTTCGGCCAAAATTTTCTACATTCCCTGTACTGGGATGTGAGCTCCCTGAGAACAAAGATTATCTTGGTTTTTGTGTATCCTCAGAGCTTTGCACTAAATAAATGCTTAATAAATATTTTTCATTCATTCATTCCATATGAGAAAAACAATAACAGGAAAACAGAATATGACCCAATATGCCCTAGATTGTTTTTCTACAGCAGTAATATCATTATGATGATCAGGATGTGTTTTAAGTTCCTAGAAACATCAGGAGCAGGTGTGCGTATGGGGCAGGGGAAAGACGCAGTGATTGATGGAAAAGGAATTTCTAAGATGGGGAATTATTTCCTAGATATTTGAAGAGGCATTGTATACAAGGTAGAGGCACAGAAGAGGTGGCTCCAACAGCTATTTCTGGATTCCATTTGGTTGTTATGCTAAAAATCCTCCAATTCTGGGAGTTACCGTTCAGACTTCCATTATCCCACTTGTAATGGAGTTATTCTTGAGTAACAGTTACATTTATGATAATATAATTATTATGTATTTGGATTGCTATATATCTTAAAAACCCATGAAGAACATTCTGTACCCCCTTTCCTCAAGCTTGTAGGGCTTTCTTCTCTTCAAATTATCATTTATATTATTTTCTGTTTTCATATTGTATATTTTTCAGCTGAATGTAAGCTTCTTGGTGGCATGGATTATTTTGTTTTTGTCTGTATCCCCCTTGCCTAACACAAGGCCTTGCACATGGTAAGCATTTAATAAATGCTCAGTGGATTTGCATTTTTTTTTTGGTGGGGGAGGAAAGCAAGAGGTTGTGAGTTTATGCAGAAAAAGCTTATCCATTTTCATTATAATTCTCAAAAGGTTTTCCCTTAGAGCTAATTCACACTGTGTGGTTAAGCTTTTCATGTTCACGCTGGTCTAAACGAAATCACAGCAATTCATTCTAATAAGAAATGAACTTATTTGAAATTTTAGGGTACCATAAGAATTCTCAACATACCTCATGGAGCCGCAGGTCTTTCTCATAAACAAGTTTTTTCACAAAGGCTGCTATAAACACAACCCAGGCTACCATAAGCACGATAGGAAGTGAGTAGGAAACACTGGTTAAAAAGCTGGGGGAAACAAAAGATAGCATTCACCAAAGTGGATAATGGCAGAGTCGGAGAATATAACGTTATAAATATCCTTTCCCTCACATTGAAAACATATGCCTGTTTGAAAATAAGAGTAACCATTTTTTAAAAGTCTAGACTTATATATGATTCTACCAATATCAGGAACTCTTGTTTGAGAAACTTTCTCCCAAATGCACATAGATTGCCTGGTACCTTAACAAATCGGTTGAGGAGGGGCAGCTAAGTGGTACCATAGATAAAACACTGGCCCTTATGTCAGGATGACCTGAGTTCAAATCCTTAGATACTTACTGGCTGTGTGACCCTGGGCCAGTCACTTAACCCTGACTGCCTCCCTCCCCCCGCCGCCCCACACACAAAAGAATTAATCAGGGATGGCATGGAGCAAAAGGAAGACTTGAATTCACATTTTTATGACCTCAAGATCAACCCTCAATCAATTATTCCAAGTTTCCTCTCTATTAATCTAATATTGTTGAAGCAAAATTGCTTGGGGAAGAGGTCCTCTGAATTCCATGCTTTCCTGCTGTCAGCACAATTTAAGATTCCACAGATAGGCAGTGCTATGTTTTAGAGAATGGTTTTGAGTAGTTTTGGTAAGAAAGTTAACTTGTAATCTTTAAGAATCAAGATCTCATTGGCTGATACAAAATTGAATAGAATAGAGAAAAAGCGGATGGCATTCCATTTATCTCACTGAACAATTCATCTAATCAAAAGAATGATTTTCTGCTCTCAAGAAGCATTTAGCTAATACTGCCTCAATTGAAATTTATAACTATGAACATCCCAGGGTAAACATTTAGGCAACAACATTTACTGGGATCCCTATGGGTAATTTGACGAACACTGAGAGAGGTCTTCAGAGTCCATGCTACAGCAAGGGGGCTGGCCTGCCCATGTGCAGCTGTAACCTGAGGAAGACCAAAAAAGCCACCTTCCCCCAGGACATAACCTCTATATGCCTGTCATGGTGGTTGAAATTCCCACCATTATTATCCCTTTTTTGGAGCTAAGGCATAGCTTCTAATAAGCTTTTGTAAACCTTTTAAAGTCATCATTACTCATGATGATATCATGTAATTAATGTGTTTATTGCATACAATGTGGATTCTCATGGGGATGGAAATATTGTCCAGAGTACAGTTTCCTACTTCTTGATTTTTGCCCAGGGTTAGAGCTGGTGCTCCTGACTGCCATCAAAATCAACTCTATGAACCTTTTCATTTGATAATTTGAAATCTCCATATTCTTTAATTTCAAAGGATTGAGTTATATGCTCAGATAGGGTACCAGCTATAACTATATTAGAACTCAAAGAACGTATCCAAATCTAAGGAGAGGGAATGAGTAGGGAATAGTGAGAAATCAGATGAGGCTTTCAGTTTAATTTATCCCACAGGTCTCCCTCAGATCTTTTTCCTATTCCCTCTGGCCATTTAGGTTCACACACAGTTCATGCAGCTTAGTCCTGGCTGCTCTACATAATAGAGGCAGCTAACCTTGACAATCCACTAGAAAGAATTCTCATCTGTCTCCCCTTATCATTGTTCAACAAAGGGTTACAACGTCATCTCATCTAGAGTTCTTGAAGCAGTCAAGGAGGAGAGAGAGAGAGAGAGGCATCAACAGAAAAACAGAATAGCCCCAAATGTGTAACAATTGCAAGGGCTGAGTTGAATAAGTTCTGTTACTTTAGAGTAATATTCACATGCCTCAAACTCCTGTGTAGGTGAATGGGCTCGAGCACATCTTCCCATATCTTTTTTTTAAAACTGTTATTGAAGTAGGAGTCATTTTATTCTAGCAGACTGGCAGACTTAATGAACATTAAAATTTACTGCCTGCAAAAGTTATCTTTAATTTTAAAAAAATCATTTGCAAAGCCATTCGAGATTTTGGAAGAGTCCTTGGCAAAGGCACTATTCCATAAAGTTGTCCCAGATTCTTCTTGGAACATTGACATGCTTCTTAGAACACTTATCACAGAGGAACAATTCAGGCAAAGATTCCCTCTCTCTCTATTTTCAAGTTTCTCTATCTGGATTCCCATTTATTTTCAGAGAGAACTAAGGATTGTAAAGAGGTAGCATTCAGTTTACTTCTTTTTTTTTGTTGTTTATATCAGTGGTCTTTCTTCCCTACTTATCACCTCTAATCCATTAAGAGAAGGTATTGCCATAATTAAGCATGTCTTTAAGGGGGGGCATGGTGATCACTTTGGAGGCCTGGAATCAAGAAGATTCATTTTCTGAGATCAAATCTGGCTTTGGACATGCAATAGCTGTGTGACCTTGGGCAAGTCACTTAACCCTGTTTTCATCATTTTCCTTATCTGTAAAATGAACTAGAGAAGGAAATGGTGAACCACTCCAGTAACCTTGCCAAGAAAACCCCACAAGGGGTTGTGAAGAGTTGGACACAACTGAAATGACTGAACAACAATATCACATTTGACGAAGGCTTGTACTAAGCATTTGATTCCAAGGACTATATTTGAACTGATACCAAAAGATGCTCATAGAAGCTGCACCTTATTAAGTAACTTAAAGCATTGAGACTCACTTGTCCTTCATGAAACAGGGGTAGGGAATTGCTTGGACCTGAACTGCTATTTCCTGTGAATTCCTCCCAGTCTGCAATTCAATTATAGCTCTTTCAATGCTATCCTGTAAGTAGATAAATGCTCTGCCATAGATCTGGTTTTGTGATGGAGAATTATGTGGACCGGGAGCCCAGAGTTTGTTCCGAAGGCTGCTGGTTGTTTGTGCTGTCTTGAGACTCATTCGGATGGTGTATTCTATTAATGGAGGAAGGGAGCTGCCATCAAGATTGTCTTTTCTCTGCCTGGTTCTGTTAGAAGGAAGCTTGAAAATAACACCTAAAATGAATATGATGAAAGAAAAAAAGAAAAATTATTTAGTGGTTGAGGCTACTTGCTGTAGTTTGGAGGCCTCCATAAGAGGACGACCAAACATTTTCCCATCTGGGTTAACAGTAAGACAAGAGGTCCAGGGATCTTAATTTATAAGAAAGGGAGAAAATGGCAGATTTTTTGAAGGTGTAACTTGTGAAGTTTCAATCTCTGAAAAATAATAAAACACTCAATAGCAGATTAAAGCTATTACCCACTATCTATAAATATGCCATAAAATTATTACAATTATGTAATTAATTTGGCCAAATAACTGTCAGTCTTGTGACCACTAACATTACCATGTCCTAAAGTAGAAAAGGATGACTCAGAAGATCCCATCATAGGCATCACTTTTGCTGAACCTGTGACATATATTCAGCTCAGGCAGATCTCTATTTTCTTCCATCTTACCATCTCAGGTAGCATAGAATACAGAACCAGAAAGATCTGGGTTGGCATTCTATCTCTAATGTGTATTACTTATGTGTCCTTGGGCAAGTCATATCTTTCTGTATTCTAGACAACTGTATAAGAGTAGGAATTGCATGGTCCCTTTGTGGGAACTACCAACATCGATGTAAATCCCATCCCTACAACCTCAGGCAGTTCAGTAGCACAGCCCAATCACACAAGACTCACTCTATCTCCCCACTAGGCCATACACAGAGAACTGGGAAGCATGTGCACAGACATAAGGGTCGAAGGAAATGAGTTCCCCCTCATTACGGGGCTTCAAGTAAAAGCTGAATGAATACTATTCAGATATGCTGCAGAGTATACAGAGGTTTTCAGGGATAAGGGTCATCTGGAGATCCTGTCAGCTCAAACATCTTGCCTTTCTCTCATTTTGCTGGGCTTGCATGACTGTAAAGCATTTGTTTCCTTTTTTGACTATAAGTATAGTTCCTTTAGCTATAACTGTGCCAGTTCTTGTGTAAGAGGCTGTGCTGTTCAGTTGCCTGAGGTCTCTGGCATGGAGAACATGGACAGCACCTTGAGAATTTAATTGGGATGAATCTGCGTGTTGCCAATGGATGGTTCAAGCAAAAGCAGAGTTGAACTTACTTCCAAAAAGTTCATTGTTCTTGTATAGACTTTGAGCTTCCATCTCCATTTCAGCTATAGTTTTTGCTGGCTTAATGCGATCATATAATACACAGGAGGAAATGTTGACTGTCAGGGCAGACAGTGTATTAAGCTGATCAATGATGCCAATGTTGTTCTGTAATTTTAGCCTTAGAATATCTGGAGAAGTGTAGCAAAACAAAAGCCAACAGGGGGAAGGAAAAAAGAAAACATCACCATCCTGATTCTCATAATGACGCATCAAAAGCACTGATTTGACACTAAATATTACACATAAAAGGAAGTGCTAGAAAATTTAAGACATGGGGGAAATGTGCTATAATATGGAAAAATTCAAAGAAGCGCATCAGGCAAAATTTATTCCATAACACAAATATTCAACAAAGGGAATTTTCATCCAGTTGTTGTTAAAGTAACATCATGCCAAGATGAAATTAAAGGTAACTAAAAAACTTACACATTATAATATCTTGAATAGTGATCTAAGCTCCAGAAACTAAATGTCACAGTAATGCAGTCTGAGACAATAGAGAGAACATGAGATTTAGAATCAGAGGACACAGGTTTAAAATCTTGGTTCTGCCATTTCTGGCTATGTGACCTTGGGAAAGTCACAACTTTTCTGGGGCTCACTTTCCTTATCTGTAAGGTGAGGAGGGAAGGGATATCAGTGAGATCACAGGTCTTGTTCCTATCTCCTATCCCTATAACCTTGAGTAGTTCAATAAGATTGTCCAACATGCAGATGTCTCTCTTCCTTCCCACAGGACAGGGGAGGACAATGAGCTGTCATAGTGGATAGAGCATAGAACTTGAAGGCAGGAAGACCTAAGTTCAGACAGGCACTTATTATCTGGGCAAATCATTTAACTTCTCTGTATCTCAGTCTCCTCATCTGTACAATGGGAATACCAGGAGCATGTACCTCTCAGGATTTTTTGGTGATGATTAAATGAGATTACACATGTAAAGTGCTTTGCAAACCTTAAGGTGCTAAATAATTGCTAGCTATTATTATTATCTATAAGTTGCTATAGTAGATGAAGGGTGAATTTAGCATGAACTGAACAAGTGGCATATGGAAACATAGAGCAAAACTGAACAAAGGAAATTATAACTAGCATATGAGAACAATAACAGAGTAATCAGCAAATGAAACAGGCTATGGAGATATTTGTTAAAGAAAAGTACACATTATATGGCATATATTTGCATATATAATTAAATTATTTAAGAACTATATGAGTTACCTTGATATTAATCTAGATCAAGTAGCCTAAAATTTATGGAACCTAATAAACAAGTGGATGGATGGATGGATGGATAAATGGATGGATGGATGGATGGATGGATGGATGGATGGGTTTGTTTTAGGCAGCTGTTCCACTATGAAAGAAGGATGAGCTAATTTTTCTTTGATTTTGTGGTATTCTTACAATATAATCTATTGTTATGAACATTTATATGAAAACAAACATGAATATAACATTATGGTTGATTGAATTTTCACTTCCTGACTCGATTGTCACGAATAAAAATATACTAAATATTACGAATTCTTCTTAACCAACCAAATGTCCCCCAAATCTTTTAAAGCAAAATTAAATTCTCTAGAAAAGTCAACTACTTGCAAGCATTTTGCACTAGAATTTAGAGTGGCTTTTTGTTGTGAAAAATGGTGGGGGAGGGGGAAAATTATGGTTGAACAGTGGCCTCCAGTGGCCGTAGAAAATCAATACAATGCAATCTAAGGCAGAGAATCTCCTGCAATTTTGAGGGATCTTTAATTGGAATTTAAAATACAATGGGGATAAATGGAGAATAACACATTTCTCCTGACTCCTACCCCATTCCAAATGGAAAATGTTCTCTTTGATCTTACTACGACAAACTTTAAACTGCGTAATAATTTTATGACCATCAGTCTCAAAGTTAGACCACCATCCCCCTCATATTTTAAACCTTAAACCTTACCTCTACATGCTTCCAAAATTTTCAGAACTGAAAATTATTTTGTCCTTGATCCTTTGACTATCCTTTATCTTTGACTCAAAATATTTCTTAGCTGAAATGATAGTTTAAGTGATTTCTTTTGAGCCAGAAAATCTTTTATTACTGATTCTCTTATAAACAGGTATTGGGCATCAAAATGTCCTAGAACCTAGATATTATTTGGAGGCTAAACTTAGGCATGGTTCCTTTCTAATAGTTGGTAGCCTATACCACCAGTAAAGCAGCCCCCCAAACAGGGCTACTACCTAGCATGAGGACGTGCTTTCTTTCACTCTACCTCTTCCTAATATCGATGCTCGTATTCCAGGGGTTGCATAGCAACAGCACATCAGACATAGACTGAATGAGATGACTTGCATCCTCTGGGTTGAAGGTGGGGATGTGGCAGAGAGAATGCCTAAGTTCTCTCAGCTTCTTTTCATCCTCTTCACACATCCTTTTAAATGACCTTGAAAGAGAAGGACCCATCCCTGCCTCGCTAGCTATTAGTTTGTTTTCATTCTGAGCCAATCCATCACCTTTGTCTTTCTACTCATGGCCTGATGCACAAATTCCACTTGTGTGTTAGCTGTGGCTCAACAGTAGGCATAAAATGTTAAAAGCCAGTGGTTACTAATGAATTATTTTGCCCTCATCCACAGCCAGCAACTTATCATGATGTCAGTGTGCATCGATATTAAGAACTTGCTTTGTGTTAAGAACTTCGTATAATGAAAAACAATACTTTATATCAGAAACTTGAAAGCCATCTGTGGTCGGTTAAAGGGGAAACTGCATTTGCATGTTTTATTTTGGATTATTGTTATTTCTGAGTGCTTTGTGTCATCCATGATGAGAGAGGTTAGCTATCTGAGAAGTTAATCATCAAAAAAGAGTTTAGCACCTCTTATAAATTGTGTGGCACCTAGGTGGCCCAATGGATAGAGTGCTGGGCCTGGAGTCAGGAAGACTTATCTTTCTGAGTTCAAATCTGGCCTCAGACACTTACTAGTTATGTGACCCTTTGCAAGTCACTTAATCCTGTTTGCCTCAGTTTCTTCATCCATAAAATGAGTTGGAGAAGGAAATGGCAAGCAGCTCTAGTATCTTTGCCAAAACACCCCAAATAGGGTCACAAAGAATTGGACACAACTGAAAAATGACTGAACAACTTTAAGTAAGTGTAGACCTGACTGAGGAGGCAGGGGACGGAAAACCTGGCAGAGGATTTATTTCCCTTAGAGTAATGGAATAACCAGAACCTAGCAAGAAACAGTGCAGAATACAAAATGGAAAGGAGTTCTAGTGTAGGATAGCATTTTTTTTCCTGACAGGATCTGGGAAAAAAGGTCCCATGAAACTGCATAGTCTAACAGTGACTTACCAAGCTCATTTATCTGTTTCAGGAGCTCAACAGCATCAAGTCCCACAGAGAATTTTACAAAAACTTGCACAAAGGGGTTCCTCAGAGTATTCTAACAAACAATAATAATAGAGAATTAGTTTAAATGCAAGAACAAAACAAGTTTAATCATTGTCTCCCTAATAACACCCACAGTGAGAGGCAGTAACAGCCATTGTGCATTACCAATGCATCATCTTACAAAGGCTTACATTCAAATCCCTGACAAAGGAAGAGAGTGCGTGTGCCGCTGGTAATGAAGAGTTGGGTCTTTGTTTAATTAGTCCTATAAGGAAGCAAACTTCAGAATGTAGGCACCATTTCAATGTTGCTAAATATCATTATGATGTGCAAGACTTGGGAATTTTATTCACTTCATAACCTTCCTCTGCTCCCTACATAATGAATGCTACAATTCATGTGTGTGTGATGAAATGGGAAATTCTTCTTTACATAGGTAGAGCTTGACTAATAATGATGTACTGCAATGACCTAAGAAAGGCCTAGATAAGCATTTAGAACTACTCCTCTTCTTCCTTCTTGCTAATAGGTGAAATAAAGAAGGGCCATGGAGAAATAAGGAGAAAGAAGTACATTTTCAAATGACTATGAGGCATTATGTAGGAAGAATGCTGCTAGAGTTTAAGGGAATTGGTAGGATGTAGTAGATAAGTAGACAAAAGATGGGTGAGATTATTGGTTTGACTAGATTTGCAATATATTCACCAAAACAGTCATATTTTTGGCCCAAGGCCATAACTTTTGAGTCTCAACTTGGAGTACTTCAGTTTTCTATGCTCTGGAAGTTAGCTTATATCTGTTAATCTCCCAGATTTTTACATCTAATTCCAAGGATCACAGTTGGAAACTCTTCTCTCGCACCTAGAAATTTCTGCTGTCTAGGAAGACATGAGTCAGGTTAGCTAACATAAAACTTTATTCGGCTTTGAAAAACTTAGCACGTCTGGCTAAATAAGTAAAGGTAATTACAGTAACTAGAGAAAATCTTCTACTTTTTTTTTGAAAACCTTCTATTTCCCAATTACTGATTGTCAGTGGAAATGGCTTGATAAGCACTCTCTAAAATCAGATGGGTATTTATACTTAAAAATGCATTGTAAAAAACCAATTAGCAATGCAAAAGGGTAGCAAAACTCTTGACAGAAAATATATTGTAATGACTGGTCACAGCAAGGGAGGGAGCCTATGGTGTACCACTCATAAAAGCAAAAGGCTGTTACACCTAAATTACAATAATTAGGCTTTTTTTTAAATGTAGAACATACAAGCAATGAGATTTGACTTCTCTGAATAGACACCTTTACAAATGAAATTAGGGAAAAGTGATGGTCTGATGTGCCTAGAACATGTGCATACCATCATTGAAATTTGCCTGTCTGGTTCTATGGAGGTGGTCCAACCTTATTGAAAACTAGAAATCAAACACCTTTGTTATTTTTTTTCCTGACACTTGTTAATTCATCTAAACAATTTAAGTGACCTAATGAGGTACCTTGCTTTTTGCAGGCTGGTACCCCTGATGCTACTGCCTTTCCACCTATAATCATTTGCTATTCGTTTTATATATCTATACATGTTGTCTCCTCATTAGAATGTAAGCTCCTTGAGGGAGCGGTTTCACTTCTGTTTTTGCCTCCCTGGTGCTTAGCCCAGTGTCTGAGACACAGCTCGTTAACTTGGAATGTTTGTTAGACTTAGGATACTCTTCCTGTAGCAAACAAAATTCTGTCTCTCAATTTCCTTGTTTTGTTTTGTTTCTTTTGTGCTTGTGGGTAGAAGGATTGAATAACATCCTCAAAGTACGTATTTGGGAACAGAATGAATGTGCTATACCACCCAGTTGGCCATATGTACAGAGAGCACCTGCATAGCATTTCCTCTGTATGCATGGCTAATATTACCACACTGGCAGAAAGGTTTTCTACTTAGAAGGCATTCATGCAGAAGGGAAAGTCTGACTCAGTGTGTGCTAAGCATCTCTGTGGGCAATACGTTGTACTAGTTGCTATATCTAGCTATTTTCCAAACCTTTGCAAGTTTTATTTTTTAAAAGGTTACAAAACTAATTACATGTGTGTCACAATGAGACTTAAGTCTGACTTGAGATTCCAACAAGAGGTAGTGATAAAAATGGTTTCCTTCAGTTCTAATGAGAATACAGCATATAGAGGTGGAATCCAAGCAGTCTGCCTCATGGGAGTTTTCAGGACTTGCTTGGGGCAGATTTTAGGAATGCACTGCCGGTTTCTCTTGTGTCTCATTCCTCTCGGCATTATGGGAATCTATCAAGCTATCAAAAGAGAAATAGTTTCTGTTTTCCCAACATTCATATTCTATAGAAATAGAATAAGTAATAAGTTATTACTCCACAGCCTGAACCCTATAAAACTACTCTTACTCTCTCAGGAAGTAAAAATGGATATGTAAATAAATGATTTATTTTGGTCTAGAGTACAGCAATAGTTTTTTTCTATTAATTAATTCTTGGATGAACATGGTTACAGTGTGTATTCTATGCATGCAGCATGTGAGTAGAATATGTCCATTGCCAATTTGACTAAGAAAAGTTTAATGAGAAACCACTGAACCTCTTCGAGAGAAAGCTAGATGATCACTTATTGGAGAGGCTAGCAGAGAGAATTCCCGGTCAGGTGTAGGTCAGACCAGATGGCCCCTGGTGAGTCTTCCATCTTGGAGAGTCTGTAAGAGTGGGCTTACCATAGAAAACTAGTTAATCTTCCTCCTAGGAAAATCGGATTTACATTAGGTAAGCCCTAAAATGTTAACTGAGAACCCAGAGGCTGTATAACCCATGAGAATAAAAGTGGAAAAGTATATTTGGCTTTCATACTGAATTCTACTACCTGGCACATAATAACAACCCAAGATACTCCAAAAGTCATGGCTGGTTTTCAGATTGCTGCTAGCTTAATGATGTCGAAAGCTTTCCTTTAGTTGTAACAGGAAAACACAATTTGGGGGGCAGGGTAAAAACCACAATATAACAGTCATTCTCTAAGGATTCTCTCCCTGGAAGATCACTCCAAACTTGTGACCCTTCCTCTGACTGGTCAAGCTCCTCCCTAAACCTCTAATTTAAGGAAAGTGTCCAGCCCAACCATGTTCACTCCTTCATCCTTCCCTGGGCTTTACTTCTGACTCTCTGGACTTCTTTCTTCCATTATGTTCTCCTCACTCCCACCCCTTTCTTGCTTCCTTTTCTGTATTGTCTTCCCCCTTTAGAAAGTAAGGTCCTTGAAGGCAAGGGTTATTGATCTTTTTGCCTGTCTACTCCCACTATTTAGCAAAGTGCCTGGAACACAGTAAGTGCTTAATAAATGCTTATCGACTTGATTGACATAGCACTTTCTAACTCTAAGTAGATATTGGCTGCTTCTTTTCCCATACATATCTTGCAAGGTAAGTCATTACTATTACTGGAAAATTATAGTAAGAAACTAATATTTCTTACTAAGATGTGGATTACAAGAAACAATTAGTGTTAAGATCCATGTTTTAGCGGCAAAGATCCTGAGTTTTCAGGATCCTTACAGTGGCCCCATATTGGCTCCCAGGATTAATAGTAGTAGAGTGATATTGAAGAGAGGTGGATTTCAGGGACCCTTTTAAAGAAATGTTTTCTAATGATTAGAAAGGTTCCAAAGACAAATAGGCTTCCTTAGGAAGTAGTTGGCTAGATGACCACTTGTTCGATATGGCATAAAGAAGATTCCTGTACCCTCTGGGATGGCCTCTGAGGTTCCTCCTAACTCTCAGATTCTGTTTTTTTCTTTTAATTTGCTCATTTTAATCTGTTTGGTGTAGTTTATAAGCCATAAGTTTTCCTTAGGTACCATCTACTTGTTCATATAATAATAATAATAAATAATTAACATCTCAAATAGCTGTCCTGCTTATTAAGATGGATGACAGAACCATACAAGAGTACCTGAAGCATGGGGATTGTTTGGTTTAACAGATGGAATGAATTCATGAACAGTGGTGATTTATCCATCCACTCTTGAGATTTTTCTCTCAATTCTGCCAGTTGTCTCAGAGTTATATTAGACTAAAAAAACAAAGAAGAAAAAAAATTAATCTCTTAGGGATTTCCTACATTAGCATGTCAGATATTAATGAACTTTATGGCAATTAGTTTAAAACAGTTATTCTTAACCTGAGGCCTGGAGAGCTGTTTTAAAAAAACTTTGAAAACTCTATTTCAACACAGTTGGTTTCCTTTGTAATCCTATGCATTTTATTTTATGCATTTAAAAACAGTATTCTTAGAGAGGGATGCTACAGGTTTCACCAGACTTTCAAAGGGGACTATGATACTGAAAAGATTAAGAACTTCTGGTCTAAAAGGCGAAATTAAAGTCAAAATAATTTCCTTTATTGCCAATATTTCTAGGCTCCTTTAAACTAGCAAAGTATTATTCATAAAAATTCCAAAGACTCTTAGAATCATATATTTAGAACTAGAAGAGACTTGTAACCTTAGTCCATCCCCATCACTTTACAGAGGAGGAAGCAATGAGAGAAGCTCAGTCTGGGTTTGAATTTCAGCTAGGATTCAAATCCAGGACCTCAGACTCCAATATAGCAAGAACTTTTCCTAAAGATTTCTTTCATATACTAATGTGATGAATGATCTTTAAATATCTTTTCTGGGGATTTAATAAATATACTGCTATTTCCAGTATAGAAAGCAAACATCATATTACTTTAGGATTCTTAGCATATAATAAACTGCTCTGTAATAATCTAGAGGTATCTTAGGAACAAGTGATTCTCAAAGAATTTCTACATATGTCTAAAGAAAGATCACTTAGACAGAGTACTTTTCATGGCTAGTTGTTAGTTTAGTTTAGGGATATTCAGGTGTTTTTCTCTTTTAAAAGCATCAGTTTAGCACATCACACATTAGAAATAGTGTGGTTTTTCCATTCAACTTCAAAGATGCATTTAAAATGCCATAATTTGGGGGGCAACTAGGTGGTGCAGTGAGTAGAGCATCTGCCTTGGAGTCAGGAGGACCTGAGTTCAAATGTGATCTCAGACACTTGACACATGTACTAGCTATGTGACCTTGGGTGAGTCACTCAACTCCAATTGCCCTGCCAAAAAACCAAAAAAAAAAAAACCCAAATGCCATAATTTTGGAATTGGGTAGAAGGGTTCCATTGGTTCTTTTTTTCTTTCTCTTCCTGCATCTCTTTTCTCCCATGTCTTCAAATCTATGTGTTAATTCATTTGTTAACATAAGGAACCAATTTTTGAAATTCAGAAGCAATTTAGTGGGGAAAGCCTGGATCCCAAAGACCCTGGTTCAATTCTCGGCTCTGGTAATTATAGCAATGGAGTCAAATTCAAATAGAAACAGATTCCTAAAGGCAGCATATTGACTTAGAAAACCACAAATTAACATTATCTATGCCATATTGTAGTTTTCTTTATTTTGTTAAACATTTCCCAATTCCATTTTAATCCAATTTAGGCTATACACAGGTGGTTTTCAGCCTGCCAGAGGAAAGTCTAACAAATCTGCTTTATAATTCTATCTATGGGCTTGGTCAAGTCCCTTCAACTTGCTGGGCCTCTATTTCCAGTGAAAGGATGAGATTGTATTGGATAATTTCCAAGTGTCTTACTACTTTGAAATTTATGCGAAGTGAAGATTCAGTAATATAGAAAGCGTTTATGTCAAACTAGTTTTAGAGGCAACACAGTGGTTAGATTTGAAGTCAGGAAGACCCGAGTCCAAGTCCTCCCTCAGACACTTATTTAGCTGAGTGACCCTGGATGAGTCACTTGAAGTCTTTCAGTCTCAGTTTCCTTATCTGTAAAATTGGGTTAATAATAGCACCTACCTCACAGAGTTGTAGTGAGAATAAAATGAAATAACATATGTAACATGAGCCTTGCAGATTTTAAAGTGCTAGCTAATATAATATATTCTATATCATTATAAATGCTATTATTTTTATTTTTTACTATTTTATCGTCATTATAATGTTCTGCTTTTATATTAAGCAAGGGCGAGAGACAAATTTTCTGCCTCTCAGTTTGTTGAACATTTTGAGGTCTTTTCACTTGCAATAACTTCATTTTGACCATGGTAGTTATTTAACATGATTTCCATCTTTTCAAAGGATTAATTACACTGCTTTTCCACGGGCAGAGTTAGTGATGGAAGTTATTCTTGTGATTCTCAAGGCATCACATATAGCATATGAAGAAGGAGGATAGTATTGGAGCAACTCTTAATGGTCTAGGTTTACAAACCGATTTACAAATTCGTCAAATCACAAGCAACAATAGGTACAGGGCCAAACCTTTTCCATAATCGCCTTTGTGATTGGGGTATATGGTGCATATATAATCTTCCCCAACAACATTGGTTTCAAGAAAGCCCAAATTACAGGTCCAGCCGGCATGTTGACAATGTCTTTATAAAGGGAGAAACAAAATGGTGCTGCAAGGAGAAAGAAATTAAATAATTAAATGCACATGCTTTAAGTGATTTCTCGATCACAAATTGGCTCAGAGTACTACAATGAGCCTACACCTTCAAAAATTCAATGTCTGTACTTTAGGGGCGGGGGAAATGGTTCTTTTCTGTTGCATGATTCACTTGGCTAGTATTTACAATGCTTTGACCTTAGATGAAATTAGAACCCACTTTGAAACAACTGAGAAACCCTAAACTAATGAATCTCCTTGATAATGGCATTTTGGGGATGCTCATTTCAAGCCCACTTACTTGAATTCAGAGGAATTCCATATTTTAAAGCAATTTGTTTTTTACTCAAGTTGTGAGTTAAAGGGTCTTTGGTGCTGTTGCCCCCTTTAGGCTTCTGTGAAGAGGGCAGCATGGCTGTTAAGTAGTCTGTAGTGATTCCTTGAGAGCACAGGGCTTGGGAGATGGTGCTAAATGATCCTTCGGGGCCATTCACACGATGGTTTCTATATATTGCCTGTGGGAGAAAAATCAGAAGCATATTAATTAGAATAAATAACTTGAAAAGAGCCCAGCTGCATTAACAACTCCCTAGATTTTGAAGAGTTTCGTATGACAATACCAACAATGATATAGACAAATCAAAATAAGGAAAGTAACAGTAAATAATAGGTAGCATTTATGTAGTGCTTTAAGGTTTGCAAAGTAATTTACACGATATCTCATTTAATCTTCACAACAACCCTGTGAATTAGGTACTATCATTACCTGTAGTTTAACAACGGGGAAACTGAGGATTACCCACAATCATACCACTAGTCAGGTTTTCTTGACTCCAAGTCCAGCACTCTATGCACTGTACCACCTAGACGCCTTTCAAAACAAGTACATGGCACTGGATTTGTTGAATGTAACTGAATAAAGTTTTCAACCAGATGAAACCTATGAAACAGTTAAGTTTCAAGAGTGGAATCTAAAGGCTTTCCATAGGCTACATCCATAAAAACTCAACCAACAATATGCTGACAAAGAAGTGTCAGACAAATGGTTGAATCACATGGATTTATAAAATAAAGGGGTTTATGACAGCAATTCAGGACTAGGTTATTGCCACCAGAAATTAGAGAAGGGCTCTCTTTAAGAAGCCTGGACTCATTGATCAATGCAAGTTATACATGGAAACAGTCAATACTGTTCAACACTTCACCATCAGCTACAACAAAATTTAACACCTACTGAATACCTAGCAAGACGTGCCCTGGGAGCAAGAAATCAATATCAGAAGCTTGCGATGTTTTACAGAAGAATAACTAACACCTCAATGCTTTTATTGAATTATAAAAAGCAGCTATTTTATCTACCAGGAGAAGAGCTCAAAAAACATTAAATGTTAAAAAAAATGATAGGAGGATAATGACTTGCCCTGGGACAATTTTAATCTGAATTTCACCAAAAATATGAGGACAAGATGAAAAATAATCAGAGAGAGACAGTGTGGTGTAGACGGACTATAGAGTGGAACTCAGACATAGGAAGAACTAAGTTCAAGGCTTGTCTGGGACATATACTGGCATTGTGACCACTTACTCTCTTATTATCAACAGGAAATTCTTTAAAACTATGAGTTGTAAAGAGCTGTCCATCTGCATTTGTAGAGAAAGTTTTCTTAGCATTGGTTCCCTGTGTCAAGGTCTACACTAAATAGCAAGAACAAAAACTATATACAGCCTATGTTCATGTTGAGCTTTGCAAATACACACATACACACATGTTTATATATATATATATATATAAACATGTGTGTACACATCTATATACATATATGTGTGTGTATGTCTAGCCCCTTTCTTTGCTGCTGTATTTCTTTCCATCCCACATCTGAGATGCAAACATCGATGTTAGTACTCACCAACTTAGGTTTCTTTGTGAAATCAAAAGTTAACCAGGTAAGAAAATCCAACTCTTCAGAGTTGTTGGTAAAAGGAACAGGACAAACATTTTAAGGACCTACTATGTGCCAGGCACTGTGCTAAGCACTTTACAAATATTTCACACACACGCAGACACACATATAGTATACATATATGCAAATATTTCATCCTCACAACTCCGTGAGGTAGGCACTAGAATTATTGCCATTTTACAGTTTAAGAAACTGAGGCAGACAGAGGTTAAGTATCTTGCCAATGGTCACATAGCTAGAAGTCAGGTCTTCCTGTCTCCAGTCCCAGCTCTCAACACACTATGCCTACATATATACAGCAGATGCTGTGTGTGGCTCGGTGGATAATATTCAATGATCACTGGAGTCAGCTCGAACTTGTTTACGAGATACAATTGTTAAGCTGTCAGCGTGAGCATCTAAACCTTAGGAATCAGCAAACAGAATAAATCAGGGCTTGATTTTATTGTTTTGTGGATTGTCTAGATTTAAGAAAGTGATGGAGAAAAAGGTTAATGATTCAGATTAAGCAGAAAAATGTGTGAGGTGAATTTTTTCCCCAGGAAGACATTTATTAAATACTTGTCACTACACCACTGGTAATATTCCTAAAGAGATTTTACAGAGAGACCATTATTAGTCCTATTCATACCTGTGATAGTGGTACACTTCGAGACAGATGGATTTGTTTCAGTGACCTCATTTTGTCAAGTAGTGGACGGGTGCCCGTAACCATCTGATTGAGAAAGTCTTTCAGTTTTATGAACAGTTCTATCATCTTTTCTACTGGCTCTTGATCTTCCCTAGGGAAAAATACCTAACAAAAATGGAAGCAAAACAAATGATTTGAAAAAGTCTATAAAGTGCTGGCCAGCTACATCATTCACTGTGTACCCTGTCATTCATAATCATGCACTGTATACCAAGAAAGCAGAAAATCTTGGATACTTCAAATAATCTACTCAATTCACCTTATTCAGGAATATTTCTATTATTTTGCTTGTATGATACTAAAAGAAATTTGGGAAAGTTATACTATGCTTTATAACTGGCAGATTCCTAGGCCATCAGATGTTAGTTTGGGCTCTTTAATAGATGATCAGATAATTAAAATCAGCTCTAACCCGGTCTACTGTAAACTGGCCAAACTCCACTATTGATTATATTTAAATAAGAGGAACTACAGTTATCCTAGAATGCTGGCTATTGGTTCCTACATCATTTTTCTAAGCCATAGTCAATCAATATATTTCACTACTG
This sequence comes from Trichosurus vulpecula, assembly GCF_011100635.1. NCBI lineage: Eukaryota > Metazoa > Chordata > Mammalia > Diprotodontia > Phalangeridae > Trichosurus > Trichosurus vulpecula. Next base: position 285,741,350 of record NC_050576.1, on the reverse strand, counting down.
ATCCCCACTTTTATATGAAACATTATGAGTTTCTAGGTTGATATGAATAAATTCTTTTTTTTTAAAGCCAGAGGCTAATTTTTCTTTCCTTGTCAGTATCTTTGATGCATTAAATAGTGATCCTCCATTTGTCAAACACATACTCATCAGTCCAACACTGGGATTTTCCCATAGGAACGTGATTACCACCTTAGCCAGGCTTTATCTGCTAGGAAAATTAGAGAGAGGCTTAATTACTGGATTCCCACAAGAAATACTATATCTGGTTTCTGCTCTGCAGGAGCATTACAGAGAAGGAAATGGAAATGTAAGGGAAGGAAATAAATATGATGGAATGAAGAAAACAGCTTTGCTTTCTATGTGTCTTGGACTGCACTTTGTGCAAAATGTTTTCAGCTATAAATCATTAGAAATAGGAAACCAAAACATTATCATTCTTAGTCTTCTATTGCCCCAAAACATCCCATCAGGTTTAGGCTTATAAATCCCTACTATTTTCAAGAACCCATTTTTTGCCTCTTCTCTCTCTCTGTCTCTCTGTCTCTCTCTCTCTCTCTCTCTCTCTCTCTCTCTGTCTCTCTGTCTCTCTCTCTCTGTCTCTCTGTCTCTGTCTCTCTGTCTCTCTGTCTCTCTGTCTCTCTGTCTCTCTGTCTCTCTCTCTCTCTCTGTCTCTCTCTCTCTGTCTCTCTCTCTCTCTCTCTCTCTCTCTCTCTCTCTCTCTCTCTCTCTCTCCCCCCCCCCCCCACCCCGTATGTCTGTGTGTGTGTTTGGGGTTGGGGAGAACACTGAAAGCAAAGGATAAGGATCTATGGTTTCTATGATGCACCTATGATTTCATTGATAGAGAGAACTCCCAGATGAGAAAACTCCCTTTACCAATGTAGTTTGGCACATTCTAGGCACCTTCTAGTCTCAGAGGGCAGCCTAGGGCACAAACAGGTTAAATGACTAGAGGCCAGATCTGCCTGACTCTGAGTACAGTTCTCTGTCCATTATGCCACACAGCCTATGAGCCTATGAAATGGAGATTCAGAGTCCTGTGATTGCTCAGTGTTACTGTTCTAATCAATTCAATTCTGTCAGCATAAAAAAACATACAAAAAAGTGTAACTGTGTACAAAGCACTCTACTAGGTGCTAAGGATACGAAGACCAATAAAATGAAACAGTCCTTGTCCTCAAGGGGCTGACATCCTCATATAGATAGTTCAGGATCTGGAATATATAGTGAAGATAGTTTTTTGGTGTTGAGTTTGCATATCTGTCTTGTAATCTTCATATTTTCATTCCCTACATAAATATGCATTTCGTACCTCCTAAGTGGGGAGTATACTAATTACTGAAAAATTTCAGCCCTAGAATGATAGAGACATTTGCTGTTCATTTTTCAATATACATGTTGCCTCACTATAAATTTTACAAAATTGCAAGTTAATGGATTCAGAGCTAAAAGATACCACAGAGGTCAAAGCCAGACCTCAGTTTTTACAGATGAGAAAAATGAAATCCATAGAGATTAAGTGATTTCCCCAAGATCATACAGGTCTAGAGCTGAAATTCAAACCCAGGCCCTCTGACTCCAAGCTCAATACTTTTTCCCTGTACCATGCTGCATATTTTAACCCAAGCCCCTGCCAGAAAGCAGAAGAGCCTCATTCTATTGCTGGTTAATCCCTTGAAACAGAGATCATAATTGTTGACTAGTAGAGAGCGAAGAATAGGCGTCTTGGAGCTCTTAACACTTGGGCCAATTAGAAAATCCTGTTTGGATGGTTCTTAGACAGCATCAACAAATCCCAGAAGGCAGTCATCCAACATAGGCTACTCCACCCCGCCTACCTTGGCCTCCATTCCAACTGTAGAGAATGTGGGCTGGCGCCATTTTTTGCTGGCATCTCCCACTCATAGGATGCAATGTACTAGAGTGAAACACAGAGTTTGGCAAGGAGAAGCATAGCCTTGGAAGGTTACAAAAAAGAGATTTAGGTTTGATGTAAGGAAAAATTTCTTAATCCTTATTGCTATCCCAAAGAATGAACTACCTAAGAAAGGTGGTTCTTTCTCACTGGAAGTCTTCAAGAAAAGTTTGGATGCCTACTTGTGGACCACTCCATCTGCTGCCCTTCCTGGTTTCAACTCCATGGAACAACATGCCCATCCCAGGTTAAGCTCCTCACCTCTAATCTCATCACTATGCTGCTGACTCAAGCCTGGAGATACCATCTCCCTCAGCCTCTTCTCCCCTCTGATTGGAAGGCTGGAGGGTGGAGTGCCAAACTCCTCCCAATACCTTCCTTTATAGAGGACAGGAACTGGACTTTGGGGCTCACTCTAATCTGCATCTGCTGCTCTGCTGGGGTTCAACTTCTTGGAAGAAAATATCCTGGTGTCCGCTCTACCCTCACTCCCAGCTTTCCTTCTTCCTCTTGTATATCATCTTCCCCCATTAGATTATAAACTCCTTGAGGTTAGGGACTATCTTTCTTTTCATTAGTTGCATCTCCTGGGTTTAGCACTATATGCCTGTCATATAGCAGGCACTTAATAAATGTCTATTGGATTGGATTAGATTATTAAGTGTATATGTTGGACTGGGCATTACTTTTTGGGTATGGGTTGGACCAGATGGTCACTCAGAGTCTTTCCACCTCTAAAATTCTGTGATTCTGTGATCTTACCAGGGACTGAACTATTTTACCTTTTCCCTTTCTTCCTACCTTATTCTTGTGGCTACTAGGCACACCAATAGACATGGAATGGAATGTGTTTTCCCTGTTCAGGGGAAAAATCATGGGTCTCTGAAGCTAGGGCAGGGGAAGTTAGGATGATAAAGGAATCATTGTTATCACTATAAAATTCTTCCAGTCTCATATCTCTTCAAAGACCTAATTTAAACTCTCAGAGCACTGAATTTCGGATTCCTAAGAATGCAGCTCATATTTATGAGTCGTAAAAAATAAGGTGGAGAAGGAAATGGCAAACCACTCCAATATCTTTGCCAAGCTCTTTTTCAGTATCTTTCCCAAATGGGGTCACAAAGAGTTAGATATGGAAGAAAATGACTCAACAAGAAACAAAACAAAATATCCAATTAATGGCTTTAGGTATGGTTTTCCTATATTGGGATTGAGTCAAGATGCATCTGAGATATGAAAGTCTGGGAGTTTCCAAAGCAATAATCTAATAGTTGCCTAAGTGAACCTCTTTCCTGCTGTTGTCAAGAACATAAGTGAGTAATTAAATAGTAATATAATAAATTAAGGACATAAGACAGCTAATTGACAACACAAACAATATTTACCTTGTAGGTAAAGTTATAAATGTCCAGGTAATGAAGAAGTGTAATTCCTGTGAGATAAGACAGGCGAGACCTCTCTGGAATGGATAGGTTGCAGAATTCCATCATTTCGACTTCCAATTTCAGATCAGTGACATTAGAATCACAAGAATACAGCCAGAATATATGAGAAATGATCTGTAGTTTTGAGGGGAAAAAATATTTTTTCATTAGCCTGCCTTAATATGACTCATTCATCCTCCCATTTTGAAAGTCTTTCCTGTGCTATCATATTTCAGCTTTAAAGTACAGCAAATACTTTATCATCAGGGACCTAAATGTCTTTTTTTTCCCTTTGTTCCTTTTTTTTTTTTAGTTCTCAGTACCATGAGCTAAGTAGTGTCCATATGTAATACTGGCAGGCCTAATGACTAGACATTGAAAGTAGAGAAAAGTGAAGTGGAAATAAAGGAAAAAATAAGAGATGAGTAAGAATATAGAGAAAAGAGAATAGGAAAGAAGGGAGAGAGAAAAAAAGGACAAATAGGGAGACATAAAGAGATAGAAATTCTCTGATTCTACACATATGAAAATACTTCAGGATTTGGAAATTATGGTAAAAAAGATCTTTGGGGGTTTCTGATTGTTAAGCTTGCAATATTTCAGATCTGATGCAGATCCACCATGTTGCCATATCTGGGTGCTAACTCAGAGTTGTAATTGTAATAATAATAGTTCATATTTTTATAAGGTATTTTGGTTTTTCAAAGTACTTTCCTTCCAACATATCTCTGAATTAGTTAGGGCTAGTGTTTTATTATGGGCAGCCAGGTGGTACAGTAGATAGAGTGCCAGGCCTAGTGTCAGAAAGACTCATCTTCATGAGTTCATATCTGGTCTCAGACACTTACTAGCTGTGTGACCTCAGACAAATCATTTAACCCTTGTTTGGCTCAGTTTCCTTATCTGTAAAATGAGCTGGAGAGAAGGAGATGGCAAAGCACTCCTGTATCTTGCCAAGAAAACCCTAAATGGGGTCACAGAGAGTTGGACATGACTGAAAACAACTGAGCAAGTGTCTTATTCTCATAGAATCATAGATTTAGAGGTAGAAAGGCTCTAGGAATCCATTTAATGCAAATTTTTCATCTTACTGGGAAGCTGAGGCTCAGGAAATTTAAGTAACTTGGCTAAAGTCATCATACTCCTTTTTTTTTTTTAAATAGATGAGTAAATAGACTCGGTGAGGTTAAATGATTTCTCCAGTCATTCAGCCCATAAATTGAAATAAGGACTCAGACCCAAGTATTTTGATTCTAAGACCTGTGTTCTCTTTGTTCCGCAAGAAGTACTTATTAAGCATCTATCATGTGCCAAGAACTGTGCTAAGCACTGAGGATGCAAAGATGGGTAAAAATAGTCCCTGCCTTAAGGAGTTTACAGTCTGATAAGGGTAGACAACATGTAAACAACTACATACAAACAAGATATATACAGGATAAACTGGAGCTAATCTACTATTAGAATAAGGAGAGACTTGAGGCAGGCATTTAAAAAACATATATCCCTATTGTGTTCAAGATGCTGTGCTAGGTAATAGAGGTATTAAGATAAAACCAAAAAAATTAGTCTTTGCCCTCAAGGGTCTTCCATTCGACTTGTTTACATATAACATGTGAGCAGAAATGCAGGACTATTTGAGAATGGAGGGGAACCAGGACCAATTACTCTTACCAGCCTTGTCATGTTCTTTTGTACCACAAATTACTAGTTAAGGAGTAGTTATGTCAAAGTAAAGCCTTTTGGCCTCTTCAAAGTACCCCCACTGGAACTTCTAGAGTTCTATTAGATTTGCATTGAATTAAAAAGAAAAAGAGGTTTTCTGCCTGGATTTTGAGTCCAACGACCTCAGTTTAAATCCTGACTCTGACGGTTACTAGCTGTCTGAACTTCAGCTGGGCATTTTAGTCAATCAATGAGGAGCATGTTTTAAATGCTTGCTATGGGCCCAGCTAAGTTCTAAGGATCAAAGAAAGGTAAAAATTTGGTCTTTGCCCTTAAGGAACTCACACTCCCTTCTGGGCCTGTTTCCTACTTTGTAAAAGTAATCCCTGAGGGGTCTAACTAGATGGTTTCTTATTTGAAAATAAAAACCCCTGAAGCAAAAATCGTTATCATCACAAGGCAAAGCATTTAACTTGAGCCAATTAAAAAATTGCCCTGAAGGCCAGCATGACTTATCAGGACTAGCTTGTTTTGACCACCAAAAGCTCTAAATCTACTGTCCTTTGATCCTAAAACTTGTCCCGTAATGGATACACATTTCACAAACACATACACACAAATCATATTCTATGATGACACCAGAATTATTATCAGAAAGTCAAAGCACAACTCAGAGAACTGGGGGTCACAAGGAAGGTAATTACTTCCTGCTCAACTTGGCTGTGTCCAAGAGTTTCCCAGTAGTGTGAAATTGAGGTAGTCTTACACTACCTGAAGTGTGTTTGTATCATGGGTTAACTCAAATTATGTGCCATTTTATGTCTTCTGGAGATAGAGACTCTGTAGACTGAGCTATGGGAATCAGAAAGATAAAAGGAAGATAGGAGGAGATCCAAAGGATACCACATGACAGGGAAAGAAGTAGACAGAGAGAAGGGGGATGGGGTGGGGAAGAGAGAGATGAAAGAGAGAGAGGGAGAGAATAGACAGAGAGAGAACAGAGAAAGAAAGAGAGAGAGAGAGAGAGAGACAGAGACAGAGACAGAGACAGAGACAGACAGAGAAAGACAAACAGAGAGACAGAGAAATGGGGGCAAGACAGAGACAAAGAGAAAGAGAGAAATGAATAAAGTACCTGATACAATTAAGCTCTGTGAAAAGAGAAGAGTATGAATTGTAGAAATATGGACGAGTTCTCCTTTCTCCTTTCTCTTTTCTCTACCAGTTAGAAAAAGAAAGTTTTTGAAAATAAGTGCTCCAGGAAAGCGATTTCCTCACAGCTTTTGAGAATAATAAGAACTCTTGCTGCTCATTTATGTGTTCTTGGTTTCTTTAAAACAAGATCAAAATGATTCTATTTTTCAGAAGCAAAAAACATGATTGCAAAATCAATACTGAAATTAGAACTTAGGCTCATATAAGCCAAAGGAGAACTCAAGGGGAAAAACCAGATGGATGGTGTTTGCTATCACAAGGGAGAGCAGAGTACAGACTACAGGGTTAGAGTTTTCTTGGGGGAACTCATTAGCAGGGCATGAGTAAATGGAAACTTCTGTGTTTTTGTACGTTGAGACTTCTTCCAAAGGCAACTTCAGTGGCTTTCTGATGGCATACAGCAAGGGAGTGGACTTCAGAAAGTCATTCATGTTTATGAATGTGCCTTTAACCTTGGTACCTCTGTCTCTTGTTTTATTTATTTATTTTTAAAATTTCTAACTCACTTCCCACCAAAGAGACAAGGAAAAAAACTAAAGGATATATCTAATCGCAGACAGCTAGAATATGGCACTGGGGGCCAACATGGATTTTCATGAAAACCATATTCTTATAAAAAAATTTGATTCTAACCACAACTTCATGCCACATAATATCATCCTAGATTTTTAAATGGTCTCTAATATTTTCTTTTTGCTTGTTCCACTAAGTTGCATTGGGGATAGAAAAGGATTATTTCTCTTAATTAGGTCACTAGAACACTGGGGCTTTGACTTAATTGAGATAGTCTACATCAGTGTGAAGGGGAGACCATGTACAAAGATGCATCAGTTGTATAAAAGCAATCAATAAACATTTGTTAAGGGCTACTATGAGTCAGTCACTGTGCTAGGTGTGGGGATAAAAATACTAAAATGAAAGTTATTTTCTTCAAGAAGCTAATATTCTATTGAGGGAGATAATATGTACATACTGTATAAGGAAGGTGATCCTTAGAGTGGGAAATAAGGTCTTGCTCATGGCTAAAAGATAATTGGCCACAAAGTCAGGAGGATCTGCCCACTCCTGACTCTATAGACAATCATCTCTTAAGCAAATTCCATCTCTGACAATCAGGAGTTGGGTTACCTCAACAAGGCACATACTATTCAGACAAGAGCCAAGGCATGTGTTGAACTCCACAAATCAACCCATTACATGAATGTGTACAAAATACACACAAAATGAAGGGAAGGTAATTTGGGGAGGGCGCCAGGAGATGAGAGCATCAGGAAAGTCTTCAGGTGGCACATAGGCTGGCCAGCCTATGATGGAAACTAGGAATTCTAAGAGGTAGAAGTGAGAAGGGAGTCAACGGCAAAAAACATGAAGATATAAAATAATGTGTCCCATGAGAGGAGCCTTAAGAAGCTTGTAAGACATAAGCTAGAAACTTCCAAAAGGGTTCCTGGGAACAAGAAGGGGACAAGAAAAGAGAGGAAAGGACAGTCTATTCCTCTCTCTGGGGCCTCTGCTTCCAGCTCTGGAACTGTATATAATCCATTGAGAAAGGAATAGAAATAGGGACTTCAGTGCTCACAGAGTTGCTTCAGGGTACTGTAAAATCTTTTCTTAGATGATAAACCGGGGATACTTCTCTGCCTATAGGGCAGGATTACATTAGTCTGTAACAAATGCCAAATATTACCTTCAACTTTTCAGATGTTGGAAATGGGTACAAAATCTTTTATAGCATACCTCCGTCCTGTTTTCAGGGATGGGCATTGCCAACAGTGTATCGATACTTGTATTAGACATTCCTGTTGTTCTCTGGAGCTCTACTTTCAGCTGGTCAATATTTTTAAACATATCTATTAATTGGCCTTTAAGAAAAAAAGCACATTGGATTTGGGTTACAATACCATTCCTCTATTCGTTTTTTAGCTCCACTGAATCTGTAGAACCCTCCACATTTTTTTTAAAGAGTAAAGTTTACATAGATATCCTGCACCATGAACAAAATGTCTCTCAATTCTGGCAAATGGTTTGTCATGCTAATTGATTCCTATGAAAATCTCATTATCCATAGGCATTCTAGTATGGGAGGGTCAGGGGGGAGGAATGGATGGACTAGATTTAGTTAGAAGACCTGAGTTTGAATCCTAATGCCCTGAAACCTTATTGACTCTCAACTTCTTCATCTATAAAAGAGAGATAATGATATTTGTTCTACCTACATCACATAATTGCCACAAGAATCAATTGTGATTATACATACGCACATATACAAATATAGTGTTATATCAATGTCAGCTTTTATTATTATCTCAAGGAAACAGATTGGTTTGTGATTTGAATTTCCATGCAGTGCCCGAAATTAAGTCATTAATGATCCAGAGAATGTGCGGTTGGTTCCTCACAGAAAATAGAAATGCCTTGACAAAGCTGGAAGTCACCAAATGTTTCTTGGTTCAAAAAAAAATCACAGGAAATCAAATTACTTTATGTCCCAAGTTTGTATTATTACCATATATTGGGTAGGGATTTGGGTCTGATCTCTAAAATCCCTTCTAAAGCCCTGATTCCTATGATTTCACTTTATCTCTCCACACTGAAGAATACACAGTCTTCGGAACACACTCGAAATGTGTCAAAGGCTACCACATTCAAAATATGAATAGAAATATATGAAACTCAAAATGGTTCTAAGGCAGTGACTACAATTATTACTTTTGTTTGGGTATAATTGCCTTCCCATTGCATGCATAATAAAATAATAACAATTGTATTCCCCTTTCTCAACAGATCACAATCTCCATTCTGCAAATACCTTTTTTATTATTTTTATCATGCTTCTCTTATGGAAATGCACTTTCTTTTATTTTTGGACTTTGGGTCTACCCAGTCTTATAGCTGGCCACAAGTTGACAAAAATTCTGAATGCCTTACTTTTCAATGTGGAGATATTATGCTAAGGAGGAATAAATTCTATTACAAAAAAATAAATGTTCAGGAACCAGGACGTTGATGAAAAGGTCTGAGCTAAGAGGTCTTTAGGCAGGACTGCTTTTTTCCTCCTCAGATTTTTACATATGAGACAATTAGCTGCATCTGATTTTTTTATCCCTGTAAAAGCAAATGGCTTATAGTGTGTTCCCCTTAAATACAGCCAATTAAAAATCGCCCAAAGCGGAAGAAGTAATACATTTTAAAAAAATATCATTTGTTCTTGGCTTAAAATCTTTATGCACTCTTTTCTCTCCCTCTTCCTCCTTCCCCTCCCCCTTCCGGACTCCCAAGCTTGCTGGGTGACTTTGGGCAAGTAAGGTAATATTTCAAAGCCTAGGATTTTCACATGTAACAGTAGATAGCCAAGGAAGTTGTTTAAGTTGCTTCAAAAACTGAATGGACTCATCCCTTCTTCAGCTGCAGTCTAAGAAGCACATGCATGCTAATAAGTCAGCTTTTCAAATATGGATGGGAAAACACCTGGTTTTTCGGAAGCCATCGCACTATTATTGACATGCAGCAAGGATTCTATGACTGGTATTAACTCTGTGATATTTTCCAAGTAATTCATTTGCAACACCTGTTCTAGGAACCTGAAACAAAATAGAAAGAGAATAAGAAATTCAACTGAGCATTTCAATAATTATAGAAAGATTCTGCCAGGGTGAAGAAAAGACAATGGAGAAACTTACCGATCCATATTTAAATTAATTTTGTTTGGATCCCCAGTAAGCAAATCCTTTAGCTTTTGAGATATGATATTGTCATGGTTCAGTAAGCCTTCTGCAATTTCTGTGCCGAGCTCAGCTGCTTCAAGGAATTGCATGTGGAAGCGACTCCCTTCGCATAGCTTTCCGAAGCTAATATTAGGAAACTGGCAAGTTTCTTCTATCGAATTGAAGGTCTCAGATTCACAAAGAAGTTTGGTCACGTTTCGGAGTTGTAACAGCTTTTCAAAACAACAACAAAAGTGATGGCAAAGTATAAGAATTCAGTACTGTAATTGTTTCTTTCTATGTGCCGCACCTATGTGTGCAGTCAGCCAACGGAAAGTCTGGAGATGGCAGATTGTTTACCAGCTCTGAGTTAAAGGTCCCGGACTCAAACTATATCAGTTAAGTTTACTACGCTGGTGATTTTGGGGAAGTCGTTCATCGCCTTAGACTTTGATGTCCTCATTTGTAAAATGGAAAGTGTGAAATAGATGACCTAGGTGGCCCCATCAGCCTCTAAATCTGTCATTCTACTATCCTTGTCCCTGTTAGACACTTAAAATATTAACACCAAATGTACTTCCCTATTTCTTTTGAAGAGGTGAGGAAATACAGATGTAGTGTGATGCATATACTGCCAGATGTGCTAAGCTGATTTTTTTCTTTCTTTTTCTTTGTTGCAGGTGATGGCTTGCTAGGTGAGGAGAGGGGAGGGATATATTTGGGAAGAAAAGTGATTAAACAAAGAAAACAAAGAAAAATAAGTAAAAAAAATTCAATTACCATCACTGTCTAGTGTTTTTCAATATACTAGCATCCCATAAGATGCCTATCATTCCTTTCAAAGCTTAGGCCAAGTGCCACCTCTTACAGGAAGCCTTTAATAACTTGACTTGTACAATGGCCTAAAATGACTTTGGATTTGCTGTTTCTATATTTGATATTTATTCTTTATGTACATGTTGCCTCCTTCTGTAGGATGTAAGCCTTTAAGGACAGGAAGTGTTTCATTTTTGTCTCTGTATCCCTAGGGCCTCATACAGTGCTTGGCACATATCGCCAGCCTTGTCACACATTACATTTCTTACCATGATGTATTCTGGTTCACTAAATGTTTACTCAACTAAATTAAGTAGAATTGTATTTGGTCATTTAAATTTAAAGTGTACATAATTCATGCCTATATCTTAATTTTACAAAGTTCTCAGCTGATCTTTGTGACGAGTTAAGAACAATTTCCGATCGGAAGCTATATTTTGTTCACTTGTGACAGTAAGGACCTCCTTTTGAATTCCCTACTCCAGTGCTTCATCAAGGTGTGGAGATGACTCTGGCTTCTCAAATACCAGTGTATGTAATCAAGCTAGGAAGATATCAGCAGCTCTTGCATGTGTCCCCTCCTTGCCTCACCCTGGCAAGCATTCATCAACTCTGGCCTGAACTATTAAAGTAGCTTACTCATAGGCCTTCCTTCCTAAAGCCTCTTCTTTCTCCAATCCATCCTCCACCATCTGCCTGAGCAATGTCACTGAAGCCCAGGCTCATCAAGTCATTCTTCTACTCAAAAAATACCAATGACTCCATATGGCCAATACGTGTATTTGGCATTTGAAACTCTTCATGATTTGGCTCCAGCCCATTCAACTTTGTCACACATTACATCTCTTACACATGTTAAGATCCTTGGTTCAGCCAAAACTGACCTACTTGTCATGCCCCCATCTTCAGTTTCTATGTCTTTGTACAAACAGCCTGCCATATCTGAAGTGCATGCTCTGCCCATCTCTAACTCTTAGACTCCCAAGGCCCCATCAAGGCTCAGCTTGAGTCATCTCCTGTATGAGGCCTTTCCAGCTATTAGTGTCTCCCCCCACCTGACCCCATGTTGGAAATTATCTTGTTTTACTTACTTTTTATTTATTTACTTATTTTTAAATTTAAGTAATTTATTTAATTTACTTATTTTTGCATTGCCTTTTATGTGTACATGTTGTTTCCCCCAATAGAATATAAGCCCCCTGGAGGAAAGGGAATATTTTGTTTCTGTCTTTATATTTCAGCATCTTGCACAATGCCAGGCACATAGGGCTTCATAAATGCTTAATGCTTCCCCTGTTGAGAAGCTCATCATCAGAAAGTTGGCTACAAGGCCAATTATCTTATTTTGTAGCAGAATTCATGAAATTATCTAGTAGGATGCAAAGTGGGTTCAAATCAGCATCGTGCTGAAATATCAACACTGATAAAATCACAAACAGCCAAGAATCATTTTAAACTACAGGGAAACTCACAGAACAATTTCCATCCTGACTATGTCTCCATCTGTGGCAACCTTGTCAATAATGCAGAAGGCTCTCTAAGGATCATGGTGCTAATAAATAGACCAGAACAGACAAAATGGAATCCTAAAAATCAAATTCCTAGCAAAATCATTGGGTCATAGGTGTCAGAAGGAAGAGTTGAGCTAAGGTCTTCCTGCGACTGCAAGGAGAACCCTCTTTTCATTGGGTAAAACTGTCTTTATGACCTTGGATATAATATGGAATTATAGTATATAATTATATGTCATTATGGTGAGAACACATACTTTTCTTGTTATATGACTACAAATGCAGCTTGAGAAATCCCTGTAGCATATTAACTGTAAGATTTCATATCATTCAAAATACTAAGGGATTCAAAGGGAATAAAATAGTTACGTGGCTCTAGTGCTCCCTGGCCATAACAGCCACTTATGACTACAAGAAAACTTGCTGAAATTGTCTCCTAGGAATTAAAATGACACCAAATCACAGAATATCAGAATTAGAAGGAACCTCAGAACTCAGGTACTTTGACTGATACCTAAATACTAATTCCCTCTACAACAAAGGATTCCACATGTTGTAACACGCCCTATTAAAGCAGGAACCAGACTAAAATGTAATTGGGAAATATTTAGCAAAATAAACAAAAATAAAATAGAACATAGATAATGTTAATTTGTGGTTTTCTAAGTCAACATATAGATGTATGGATCATTATGTAGGGTAAGTTCGAGGCCAGTTTTCTATGGTATCCATGATAATATACAATGAGGAGGAAATCCCTTCTTTTTGAAGCAGTCCGTTACATTTTCTGGAGAACTCTATTCATTATGAGGTAGTGCAGTGGATACAGCACTGAGCCTGGAGTCAGAAAGACTTATTTTTGTGAGTTCAAATCTGACCTCAGACACTTACTAGCTGTGTGGCCTTGGGCAAGGCACTTAACCCTGTTTGCCTCATTTTCCTCATCTGTAAAATGAGCTAGAAATGGCAAACCACTCCACTATCTTTGCCTAGAAAACCCTAAATGGGGTTATGAAAAGTTAGACTTGGTTGAAACAACTGAACAAAAATTCATTGGGCTGGTTTGTTGGACATCAAGTCAAAACTCATCTCCTGAAACTTCTAGTCATCACTCTTATTCTACCCCCTAGGGCCAAAGCAGAATAATTCTAATCCATCTTTCTGTAGCAGCCCTTCAAATAACTGAAGACAGCTATCAAGTCCCCATAAGTTTTCTCCTTCCCCAGGCTAAACATCTCCATTTTCTAGAACTAGTCTTCATATAGCATGGTTATATGTCATTGTGGAAAGATTGGCATTTTAGTACAGGATGAATGATTTTTACCAGGAACAAATGGCAAAAAAAAATTGGTAAATGCCATCTTACTGGAACTTGAACCCGATCCCTTTGATGTCAAGTCCAGTTCTCTTTCCACCATGAGACGCAAATCTCCATCCCTGCAATGTCTGGGGGCCAGTCTTCTAGTGGTTATCGAAAGAAAGAGAAAGAGAGACATACTGGTACCTTAATATTTTGAAATTCAGATTTGGTCTTTGTAGGACAGAACAAATATTTTCAACCAAATATGGAGAGAAATAATCATGTATATGTATTTTAAAAGGATAAGCAACAGTAATGATCAGAGTACATTCAGGGAAAACCAGTATGAGTTCTCATCAAACCCACTGAGTTTGATAGATCTCTTTTCCAGGCTGGACTAAAAGATGGCCACCTTGCTCTAGGCTTAGTGCTTTCAAATAGCAATTAAATCCACAGTCAGTGATATGGGACCCATCAAAGAGCATAACCATTATAAGGAGGCATTAGAATTCTACAGTATTTGTTATTTATACTGTACTTCCTTCCCCACTCCCACAGTCTTTTCTCTCTGTCTACTCCCCAGACCTCAAAACGAATTCATACAAAACCAAAGTACAACCAGTCACCCCACTACCCCTGGCTTTTGTCTGCCTTGTCTCTATGTAAGGCATGAGGGGGATTGAGTGTGGAATTTGTAGTCAGTCTCTATAGGTCTTATGTCGTTCCTTCATCCTAATATGAGTCTATAAAGAGCTACCAATACCACTTATGCCACTAATGCCACCAAAGGCCTTGCCTCCTCAACTGTCCAAACATTCAACTTTTGTAGTCAGTTAACTGTATTTCTTTCATATGGCAATATTACCTAATTTTTCTTCTTCTTCTCTCTGTATTCATAGGTGTGTGTGTGTGTGTGTGTATACACACACACACACACACACACACACAAGTTCTCTTTGGAAGAGATCATAGACAATTTTAGAGTGGGGAGGGATTTAGAAGTCACTTAGTCCAAACTTTTCACTTTGCACATGAAGAAACTGAGGCCCAGTGAGTTGAAGTGACTTGTCCAAGGTTACACAGTTGTGCCACAGAACTGACGCAGTGAGTGAATGGGTGGCACAGCCAGGATTTGAAGACCAGTTTGTGTTTTTGTTTTGCTCCAAATCCAGTGCCTTTTTCCAGATTTCATTTTTGAGATTTTATTCATATTTGGACTTATACAGTAACTGGTTACTCTATGGTGAGGGCAATAAATAAGTTAAATGGGAAAAAGCCAGATTGGCCATTAAGAGCCAATATGACTTCAGAGGCAACAGGGCATTGTAGAAAGAGTGCTCTGCTTGGAGTTAGGAAAATCTGGTCTGAATCCCACATCTGGCATTTACAAGCTATGTGGCCATAAGCAAGCTGCTCAGCCTCAGTATTATCATCTGCAAAATGAAGCTAATAATACCTGTGTCATCTATCTCACAAAGATGCTGTGAGGTTCAAGTGAGATAATGTGTGTAAAGCACTTTGTAGCCATTAAAGCATTATATAAATATCCATTATTATTATTGGTGATGGTGGATTAAAAACAATTAATTTTATTGACTTCCTTGCTAAGGAATGCTGCTTTTAAAATTCACTACCTCAAATTTTAAGATCTGGTGGACTTCATGACATCATAGCTTATTAAGTGTATTATAACCTACATTGGGCAACTAGGTGGTGCAGTGGATAGAGCATGTGGCTTGGAATCAGGAATATTCATCTTCATGAGTTCAAAGCTGGCCTCAGACACTTACTAGCTATGTAACCCTGGGCAAGTCACTTAACCCTGTTTGCCTCAGTTTCCTTATCTGTGAAATGAATGGGAGGAGATGGCAGACAACTCCAGTATTTTTGCCAAGAAAACCCCAAATGGGGTCATAATGGATCGGACACAACTGAAACTATTGAACAATAACCTACATTATAAATCCTATTACATCCAGAGAAAGCAGTTCAGAAATCACCAACATTTTAAATATCGTGCTGATGCCTCTTATTTCTTCCTTTTTTTTTGTATTCTGTACTTCTTCAATATGGAAGCACTAAAGAGGAAATGACTTGATCCATCAAAATGTTTCACTTGTGAGGTCTAATCATATCAGCTTTGAAACTCAGTTATTCAGACCCCAAATTTCAGGGACCTTTCAAATAACCAGATTCATTTGTACACATTTGGTTAAATTCAATTGAATGCACCATCTTAATGAGATGACTGTATCATTAGGCACAACTTGATTAATAGGTGCAATTTAGAAGAGGCTGGAATAGGTCATTTCATACTCTTGATTTTCCTAGGTAATAAATGCATGTTGATGCATACAACACACACACACACACACACACACAAACACACACACACACACACAAACAAAAACACCTCAAACCCCTCAGAACAAAAGCAGGTAATCAGAGAATCCACATTTCTCTCTGCTCCCCAGCATTCCTGAATCAAAAGAATAGCAAGAAATACCATTTGCAATGCTACCAATTTGAAACCTGAACTAAATAGATGTTTCTTCAAAGAAAAAAAGTACCATGTCAGGGGCTTTTTTCTGTTTTGCTTTTGGAGTCTTACTTTTGATCTTATGATTTCTGAAACTGGAGGCAAGTAGTCCTCATAAGAGCCATTTCGATGAAAAGATTTTTTGAACCGAATGGTGGATTGTAGAAGTTTTAGATTTTCTATTAAAAAAAAAAAGAAATGTCATTTTAGAGAGAGCTTAGGTTGAGGCCACATGTGGCCCCCCAGGTCCTCAAGTGAATCCAAACAGATTCAACGGGCACACTTGAGGCCCTAGAGGGCCACATGAGTCCTGGAGGCTGAAAGTTCCCCACCCCCGGCTTAGGATCATTTAGGAAACCTTTCTTTTGAAACACTTAAGTATGGTTTGTTATAAAGGTATTTTGAAAAAACAAAAGCCTTACACCACTGAGATTAGTTAGAAAAAAAGACCTCTTTATACTGGGAAAATATGCACTTGGTTTATTTTAACAGTATTCTTGGATATACAATAAAGAGACAAATCTATTTCAAGCAAGAAGCTACCACGGGAGACTTTTTGTTGCTTATAATATACATTTATCTGTGACATCTTTCGCTACATTTTTAAGTTAAAATACTTTTGGAAAAACAGGTACATAATCACTTAGAAATCAAACGTCCTTCCAACCTTGATTAATTCATTCCTGGTAAACAGAAGCCAGACTTTTTGTTTGCTAGTGACAAGTTGTTTTTTTTTCAGCAGGCAGAGAGAAAGTATATCTCTTAGGGAAGAGTGCAAAAAAAAAAAACCTTTGAAGAAAAAAAAAGAAAGGGGAAAGGAACATTTGATTAAATGCAACCTTCATGGTTGTCCATGCAAGCAGAAAATTGAAAATGAAAAAGAGAGAGAGAGTAGGAAGCCAAATGGTGTGCCATCACCACTGCCACTCCTTCAGCCAAGGTAACTTGTATCTCAGTTTGCAGACATGACTGTGAATCACCCATATGCACTGTTTTTGTTTTTCATTTTTTTAAAGACAATAAAGAAGGTCAGAATGTGTTTACAACATTTAGCATCTCTAGAAACCAAACATGGGTTGTTATTATGAATCATTATATTAATACTAGGAAAATAACAATCCCCTGTATTTAACACTTCTTTTTATATAAGAGAGCTCCAAATTCATGAATGTGGGTGAATAAGTCTTTCTTTTTTGGTTAAAGATTTGATGGGCTTTCTAGTATGAAAAAGGTTTAAAAAATTATGAATAATGTCTCTACCATTAAGAAGAGTATTACCTGGTGACTCGTTGACTAAATTGTCAGTTACATTTCTCACACACATCAAGTAGGGTACATAAGGACTCTCAGCAGAAATGTTTAAGAGGGCATCTTCAAAGTTTTCCAGAATTAGGAGCCTGTGGAATTTTTTTTTTTGTAAAAAAGCACCAAATTACAATAAATACAAAACAAAGACATACAACTGAGAAATTTAAAATGTTTTGTGTTGTGTTGACTGATTTTTCCAATGAAAACACTGACAGAACACAAATTTTGAGCTGGAAGGGATCTCAGAGGTTATTTTGTCCAACTCCTTTTTACAAAGAGCTCAAGTAACTTGCCTGGTGGGTTAGGTTGACTTTTCCCCAAAAGGCTTACATGATTGATCCCAACAAAAGAATTATTCCCTTACTTGGGATTCACTCAGCACTTACATTTTTGATATATACCATATTAATTTATAACTGCATCCTTAATCAAAATATAAAATGTCCATTGCCTTGTAAATCTTCTTATAGACATTTCTATATACACAAACAAGTCTGAAAATACATACTATTAAATTCAGTGACTAATTTTTTTTAAAGCCAAGTTGTAGTCAGCATAGGTCAAGAAACCTAGGGAAATCAACTTTTTACAAATTTCTTTCAAAGATACTAGTTATCCTAGTAAAATAAAATATTTCTTTTAAAAATTTAGTTGGCATAGATAGATAATCACAGCATAAGTCTTTCATTTTTTAATTGGGATGTGTATGTGCACATATGTGGGAATGTGTGTTATCTATCCCGCAACAAATTATAAGCTCTATGAAGGGAGTAGCTCATCTTTTCTTCTCTCCTAGTCCCACTTTTACCATATACAGCACATATATCAGCACACAGTGAGTATATAATAAATATTAATTATTTTATGACAGCTGCTTTGCAACAAAATCCAAGAGATGTATACTTTGATCTTGTGTTAAATTGTGTTACAATGGAATGGGAGTGCCATATTAGGATTATAGAAAGCACTATATACTCAGTAATCCTTCTTCTCCAGGTTGCACTTCCAACTTTCTCTACCCTACCGAAGAAATGTCTTCACTCTAGAAGATCACTCCATCCCTGGACTTCTCACAGCGAAAGTAACTCTCTGACCCTGCAGCCTCTCTCTCTGATTGGTTGGTTCTTCTCAGAACTTCCATTTTTCCATTTTAAGGAGGATGCCCAGGCCAGCCATGTTTTCAATTCCTCTCCAGACTGGAATCCTGAATCTCTGGAATTTGTACTCTGCTACCATTCCTAATACCTTCATCTCTCTTTCCCCCATCCCTTCTTCTTTTAATTACTTTTTAATGTATTATACCCCTCAATTAGAATATAAACTCCTTGAGGACAGGGAATGTCTTTCTACTTGAATCTGTGTTCCCTGTACAGAGCCTAGCATAAAGTAAATACTTACTAAATGCTTCTTTAGTTGTTACCTTAAATTTAAAGTTTTCATGTCCTTTGCATATATCATTTGAACCTCACAATGTGCCTGTGAAGTAGAAACTATTACTACCCTGATTTTATAAATAAGGAAGCTGGGGCTTAGAGAGGTTAGTGACTTGTTCACTGTCACACAGCTAGTAAGTGTCTGAAACTAGATTTTAATTCCAAGTCCAGTACTCTAATCACTATGCCACCTAGCTATCTATTGGACCAGAACAGTTTTTAAGGTAAAAACTCTGGAGAAGTCACAGCTTATCACTATTTCTAGACCGTTAGGATTAGGGACTCTGATAGAAATCAACAACACTAGGTATTTGAGAAGTTCTAATTTGAAAGGAAAAAAAATCTCCAGATAAGACCCAGACTTTAATGATTCTGAGACCCACAGATTGTTGGGTGTGCTTATGTACAGAAATATACAAAACTTGTTCCTTCATTTATCATGAAATGGCCCATAGACCTTTTACAATTCTGTTGTCATGGGAGACAGAACTAACACCTGGCTTATAGGCTAACCATGTAATATCAGGATTCTTCTGTTTCTGGTTGTTGCTTGCAATGTGATTTGACTGGCAGTATTGATTGCTGAACCCATGCCATAATGATCTGTGTTATTACAGGATTCTGATGTGATTAAAATGTACTTAGAGCATATTGCCCTAGGGCAGAGTTTCTCAAGGTGTGGGTTCAGGGGGGAATCCTGGGGCAGCCAAGAAATTTAATGATAAATGATCTATGTTTTAGCTGTAGGAAATGTTCAGAATCACCCAGAAAGACAGAACTTAAGAGGCAGGCAGCAGGGTTCCAAATGCAAAGATCACTGGATTGAGGTCCAGACACCTGAATTTAAGTCCTGTTGGGTAACTCTTGTGACCTTGGGCCAGTCATTTGGGCTTCAGTTTTATAAAACAAAAGTATTGAACTAGATGGTCTCTAATAGGGATCCTTTCCAGTTATATTCTATTCTGTACCCTAAACATAGGAGTACTCTGGAGGGCAGATGTCTTGGATTTCATAAGCCTTATCCCTTAATTCTTTTTGAGCTGTAAGGGGTGACTGCAGATCTCAAAGACAGTAGAAACAACCCTGCAGAGTTTCAGGTCATCTCTTTTAAGAAGTGGGCCCACAGAATCTCTCTGTACTCTCAAATAGTGGAATGTTGAGGAACAACCTACAACCTATCAGCTATTTGTTCCCAGGTTCTGGAGTTCATAAAACCATCAAATTAGAGCTGGAAGGGAGCTTGGAGATCCTCCAACTCCCTCATTTTATATGTGATCAAATCCCAAGAGGTTAAGTGATTTACTCAAGGTCATATAGGCCCTGACTCCAGACCCAGCATTCTTTCTATTGTACCACTCTGCCTACTACAGATTTCTTGTTGTTCAGTTGTTTTCAGTCATGTCTGACTCTTTGTTACCCCATTTGGGGTTTTCTTGGCAAAGACACTGGAGTGGTTGCCATTTCCTTCTCCAGCTCCTTTCACATATAAGAAAACTGATGCAAACAGGGTTAAGTGACTTGCCCAGGATTACACAGCTAGTAAGCGTCTGAGGCTAGATTTAAACTCATGGAGATGAGTCTCATTGACCCCTGGTTCAGTGCTCTATCTACTACACCACCTATTTTCCTTACCTTCTTTCTTTCCCTTCCCTTACCATGTAGTTCTTCCCTCTTCATCCACAATCTTCCCTCTCAGTAACAAGGGTTGTAGACTAAGGGCGTTTCCCACCATGGGAAAGTTAGATAAATCTTTAAGAGGGCAAGGACTGTCAGGTGAAAGTAATTTTCAGGCAGGACAATTCAGGACAGGTGGGAAAGGTGTTGAGGGGATCCTTAAGAAGATTGAAAGATGAGAATCATAGGAACACGGATGTAGGGTTGGGAGGAACCTTAGAGGTCAACTAATCCTACTCTCTCAATTTACAAGTGAGGAAACTGAGGCACACAGAAATTAAGTGACTTCCTCAAGGGCACACAGATCATAAGTAACTGGTCATCATTCAAACTCAGGTACCATGGTTTTAAGTTTAGCTCAACAGAGAGGGGTGCAGTGGGTAGAGAATCAGGTCCAGAGTCAGTAAGACCTGAGCTCAAATTCAGTCACAGAGGCATACGAGCTGTGTGACCCTGGGCAAGTCACTTAACCTCTGTCTGCCTGTTTCCTCAACAGTGGAATGGGTATGATAATAGCACCTACCTCTCAGGATTGTTGGGAGGATCCAATGCGATCATAGTTATAAAGTGCTTAGCACAGTGTCTGCCACGTAGCAGGCACTTGATAAATACTTGTTTTCTTTCTTTTTTTGACTGAACTAGCTACATTAAACTATATTAATGTTTGTGAAATATATAAATATATATGGAAATATAATGTTGTATATTATATTACACTAGTTATAGTATATATATATATATATATATATATATATATATATATATATATACAAAATATATAAAAAGCCACATGGCAGAGTGCATGGAGGTTGTGTGGGCTCTAGAGGAACACGAGCCATACTGTTGGAAAGAAATTGTCATCTATGAAAGTGTTTCTTCATCACAATGGGAGAAAAATTGAGGATCTAGCACCAGAGAGGCTTCTGTTGCCTAGCCCTATCTCCTCTCCTCACTGCATTTTTCTCACTAGACTCTTCCTATCCACCAAGCAGAGGGCAATTCAATCCAAGGTATTGCCACCTCCTTCCCACTATTTGACCCCTGTTAAATATTCTAGGTAAAAGTATCACTGCATTCTCTTGCCATTTAATTCAGGTGTGACATGGACCCATGCAATGGACCTGACACCTTCAGCTATTTCATAGCTTAGGGAAGATGATAAACCTTATACATATAACAAGTCCTTAGAAGAGCTACAGCATGAGACCTTAGGATCTCAGATTAGTCAATTCATTAATCCCAATCATTGAGGTTGGATTTTCTTACTTTTCACAAGATAAATTTACTCCAGTCTATCTCCTGCATACCAGAGTCTGACAATGCAACTTTCAAAAAGAAAAGTATATTTTATTGGCACTATCCAAAACAAAACTAAATCTGAGACTATATTCCCAAAAGAATAGGTCCTAGACTTGCTATGATTTAGGAAGACATTAATCCTATGCTTGGGTTACCAATGTTCTTCTAGTGAATATTCGGTTATCTCATTTTCTCCCATGGGTTTAGTTATCACCTCCATGCAGATGATTCTCAAATCTATAAGTCCAATCAGTCAGTTTTAACTTCTTTCCTGAACTCTCATCCCATAACTCTAATAGGTATTTACATTTGTATGTTCTGTAGGCATATCAAATTCAATTCAACCAGAACAGAATTCATTATCTTCCCTCCCCAAAGCCTCACTTCTTCTATACTTCCCTATTCTGTTGAGGGGATAATTATTGTCCCACTTACCCAAATTCAAATTCATAACTTCACTGTTATCTTTCATGCTTAGACATAAATATTATACATATCAAATTGTCAGAAGACACAAAACTGGGAGGGGTGACTAATAAGTATTTACTAGGTGCCTACTATGTGCCAGGCACTATGCTAAGTAAGTACAGGGGCTACAAAGAAAAGTAAAAGTAGGTCTCTCTTCGTGAGGAGCCCGCGGTCTAATGGATGAGACAACATGCAAACAACTATGTACAAATAATAACTGCCTAGGATACATTGGAGATGCTCAAGAGAAGGAAGGCACTAGGATTAAGGGCAATCACGAAAGGCTTTTCATAAAAAAATGGGCTTTTAGCTGGGCCTTGAAGGGAGCCAGGGAAGCAAGAAGGAAGAGATGAAGAGTGTTCTGGGCATGAGGAACAATCAGTGAAAATGCTCGGGATCTGGAGTGTGAGGAACAGTAAGGAGGCCAGTGGCATTGGGCTGCAGAAGACCTGGAGTAAGGTAGAAGAAAACTGAAAAAGCAGGAGAGGGGTTAGGTTGTAAAAGACGATCAGGATTCAGAAAGATTTTAGGCTAGAATGTTGGACTTGATCTCATGAGGTCAGATTCAACTGGGATGAATGCAAAGCATTACAACTTGGGTTCAATTACACAGGTACAAGAAGGGGGGAAAAGGCTAGATGGGAGTTCCTCTGAAAAATATCAGAGGGTTTTAGTGGCCTGGAAACTCAATATGAGTCATGTGTGATACAGCAACAAAAAAAAAGCCAATGGAGTCTTGGATTCCATTAAAAGATGCATAGCACCACCCTAGGCACTCGACAATCCTACTTCACTGCATGAGTCAGACTTCCTGAAGAGCACTGTGTTCAGTGACGGTGCCACATTTGAGGGTGGAGGTTGATAAGCTAGACAGTGTCCAGAGGAGGGCATCCAGGATAACGAGGGGTCTTGAGATAATGCCGTATGAGGATTGCTTGAAAGAAACGGGGATGTTTAGATTGGAGAAGGGAAGACTTATGGGGAGTCATGGTGACTATCTTCAAGTATCTCAAGGACTTTCATGTGGAAGAATTCTGCTTGGACTCAGGGGACAGAACTGGGAGCGATCGGTGGAAGATGCAAAAGAGGCATATTTAGGGTTGATGTAAAGAAAACTTCTTAACAATTAGAGCAGCCCAAAAGTAGAATGGTCTGTCCTTGAGGTAGTGATTCAACCTCCCCTTCTTTCTCCCTATATACACACACATACTTTTAATACATCAAGTAAATGATGAGGGACCAGTAAGTGGATAGATTACATTGGGGATTCTTGTTCATGTATGTGTTAGATAGGCCACTAACACCCCATGATACTTTTCAGAGGACTGCCATCTAGCCTTTCTTTTCCCCTTCTTGTATCTGTGTAGTTGAATCCAAGTTGCAAGGCTTTGCATTTATCCCAGTTGAATTTGACCTCATGAGATCAAGTCTAATATACTAGGCTAAAATTTTTTGAATCCTGAATGAAAACCTTTCACAACCTGATCCCCACCACCCACCCCCCACCTCTCTGGTCTTCTTATACCTTACTCCAGGCATTTTGCAGCCCAGTGACACTGAACTCCTTTCTGCTCTTTACAATCCTTTTCTGTGTCACAGACTTCATTGGCAGTGCCTGGTGATGACTATGAACTCTTTCCCGAAATAATGTTTTTAAATGCATAAAATAAGATGCATAAGATTGCAAGGAAACTGATCACACTGAAATACAACTATCAAAATTTTTTTTTAAAAAAGAGTAAGTTCACACACCCCAGGTTAAGAACCCAATGAATTCCCTTTCAGTTCTGAGGTGCTGTGATACTTTTCTCTTGCTGGGCCTTTCATATGCAATTAGTTAGCAAGTCATGTTGATTCTACTTTCACCAAATCTCTTGAATCTGGCCCTTTCTCTCCACTTACACAGCCATCACCCTAGGTCAGCCCTTCATCATTTCATCTCTTTGATCATTGTAATAGCCTCCTAAATGGTCACTATCTTCAGTCTTTTCCCTTGGCTACCAAAATTGTCTTCCTAAGGCACAAGTCTGATCATGTCAATGCTCTATCGAAGGCTTTCAGGGATGACCTATTGTCTCTAGGTTAAAATTGCACCTCTAGCCTGGCATTCAGGGTCTTCCATGGTCTGATTTTATACTTTTCAAGCCTTGATTCATGTTCCTTGCCTTCATGCACTCCATGTTTCAAACTATACTACTTGTAATTTCTATCTCCCTCTCCTGTGCATTCAAATAAGGGATCTCCTATGATTAAAAAATACTCCCTCATCTCTTTGGCCTGATGGAATCTTTATCTTTCTCCAAAGGCTTGGCATTTGCGCCAAATTTTTCACAAAGACTTCCCTGATTGCTAGTGCTCTTTATGACCTCAAATTACCTTGTGATGTATATGTATGTATGTATGTATGTATGTATGTATGTATGTATGTATCTATCTATCTATCTATCTATATATATATGTATGTGCATGTGTGTGTATGCATGTATATGTATGTGTATACATGTATGTATATTTGCATATATGCCTATGTGTATGTGTACATACATACACATACATACAGATATATATATATGTGTATATATATGAATCTAAATATTTTATCTCCCAAAAGAATAAAAGCTCCTTGAGGGCAGCTATTTTTTTCCACATGTCTCTTTCTATCCCTAGTACCTAGTAGAATGCCTTGCACGTGGAAGATATTTAATGGCATTGAACAGAAAAAGCCATACCTTTGTTGACCATTACCTTTATGAGTTACTCTGATTGCTCAGGCAAAGTACTTATTCAGTTATGGAAGAATATCTGTAGACTTACTGGGCAGCCAGACTGCTTGGAGATAGCTTTTCTTCACCATCCTCCTTCCAACGAGATGTTGCATTGCCTGGTCCATCTGAAATAATAACACTGATATTGACTGCACTTTAAAATTTTTTTTAATATTTATTAGCTTTTTTGTTGTTGTTACACTGGCAGTAGAAGCTGTCTGAATCTGTTTTGAATTAATGAAACAAGAATAAAATCTTGAGAGTTTTTTTTCCTAAGGAAATCATGAGACACCTTTGATTTTATGACTGTTAGAAACATTTATAGAAAAACACACATATGCATACTAAACAAACTTGCCTTGAAGATCAAAGCTTCATATTTCTAACAAATTCTAGTTTCACTCTAGAGTCAAAGAATCTATTCTCTCTTAGGCCTAGAAACATAAGTGGCTATTGTATAATAAAAGTAAGATCAAATGGGGTAACTCAGCATTTGGGGTTCTGCCCTGAAGATGTTCTTCCTTCAGCTGCACCCAGTTCTGCTTAGGTGCCCACAGACATTACTGTCTGTTGCTTCACAACATCTCTGACCTTTCCTAAACACAATCCCTGATCTATTCTGAATGCAGCTGAAAATGCAAATTGGGCAATGTTAGCAGATCTGTCTTGACTGGCCTCAAATATCATCATGATGCATTGGGAAAGAGGTCGGGCTGATGCAAATCATATTGGATGTTGAAAGATTTAATCCCACACCTTGCATTAGCCCTAGCAGCTAAATGTGTTACTAATTCAACTTCCTGTGGAAAGTGATATTGTAAAAAGCATAAATACACAATAGCATTATATCAACATTAAAAATGAAAATGTTCTCAATGGTCACACCATAAATAAAAGCCGTGCATTACTTTGATGCTTTTATCTATCCCATTTGGTGAAATGATATCACTGTGCTTCTCCTCATTCCAATCACCTACTATTGAGATGCTCTTCATTCTTTATAAAGAAACTAATACATCTCAGTGATTGCAGCTTTTAAGTTCAACCTAATCTCTTTCAATAGGATGTCTTATTACTGGCTTTAATAGCTCTTT
The DNA here is from genome assembly GCF_011100635.1 of Trichosurus vulpecula. Lineage (NCBI taxonomy): Eukaryota > Metazoa > Chordata > Mammalia > Diprotodontia > Phalangeridae > Trichosurus > Trichosurus vulpecula. The sequence continues at coordinate 285,715,223 of NC_050576.1, read as the reverse complement.
TGTTTTCTCCAGTTAATATATTCTAAAATTGCCTATGAGCTCTTATTGCCACAATATGGTGTTATTGTACATTCTGCCAATCAATATAGCTAGCTTAACTTCTTGTATTAAATAAAAATAGCTCCACAATTTCAAAAGGCTCTGTCTCAAATTCTCATCCTGCCCATGTTTCTGTAGTGCTTGCCTCTGGTATTACTGTTTAGTAACAACTTTGGTTTTCTCTGATCTCCTACTCAGAGTTTAAACCTTCCTGGTCAGGAGGCAAGACTTTCCCAGGCTCTTTTCAAGGCATAGGGAATGATTACTCCATTGCAATAATTAATTCTAAAGATAAAGGAAATATCAATTAAAATTAAAAGTTGGGAATGAGGAGGCTCTCGATAGAAAATTGTCTGTCACAAATGGTAGACATGTTTGAATGTGTGGGGTAGACCAGTGAGCTCTTACAATGCTACTAATAATAATCATAGCTGACATTTATACAGCACTTTAAGATTTGCAAAGATCTTTGCTTGTATATTAGCTTTTATCGCTCTTTCTAGGGTTCCCTCTGGATCTACCACCAGGTTCCCATGTGATGCTAAGAAATTTACTTTGCTTGCGTCTACAAAAGAGTAATGGAATTTCTCTTCCTTGTTCAATTGATAAAATGAATAACTAGGAGAAATGATTTTTTAACATATGAATATTGGCCCCGACCCTGATGCCAAGGAGGGAATAAATTGACTTTCTGAAGGCAAATTTGGTCTCTCATCCCTAAGGGAATATAAAATATCTTTGAAGAAATTATGTACTAAATAGATCTTAATGAAGTGCAAAATTTAATGGACCTTTATCAAGTTAGAATTTACTTCTTTTTCACTGGTGGGATCAGACATGTTTGGAAAGAGTATACATAAAAATCTAGCACAGTAATAACCTCCACTGTGTGGGGAAGGGTATGATTGTGGGTTTTTTTTGTTTTGTTTTACTATCTAACAGAAAAATGTCACATTTTGTTAGAAAGCAGACGTCAATGAGTTACCAAGGTAAACTTTGCCCTGAGAATCCCAGCATTACAAATTGCAAATACCAAAAATCTCATTACCTGTATGAGAATTCAAGAACTCAAAAAACCCAAACAACATCAAAAACTATGAAGTGCCCATTTAGATATCTTAACTAAACTTATTTCTTTGATAGTTTTTGCTCCTTTCTGGGTCTATTCAATGATTTCCCTGAAACTTATTAAAGTCTACTATCACAATAAGGAATGTGGCCTGGTTGTTGGTTGGATAAGATTATTCCTTGGGAAAAATTGAGTTATAATATACACATGTACATATACAATACATACATATATATGTTTATATATCTTTTGCTGTCAATCACAACTACTACTTATTTCTTTGGCTTCAAAAGCACTTGAAGAGCTTTTGAGACTTTTGTCCTTCGTGAAATTTCATAACTTTATCACTTTGCTCTATAATTACAAGGTGTGAGTCTGAAGATAAAAGAGAAAAAAATAGTAGGGAGGGAATTGAAGAAGATGCCTGAAACCTTAAAATGCAAATAGAAAGAACACCAGGAAAAATAACTGATAATAGGTTACTGAAGCGGCAGTGACTATTAGACCTAGGCTCTGACAGCTTGGGCTCTTTGCTGATGTTTTTCAAGATCATTAAAAGACACATGATGCCGAAGTAGCTAAACTCTAACACCAATCCTGCCCCCTAGTCATTAATACTATAATCAGACAGAAAGAAAGATTCTACAGAACTAATAAAACTTTTCACTTTAGACTTTCTGCTGGCTTTTTTCCTAATTCCTTTGCTTCCTGTTTTTCATTTGAACAGGATAATAGCTGTGTTCAGGGTTGATAAAGAAAAGTAAGCCTGTTAGAACCATGGAAGAAGTGCTAATATCATTTTCATTGTTGTCTGAAAATTTGAAAAAACCAACTACTACATAATATTTCAAAGTGAGAAATTATACCTATGGAAAAAGTCACATGACAGAGTGAAATTCCTTCATTTGTTCACACAGTAGAAACAAGTGAGAACAAGAATGTTTGTGAAGCAGGAATTCTTTTAATCAAATTCCAAACTCTTTCTCTCTGTCTGTCTGTCTGTGTGCATGTAATATATAATGCTGTCCTATTAAAAAATCCACCAGTAGAGTGCATGGGTTTTGATTTGTTTTCCTACTAGAGATGGTGGATCAGCACTGATTTCCCATCCTTGACTTGGCCCTCTTTAAAACAAAAAGATACACATTCAGAAGGGTGGACAGGGGGTTATTATGTCATTGCTAAAGACCAAACTCCACCTATTGATCAAAGTGTGTGGGGGAGGGAAGAGGGTAAAGGGGGCAGTAACAAAGATAAGTAGAGTTCAGTTGAGTTTAGGCTTTCCTCACCTCAGAAAAAGGCTTAAATTAAATGAGAACTCTCCTAATCACTACCTTCAACACATTGAAGTTTCTTTGCTGAGGTGGAATCCTTGATAGCAACATTTTACATCAAAAAGTACAAATTCATGTACCAATGATGGTCATTTCCATGTTAAACAAAGACCTAACCACCCACAATCTATTTTCCCTTTGTTTCCCATATTCTGAACATTATTTGGGAATAGTGTTCAGCCATACCATAGACAACATACAAACCCAATGCTACATGCTATCAGTTTTTTATTTCATTCAGTCTGAAGCTATAATTGGGCCATACAACAACACACTGACCATAGTAAGATTAAAGTGAAATACCTTGGTCAGAAGAGTCCAGAGTGTAGAGCAGATGCTTAATAGACTTCTGGATGGTCTTGAATCCTTCGTTATTCGTGACATGTGGAGAAACCTTCTGCACTACCAACAGAGCACTAACGAGTTGAAAAACAATTAAACCAGATTGTGTTTCAAGGTTTACAGACAGAAACAAAAGGTTACTCAAGTGGAAAATGGCTGGAGAGTAGGAAATTATTCCTATAACATAACAGACAAGAGGCTGCCTTTGTAATTTAATTACTTGTTTGCCTATTCATGCACAAAATCCCAGCATGGTGTTCTCAAGCCCGAGTGCAGCATGACATTTGAAGAAAACCCACAGCCTCAAAGTAGCATTTGTTTTTTTTAAAAAGGCCAAAAAATGAAGTAAGTAAAGTTCACATTGGTTTGACATTCTGCTGTTAAGATTACAAATGAGAGGGTAGTTAAAACTATTTTTTTTTCTTAAAAGAAACAAGAAAAGATTGGAAATCATGTCCAAGGTTTAATAACAGAATCATAGAATCCCAGATTTTGAGCCAAAAGGGACCTCAGAGGTCATCGAGTCCAACAGTCTTTTGCTCTAAGGTAAGGCCCATGAAAAGAATACTGAGTATTGAAGCATTTAATGACATTTTTAAATGCAATTTTTTTTTTCAAAATGACTCATATTTTAGCCAAAGACCTTCTAACTCATTCATGGTCAGTGAGAATATAGACAAAGAATGTTTAGCTTAAAAGGGACTTTTTTTTCCCCTTCAGACCTGTAATTTCATTGGTGCAAAGAACTCTCAGGTAAGGAAATCCCCTCCACCAAGAATTCTTCTATCTTGATTAGAGCTAAAAATTAAGGGCCTAATTAATTTACAACACTTAGCATGAACCTGTTTCTGCTTCTGCTAGGACTAAAAAGACTATTGACAGGCAAGAAGAACAATTAGCACATTCACACATTGTGATTACGTTTACATTTTCTCTTCCAAAGCAATGGATTGCTTAAGAAAGTTCTTTTCTCCTGATGATAGTAATTTATAAATGAAAATATGTTTGCAGATCTACAGGTATGTTTGCATTTTACAAGTAGTGAGTTTTAAAACACTTATCAAAGAGACAGACATTTAACATTTTGATTTACTTAGAGTGGTAATCAAAACAAAAGGCTTTTATTAAGCGATCACCTTTAGGCAGACAAGCTGAGATTTAAGTTCATACATTTGATGAATTTTCTAATTGTTCTCTGTTGCAGAAACTAACCTGTAATTGGTATATCTTGTGAGATTTGCATATATGCAAATGTTTGTGAATATTTACATATATTTGCATATGTGGATATAATGTGGTGAATATGTATATACATATATTCATTATGTAAGGTTCCTGTCTCTGCCATTATGTAGCTGTTTGACCTTGGGCAAATTCTTCAACTTCTTTGAACCTCAACTTATCTGTTAAATGAGGAAAAGAATGCCTTGCCCTCTCTACTTACAAAATTGTTACAAGGATCAAATATAAGATGCCAATTCCTTGGAAGAAATTGCTCTGAAATAGTTTTATAAATGGTAGAGTTCTGTACAAAAATACATCATTATCAATAGTAATGGTGGTGGCAGATATTATCCAGTTAAGCAACACTTTCATCCCAGTTTCCTAGAAAAAACTGAAGAGCTATTTAAAATCTGAAGGAAGCACTGGACTAACAGGTGGCTCAGATCATGTACAACTCATTTATTTGGGGCGACACTAGGTTTCAGTTACCTTTGAAAAGGGATTTCAAAAGACTTAAAGGAAATAACTCCTAGGTAAAACATTTGTTCTAATAAATGGGGGAAACCATCTATCATAACAGTAAGACAACAGGAAGTGAAAAAACTTGTCTAAAGGCATACACAATAGTCTTAAATCTTAGAAAGAGTCTAAAGCATGAATGAGAATGATCTCTGAACTTTGAATACTTTGATGCTCACTGGTATTAAAGAATTTGATTCTGTAAATTGAGAAGGTACAATTCTAGTCTAAAGTAGCAAAATGCCTATTCTCTGATCCCTATGTATGATTTAATCAGTAGGCAACTAGGTGGTGTAATGGATAGAGAGCACTGGACCTGGAGTTAGGAAGCCCTGAGTTAAGACCTGGACTCAGGCACCAGCAGCTGAGGCAAGTCATGTAATTGACTTGTTTCCTCAACTGTAAAACAGAGGTGACAGTAGCACCCGACTTCCAAGACTGTCGTAAGAATCAAATGAGATAGTATTTACATGAACACTTATCACAATTCATGGCACATAGTAGGTACTATAGAAATGTTTATTCCCCTTTTCAAAGTGCAGAAAGGATTCTAAGTGCCTTGAGTTTATCTTATATTGTTAAGTAGTTCACAGATGGTTGACAATCCAGGAACAGGTTCACTCACTGTGATTTATAATTCTATAGTAAATCTTCATATTGGCCTTTTTTCCCACACCAAGTCCTCTCGGTGCATGTTTGCTCTTTGGGGTATAAAATATTATTCATTTCTCATATTCCAAGGCATGTAGGCAGACTATATATACAATAACATATGTTTTCAAGTGAATGGATCTCATATTCAGTGAGAATGCAGTCATGGAGTGTTAGTTCTAGAAACTATGTCCTCCTCTCCAATATTCCTCCCCTCCATTGCATTTGGTGAAGGGAAAAGCTACCTAAGGAAATCCCTCTAATGATAAAGATTAGTTCCTGTCCTACAACTTACTGTCTCAGAGCAAGAATTGGCAAACTAGGACAAGGCTAAGAATGGTTTTTATATATCTAAATAAAGCTTAAAATATAAATAAATAACTTGCCAACCCCTGTTTTAGAGAATTGCCTAGGAGAAAGTGAGAGGTGTCTTATTTAGACAACTTAGTTTTACTTAGCCAGTAACTCTCAGACATAGGCCTCAACCAGGTCTTTCCAACTCTGTGGTAGCCTTCACATGTCTTTCAACCCAATGTCTTCTAGGACAATCACCTTTACCTTGATCTTTTGATTCATAGAGTTTGACTTCAGAATTCTACCTTAAAATCCAGCTTGTTGGTCCTGCACTGGGATCTCTGTCCATCTTTAGCTCACTCTCTGGCCTGGATGTCAATGTTTTCTTCTCTGAACAAATGAAGACTAAAAAAATCCTTCTCTCTTTGCTCCGCTTCTATTCCCTTCCCTCCCTGCCCCAATGCTTCTCCACAACTAATTATATGGGTGATGATTTGAAACATTTTCTCCCATAAACTATTTTTTCTCCTCTTCATTTATTTAAAGTAGAAATTTCCCTAAAACATCCGTAAGAATAATGTGAAGAAATGAAAGGAAGGGAATGGCACACTCTTGCTAATGTATGTCCAGGCCCAGAATTGTCTTTGACCTTCCCTTGTATAGCTTTCGGGCACTCTCCGTTTTGCTCAATTGTGTCGCAACTGCAACATTACTGAAATCTGATTTGGATGATTTGGGGTTTGGAGCCATTTATCATTGAACAAAACAATCCAGAGGAAATGAGGAAGAGTATTTATGAGGCTCATTTGTGCCTATTACTTGTTCACTAAAGACCAGGACAAGAGCAGTGAGGCCACAAGCCAGGAGATAAATATTGTCAAGCTTGAGGAAAGTGATAGCTCTTTAAGGAACACCTTGCCAGTATAGAAACATTAATTAAAGGAGGCCCAAGTAGAGAAAAATCTTTACAAATTGGGGACAATTAAGTAGCCACTTAAAGAATAACAGTTGTTTAGGACCAGATAAGACAGTCAAATGACCTTTGTTTTTTATAAGCTGCTGCTTTTTCTTTTCTTTAAAAAATTCTGTCATGTGGTAACATATGGCATCTATAACTATTATCCATATAATCCATAAGATTACATAATTACAATAAATAACATTTTCCTATCAATTTTTTTAAAAAAACATAATGCTAATAATGGCTAGCATTTATACAGAATCTTAGGTTTGCAAAGTATATTACAAATATTTTTGTTTGATCCTGACAATAACACTGGATAGGGGGGTAGCTTTCTTATTCCTATTTTACAAATGAGGAAACTGAGCTAGATAGATTGAATTTGGACTTAGGTCTTACTATTGTCTTTCTGACTCCAGGTCCAATGAATGTGCTGCTGTCTGGTTGCCTCACTATAATAAATTCTTTCTACATGTTTTACTCTCTTGGGATAGCGTATAGAGATTTTTCGTTTCTCCACATGAAACTCACATAGGAGGTTTTTTTGTTTGTCTGTTTGTTTTATCTAGACTTATGATTCCATCAGTGTTAGGAAACTTCAAATGTGTACACTCCCTACACTGAAGCAAACCAGCAAGTCTTCTGTAACTTATGATGTTAAAGAATTGGCAGAACCAAGAGGCTGAATGCAGACCGAAGCATACTATTTTCTTTTTTTTTCTTTCTCATGGTTTTTTTCCTTTTGTTCTGATTCTTCTTTCACAAAATGACTAATGTGGAAATATGTTTAATATGATTGCACATATATAGCCTATATCAGGTTGCTTACCATCTTAGGAAGGGAGGAGGGGAGCGGGGTGGGGCAGAAAAATTGAGAACTCAAAATCTTATAAAATTGTGTGTTGAAAACTAAAAATAAATAAATAATTTTTAAAAGAGAAAAAATAAATTTTTAATCTCTTTTTTCTCTTAAAATTTTTTTTAAAAAAAGAATTGGCAGCACCACACAGAGATTAAGTTACTTGCCCCCTGGTCACTCACCCAGTACTCAAACCCAGGTCTTCATTCAGAAACCTACTATCTACTGTCCTAGTGTCTGTCATTCTCTTACACATCAACAACACTGAATATTCATGTGAGAATTCTATCTACTTGGCTTTTTTTTTCCTAAAGCACGAGCTCATTTTCTTAGCTTGACTACTTCTTTCTTACCAATGTGGCTTGGTACAGTGGTCTCAAACTCAAATAGAAATGAGGGGCCACTGAACTATACATAAGCATCTTTGGGGGCTGTATATTGACTTAGAAAACTACAAGTTACCATTATCTATGTTGTATTAAATTTTTATTTCTTTGTTAAATATTTCTCAATTACATTTTAATCTGATTTGGAATGCTGTGGGCTGCGGGCTCCCCAAGGGCTCTGCAACTCACATCTCTGGCATGGGAGATAGAGAGTTGGCCTTGGAGCCTGGATACATGTTGGCTTTGTGTTAAGTTCTCATTTCTCCAGACCACACTCTTAGACCAAAAGTTACAGAGAAAGTGCTAACCTGAACTGGTGGAGGGACTTCCCCCTTGTAGGTTTTTCCCCATACCAATGAAATCACAGGTCTGATTCTCCCTATCCCTTACCCGTTAAAGAATGGATGCACTTTCTTCCTATTAATGCATCTGCTTTTTCACACTGAAAGAAAGAAGACTATAAAATAGAAGAGAAACTGACAAAAACTGTTCAGTACCATATTCTTGGGAAGGCAGACTAATTTTGCAAAGGAATGAAAGGATAGTAATTACATTTCAGACCTTTAAAACTGAATGAACCATGTCATGTACTTGAAAACACCCTGTGAAGAACATTCTGGCACAAGATCTACAGGACATTGTCTAAATCAACCTTCACTCAACTTGCCTCTGTCCTGCCTAATATCTGTGATCACATGGTGTAGGATTATATGCTTGCCATTTTAATGAACTAAATGCCCTTCAGTGGCCTTCATAGGTGACTTCCTCATCGTGTTTCAGTTTCCTATTCTCTTACCTGTTTGCCTTATGGAGGATATCCAATAACTCCTTTAGTTTTGTGTCATCTTGGAGCAAATTGGGGACACTTGAGAGAAACTGCCACAACACAGTTTGGTCCTGTAGTTGTGAAAAGAATGATAGCACTCTGGCTGACTCTTGGAAGACTATCATTTGTTTGTTTGGATCATTTGAGATCTAAAAAAAAGAAAAAGAAAGAATCCCCAAAGGAACAAAGAAGATATTAGGACAGTTTTAATTTTCTTCACTCACTGATGTGGAAAGTGTCAAAAATCTAGAATGTTAAAAAAAACACACACTTCTTTCAGAGCTAACTCCATTCCAAGGGTCTCTCATTTCTTAAAGTCCCAACCCTCTATGATACTTTTACATACAATAGAATTATTTTTTTTCTGTATTTGTAGACTTCAACGTGCTTGCAGTAGCATAGGGTAGGCAAAATTGCTTTCTTCCACCCTATCTTATGGGTACATATTTATTATTATTATCTCCCAAAAGAATTTAAGCTCCTTGAGAGCAGGGGCATTTTGTTTTTCTCAGGATCTAGTATAATGGCTAAAATGCACTTAACAAATCCTTATTGATTTAGTGATCATAAACTTAGGGCTGGACCACTACAGCTATACTGAAAATTACTAAATTGTTGTTAATCTACATCCCTTTAAAAGATTTTTTACTATTTTATTCTACAAAGAATATTAAAAATAGATACAGTGACTGCTAACATCTCTTTGGGATGCATGGAGAAGGGAAAATGATTCCTTAGACATAAGGGAATGGTCTTAAGTATAAAATATCATGTTTAGATCCCTAATTTAGGGCTCAGTTTAAGTGCTACCTCCTACATTAGGCTTCTCCTCAGGTTTTTTCTCCTCCTTCTCCCTTAAGGCATTCTCCACTCCCCCAGCCCTTCCACTCCCTCCCAATCACTTTGAATACACTTTTTATTACTTATCTGGGTGCACAGAATAGAAGGTCTTTGAGGGCAGGGACTGTTTTGGTTTTTCTTTATATACTCAATACCTAGAACAAGGCTTTGTAGATAGTAGGCATTTAATAGATGATAATTGAATTGAATTACTGTTTCTTTGGGAACCACAAGAGAATACTCTTGAAGATAATCTGTAATATTTTTAAGGGGAACATTGACCAGATCCAACTTATGATCCATCAGGGAATGTTACAGCTGAAAGGGACCTTGGAGATCATCTGGTAGCAGATTCCATTTAACAGATGGCCAAACTGAGGATTGTAGAAGTGAAGAAGTGATAAACCACAGAGTGTCAGAGCTGGGACCAGAAACCAGATTTCCTGATTCCAGTTAGTGCTCTTTCTACCACTTTTCAAATTACTTTCCTTATTAATGCCCCATTTCAGGTTATTATGTGTTACTTTTTTTATTGTTGCTACACTTTCATATGTCACACATCCTGAGGTATACTCGTAAAGATCTCAAACACATGTAGACCCCAATCCACACTGAAACAAAGCCTTATCTCATTACACATGGGGCAGGTCTGCCTTAACAGCACTGCAATCTTTTATATTCAATATTGAAATTATGCTAATCTTTCATAAGGGAGGATGTTGCATAAGATGAGACGATTGAGGAAAACACTGAGGAGACACCCCTACAATAGTGAGGTGTAGATATTATGAAAGCAGGGAAACATTCCCATGAGCATTGCAAAACTGATGTAGGTCACCGCTGGCCCCTTAACTCAGAGTGACTCAGTGGCAGAGGCAGAATGAGAAACAGGTGGTTTTGACTCTGCTAGTCAAGCATACGTAACTTACCTGAGACAGCTGGTTTCTTAGTTCTTGGAGAGATGACTCCAAGAGGGTTATGTTGGAAAGACAAAACTGGTTGAAAATATTTTTCCCCAGAGTGTTCCATGAGAAGGTGTCATCCGTTGTGTAGGGTGGATGGTTCTCACAGATTTCTCTTCTTAGGTTTTCTGAAGTTGAATTTTGCTTTAGCAGCTAGAGAAAATGAGACAGCAATAGCAGATCTTTACAAAAGCTGACCTGTCTTAAAAAATGCCAAATTCAAGAAACACCAAATAATTTCACTTAGAATAATATTTTGAATACAATGAGCACATATATGAAGGAATGTGTGTGTGTGTGTGTGTGTGTGTGTGTGAGAGAGAGAGAGAGAGAGAGAGACAGAGAGAGACAGAGACAGACAGACAGAGAGACAGACAGACAGAGAAGAGGAGAGGGGGAGAGAGGAAAGAGGAGAATGGGGGGAGGGAAAAAAGAGAGGGAAGGGAGAAGAGAGAAGGGAAAAGGGGGAGAGAATTTGGGGAAATTCTTGTCACTAATAAAAATACAGAATTTACATAAGTTACATTTAAATAAATTAGTTTTCCTTCTCTGAACTAAATAATCTAAATGTACCACGGAATGAAAAATCTCTGCAAGCAAAGGGAGTTTTCAAGGCATGAAATTTTCTTTCTTTTTTTCTTAGCAGGGAGCCAGAGAGACTCAGGAGGCACACCTACATGTGAGACTGCCTAGGAGATGTTGTTATCTTTGAACTGGACTGAAAAAGGAGGACCCCAAGTATGCGTGTTCTAAGAACTATGTGTTTATTTGCGAATTCTGAATTTTGACTTATTCCTCCTTTGGGATGCTTCATGGATCACAGAATTTTACGGTCAAAAACAACCTTAGTGATTATTTAATCCAACGCTTTCATTTTTCACAGATGAAAATCATGAGTTTCAGAGAAGTTAAGTTTAGTGTGGAAAGACCATGGCATGGCCCTTGGGAGGCTCAGATTCTAGAGCTGTAGGACTGTATCCTCTACCATGAAAGAGCTATGAGACTTTGGACAAAGTCACCTCACTTCTTTGGGATTCAAAGTCTTCATCTGTAAAATGAGAGGTTTTGTCTGGAAGAGCTCTAAGCTCTTTCAGCTCCAATAGTCTAACATTCCAAGTGACTTGTCCAAGACCACACAAGTTAAGTTGGCAAAACCAGAGGTCTCCTGACTCCTGGTCCGGATCTCTTTCTACTCTTCTGCTCTTTCTTCATCATTATGAAAAGCAACAAGGAGCCTAGGAATGTCTGTGAACCAAATCAAAGTGCTTATAATTAACAGATGCTCTTAAGTTAAAAGTTTTGATAATGGAATCCCAAAGGATTCTCATTGCAGGGGCGTCTCTGATGTGCCATTCTTATCAGCCTTAAAATTGGCCACATTCATTGTGATCAATTAAACAACAGAGCATTTGCAGAGGCACATTTTACTTAACTCCTACAATGCTCAAGAATTTAGTGCATGAGCTTGATCAACACAAAATTCATCCATTGTCCTCTCTCTCCTTTGCTGGCTCTAAATATCATAGGAAAAGACAGAACAATTGAGTCCAGAAAGCACTCTGAATGGTGCATTTTCTATGCTTCCATCTATTGACATTTACTTCATACAAATATACACGAACATGTTTTAGGATTATTCATCTGATCATTCCTGGAAGGGCAACAAAAACAATAATGGAGGAAGGGGACAACAGTAGAAGTCAAGATTGTTTGCAAAGGGACTAATTTGGCATCCTGCTTCCTTTACTTTTAACTTTCTCTAGTTTTCACCACATGTGTGGTATAGCAGAAAGACAACTGATCTGGGACTTAAGATAGACCCACATTCAAATCTCACCTGTAATACTGGTTGTGTGACCATGAACAGTCGATTCAACCTCTTAGAGGCTCGATTTCCTCATCTGCGAATGGGACTAATAATAACTATACTGCCTACTTCACACAGTTGGTTAGTGTGAGAATTCAATGCGATAATTTATGGGAAGGCCTTTACAAACCCAAATATACCGCATAAATATCAACTATTATTATGAATTCTTTTATTGGAATTACTGATTTCTTTATTTACTGGACACTACTAGACAAATTCCAAACATATCATCTCATGCAAATTAAGAAAATCTTGGAATTTCATCACTATTGAATAGTCTTATGGTGGGGTTTCGGTCAATTAATAAACAGTTATTAAGTACCTACTCTGTGCCAGGCACAGTGTTAAACACCGAGAATACAAAAAAGAGGCAAAAGATAGCCCTGCCCTCAAGGAACTCACAATCTAATAGCAGAAACAACAAACATATAAACAAATCTTGTACAAACACATAGAACATTTTGAGATGCTATGCCATTTATCTGACTAAAATGCAAGATGGCTTTAGCAGAGGATCAAATGAGACAATATCATTTCCCCCAGCTTACACATTGATCTTCAAGCACCTTGAGACCAGAATGGAGTTGCCATTTTAGGATGATTCTAGGAAAGATTGGATACGTCATAGTATGCCAGGATTGATACCGAGATCTCCGGAGACAGGATTGGACTAAATGACAACAGTCACCTCTCTTTAGAGTGATCATCATTAATATGGGTATTTTGTTCTATAGAAACTTCTGTTGGGGTGGCAGCAAGGCAGGGAATGCCATACTTATTTTGTATTTCAATGTGCCCTTTATGGACCAGCATAAGTATTGCGCTGCTTACACTACATGAAGAATTAGCTTACCCCCATATAAACATATATAAACATATACACCTATATAAACATATACATTTTTGATGGATTTAATTACTAAATAGCATCTAAAGCCAAATACAGGGTATCCCCAAAGTCTTAGTTCACTTTTAAGCTAATAAAATGTAAACTGTTTAAAGTTTAAGAGGTTAAAATCTGCACTAAGACTTTTGGGACACCCGGTATATTGTCCTGTAGTTCAAAGAATAACAATGAATCCCTGCACTATACTTCTGAGCAGTAGGTAGGACAACCATTATTACTCTCATTTTATGGATGACTAAACTTGGGTTTAAAAAAGTGAAGTGACTGGCTAAAAGTTACAGAGATGGTGTCAGAGATAAAGTTGAAACCCATGTCTTTTTTTTTTACTCCAATCATGGCATTCCTCCTAAAAATTAATAATAATAGATATTTATTTAGTGCTTTAAGGTTTGTAAATATGATTTACATACATCATCTCATTTGTGCTTCACTACAACCTAATATTATTTTCTCCATTCTACAGATACTGAAACTGAGGCTCGGAGTGGTAAAAGGTGGTGATAGAGTGCTGTATTTGGAGTCAGGAAGACCTAGGTTCAAATCCTACCTGGGACACTTGATAGCTATGTGACCCTGGAAAAGTCACTTACTATCTCGGGGTCTCAGTTTCCTCATCTCTAATATGAGGGGGTTGGACTTCACAGCCTCTAAGAGTCACTTCCAGGTCTAAACTGATGATCCTAAATGGCTTGCCCGTGATTACACAATTAGTTAGGGTCAAAGTTAAGATTTTAATCTAGGTATTCCTGGCTCTAAATATAGGATTTCCTTAATGATGCCATACTACCTCAGATACAACTCTGTTATTAAATGCATTTCCTCTTACTTAAATTAGCATTAAATTTATTATACATCTGGACCTTGTAGCAAAAATGCCATAGAGCTAATTGTATGGACAGTTTGAACCACACTTTTAGAAAAAAAGCAACATTGTTTTTGGTCCTGATGGAAGGTTTCCTTGTTTTTGAATGTCCAAAGCTGGTATTTTCTTTATATCTGAAGTCCCCAAAGTTATATCTATCATCTTGCAGTTTGGGAAACTTAAAAGTAAACAGATGCACATAAAAGATTAGCAGTAGAAATTCTACAGGTAAGATTTCCAGAAGATGTTATTAAGGATAGAACATTTCCCTCTTTGGGGAAAGATTTGCAGCAAGAATCTGCCACTCTCATTTTTCCAGAGGCAACACTGTAGATGAGTCAGCAGGTTTGGTGTACTATTTTAGCCTGGTTTTCTTTTCTTTCCCTCTTTAAGGGATTAGAGGATCGTATCTTATGACACCCTCCCTCTTGCCAGGGGACCAAAAAATGAACTAGCAAAAAAGGGAACAAATATAGGAGACTCAAAGGAGTTTGGAATTCTCCAAATTCAGTTTCTCATGAGGAAATATCTCATGAAAATACCATCCTGGCCACTGGCTTCAGAGTGGAAGAATTCTAGAGACTTTAAGGGCCACGTTATCTAGGAAATAAAAGGCTAAAGTCATGTATTGATTATAAAAAAGTTTCCAGGGCTGTATTCTTCCTTCTTCTTCTTCTTCTTCTTCTTCTTCTTCTTCTTCTGCTTCTGCTTCTTCTGCTTCTGCTTCTGCTTCTTCTTCTGTTGGCTTTTTAGGACTTTAATGGACAAATGCACTGAAGGAGGGGAATTTTTACTCAGGAGAAATGGTCCTGAATCATAACCATCGATTGTAATGACTGACATTTAGAGCACATTTTAAGGTTTTCTGAGACCTTTGCATTACTATCTCATTTGAGCCTCACAACAAGCCCCAGAGGTAGGTGAATTTTCATTTTTACCTTCACCTTGCATTAAGCCTTAAGTAATGATGGAAAGTTTTTACTAACTTCATATAGAAATATCCATCCCAAAGTCCTGTATGGGGTGCCTCATTGAACCCCACATCTATTCTCTACAGTTTATTCATTATGGTGTGCATGCCAAAGTTACCTTTTCCAAATCTAGAATCCATGCAAGCATCTGACTGCTGTTGAATATGGGGATGGAATCTGTTACAGTGCTTTCTAAATTAGGTCTTGAGCTGGAAAAGACTGTGAAAATAATGATAGAATTAGTATGCTAAGCAAAAACAATTGGAGAATGGCTATTAACCCATTAGGGATCATAAGCACCTTCATATACCATAGTCATCAAAATCAATGCCTGATATGTGTCTGTCTTAGAAATTTCATCCTGACTCAAAAACCAGCAATGACTACAAGTTTCTGACTGTTTTCCCTCACTCTCAAGCAATCTTTCAGATGTTTTGATTCTAGATTAAATCCTTACACTTCTTTACTGCTATTTTGCCCAATCAATCAAGTTCTATTTATGCCTTCTTTAAAATTTCTAGGTGAATCCCAGTGGATAGAATGCTAGATTCAGGAAGCCCCTAATTCAAATCCAGCCTCCCACACTTAACTTGCTGTGTGGGCAAGTCACTTAACCATTATCTGCTTCTGTTTCCTCATCTGTAAAATGGGGGGAAATACTAGCAACTGCCTCCCAGTTTGCTGTGTGGATAACATGAAATAATATTTGTGAAGTACTGTGTAAATGCTAAGCTATCCTTATGGTTATTATTGCTGTTCTTTTATCCATCATTTTAGACATCTTTCTTAAGACCTGCCAATATACGTGAAATGATGATGATTTTCTTTATAAATATTCAATTAGGAGAATAAAACGTAAAAACCAGAAATTCTTTCCTAAAATGATCCATCATAATTATTTCAATTCAAAGTCAAAGGTTGGCATAATCATCCCAGAATGCAATGCTCTCCCTCCATTAAGTAACATTCAAAGAAGCTCCATGAAGTATGATTTCCACTGTGATACCCGTCCCTAACTTTGTAGAATCCATTCAGTGGGACAGCCTTCATATCTTCATAATGTATATTCATCAAACCAGCCTCTTCTACAAACTAAGGCCTGAGAAATCTCATTTTCACAGCAAAAATACCAACTGTATTTTAAAATGATGTTCTGAGCCATTAATAGCGTATGTGTTTTGAGAGTTTCTTTTTTCTTTCCTTTTTTTAATGTTACTCCAATAGTGATAAGGAATTGATAGATTTACATCTCTTGTCTGATGCCCCTCTTGTAACCATGTCATTCCCTGATGAGATGAAAAGTGCTGTCTGTGGCCATGGAGAAGAGCCCAGATAGTCAGCCCCCATGGCTCATGTAACCCCAGCTTCTTTACATCTGTGTTTCAACAAAGACAGCTAAACAAGCAACCACAGATGAGTACCTGTGTCTGTGTGTTCACCACAGACTAACCTTGACCCCACTATGTGAAAAGAAGGTCTCCCTCTTTCAAAAGGCAGAGTGCCATAGTAAATAGAGCATGAAGCCGGGCGACAAGAATAGTAGAATCTGATAGTGGGAAGGGACTAATACATGATACCCCAAAAGTGGTCATCCAGCCTTTATTTGAATAGCAAAGATTTGGGTTCAAAATTACCTCTTACACATAACCTATGTTGCCCTAGGCTACACACTTAGCCTTTTTGTATCATAAACAATCCCCTAGATCAATGAAGGGTTCTCTATGTTGACAAAAATCACAGATCCATTCATTAATTCATTTATTCATTTATCCCCACCAACATCGCCATGAAATCATTCGGTATCTTAACCATTCAAATATTGTCAGTTCTAAATGACAACAGAAAACAGGCCTGCAATCATAACTATATTCTCAATTTATGAAATTCTACAGTAGACAACCAGTGAAGACACCCTGAGTAATTGTGACAGAGAGGATGAAGTTTCTGATCATTTTGTTTGCAACTATACTCTTATCTCCCAATATTTGAGAGTTCCTCCTGGCCCCTAGGAACTGGCACAATCCCTAATCTGATCTGGTCAAGAGCAATGTGAAGGTTGCCCATGTAATTATTAAGAACTCTGTCAATTGAAGAAGGCTTTGATGTCTATGTATTCTCAAGAGCTTAATATAAGAGCACCCCCCACCCCGCCCAGGCAAATATAAGGAAGCTTCAGTCTCTTTGTACCCTTCTGGGCATTCCATTTCAGTTTGGAAAGTTTAGACTAGAGAATAGACTTTCAAAAGATTAGACCTTCACCTGCTTTGCCAAAAGAACAGAATAGCTTACCCAGTGATGTATTCCTTCTTTCTGGAAATTTAGCACTCCGAGGTGATGAATTACTGTCCTTTCCCAGGCTGGATGACTTTCTCTGGATTTCACTAGAGAGGGATAAGAAAGAATCCTGTAACTTCATACACACTAATTTACCACTGAAGTTACAGCAATGTATCATATAGCAGGTTTCAGGGATGTGATATCACTTTTCCCTCCTCCCTCCCTTAATCTACTCTCCAGAATTTTAACGGATGAACACACCAAGATTTACATGACCAATGTAAAGATTCTTAAAAGGTGAACTTTTATTCATGTGAAATGACCCAGAAGATAGTTAGGAAAAGTTATTTTTACTTTAACCTTGTATTAAGCTCTCAAAAAAGATGAAAGGTTTTATAATGAAATATGAAAGCTTGTATGATAATGTATTCTTTTACTAGAGACTAGACAAAAATATGATTTGAGGGCAGAGGAGGGTACATGAAACCTGTTTATTTCTTTACATGAAAGGAAAAATATCTTTCCATGCGAAGACATTTGAAAGGAGATTTGAATATGGCACAAGATGCATCATTTCTATCACACATCCAAATAAATGCTAAGATGTTTCTTGCAAGTAAGATAAGATAGCATGTTAGTACATTTAGTAAATTCATTTCATATAAATGGTTTTTAAATTTTTACAAGATAATTAAATGCCCAAACAGGATTACTCTACCATAGGGAACAAAAGTAGGACTTGATCAGATCAAGATTTGGGAGAAGATCATCAGATCATAGAGGAGGAGCTGGTAGGGGACCTCAGAACTGGGCTATCTAATCCAACCTTTTCATTTCATAGATGAGAAAACTGACTTGTTCAAGGTCACACAGGTAATCAGCCTCAGAGGCAGGATATGGACCCAGGTACAGTGACTTTGGATCTTTGTAGGAGCCAATCTTTACATAAATACAAGGGCCTGGGGAAAATGATCATTTGGGAGAAAAGAGAAAAACATAAGTATTAAGGAAAATATAGACTTCACCTCTAGATTTGGACAAGTATTGTGTGGCACATGCATGTGTGTGTGTGTGTGTGTGTGTGTGTGTGTGTGTGTGAAGGTTTCTGGTCCATGTTTAATACAGGAGCTTGGCTAAGGTGTATAGAGATTCCATGTCAATAGTGGAGAGGAAAATTTCCTTTAATTCTTCTTGTTATATTTGACTTAATCTTTGAAAATCAGACAAGAATTTTTATACCAGATCTTGGGTGTTTTCTAATTTAGATGATTTCTTCTTAAAATTTGGATCATTTCCTTTCTTTCTGTGCCCACTTCTAAAACACTAAAGAGAAAGTAGCATTTGTTTGCCTTCCTTAATGTTTTTCCTGTCTCTTCCTATAAAGTGTGTTAGGTGCAGCCAAAGTTCTGCATTCATTCATAAGGTATATGTGAATTATTCATGACTAGATACTGCTCCCTAAAGTCCTTGCTCATTCCTTCTGCTGACTGTTTGGGATGGGAAAACTAGGCAAGATTAAAATAAGAACTGACCTAAACCTTTTTCCTTTCCTCAAGTTGAAGTTTTTGAAAGTTTGAGAAACTTGAATTCACTTGGCTATCTATTTTCTCAGTGCTTTTCAGTTTGGATTATTGCAAGAAAGACTAGAAAACTATAAAAATTTTAAATCATAAAAACAGCTGTTCTCATGAGATTTTTCCCAAGAATAAAAACCCAAATTCCTTGAGAGTAGAAATTGTTTCATTCTTTGTATTTATAGCCCCAGTGCCTCGCACATAGTAGGCAATGAATAAATGCTTGTTGATTGATTAAGTAGAATAAAAAACCAAAACACAGTAAGAATGACACAGGCTGAGATGAGCAAAAAAGAGGGTAGGAAAGAAATAGAAACTGAGTAGAAAATAGGATGAGGAGAGGGGAGAGGGGAGTAAGAATAGGGGAAAGAAATCATCATAAGGGACCAAGAAAGCTAATGAAAACACACAAGTTTAGGAAAGACCTTAAGAAGCCGTTTAGTACATCTTTTTACTTCCAGATGGAGTTTAATTAAGCCATCTCAGAGGGAAAAAACAACTCTTTATTCTTTTCTTCAAGATCTACAGGGTAGGGAGCCAGATGTCTTTGGTGGTGAAAAATGGGACTTTATTTGAAATATAATAACATACACATACATACATGTGTGTATACACTATTTCCTCAGAGAATACACACACACACACACACACACACACACACACACACACACACGCACGCTCATTGAAAGGCATTTCCAAAGCATGTTGTAGAGCATCCTTTTTATCTGGCAGGAATCCAGGTCTCCACAACACTTCCCTCTCTTCTCTTCACCACCCCTCCCACTTTCTTCTCCTTCTTCCAGCACCCCTTTATTTGTTGTCTTCCCCAATTAAAATATAAGCTCCTTGAGGGCAAGGATTATCTTGCTTGCATTTCTATCCACAGCACTTAGCACAGTTCCCCCCGGGTATATAAGTATTTATAAGTATTCTCTCTCTCTCTCTCTCTCTCTGTCTCTCTCTCTCTCTCTCTCTCTCTCTCTATCTCTCTCTCTCTCTCTCTCTCTCTCTTTTTCTCTCTCTCTCTTCCCCCACTTCTTCCTCTCTCCCCCTCACTCTGTCCCTCCCTCTCCCTTTTCTCTTTCTCTCTTCTATCTCTATCTAATTTAATCTTATCTATCTATCTATCTATCTATCTATCTCCCCCCCCTTTTTCAATACATACTAATTTCAGGGATGCAGGGATCTCCTGTTGCTTCTTGGCTATATTGCCTTCCCTATCATGTTCCACTTGTGCTTTTTCCTCCAAAGGCATAATCTATTTCCTCTCCTTCCCTCCAACCTCTTCCCTGACCCCATCAAAATTTACATCTTCTCTGCCACAACCTTTCAGGGCTTTGCTAGCTGATTGGCAAGATAATTTTGTAAATTTATTTAGCTAAGGTATTAACTTAACTAAATATAATATACTTTCATGGATCAGTGATAGGATGTGAATACTTTGTTTATAGTGCATTCATGTTTCCTCACCTTGTTTGATTCCTATACCCATCCTTCCATAAATCTGTCTACCCAATACATTGGAGACTTTCTTGTAGGTCTTAATAGGGCAGGGGAACTTGCATCATCTTGGGCTGACTATGTTATCCCTTGTTGTCACTGTGTAACTAGCCCATCTCCTTTTCTTGTCATGCATGTCCTTGATATCTTTTATGTCCTTTTTTTGCTCACAAGTGCAATTGATAAAACGGCCTACTTATACCAAACCATAGACTTTCCTTTTAGTGCCTCATGATTTTGATTCATAGGAAATCATGGTGTTCTGTGATTTATAGACTCATAACATCACCAGGAGAATATTGGTGTTTAAATGATGAGATTTCATACAAGGAAACAACTTGGGATCGTGAACAATACTGAATAATTTCCCATATACAAACCAGCCTATTCTATTCAATTTTTGGCCAGCTCATTGCCCATCTTGTACAAGATATATGTGCTTATCTGTAAACTCAAAGGACTGCCTATTCACTTATATATCATGCCATGATCTTGCATCCAATTTTCCCCCCTTGTAGATTGCTGCATCAATCACTCCTAAGTGGATAAGGATGTCTCATTAAGAAAGCCCTAACATTAGAATTAGAATGAAGAGATTTATCATGATGTCAAATGAAAATAGGAATATGTTTGGAAAACCTCCCCATTCAAAAGGAATCCTTCTTCCATTTGGATCCTGTACATGATATTGTCAATAATACTGTAGAAGACCCCTGGTGAGCATATTTCTCCCCATTTTATGCCTCAATTGATTTTGATAATAGAAAGATCATGAAGCAAAGCTATCTTTGAGGATTGGGTTTATCAAGGAATCTTTTATTATTTTAATATATGTAGGGAAGACATTTTGTCTTAGAAGAGCCTCAAAGGCTAGATTTTCTCTAACAACTCAACTTTTTTGTAATAAAAATAGATAACACAAATATATAAAATGAAAAACCATTCATCTAATGGGGCAATATGAACAATCAGTTATCAAAATAAAAGGAAATTGTCAATAATCATGAAAAATCACTCTGAATCATTAGTAATCAGAGAAATGAAAACTAAAATAATGATGAGAATTTGTGTTACACTCAGCAACTCAGTAAGAGTAACAAAAGATGGAAATAATCAATATTAGAGGGAAAATAGATCCACTAGTATACTATTGGCAGAGTTATCAAGTCATTCAACCATTTTGGGCAAAAAAACAAAAACTTTTGAATGATGTAAGAAAACTTACAAAATTTTTCAGACCCTTTCAACCAGAGTTCCCACTGCTCTCTTGTTATGTATTCCCTGAATGAGTTCAAAATTAGAGAACATAAGATCCTGTATGTATAAAAAATTTATAGTAGCATTTTTATGGTATCAAGTTGAAACAATGACAGTTCCCATCTATTGATGAATTGCTAATCAAATTTAGGTATGTGAAGTTAATGGAATATTATTGTGCCTTAAGAAACTATATGTGAGATGTTCAGAGAAACATGGGGAAATTTGTATGAACTGATGGAGAGTAAAACCAGGAAAATAATATACCCAATGATTATAACAATGTAAGCTAGGGACAGCTAGGTGGCACAACGGATAGAATACTGGGTCTGGAGGCAGGAAGACAGACTCATCTTCCTGAGTTCAAATCAGACACTGACTAGCTGTCTGACTCTGAGCAAGTCACTTAACCACATTTGCCCTCAGTTTCCTCATCTGTAAAATGAGCTGAAGAAGAAAATAGCAAACCGTTCCAGTACTTTGCCAAGAGAAACCCAAATGGGGTCATGAAGACACAACTGAAATAACTGAATGACAATATAACAATGTAAATAAGAAGAAGAACAAAAAAATCATCCAAACCCTAAGTAATTAGAGTATTCAGTCTTGGGACTTCCTTCCCAGATGACTGCCCAGATCAGAGATGATTAGATTGACTAGCTCCCACACACTCCAGCAAAATCCTTCACTTTGCGACAGACCAAATAGCGATTAAAGGAAATACAATGAAAAATTATTACTCTGAACCTCAAAGAAAGGAGAAGAAGGGGTTAACCTCAAGAGTTGGAAGTTAGTACAGAACTCAAGGGAGCCAGAGTGGAACAAAGCTGAACCAAGCTACCTACCCAATGACAGAGCCTGCCCAGAATAATGCTTCTGTTCAGAAACTGGATAATAGAAGAGATGAGTAAATCAAAGAAAATACCTACAAGTAAGAAAAATGATGGCAAATTGACAAATCTCTCAGAAACAAAAAGTGAATGCAAATGTAAGCAGAGACTCAAAGGGAAAATAGATTTTTCATAACAACTACCTGAATATGTCAAAAAAATGAAGCAAGAGAAAAGAAATTGAAAGTGCTAAATGAAATAAAAGCACTAAAAAGTAAAGAATTGAAAGGAATTTAAACATCAAAAAGTGGTAGGTAGACTTTTCCTAAGAAAAGGATTCTCCAAGAACTAGAATAGAAAGAAAAATCGATTACTCAATGAGACACCAAGAAATATTAGAACAACACCCAATCTGTCCTCAGGAAGAAATAATGAATGAGGAATGTTACATACACTATCTGAAGAGGATGCTGTGAGATAGTTTTGTTTGACTCATTCTCTTTTCCCTTCTCTTTCCTTCCCTTCCCTTCCCTTACCTTCCCTTCCCTTCCCTTCCCTTCCCTTCCCTTCCCCTTCCTTCCTTCCTTCCTTCCTTCCTTCCTTCCTTCCTTCCTTCCTTCCTTCCTTCCTTCCTTCCTTCATTTCTTTCTTTCTTCCTTCCTTCCTTCCTTCCTTCCTTTCTTTCTTTCTTTCTTTCTTTCTTTCTTTCTTTCTTTCTTTCTTTCTTTCTTTCTTTCTTTCTTTCTTTCTTCCTTCCTTTCTCCAAAGAACAGTTTACTGAAATGGTAGGGATCAGGGGAAGGGCACATCTGGAAAGAACTATGTTGTAAAAACAAAAGTCATCAATGAAATATTAAAAAGAAATTTTCAAAAGAAACAAGAGCCACAGCCATATATTGCATTTTCTAAACTCCTTCATCCATTGTCTAATTGTAAAAACGTAGTTTATTGTGGGAAATCATCTTCAAAATCCTGCCTCTTCTCTTTTCATCAAGGACATTTTCATCAAAGATACTTTCAATATATGTCTAATTTCTTCTCATAGAAATTTGATAGAAATGAGAAATAAGCACATGGATTAGGAATTGCCCATCTCCTTTCAGCCACTTCAGGGAGGGGGCAGGACAAAAATAGTGAGATATACTGCAAATGTATCCATATGCTACTGTTTCTTTTTCATACCTTTTATACATGTGTTTGAATTTAATTCAATTTAGATGTTTATAGCACACCTACTATGGGCCAGGCATTGTGTTAAGTGCTAAGGATACAAAGGCAAAAAAATGAAACAACCCCAGCCCTCAAAGGTGGAGGGAGACAAATACAACATGAAATACAAGATAAGTTGATAAAGGAGTGAACATTAACAACTTGGGAGTTTGTGGTTCAGGAGGGAGCCCCTGAGTTGAATCCTGACTAAAGATGAGGATGGTGAAAGGCAAAGGTGAAGAGGGAGTATATCCTCAGCAAGGGAAAATAATAACCCTTATGGAGGCAAAGAGACAGAAGATTGAAATGTTGATTTCAGGGAATATAGAGCACCCTAAAGGTGGGAATAATATGAAATAAGAATGGAAAGGTAGGTTGGAGCTAGATTATAGAGGTTTAAATGCATACTGAAGGAAGAATATTTCATCTTAGGAGCAATTGGGAGCCACTGAAGATTTTTTTTAGCAGGAGAGTGACATATTTGCTCTGGGCAATGGAAATTAAAATAAAGTTTACAGATAAGAAAAAATCATATTGTTTCTACCACAGTTTCTAGACATGGTACCCTATTTGGGGCCATAATCACCTTGCTACTTATTGCAACATCATACTATATATTACTGAAATAGCTTCCTGCCCCAAGCCTTTTTCTGTACTAATATGCCATCTTTCTCAGGTTGGGGAACCAGGCCTTCTCTTGCCTGTCTAGGCACTTTCTCATAGTGTCTAAGAGGGTATCCTGTGCACAGCACATCTGAAATAAATGTCTAAGCCTACACAAAAGTCAAGTCATTTTTCCATTTTCACCTGTACGAAGGGAGATTTCCACATCACTTTTCATCCCATCTTTGTATAAAAGATCAAAGGGCTAGAGATTTGACCAAATGCTCTGGTAAAAAACACAAAACAAAACTAAAATGAAATTGATAAATGGGAATCTGAAGGGCAAAACATGAATGACTTTCCCTTTTCTACTTTTGCCTCTTTCACTCTTCTGTAACCACAGTCTCAAGGCTCCCTGGTACTGAAGGCAATGCTGGCCTGGACAAGTATTGAAAAGTCTAGGCCTACTCCTTACCATCCTCAAGGAGACACACAAAGTGAACATTTTAACCACACACTGTTGAAAATATTGGGAACATTGAGATCAGAACAAAAGGTTCAGCGGTCAATGGTCTTATTTCAAGTTCATGCTTACAATTCCACCTGGAATGATGCTATGGGCTTTATATCATACTTACTCATATTTAAATGAGAACTGCACCTGCCTATTGATTTGTGTTTTGGTACTTCACATGAAGGAGGTGATGTATCTACTCACACTTCTAATTAGCCACAGATTCTTTCTCATGATTGATTCCATTGATTACAATTCTTCTTTACAACTGGACTTCTATGTAAAAAAGTTGTGAAGGTATATGTAGAACCCACATTGGATTACATGCTGTCTTTTTTTTTGGCAGAGCAATTGGGCTTAAACTTGCCCATGGTCACACAGCTAGTACATGTGTCAAGTGTCTGAGGCCGGATTTGAACTCAGGTCCTTCTGACTCCAGGGCTGGTGCTCTACTCACTGCACCACCTAGCTGCCCCAGATTACATGCTGTCTTGGGGGAAGAGGGGAGGAGAGGGAGGGAGAGAAAATTTGGAACCCAAATATAGAACTGAGTGTTGTTAACTAAAAATAAAAAATAAATTAACAATTAAAAAAAAAGACGTGTGACAGAAACAAAAGACAGTATGGTACCAGAGCATACCATCATGACCTTCAACAAGGAGATGGAGTTTTACTGAGAATCCTCGGCATTCAAGGGACTCACAAGTTAGCTGACAGATGGAAAACTAATCCACACAAAGTAATGGAGAGACTGGGCAATGTGCCTGTTTACAAAAAAGCCCCACAGATTGGAGGGGGCCCTGTCAAGACTATTTGTTACAACCACCTGTTGTCCATAGAAGAGTTAGATGGACTTTTTTTCAATGGGCAGGTGGAGATAACTAATGGACGCTCACCCAAGAAAAGGCTGAGAAAAAGAGACTGTTCACCAGCAGTACAAAGACTTTCTGACCCAGATATGGATGCTAAAAGTGATGCATCCAGGAGGGAGACTATATATATCATTACGAGGCAGAAAAACTGAACCTAAAAGCAAATCCTTTCCCTTCCCAAAACTACTACAGAGGATACAGATTCAACCCACAGAGCTCGAATATACTGATAGTCAACTTGACACGGCTGCCAGGCCAGGTAGAGACACACAAGTCTACAATGATCATGATGGTCAGCTTCTGCGAACTACTAACTCTGGTACAGGAACAGAGAGATCATTCAGTGACAGGAGAACTAGGTCTATCGGACCAGATTCTAGGCTAAGCTATGATGTTACAGATAAACCTGAGGATGCAATTATAGATGTGTCCAGGCAATGATACTAGAGATTGCCCATGTGAAGTATTCCTTGCATGTAATTGCATGTTTACTGCTGTACATGTTAACTACCTCATGTTTGAGTATGCTTGTTTTTTATTCTGCTGTTATATTTATTTGACTATGTTTTGTGTTACAGCCTTGCTATAGCCTTGTCTGTTTGTTAATGTTTTACATATTCACTATTATTGTTCTTGAGTTGTTTTCGGTCCTGACTCTTTGTGACCTCATTTAGGGGTTTGTCATTTCCTTCTCTAGCTCATTTTACAGATCAGGAAACTGAGGGTAAAAACAGGGTTAAGCGACTTGCTCAGGTTCACACAGCTAGTAAACGTCGAAGGGTATCTGAACTCTGGTTTTCTGACTCCAGGCCTAGCACTCTATTCACTGCACCTATTGCTTCTGGTTAAATTGTATTTTATATAAAGGCCTCTTGATAGTGTCATGGCTGCTGCTGGCTAGCTTTGCTTTGTTAGTGAACCATGATTATTGCATTTGATTGAATGCTTAGTATTATATAGCTATGCATGTACCTCTGAAATGTGCATGTCTTATATATCTTGTATGTTGTCACTGTAGTATCCTCCTAGGTGATGCTCTGAATAGTGCCATGTCTATATCATGTGCTGTTAAAGTGCATTTCTTTTATTTCATTTTCAATGGTACCTAAGATTGTTGACCTGAGATACCAGGAAAGTCATCTTTGTGGTTTTAAGGTACTGATGCTTGTGTTTATAACATATGTTTACAAGTTTGGGACTTGCCCCGGCTGACCTTTGCAAGGGACTGCAAGGATTTTTGTCCCCCAGGAGGAATAATCTGAATTCCAAAGCCCATTGGCATGGGCCTCTCCCCTTATTGGTGAACAATATCCTACACCTGTGTGGGAGGTGAAACAGAGTTAGTGAGAGTGGGAGAGAGGAGAGTTCTTCAGTCTTTGTAAATCTTAAGTCTTCAAGCTTTTTCTGAGTTGCAATCAGGCACTTTAGGCTTCTAGCTTCAAGAAAGAAGATGGCAGATGCCAACCTCACTTCAGGTTGCTAAAGCAGAAGACTGAGTAGAGGCTGACGTGAAAGGAGCTGGCAGTCTCCACCGTGTCCCTATCCTCAGCTTGCTACACTGGAGACTTTGGGAAACTTCCCCTTTCATGAGATCTAGGATTCTCTCTCTTGGTTGAGCTGAATTATCTCACTTCCAGTGGGAGAGCTCCTTCACTCTGTACTGTCTGGTATATATTCTCATATGTATACTTCCTCTGATTTCTGTTTTGCTATTATTTAGATAAATGGATATCTTTGATAATTGCTATGTGTGTTTGTATTGTGGGACTGCTATTTAGCTGGAAGGGGGCAAAGCCTTGGATATAATGTCTGGAGTCCTGCTTCCCCCAATTAATGAAATAACACCTAGAAGTTAGCTTAAATCTGAAAATCACATTCCCTAGCCTAACAATATTTAAAGGAACAGAGAGCCAGAATTCTAGCCTAGTAGCCCTTCTCTCTGACAAGAGCAGAGTGGCCTCTCACCCCAACTCCTTGCTTCCCTTTCCCCTCCTGACAGGAAATAAGTCTCCGTTGGATATGGGTGGGGGGAAAAGAGCCTAAAGAGGTCTATTCTGCTTTTTTTTGAGTCATGTAATGATACCTCCATGCTACATGTTGCTTATAGCCCTCTCAATACTACTTTACATCTTTTAGATTCTAAGTCAAAGATCTGATGTTCCTCGATTCCTGTGTGAATCAGATCGGTCAAGCTTTCTCTGCAGCAAAGTCAATAGGGGCAGAGTGATGATTTTAGTATCTATTGGGTCGGGAATAGTGCCACAATGATGGAAATGCAGCAGCGGATCCATTGGCAGTAAATCCTCTGAGGGGTGGTGGTGGGGAAAGGAATGACTCTTTCTTAAATAACCCCACACTTCTTCTAGATTACTCACAGATTTGTCCTCCCATATGCCAACCACATGAACAATTATAGAGTGTCACACTGTTCTGAGATGTCCCTAAAGTGTGGGGGAGGAAAGACAGGAGAGGTGAGTTTTTTAGGCCAGGATCATCGAGGGTGACAGAAGAAGGGAAAACTTAAAGGTGTGCTTGCTTTCAAAGTAGCAAGGGATATGATATGGGAAGAGAATTATGCTATTTATTAAAAGACAGATCATACCAAAGCTGATGCCCAAAGCAATATGAACTTAATAACAGAAATCTGGTGCCAGGGTAGCAAGGTGCATAAAAACCTTGGCAACTGGCCAGCAAGGAGGGAGTAGAGTGTAATTGTGGCTTCCCAATGAACATGTCATTGAAATGAACATGGTGGATTTCCTTTCACTTCACTGCCAAAGATAATATTCCTTTATTCTTTCTAAAACAGAAAAGAAACAAACGTTTTGCTTTCTAAATGAAGTAACACTGTACTTTGGTTTAGCTCACAAATTCACCCAAGAGAAAGAATTCAGAGGAATGGTTTTAACACAGCAGCTATATGACCCAGCTTTACCGCATGGCTATATAAGGCATAAAAGTTAATAGCATGGTGGGAAATAGCATTAATGCAGTTTTATTGTTGTAGTTAATTTTGTAAATTAAGTTCCAATTACCTGCTACTTCCAGAAAATACTGACTATGCTAGAAGTGGAAAATTGATGCAGAATAACTAACTAGCTCTGGGTTATAGATGTTACTGATAAATTATAGAAGGATGAGTCTAGATCAGGGCTTAATCTCTTTTTGTGTCATGGTCCCCTTTGACAGTCTGGTAAAGCCAATGGACCCCTTTTCAGAATCATGCCTTTAAATAAGTAAAATAAAATGCACAGGATTATGATGGAAACTAATTACATCAAAATATATATTTTAGAAAACTTCGTAGACTCCAAGTTAACAATCTCTGATTTTGAGCAACAAGCATCATTTCAGTTCAATTGAACACTGAAAATCAGCAGAGCTAAATTTAATCTTGGCTCTACAACCTACTCAATAGGTGATATTCTGTGGTTTGAGTTATCTCTTGTAGTACATAGGCAGCTAGGTAACATGGGAGCATTGGGTTGGGATTTGAGAGGACCAGAGTTCAAATCCTATTTACTAACTGCATGACCTAGGGAAATCACTTTACTTCTCTTTCAGCCTCAGTTTCATCATCTCTAAAAATGGGGAAAATAACAGCTCCTGCCTCATAGGGTTGTTGTGAGGATCAAATGAGATATTTATAAAGGTCTTTGAAAACTTTAAAAATGAAATGGATAGATGGGAGGGAAAGGGAGGGATGGGGAGAGAGAGAGAGAGAGAGAGAGAGAGAGAGAGAGAGAGAGAGAGAGAGAGAGGCAGAGACAGACAGAGAGACAGAGAGACAGAGAGGGAGAAACTGTAAAGATGAGCACAATATATCTTCAGTCTTTCCTATAAGTTCCAGTTCTACTTGGCCAACTGCCTGCTCAACATTTCCACCTTGCTTCTGCACTAGTGTCAATATATGCAATACTAAACTGATCTTGCCTCTCCTTCCCTTACCGTTCTATTGATGGCACCTTCATTCTTCCAGTATCAAAACCTTAGAATCATTTTTCACTCTTGTCTCTCCCTCACTACTCCCCCCAACATCCGATCAGTTGCCAAATTCTGCCCATTTTATCTTCACATTCATGACTACCAACCTAGATCAAGATTTTGTCACTTCTTGCTTCAGATATTTTAAAATAATTTTTGGTATCTTTCATTTCGATATCACCTCTACTTCCCATTGTATCACTCCCTTTCCTCCTCCCAGAGAGACATCCCTTGGAACAAAGAACAAAAAGAAAAAGAATAAACACATTCAGCAAAGCTAACAAAAATATGAAAAAGAGGCTGACATATGCAGTATCCTGTGTCCTCTATATCCCTCCCTATGCTTTCCCCCAACAAATTTAATACTTATCTAGACTCTTGTAACAGCTTTCTCATTGTAGAATATAAGTTCTTTAAAGGAAGGGATTACATCACTTTTGCATTTGAATCCCAAGCACCTGGCTCAGTGCCTGGCACAGAGGTGCTTAATAAATACTTATTGATTGATGAATCCATTAAACTAGTCTCCCTGCTTCCAGTCTCTCCCCTTTCCAATTTGTCCTCCAAAATGACCTTCTGACCATGTATTCTTCTCCTCAAAAATCATTAGTAGCTCCCTATTATTCAGCAGTTCTCAAAATGTGAACTGAGGATATGTAGGGGTCCCTAAAACCCTTTCACAGGGTCCACAAAGTCAAAACTATTTTCATAATAACAATAATATGCTATTTGCATATTAAAACACTCTTCCCTTTTCCAACTACCTATTTATATAAGGCCCGATTTTCTTTGTGTTCTTCAACAAAAATAACATATCACAGCAGATTGAATGTAGAAGCAGATATTGGAATCCAATTGTCTTCTATTAAGCTAGACACTAGATATGCAAAAATATGTAAAACAATGCTATTCTCTTATTTTTTTTTTGTTTTGGAGAATATAGTTCTTTTTCATGAAAATATGTCATTTATGTTAATGTATAATGAACTTATTACTTCAAGTGAATAAATATTTTAAAAATTTATCAGTTTTAACTTCTAATATAGTAAATATTTGTAGATAAAACCCACATAAACAAACTTTGGGATCATCAATCATTTTTAAGAGTATAAAGGGGTTCTAGGACCAAAGAGTTTGAGAAAAGCAGCTATTGTCTATTAGATAAAATATAGGTTCCTTACTATGGCATTTGAGGGTCTGTGTGATCTAGCGCCAGCTCACCTTTAGAGCCTTATTTCATAAGGCACTTCATTCCAGCCAAACTGGTCTACCAGCTGTTTTTCCCTCCACGTTATCCTACACTTCCCATCTCCTTAACATCACATGTGCTTTTCCTCTGATGAAACACAAAATCATAGAAACTCTGAGTCAAAAGAAATCCCAGGGACCATCGAGATCAATTCACACCTGAACAAGGATCTCAACGACAACGTACTCAGTGATCGGTCATCCCATCTTTGCTCAATGATCTCCCAAAGGAAAAACCCACTATCTCTCATCTCCTTCTGTAGACATCTTCTTCCTCCTCTTTGTATTGAACTCTTCCTCCTTCAAGCCCCAGATTAGAAAACTTCTAAATGTTATCTCCTGACCTAGATTGATTTCTCTCTCCTTGAATATCCCCAGAGCATTTTATCCAGCTCTCTCCTTTGGCTCATTTATATTATATCTCAAATCCTAATCATGTACTTATGATACATCTCCTATTGAATTATAAAATTCTTGAGGGTTTGTAATCTAATATGTGTTTCTTTTTGTTTTACTTCTCAAGTTCTTGGACAGTGACTTGCACATAGTAGGTATTTAGCAGATACTTATTTGTTGACTGAATCATACTAGAATTGAATTATAAAACTCAAAAGTTTTGTATTGGGTTCAAAATTTCAATATCGCAAGTTCATGTTGGACTAGACTAGACCATATCTCTCCTAAAAAGAGATCTGAGAGTGCTGCTTAATTGCATGTTCAATATGAGTTAGCAATCAGATATGACAGACAAGAAATATAATGTAATCCTAGGCTACATGAGAAGAGCAAAAATATCCAGAAGTAAGGTAATGATAGTCCTGCCTTATTGTGTTCATGGTCAAGTCATAAGTGGATTACTCTGTTCAGCTCTGGTCACCACATTTTACAACAGGAAGAATATTAATAAGCTGAAGCGTGTCCAGGATAGGGCTACCAAGATGACAAGGAGCTTCTACTTCATGTTTTATGAAGACTGATCAGAGGAACTAGTGATGTTAAGCCTAGAAAGAAGACTTTTGAAAGAAGAGGAATAAAATATAATAGCTGGGGTCAACTATCTGAGAGACTGTCACCAGAAGAGGGAGTTGACCGAAAGGGCTAGATGCCTTGGTTGGAAGATAGTTGCAAGTTAAGGCTTGATGAAGAGAAAAATATCCTCACAATTGGAGCTGTCCAAAAAGAGAATGGGCTGCCTCATGACTGGATTCCTCCTCAAGGATTTTCCTGACATCTTCTATCAAGGACTGGATGACTACTTACTTGTCAGGTATATTGTAGAGTGTATTTCGGTTCACTTTTGGGGTCGGAATCTGAGGTCTCTTTGAACATTAAAGTTCTATGAATTGAAGCTGAGAAGTAATTACTGACAAGTAATCTCTCCCACCTCTCCAGGAGACAGGAAGATCTTGAGACCTTTATATAACAGGTGCCATCATTTGAATTGGATGGAAAATTTTGATACTGTGAACTTCAAAGGAGGAAAGATTTCTGAGCAATGGTGGTTACTAGCTGGGGGTCTGGCCCTTTGTCAGTGCATGGTAAAGATTTTATGAGCAGATTTGTGAATGCCAGGTTACAAACTTACTTATTCCTCCCCAAAGGACAAGCTAGGTAGTGTAGTAGATAGAGCACTGGGCCTGGAGTCAGGAAGTCTGACCCCAGAGGTCACTTAACTTTAGTTCCCTCAACTGTAAAATGTGGATAATAACAGCCCTTACATCCCAGGGTTGTAGTGAGGATCAAATGAGATAATATTTGTAAAGGGCTTAGCACAATGCCTGACGCACAGTAGGTATTATATAAATGCTTATTCCCACCCTTCCCCTTTCCTTTCCAAAGGGGAAAACAGAAGAAAAGCCCAGTTCTTTCTTGGCCTGTCTACTGTGATATTTATCTAGTGCTAGTTTAAGTACTAATTAATTTTCTATGCCTAGGAAATTGTAATTGTGTTGAAAGAAGATTTTAAAATGTCAAGCCAAATTAATTTACTATAATAACAAAACCAATACAAAGTAGCATTCCTGTCCCCAAGCCTGTCCCCAGGCATCTTTCGGAACAATTCTAGAGCTGTTCGAACCTAGTGCCATACAATTTACATTGGCTCTGTATTAAAGGAAGCATGTAATATCATATGATAATAATTATGATAAAGAAGTCAGACCCCATGTTACCAAATCTGATTCTAAATGATAATAACCACTCGTTGGCTGTTATAGATATGTCTCTTCCCAGAGATTACTTTTATCTTTACTTCTAATATAATTATCTCAGAATAGATATATAGTCCTATTGGCCCTGGGCAAGTTATTTAATCACTAAATGCCTCCAGGAAACTCTCAAAGACTGTAAGTTACAGAGAGTTATAGATCTGCACCCATGATGGAATGTTCTATTCTGGCAGTTCCTGTATATTTATAGAGTCAAAACTGCAGGCAAAAATAAACAGATAGATAAACAAATGAATGAATGCATCTGTTCAGGATTTTTTAAGTTGTTATTTTATTCAGCATCTTGTTTGTGCCTCTATTACCAAGCTGTTTACTCTTTTTTCATGATTTTCTTGCATCAGTCTCATTTCTTTTCCCAATTTTTCCTCTAATTCACTTATTTGATTTTTAAAATACTTTTTGAGATCTTCCAGAGCTTCAGGACAATTCACATTAATCTTTAAAGCTTTACATTTGATTTCATTGTCTTTATCTGAATTTGTGTTTTGGTCTTCCCTGTCATCATAGTAACTCTCTGTGGTCAGGTTCTTTTGTTGTTGTTGTTTGCTCATTTCTATTTCCTGCTTTACTCATTGCTGTTTCTTGACTTTTAACTTTATGTTAAAGTTGGGTTTTGTTCCTGGGGTGGAAGAGACATTGTCCCAAGCTTCATTTTTTTTTTTTGTGCTGCTATGTTCAGAGATAGTTCTGGGGGTCTGCAAATTTTCAGTTCTTCCAAGGTGGTATGATCTAAAGACAGGTGTGGCCACTGCTCTCCTGGCCTGTGCTCCGATATGTGAGTGACCACAAGTACTCTTTTCTGCCATGGAACTATGGTCAATAATTAGCTCAAATCTTATCTTTTGAAGGAACAGGTCCCTACTCCTGCTAGCACTCTTCTTTGCCCTGGTACCACAACACAGAATCACACATGAGCAAAGTAACAGAGTCCTGTTGCCAGTGTGAGCAAAGGGACCCCTGTAATCTCCTTCTGACCAATTGTCTGACTCCCTTACCATCTGTGAGCTAAGAGCTAGGGGAGACCACCTCTGGAGATTCAGTTACTCCCAAGGCCTGTTGCTGGCTTGCTGTTAAGGCAATCAGTAAATGAAAAGATCTTTCCCACCCATTTGAATAGGCTTAAGGTGGGGCCCCAGGTGCTAAGGGGAGGTGCTAAGACCAGAACCAATTATAGGAGCTTAAGTTCTGGTTGCTCAGATGACTTTTGATGACATCTGAAACTGTATAAAAAGAGAGAACACAGCTTGGAGATTTGAGGCGTGGAGAAGGCAGGAGAATTGGCGGCAACAGTGGCAGCCAAAGCCGAATCCGAAGCAGAAGGAGCTGAAGCAGCAGGCACTGCTGATAGCAGGACTGACCCCAGTGCAGACCAAAGAGTGCTCAGCAAGGGCCTGAGGCCAGTGGGTATTCTTCTTACCAGAGGGGGGAAGCACTAATATGATTTGGCTTAATGTCATAATGTTTTTCTGTAACCTCCTGGTTACTCTTGTGAGTCGGACTTATTAGGCCTGGAAACTTTTGTGCAGGATATCGAATTGGGAACACTGGTCCATGGGTCTGCTACTTTGGAGCTTGAGTAAATGCTTTAATTCCTCTGCCTTCTACTTAGAGAATTCCTTATATCCTGCAGTTCTGAACCATTCAGGCATGTATATGATTTTCTTTGAAATCATGAATTCTGCCTTCATGATATACTTGCCAGGGCTCAGGCTGAGCTGGACTGTGCTCCACTTCCGCCCCTAGTGAGACAGAACTTTCCTGCCCACCTTTTAAATTGTCTTGGGCTAGAAAATTATTTCATCCCGCCCTTGTATTCATTCTGCCTCTCCAGAATTTGTTTCAAGGCATTATTTTAATATTGTTTGGAGAAGAATTAAAGATAGCTCAGGCCAGTCCTACCTTACTCCACCATCTTGGTCAATATTTTCAAATAGGGAAAGTAAATTTTCACCTAATGACTAGATTCTTGGGAATCTTTTCAGAATTGGAAATAATATTGACAATCTCAGAAACCTTCCAGTTAAGCTAAATCTAGATTCCATGTCCTTCATTCTCTGGTGAATTTTACCTTTACTATAGTCATCTTAAGCTCAACACATCTAAAACAGAACTCATTCTCTTTCCTCTCAAACCCTCTCCTCTTCCAAATATTCCTATCATTGTCAAGGGCACCATCACCTTCTCACTCACGGAAGCTGTCAACCCCAGTGTCAACCTCAACTTTGACTCTTCTCTCTTGCTCCTCATGTCCAATCTGTTCCCAAGTCTCTTCATTTCTATATTCATCTCTCTAATACATCCCTTCTTTCCATTCATATAAGCTCACATCACTTTATATCTAGACTACTGCAATAGCCCTGCTTCAAATCTCTCCTCACTCCAGTCTATCTCCCATCCAGTTGCCAAAGTGATCTTGCTAAAGCTCAAATCTAACCATATCACCTCCTACTTAACCAACTCCCTTTACAACCTTGCCTGTTCCCACCTTTCCAGGCATCTTACATTTTATTCCCTTCCATGTACTTTGCAACCTAGGAACACTTGCCTTCTCATTCATTTTTATACATAACAATTCAACTTCTGACTGCATGCATTTTCACTGGCTGTCCCCCACACCTGGAATGTTCTCTCTCCTCACCTCCACCTCCTGGATTCCTTGGCTTTCTTCAATAATTAGCTCAAATTCTATATTTTGCAGGAAGCCTTTGCCCAACAACCTTCCCTCCCCTAACTCCTTATTCTAACCCCTGCCCCCACTATTGTTGCTTTTCATATTACTTTCTATCAACTATATATATGCATGTATGTGTGTATATCTATATGTTTATATATGTATATGCACATATAGGTACATTTACATGCATACACATCTGTGTGTATATGTGTGTATGTGTAAATAGGTACGTATAATACATACATATACATGCATTGCATGTATGTTTATATATGTGTGTATGCACATATATGTACATTTACATGCATATACACATCTGAACGTATATGTATATATTTGTATTGTGTACATACATTCACGTATCTGTATGTGTGTTTATATATGTATGTGTGTATATATACATATATATTATATATAATGTTTTAACATATTCTTTCCAATTAGAATATTAACTCCTTGAGAGCAGATTCGTTGTATCTCTGGTATCTTTGTTGTTACTGGTCCTATTTTTCCTTGAGAGCAGTGTCTCTAGTATCTTTGTATCTCTAGTGCTTATGATGCCTGGCATATAGAAAGCACCTAACAAATGTTTATTGACCAACTGACTACAGTAGTGTGGGAAACACTTGAAAAAAGTAAAAATTTGATACATTTTAACTTTATGACCACAACGGTCATGCATTTGTGCTTCTACTAATATTAGGCTGACTCAGAATGTTCAACTTGAGCAATTAAAAGTGTATTATTCTGGGTCCACTACCTTTTATTAGCTCTCTGTCATCTGAGTGTTGAATTTCATTTCATACATGTTTCATTGCTTTCTTTTGTTGTTTTTTAAATATTTGGTTTTTAAGGAGTGTTACTTCAGGGAAGGGGCAGCTAGGTGGTGCAGTGGATAGAGTACCAAGCCTGGAGTCAGGAAGATCTGAGTTCAAATCTGGATTCAAACATTTACTAGCTGTGTAACCTCAGGCAAGACACTTCTTTGCCTCAGTTTCCTAATCTGTAAAATAAACTGAAAAAAGAAATGGCAAACCACGCCAATATCTTTGTCAAGAAAACCCCAAAAGGCATCACAGAGTCAGACGTGACGGAAAATGACTGAACAACAGCAACAACAACCCTCCAGGGAAACAGGTAAACCTTGTAGCTCTTATAAAGCACACTTCAATGACTGTTAGAGATATTGCAGCAGCTGTTAATATAACGGTTAACCATTTCAAGGCTTGTTTAAGCGTACAATGAAATAGGACCAGTAATAACAAAGCTCAAAGTGTGTTAAAAAATTTAAAATGACATCAAGAATGGACAAACTGTTGCGGCAAAATAACCTAATTAGTTCTTAGAAAACAAAGACCTCTAAATGGACCTGGAAGCTGTAGGGTAGATTGCTAATCCTCTACAATGCAGCATAGGCTTCTCAAAGAAGAACAGGAAAAAGGTAAGTAAAAAAAATTGTTAACCATTGCTATGAAGAAAATATGTTTGTTAGCATCCAGAAAATGCAGAGACTGTAATAGCAAAGATTTTTAAATGGTAATTTTTACTGTTGAGATTCGTTTTTTCATTCAAAGAAGTCCAGGCAAGATCGTAAATTCTGGCCAACTTCACCATGTTATAAACATCTACCACCAGAAATGTTTTGGCAATTAAAAAAAAAGAAACTCTAGTGGACCTGGAGGTCTTGTTCCAAATGAAGGAATAGCAAGCTCTGATAAAAATGTTGATATATAGAGAATCGGACTTGTCTTATAATTATAGAAATTTCCACATAGAGATGAAATATTGCAATAAGATACCTATATCTATGCCTCCAAGTAGCTGAATGTGCTTAAGAAATGTCCTTACCTTTCTCTAAAAAGGGTGCTATCAATTCCTTTTCTGCGGAGTAGGTCCTGTGGTCCATAGGGAGTATCCTTGCATTTGCTATCTGTATCACAGAGTAGGGTTTGCAGAAATGGGAAGAAGCCAGTGCTAGGAAGGTTTCGAGGTGCAAGGTAACCTGAAAACAAATTCATAGTATTTTTAAAAATAGTTTCATTATTTTATCTGGCATGAGAAACGTGCTCTGGAAACTAAAAGCAATACAAAAATAATTTTTTCCCCAAATTTCTTTCTGGAGGTAGGAAAAACCTGTTCCACCCAGTAGTACATCCTTCCACATAAACATTTCCCTTAAAGACAGAGAGATAGAAGGGCTTTTGAGTTATCTGATTTTTTTTAATGTAGCCATTCTTTCTGATGATAGGCAAGTCTATTCTTCACCCCTACCAAATAATTTGAAATCAGCCAACTAGAGTCCACTCTCCCTCTTAGGCACTGTCTGCTTGTGGGGAAATGTGACGCAGGTTTATGGGTATACTGTTATGTTTTAATTATTCCTGATTTTGCCTTCTCTTTGAGGACATTCAGGGAATTGAGGAGATTAGGATGGCAAATGGTTAATTGTGGGAATTGAATAAACCACACTGACTCCATTTCATGACTTAGTTCTGGAGATAGCTCAGTTCCTTTTCTATCCATTATGAATCTAGTCCAATTTTTGACTTTTGAGAAAACATTATTCAATTGTAGGAATTGTATTGTTTGAACCTAGCCCTGTGTGGCTGGGGAACTGGATCACTTTTTCCTGCTGCTTGGAGACCCTTAACCAAAGACCTAGGTTATGCTGACCAGAAACCTGGTCAGATCCAAAGACTGCAAGTTTTCTCACAATTATACATCTCAGGTAACCCATATGTCTTATCTGAAAACTAGCCCATACTGATCAATCAGTTCTTGTTTCCATGTTCTTTTGATTGTTTACAAGCACTCGGGAAGAGTGGAATACCTCAGTTTCTGAATTCAGGGAATTGTACCTATTCATGCTCCTCCTCTCAACTTGGAAAGTCCCTAATTTTTCATCCAATTAGAAATATTACTTAATGTTGTATTATTTCCTTTTAATTAATTAACCTTATTTGATTAATTATTCTTATGTATACATGTCTGTTTCCCTTGTATTAGGGCATTTCATGGTGAGACAGCTAGGTAGTGCTGTGGACAAAGTTCAGTGCCTGGAATCAGGAGATGCGAATTCAAATCCAACTTCAGACACTTAGTAGCATGTAATCCTGGGCAAGTCTCTATACAATTGTTTGATAACAAACATAGGACAGCACCATGACAGTGAAGTTTCAATAGTGCTGGTTTCAGAATTGAGGGAAACATCAGGTTGGTGAGCAAAGTGAAAATTAAAACAAACAAAAACCCCTCTATAAAATTCTTAGAATGATGCTATGGATCTGAAGATGAGTTGTGGAGAGTGTTGCTGAAGGTGTTACTGAAGTCTTTTTTATCTTTGAAGAAAAAAATTAAGACTAGAAGAAGGTAAGAACTGTGCAGCTAAGTGGGGAGTCACATACCAGAAGGGAGAAGAGAAAAAGGAAATCTGATCCAAGTTACGATAAATACATGTGGACATAAAAATTGCTTTAGGTAATAGAAAGTGAAAATTGGATACAAAAGGAAGTGAGATATGGAGAGATCAAGAGGAAAAAGAAAAACCATGAGGGAAAAAATGAAGAATGATATTGATGTGAATGAATGTTATAAAATTCAGTCTCGGAAGCAAGTCCATGTGACCAGATGCCCACATAACCTTTCCCTGATGACCTTAGGCAACCATTGTCTCCTGCTGCCATCAAGCCCAATGCTTCACCCAAACAATTTTGGTGCAAAACTTATTCTTGATTCATAATCAACTTAAATCCAAGCCACAGTGGACCAAAAATAATTCTCTTCTGTGTTTTTCCACCATGACAAAATTCTCTTTTAGGCCAGAAGACAATAGTCCAAGTTCCTGGTCTGTCTCTCACGTTTCCCCTTTATGACAAAATTCTACTATGGTGGAGTGTATATGAGTAAAAGTTCAACATATTTATACTCTTTGTAATGCTTTGTCTGCAGTGGTTACTGGAGCTGTAACAAGGCTTTGGTTTTTAGTGTGCCACTCTCCTCGGGTGTGGTCCTGGGAGGGTAAAAAGAAAAGTGTGTAGTGTCCCCACCTCCCAATACACACTGCTTCCTTCCCACCTGTTTCTAGTTTTCCAGGTGTAAGATGAAGGTACAGCAGAATCACCATCATCACCCCAACCTGGTGCCTGAAAAGTGGATGGCTATAGAAGGGCCTGGGAGCTCAGGAAGAACATATGACAGCAAGAAGACAGGTAAGAAATATTAGGTCAAGGAAAGCAGTGATGAGTAGAGCACCAAGGAAAAGGCAGGGACCGTAGATTTGTGGCAGGTCCAGGCAGGCACTGCTCACAATTAATAGGGAGCGTCTTAAGAAAACTTGCTCCAAGTGAGTAAGCAGCCCTAAAATATTCCTTGACATATGTAAGGATAGGCATTCCTCTTTTTCAGAAATCCAAACTTATGGACTGGATCATAGGACCCAAGAGCTAAAAGGACCATCAGAAGCCATCTAGTCCAACACTATCATTTTAGAGAGAAATACCATCATTATTTTTCAGTGGGTGATTATTCTACTATAAATAGCGTCTTTGGTCACCAAAGAAATTTTCTCAGTGTTCCCTTAAAAAACAAGATTCCCTGGTGCCTCTGAAATGCCATCAAATTGACCAAAATATGATTTCCAGAGAACTTTTCAGGAATACAACTGCTGCATAGAAGGTGGTCCAGCTTATGCTGGATTAATGTACCAATATGGAGATAAGGGAAAGTTCAAAGGTTTCATACAGTTTCTAAAAAAGTCAACCTATATTCATGTAAAAAGTCAGGCAAATCCCCACGAAACTCCTGAATTTGAAGCTGAATTTGAAGTCAGAGGCCTTAGGTTCTTATCCTGGTTCTGCCATTTAAAGAACTAAATCTATGTTCCTATGATCTTGTCACCTCAGCCCAATACCACATCATGCATTTAGACCTGGAAAGGTCTATGGGGGCTACCTAGCCTCATACCTCCAGTTATACACAGGAGGAAACTGAGATGCATATGGCTTATATGACTTGCTCAGGGTCACAAATATAGTTAAGTAATTGAGGTAGGATTTGAATCTGGATCATCTGATTCTCTATTCAGCAATCTTTCCACGATATCCAATGAGATAACAAATGTAAAGCAGTTTGCAATATAGAAATGCTACCTATTTATTATTATTAATTATTATTATCATTCTGACTCCAACATCTAGTAACTTCCTATTTTAACTAATTGTTTTTACTCAATTAGGTGCTAAGGGAAGGTAGGTGGTGCAGTGGCTAGAGTACCAGGCCTGGATTTAGGAAGATCTGAGTTCAAATCCAGCCTTGGATTTTACTGTGTGACCCTAGGCAAGTCATGTAACCCCTATTTGCCTCAACTCATCTCTAAAATGGGGACAAATTGGAAAAAGAAATGGCAAACTGCTCCAGTCTCTTTGCCTAGAAAACCCCATAGACAAACTTCATGGGGTCCCATAGAGTCAGAAACAACTGAGCAACTGAACAACAGCAAATTGGGTACTAAGTTCAGCACACTAAAGAAATATTTTGAGTTCTATTATTAAATTATACCAATCTAGTGCCCTGCAACAAAGGCCAGTAACGCCATCCAAGTTATAAAATCTGTACTCACTCAGAAAAGTTCACAAAGTTATTAAGGAAATTCTGTTGCACTCTGAGGCAATCTGACTGTGTTGGGACTTGGGCCATGATGTTGTAGGTGCTCTCACAAAGTATATAACTATTTCAAAGGTGCCTGCACTGTTAGAATTCTCTTTATGGCTTAAAACAAAAGCTAACTAAATCATATGAGTGGCCACTCCAGAGACGTGAACTGGTGTTCAGAGCACCACAGAGAGCAATGATCATGCCAGCCATCACCTTACTCCTCCCCTCAAGAGTACCAAACATGTCATGAATCTTGGTAATCCTACAGGTAAAATTCACACTCCTATAACTATCACTGACAACAAAATTAACACTTCACATTTCCCTCAGCAAAAGGGAAAATGGAGTTTCTCGTGCTGTTGCTTTTTTTCTAAGGTTTTGACATAGTGAGACCATGTGTAGACTTTCAGGAACATCTGATTCTGGCTTTAAGTTATCTCTTAATGCCTGTAGGCCTGAAATACTAGACTTCCAAGTGATACAATGAAGGAAAGAGAAAAGAATACCCCTACACATGCTCCCAAAGTATCCTCCTGGACAACACTCAATACAGTCCAATATTATCTCAGGACTTGAGCCAAACCAAACTATAAACCATGAACTGGAACAAACTGTATTAATTTGATGAATGGCAAATTAAACTAAACTAAAATATTAGATTTTTTTCTTTGCTTAGCCTGAACTAAACCAGTTCTTATTGAAAACAGGATTCAGTTCGAGGTCAACCATTTTAAAAATTTTAAGTACTTGGTAGATAATTGAGAAACCAAGAAACATAATTGCACAGTCAATCCTCAACATTTGTGTGTTTAAGTTTCATGACTTCAAGCCCTAGCCTGATTTTATTAGAACTTGCATTTTCACTTTTGCATTGGCAATTGCACACATTCGCAGCTTTGGGCAGTAAAGAAAAAAGTGATAGGTACAATGAAGACAAGTTTGTGGAGTGGTTGGTATCCTACTAGGTGTTTCCCTGGTTTTATTGGCCCTACCATTTTAGAGTAAAGACCTTCCCATACTTTCAGTGCGTATTTTCATTGTTTGCCTTCTTTCAAACTCAAATTTTGTATTGCAGTTAGGTATCCAAAGCATAGTGTAATGTAAGTCCTTTGGGCTCTGAGGTGATGTCAAGACCTCACCAGTCTTGGCATCTTTTTACAGTAGTGACTAAAGTTCCAGTAACCTTTCCCCTTGGTTTTCAGAAGATGGCCAACATACAGAGATTTATAGCAGTAGAATATAAGAGTACGATGCTCTCATACCATCATCTGACACAGTGGAAGGTAAGATTCAGGTTAAAAAAATGTTTTAATTTTAAGAATTTTATTTTGCTATATAGTATTTCTGGTACTGTAGATTTCATGTGAATATTGTCTGAAATCAATGTTTTTTTAATTGAGATGTTAGCACAAAGGGTCACAGAATTCTAGGGAATTTTTAGGGAGAAAAAAGTTTTGCATATTACCAATTTTATTTTCTGTGCTGTGTTTCATGGGTTATATCATGGTAAAATGTGTCATGAAAAGTACATATTATCAGAATTAATGTTTTGTTACAAAGAATTGTATGCATAAAAGTGTATTTTTGGCAATTTCCAGCAAAATATTACAATTTTTGGTAGTTGCAGGAACTTAACCCCATATTTCCCATAGGTTCAATGTATCAACATTCACATTTTTGGCTTTCCTGCCATATTCTAGGAATGTTACCCCTGTGAAAGTTGAGGATTGACTGTATTTCCTTAGAAGGGATGACTGGGATAGTGAGATAGTGAATATGACTGTGGAGTCCTGACTGTGAAAAGGCCTTTGCCCAACATGATATCAGCAATAGAGTACACTAAAGGTGACTTTTTGGGAGGGTTAAGGGAATTTCTGGGGTGGATAGGATAAGGAGGGGTGGGGGAAGGGGAGAACTGAAAGATTAGGGGACTAATCTCAGTTGCTCTTCATTTCCTCATCTCTTACCCTCCTTTTTTCCTCCTATTCTTTTTCTCTTTCTCTTCTTCTCTGAACTCGATATATGCTTACAGATTCCCCTTTATTTTATCTACCTCTCTCCTCATCTTTCTCTTTCCTATCCATTTATTTCTTCTCTATCTTCTTCGCTGGTTCTTCCTATATGTCATGCCCACTAACCCATGGTGTTTCCCAAGAGTCTGCCATTTTTAGGACTAATTTCTATACTATCTCCCTTGGTGATCTCCTCTGTGCTATGGATTTAATCATCATTTCTATGAGGATGATTCCCACAGCTATATGTACAGTGTCTGGAACAGACATGATATTTAATAAATGCTTGTTAACTACATGAGTGATTGAAATAGGTGGAGTTAAGTTTCAGACTCAATCAAATAGAGACTTTTCTATCCTTATGCTTT
This sequence comes from Trichosurus vulpecula, assembly GCF_011100635.1. Classification (NCBI taxonomy): domain Eukaryota; kingdom Metazoa; phylum Chordata; class Mammalia; order Diprotodontia; family Phalangeridae; genus Trichosurus; species Trichosurus vulpecula. The sequence goes on along the minus strand of NC_050576.1, from coordinate 285,671,505 downwards.
ACTGTTTCCACTATCAAGATAAGATATGAATAACTTTATATAGCAGATCCTGACAATATTTGTCTATTTACGTAATTCAGAAAAGAATTTTCCACAGCTTCAGGAATTAATGAAAAATAAAACAGCATTGGCTAGATCTACAATATATGCAAACTGGTATTATGGGGCAACATGTCAATTGAGTTCCGTTTAACTACTTTACTGTCTTGTACCCCTTTTGTAATTATCGTTAAAGACTGATTGAGTGGATAATGGGATAGAGGGCCAGGCCTGGAGTCAGGAAGACTCACCTTCCTGAGTTCAGATCCATGAATTAGGTTTAAGTGAGGCAAAGTTGCACAAAGTTGTCAGCCTCACTCTTTCTTCCAGAGTCATCAAAGTCCAGTGGCAAGACAAAAGTCAAGATGACCGGCAGTGGTCAAGGATGCAGGGGATGACTTTGACTTAAGGATTACAGTTACATTGGTGGAGAAGCATTGGTGTGATTGTAGATCTTTGAAGGATTGGAATATTCTCACTCGTAACATTTTTAAATGGCTTCAGCTTTTCAAAGCAAATATAATTCTGTTCTGTATAATGCATAATGGTGGGGCCACTTACTTTTTATGTTGTCAATAATAATAGTTTACATTTATACATATACATACATATATACATACATATACATATATACATATACATATATATACATACATGTGTGTGTATACACACACACACACACACACACACACAAAACGTCCCCAAAATTTCAGCACAATTTTAAGCTTTAGCAGCTATACTCTACCAGCTATGCACACTGCTAATAAGTGTCTGAGGCCAGATTTGAGCTCCCTGACTTCAGGCCTTCCACTCTCTCCACTGCACCCCCTAGCTGCCCATGTTGGTCTATACGAGCTGCTGTCTTACAGTAAGACTAAACCTGTACTGATATTTTTGGAGACATCCTGTATTATCTTGTGAAATCTTCGAAACAAGTTACTGAAGTAGGTACCGCAAGTAATTTTATTGCCATTTCATGGAGAAGGAAACCAAGACACTTGCTCTTGGTCACACCAGCTAATGAGTATCAGAGAAGGGATCTGATTTGACAACAAGGCCTTCGACCACCCTGGCTACTACTACACCACGCTGCGGGTACTCTAGATAAACATACTGAACAGAAATGGAGGCAGGGAGATTCACTTCCTCTCGATTGCTGTTTGTGACTCAAGTTCATCACGTGGATAGAACACGTCCTGGCTGAGAGTTTAAAGAGTTGGCTCCACGTCTCACTTTGCTGCTGATTCACTAAATGAAGCTGACAAATCATTTAACCTCCCTGTGTCTATATTTCTGCATCTATAAAATTAAGCATGATATCACTTGCCACCTCATAGGAAATTATGAAGATTAATGAGATGATGCTTGTAAAAAAACACTATGAACTCTGAAGAAACAAGGCCCAATAGAAATGTGAATTATTAGTGCTAATCAGACACTTTATTTCATCATTTGTCTTGTTTACCACTCAGTAGCCAAGGGTTGGATAGTCTTCTTAGTGTCTCTTCTATGTGACTGTACCCAACGAATACTTAAAAGTAGCATGTTATCTGTTTTTCTCCCGGGTAATTCATAATTAGCACCTGCATAACTATTATAGACCTTCAATTTTTGGTGTGTACTCTGGGTGTGGTGATGTGACACATTCTAACTAATTCTTTGCAGGCAAGTCTTGCTTCATGGCACAGGTACCAAAAAGTGGACTTCCTTGGCTTACGGTAGGGACGAGGCCCTGGGGCGAATCTTTAAAACAGTGGATCAGAAGGTCCTAGTTTCCAAACACTTACTCCCTCTATATGCGCATGTGTGGAATGGTAACCAAATGTAAGGAACACAATCATGCCTCACTCCACTTAGAGAAAGTCCTCTGATCAAATTTACATTTTGGCTAAATGTAGGCTCCTTGAAGAAAAGAAGTATATTTTTGTTTTGTCTTCAAATCCCTAATGCCTAATGCAATGCTTGCCACACAGTAAGTATTTCATGAATGATTGTTGGCTTAGATTGGATTTTAAAATTTCCATTCCATAGAATCACAGGCAATATAGCATAATGGGCAGAGAGTGGGCATTGAAGCCAGGAAGAGCTAGGTCTGACGTGTACTTGCTGAATGACTCTGAGAAAGTTACTCAACCCCTCAGTGCCCTAGGCAACTCTAAGACTGTAAGTGGGAGAGAAGGAAGGAAGGAAGGAAACAACTATTCACTATGTGCCAGGCACTGTGCCAAGTGATTTACATATATCTTACTCAATCCTAAAAACAACTCTGGGATGTAGGTGCTATTATTAGACCCATTTTACAGTTGGGGAAACAGAGGCAAAGTAAAGTGATTTGCTCAGTGCCACACAGCTAGTATGTGTCTACAGCTGGTTTTGAACTCAAGTCTTCCTGATTCTAGATCCATGGCTCTATCTACTGAGCCACCTGGTTTTCTCCGAGGTACGTATGAGCATTCATAGAGAGTGTCTCCTTATTTAGGAGTTCCCTATACCAATAAAATCACAAATCTAGTCTATTCCCAGTCCCTAAGATCATAGATCAAAGAATCTTAGATCAGGAGCTGGAAGAGATCTAAGCAGCCATCTGGTCTACCCCATAGCCCTCCTATTTTACAGATGAGAAAACTGAGACTCGGGGAGGTTAAAAAATTCAGCCAAAGTCTCACAGATAGCAGTGGAGGTGCAATTTGATCCCAAGTCCTTTTCCATAACTTCCCTCACTAACCCTGCTACTTCCCACAATCAGAAATGTCTTGGTAGGTATGTCAAAGGCAACTTATCTATGAGCACTGGAAGAAGAGGGTCAAGTTCCTGCTGGTTCCCTTTTCCTTCTGGCATGTGTGAGAATGTGGCAGTGCAGGTCAGGACCATATTTTTTTTCAGTTTCTTTGGAGCTGATCTCTTTGACCCAAAACATGCATAGTAAGTTGGTTGCAAAATTGAGTTGACTGAGGGTCAAGAGTGATGCTCTGCTCCTAGCTAAAGGAAAGACTCTGCAACAGAACGCAGTCTTATGCTTGCTGTATGTTAAAAAAGTCCTTCTGTGGGCTCCTTCCAAATAACCATGACCTAATCTATTAATGTGTTATATAAATTTGCTTGACTCAAGACTCAGAAGGCAGAATAGTAACATAGGTAAGGCAAACAACAAATTCTTGAGCGAACCATAGAGAAGGCAATGGGGCATTATGTTAATCAGCTTTCTATGAAATGTCCAAAACTTTCTGATTTTCAGTCTCCTCAAGACACAATTCTGGGGGGATATCTGGACCTGTCTGATGGGGGTGGCCCTAAAAATCTCAACTGTTTTTAAAAATCTCTAGGCTATAGCCATTGCAAATAGCCCTGTTACACTCAGTATCCTTTTCTCTTTGTTTTTTTTTTTCCTTTTCCAAGATTCAATCAAAGGGAAGGAGGAAAATGGGCCCAAATAAAATTACAGCCAGAGGAAAGCAGATTTCTTCTGTTAAAAAAAAGCCATCGAGGGATATTTTGTTCCTTAGAAGACGCTCACCAAACATATGCCAGCTGGATATTTATGTAAAGTAGCCATGTTTCTGATTGTCCAGGAGGGACTCGGAAGAGAATCAGATCCTCCATCTTCATCAAAGCACCCAGATCTTACTCCAACTGTGACTGATAGATATAAATGCCATGGAATCTCATAGCTTCCTACATACCTGACAAGAAAAGGTCTTGAGTCCTTGGAAGTAGCTAGTAGTTTTCCTAGTAATCATGACTTCATAGTTAAAGGTCATTTGGTTCAATTTCCTAATTATCTAGATGAGGAAACTGGCCCAGAGGAGTGGATTAAATTGCCCAAGGCCACATGGGTAGTAATTGGCAGAGCTGGGATTCAAACCTAGATCCTTTGCCTCAAAATCAGCACTCTTTCTGCACTACCAACACGGGGAACTTGTTTTGTTCAAGAAAGAAATGCTTCAAGCCATAAAGCATAATTTCCTACTTTGTAAACTTTCCAAAAACCACCTGAGCTTAGTCATTTTAGCTAATCTCCACTGATCAGCTCAGGCTTTGTCTGCAACCACATGTGGATGATGCCATTGAAGAACTTTAATTACTTTAGAGCTTCTGTTTCTGCAGACGAGGAATAATATGTATACTACCTAACACTGTAGGTTTATTTTGAGGAATAAATCAGACCATATATGTGAGGTACTTGGGTAAAACTTAAAGCACACTGTAAGTATCAGTTATTATCATCATCATTATTCTAGACCAGAATATATAACCTGGTACATTTATCTACTTGATAAAGGTCTTCTAAACCTGGGACTGTCCCAACCAAACCAAAAAAAATGTCATTTTATCAACTGGCCAATCTGACTTTATGTCCATTCTTTTTAACTTTTGTGAAGTTTTCTTAGGTATTGAAGAATGCACTTGGTACCCTGCCCCTTTGGTTCCTTCTATGCCTCCGCATTTATTCCTTTGTTTTGAGAGAAGAGGTTGAATGGTATAACCTTGTAAGTTTTAAAAGATCAGGAAAGTGAGTTGTTGGAGGGCCTGGGAATCTGGGAGTTGAGCTGTTACTGGAGTGTTTTTCAGATAGCCTAGCATTGATGCCCCAGAGATTGAGAAATGAATGACCTTTGGGACCCATCCCCAAAGTTGAGACAAAGACTCATCTAGCAGTGATGACACGTTTGGGTATTTCATTGCCTTTTAGGAAGGACATGGTTAAGTTGAAGAATGTCCAGAGAAGGATAGTCAAGATGGCTTCAAGATAATGCGATGAAAATTAGTTGAAGGAATTGTGAATGTTTATCCTGGAAAAAAAATGAATTGGGGGGGGTGGGGCAGCCATGAAAACTGTCTCTAAGAATTTGAAGGATTGTTATGTGATGAGATATTAGAATTGTTTGAGTTGGCCCCTAGGGGCAAAACCAGGAGCCATGGGTAGAAAGTTGGAAAGAGGTAAATTTGGGTTTGATACTGGGAAAACTTTCACATTTAGACCTATCCCCATGAAATGGGCTGTACCCTTTGGTAATAGGTTTCTTCTCACTGGATTTCTTTAAGCAAAAGCCTCGTACGTTGTGGAGGAAATGCTTGTGCAGGTAGGGGATGTAGTAGATGTCTCCTTCAATAATTTGATGGGTGCTAGACAAAGAATATGGAGACCTGGGTTTAATTCCTAACTCTGATTCTTCCTAGCTTTGTGATCCTGAACAAATCGCTTCTCTGATTGATGCCTGTGTTTTCACACCTTGAAAACGAATACACTATTTCACTACCTACTTCAAAGAGTTGTTGTGAGGAAAGTACTGTATACATGTAAGCTATTACTAAGGTCCTCCACAATCTGTGTCCAAACTTTTTTTCTAGCCTTATTTCATACTATTCCTCAAAATATATTTTATGTTTCACTTTCAAACTGAACTGTAACTATCATTTGACATTCTCATCTTAAACTCAACATGTACACAATTGAACTCATTACCTCTTTTCCTAAACCTTCCTTGCTTCATACTTTCCAATTTTTGTCAAAAAAAATCTTTCCAGTCTCCCAGGTTACTAAACCTAGATGTGAACCTCAGTTCCTCTCTCTCCTTCCTTTCACATTTCCAATCAGTTGCCAAAATCTGATGTTTCTGTCTTCACAAACATATCCTACAACCAAGCCCTTCTTTACCATCCCAAAGCTCCCACCCTAGTACCGGTCCTTATCACCTCTCACTGCATTGTTACCACAGTCTCCTAATTAGCCTCTCTTTCTCAATTATCTCCCCATTCCAGCCCATCCTACACATGCCAAAGTAATTATTTTTAAGTGCAGATCTGACCCTGTGACTCCCCCGTTAAGCAATTCCAGTAGTTTGTTGTCTCTAGGTTGTAAATTAAAGTTTCTTAACCTTTTGGGGTGACACGGACCCCTTTGGCAGTCTGATGAAACCTAGGGACCCCTTCTCAGAATAATGTTTTTAAATGCATAGCATTACAAAGGAAACCAGTTATATTGAAATACAATGATCAAAACATACGTAATACATATATTTTAAGACCAATTTTATGGACCCCAGGTTAAGAACCCCTGCATATATGATAAACAATAAACTTCTTTGCTTAGCTTTTAAGGCCCTATACATGGTGGCTCTAAACTATCTTTCCAACCTTATGTTTCATCACTTTCCTTCCTTCACTTTGCAATCCAACCAAAAAAACCTTCCCTCTTCCTCAAATCTTGGTGCTTTTGCACTGGCCATTTCCCATGCTTGGAATGTATTAATGTATTTCCCGCTTCAGCATCCCTCTATTCCTTGGACACAGCTCAAATACCATCTTCCACATCTTTGTGAACTAATAGTGTCCTCCTCTCAAACTCCTTATAATTTACTACTTTTTTATTTGTATTTATTCACTTTATACAATATATAATATATAATGTTTTTATATATTATATATAGTCATATATAATAAAATTATAATTATATTATAATAATGTATAATCTTCCATTAGAATGGAAGCTCCTTGAGAACAGGAATTATTTCCTTCTTTGTATTTGTATAAGCAGATGCTTTGCACACAGTAAGAGATTAACGTTTGTAGAATCGTTGAGTTATTATTTATCCACAGAGGCAGAATGTAATAGCAGAAAGAACAATGAACAAGGAAAGAGAATACACAGTTTCTGATTCTAGATCTGGGACTTACTAGCTGTGTGACTTTGGACCTCCTTGGGTATCATTTTCTTCATTTGTAGAAGGGAGGGAAGAAGAAGAAGAAGACTATTAACTCACACTTCTATACCATTTTAAGCCTTGCAGAGTTCTTTCCTTATGGGGTAGGGAATTTATGTAGCACCTACTATGTGCCAGGCACTGTACCAAGCTCTTCACAAATATCTCATTTGATCTTCACAATAGCTTGATGAGGTTGCACTGTTATTATCCCTACTTTACAGTTGAGGAAACTGAGGCAAACAGAAGTTAAATGATTTCCTTAGGGCCCTCAGCTAGTAAGTGTCTAAGGTCACATTTGAACTCAGTTCTTCCAGACTCCAAGCCCAGTTCTATATTTACTGTGCCAACAAGTTGCCTCAGAGTTGTGGCAGCTCTGTATGATAGGTAGTGAGAGTCCTGTCACTAGAATCTTCATCTCCTGGCTTTGAATTCAGGGACGTTTCCACTATATACCTGCCCTGACAACGCAGAGATCTGAATTCTCAAGATCTAACAAGAATATTGATGTACTATCACTTTAAATATGCTAGCGGTACGGTATTGTTTGATTATTATGTCTCCAACAAAAGCCACAAGGATACAAAAATTCTATTTTATAAAGCTAGGAATCCTTCCCTAGAGAACAGATTCACTGAAAAGTTTTATTGAAGGAATTACTGATTGTTCAGAGGAAACTGGAGGGGTAGGTTCATATCCTACCTCTGACACGTCAACTTTTGGGCAACTAGGTGGCACAGTGGGTAGAGTACCTGGCCTGGAATCAGGAAGACTAATCTTCCTGAGTTCAAATATGGCCTCTGAAACTTACTAGCTGACTGACCCTGGGCAAGTCACTTAATTCTGTTTGCCTCAGTTTCCTTATCTGTAAAATTATATGGAGAAGGAAATGGCAAGTCACTTAACCCTGTTCACCTCTGTTTCCTCATCTGTAAAATGAATGGGAGAAGGAAATGGCAAATTATTCCAGTATCTTTGCCAAGAAAACCCCCAAATGGGGTCATGAAGAATCAGACCTGACTGAAAAACTACTGAACAACAAATATGGAAGAATGGAGAGTGACCATGTTCTGGGGAGATGGACCAAGATGTGAAAGGTACAGAGAGGAGAACAGAAGAAGGAATAAATATAAAGAGGCAAGTCGTATGGGTGAAGAGAGGAGTAGTTAGAAGGAGAAAGAAACAAGTAAGATAACAATGAAATTAAAAGTTAGTGGAAAACTATGGAAATGGAATGAAACAAAATGGAAGTAAAAGTTAATGGTTTATTTTTTATTTGTTAATACAGTTATTTACATATAGATCCTCCCCCCACTTGTTATGAGGTAAAAAAATAGGCATATTTCATCTTCATTTTACAGATTAGGAAACCGAGGTTCAAAGAGTAGCTTGCAAAACTTTATTTGGTAAGTGGAAAGGCCAACATTCAAACCCAGTTCTTCTGTCTCTAAGACCTATAGTATTCCATTACACAGCTCTACCTCTGCACTGATCTTTCAGTAACAAAATCAGGGAATATCTCTGGTGAAACTGAATATGCCTAAAGAGAAGAAAAACAGCAAAAAACCATGTAATCTAAGAAGTTTACAATAGAATTGGTCACACATTCTGCCAAGATATTAAAGCTAGACAGTTTAGGCAACAGTGAAGTGTCATTAATCAAATAAGCATTTATTAAGTGCCTACTATATACACCAGTCACTGTGCTAGGCCTTAGAATACAATGACCAAAAATAAAAAGTAAGACCCTGCCCTGAAGGAACTTCCATTCTACAAAACTTGTTATTACTTACTAGCAATATGACCCTGGGAAAGTCTGTCTGTGTCTCAGTTTCCTCATTTGTAAAATTAAAAGGTTGGACTCAGTAGCTTCTAAGTCTTTTCAGCTCAATATTATCCTATTATCTTATGTCTTAACAAATTAGAAGGTGGATTGTATCTATTATATGAAGACCAGTTTAGAGATGCACATCATCTTAGGTTGGTTACCAGCTTATGAACATTTTAGTCGCTGTAACTCATACCATCTGCTAAGGCATGGAAGAAGTGTTGCCATCAATGAGGTCTAATTCAGCTGGTTCACCAGTGTTCACATAAATGTGCTATTATTACTCTTTCATTTTCTATTCAAATGCCAAGAGGAGACAAAGAAAAGTAACCCCTAATTCTCCACTGAATCAGTGCTGAGTAATTATGATAATACTAGTCTTGACATCCCAAAGGCTAACAGGATATACTAAATTCATTATTCTACTCTCTGAGCTGGCAGAATCTATTCTTCCTCTTATAACTGAGAATCATTTTATAAATGATGTAGGCATACAAAAGAAAAAAATCTTCATCTTCTAAATTAGGGGAACAATTTTAGTGACAGGTCAGGTCAACTGAGTCATTTACCATTAGCTCCAGTTGGCTCTCCTGAAAGCTTTTATACGTTCTAACAGCTAAAGGTCAGATGACCTTATGAAAAATGATTCCTTGCCTTTGGAAAAACATCCTCCCCTCTCTCCTGCAAAGAGCCCATCAATTGGTCCTTACAATTGAATGAACTCATGAGTAATATCAGAATTAAGTAGACATGGGAAAGTAGCCAGATTCACGACTGAACAATTTGCAGACTCTGAAAGGCCACACCTAGAATTAGGAAATTCAGAAGCTGAGCACTCGTCAGTAAAACATGTAGGCCACTTTAGCACCACCCTTGATGCCACCCAGTCCAGTCGGCTTCGGTGTGTAGCCTAGATACCCCAGGTCAACCTGGTGTGCTATAAATGTTTAAAGCATCAATGAACAAATTTTTATTATTAAATACCTACTATGTGAACTGTCTTGATGTTGAGTCTACAAAGACAAACAAAACAATTTTTGCCCTCAGGAAACTTACAGTCTTTCAGGTAAGACAACATATATACATCAAATATATACAAAAAATATAAGGTAATTTGGGAGAGGCACTCGAAGCTGGGGTTTTAGAAGGATAGACCTTATGTAGGAGCCAATGTTTTAATCGAAATTTGAAGGGAACTAGAGAGTCTAAGAATTTCAAAAGAAGTGATCTTAGAAGTCATCATCTCATTCCTCAGACTAGGAAACTAAAGTCCAAATATTATTAATTAAAATTATTAATTTGCCTTTCCAGCCTGATTTCAACTCTATTTGTTTTTATACAATCTAGAGTCCAACCAAATTGGACTGCCAGCTATTCCTGACCTCTCACCTTGTTATTTCATGCCTCTGAGCCTTCATATAAGCTGTTCCACCATGCCTGGAACTCACTCCCTTTGTATTTATATTTATTGAAATCCTTCATAGCCTAGCTCAGGTTGTCACTTTCTCTGTGAAGTCTTCCCTAATTCTGAGCCACCCACCACCCCCACCCCCACCACCACCACCACCACCACCACCACCACCACCACCAACACCACCACCACCACCTTCTACCTGCCACACAGGTGAAAATGATCTCTCCCTTCCTAAATTATCTTGGATGAAACTGATCAGAGATGACCTTGTCTAGATCTCTCCTTTGTCCTTATGTCATGCTGTGTGTTTACATTGTATTCCAAACCCCCAAGGGGCAGTGTGGCATAGGTGATAGAAGGCTAGCCTTGAAGTCAGGAAAGCCTAGATTCAAATACTGCCTCTTCATATACTCTGGGACTTCAGGGAAGTTACTAAAACTATCAGTGAGCCAGGCAACTGTGTAAGACTGCAAGTATAGACTAGTTCCTTATCTATATCAGTTAAAAAAGATTTCACATATGGAAGTTCCCTACTACCATTACATAATAGGTGTGGACCAAAAAATTCTTCCCCCCATTAGATCATAAGCTCTTTGTGGGCATGATCTTGTATTCCCAGCATTGAATAGTGCCTTGCATGCAAATAATTGTTAATGTGTGCCCATTTAAAAAAAAATCCTTAGTTTAAAAAAGACAGGTATTAGTTCACTGTTCTTTTATCAGAATCAGCCCAACTATTTCTATATATTGAAGAATTTTATTTTGGGTGGCAAACGAAAGTGGATATATGGTCAGCAGCTTTTTGTCTCATCTCTTCTTTCCCTGTGCCCTACTCACACACTGAATTTGACCTTGTGTCCCAGAGCTAGTTTTACATGTTAGTGGAGAGCACCAACTGAAGAGGACTCTGTAAAAGCCAGCCTGAGTCCCCACAGCCCTGACCCTCCATCTGGGGCCACTTAACCTCCACCTCAAGCACTAGGATAAAACTCTCTACTAAGTAGGAAAGATAGAAGGATTCATGAACCACTACCTACTAGTGTCCAAAGTTGTCCCTGATATAAATCAAAACTGTTTAAGTAGCACCAACATAGTCCATACACTAAGCTTTAGGCTCCCTCATTATGTAAATAATGGAAATGGTGCCAAGTTGGAATTTCCTTGACACTTCACTAATCAATCATTCAATATTTGTTTATCACGTACCATGTGCTAGGCACTATTCTAGGTGCTAGGGATCTAAGTGCAAAGAATCAAATAATCCCGACTGTCAAAAAGCTTACATTCTGATACTGAACACCATACTAAAGAAAAATGGGGAAAACAGTACAGGGTTAGTTAGGGGTTGGCAAAAACAACAATTCATGTGAACACACTTACTCCAACTCCTACTGGAATGCATTTGCTTTGATGAGTAAAGCAATAGTCCAGTCATTTCCCACCTCCAAGCTTTCTCGTAGGCTGTTTCACTATGCCCAAGAACACTGACTTTCTCTACATTTTCACCTGCCTGTAATAATTTACTGACAAGGGTTTAAACCCTTGCTGCTAGTGAGTAAAGGACAGGGTCAAAAAAATTGATGTAATCCTCATTTTGCAAATGCCACACTATACAACTATAGACAAATTGCTCTCTTTACTGTGACTCATATTCTCAACTGTCCTATAAGAATAATTGTGATTTATCTAACATGATTGCTATGTGAATTACAAATGAACCTAGTACCTCAAAAAGGAGAATAAATCATACACTATAAAATATATAGGTTATCTTCAACTCAGATAATTCCATGGAGAATTCCGTGGAGAATTTTTTCTATGTTTAAAAAAATAATAAAGTCTAATGGAAGGGATTGTGGCTGAAATTAAAGATTCTCCCAAGAAGCCAGAGCTCAGTAACTTCTTTTACTCAACAGATGGCATATTCACTTGGGAAGCCTGAAGTCGGGTTCCAGATCCCATCACTTCTCAACAGCCTGTACCATCCCCAGGTCTTTGGTATTCATGTGATGTCTATCTACAAACAGAAGCATGTCACAACCTGCCAGAAGAAAATGTATGTCACAACCTTTTCTTTCAAACGGAGCCGCTGATAGGGAGCATGGCTGTCTTCCTGTCAGACTTGATTTTCCCTCCCAGACAAAAGATTCCATTACCCAGACCTTTGCCAGCCGTAAAGAGACAATCTGGGTGACCTCTGGCCTTACAGCCAAGGCTACTGGTCTCTTCCTCCTGCGACATCAAGCCGCTCTCCTCCAAATCCATTGCCCTCTTGTGCAAAGAACAACCAGCAGGGTTTTTCAAGTTCTAATGGCAAGATGAAAAAATGTTTAAAGAAATCTAATATTTCATTCCCTCAATCCAGAAAAGATTATTTCATGCACAAAAAATAACACAGGAAACTCATTCTAATACAACATGCTATTGAGCAGAATTGAGCAGAAGTCAAGTTTGTCTTGGACTTCATAGGCTCGTAGATCTTAAAGGGACCTCAGAATTCATCCAGATTCACCTCTTTATTTTACAGGGAAGAAAACAGAAGCTCAGAGAGGAAAATGAGGGTGCAGTATAGTGGAAAAAGCTGTAGGTTTTACCATCTGCTCTGATGGTGATATTCATCATCTCCCCCTATAAGAAAGCAAGCTGCTTGAGGGCAGGGACTGTTAGCAATTTTATATTTGTTCTGGGTCTTGTGACTGTCTTTGGACCTTAGTAAGCACCTAATAGTTGCTTTTTCAGAAAACAGTGACTATCTTTTCTCTTTGTATCCCCAATGCTTAGCACACTGCCTTGCACATGGTAAATTCATCTATTTGCTGGATCTGGGATCAGCTAGTGTTCAGATTCCATCTCTCAACCTTAAAACCTGTGTGATCTTGGATAAGTCACTTAACTTCTTTTAGCCTTAGTTCCTTTAGGTGAAAAAATGAATAGATTGGATTTGATAGACACTGAAGCCCCTTGCAGTTCTAGATACAGAATGATGCTGTGACTTGTCCAAGGTCACAGGTAGTGAAAAGCAGAACCAGGATTTATTTAATAGGATAAATGGTTGCCAGGGACAGCTAGATGGCACAGTGGATTGACTGCCCAGCCTAAAGTCAGGAGGACCTGAGTTCAAATCCAGTCTCAGACACTTACTACCTATAAAAGCCTGGGCAAGTCACTTACCCCTGTTTGCCTCCATTTCCTCACTTGTAAAATGAGCTGGAGAAGGAAATGGCAAACCACTCTACCATTTTTGCCAAGAAAACCCTAAACACAGTCATGAAGAGTTGGACATGATTGAAATGACTGAAGCTATTGAGCTATGAAGTGATTGCAAATATAGCATTCTTCCCTGACTACAGCATGCCACACTGGGTTTAGCTACTACAGTCACAAAGGGCCCTCATTCGCTGTAAGGCAGCTTTACTAACATGCCCAAGGAAAGCGTGATCATAAGGATCTTCTATTTGATAAACCCAAAAATGCTTTGGCTTGGCCACTTCCCATGTAACTTATTGACTAAAGCTTTGGAACTTTTTGACCTTATGTACCCCTTAAACTGTTTACTAAGAGATCTCTCCTCCTGAGAGGCACAGCCAATTTGGAGCTCATTAATGTGCACAAATGCAAAGTCTTCCATTATATATTACCTTGCTTTCATCTCCATTGAGTATCATCTGCCATTGTGTTACCCCATTACCTGGTTTAATTAAGTCCTTTGTGAATTTCCTCAAAATCCTCCATAGCTTTGAATAACTTAAGTGATTTTGTACTGTTGGCAAAAAAACCGTTTCTTTGCATCTCTTCTTAAATATTAATAAATATGTTAATGTACTCATTTCTAGGTCTCTTACAAGGAATCTCTTATTTAACCTCTACCCACACTCGACACTTACCTTTCATTTTTTTTTCTTAACTAGGTTTAACTTGTTATGGGCCTTGACTTTTCATTCCATATTTATAAATCCCTTAATAATAACCATGATTGCTCACAGTTTATACTGTTTTTTCCCTTGTTCTTTTTTCTTTTTTTTCTTTTACTATTTATAAACACCTTCCTTGTGATACAAGTAGGCTAAAGTGTCACAACATTTTACAAGATTGAGAGTCAGTGGGTGTTGTGACTTATTTAAAAGTCACATAGCCAGGATCTGAACGCAGGTCTCCCTCAACCAACTCAGATTTTACTACAAGAATACTACTGCTGCTAAGTATCCAAAAATTATCTTGCCATTTCCTGTATTGTACTTCTATCAACATATTCCTCATATCCCTTATTCATTTTAGAATTTTTTTTACTCTTTATGTGGCCCCCAAATAGATATGATTCCACTGTATCACACTGTCTCCTAACTTACCTCGTGGGAATTTCATTCCGAGCCTTAACAGACCACTCATAGATATGCTACTCACTGGTTTGTCTAACTACAGATATTTAGGTAATTCTTTCAAGAAAATTAGCATCAGGGAATTCAGATTAGTTGCAGTGAATAATCTTGGGTCCAGAGAAGAGAGGATGAAGCATAAATCCCTTCTCTTAAAAAGGTGGGAGACTACGGTTGCAGAATTTTGCATACGGTGTTGGAAAGTATCGTTATGTTGGTAGGTTTTTCATAACTGCTTTTCTCTTTTCACAAGGTAACACTTGAAGCTGAGGAGAATATAGGGAAATAAGAGCGATGTCAAGATGAACATCAGTCAAAAGAAAGAAAAATTATCATATTAGAGGAACACAATTTCCTGTTATTCAATTTAAAAGCCCGAATAGATAGTAGGGTCCCCCCTCCCCCGGCTTTCCTTGTACTAAAGGAAAGTTCTGCAGAAGCTGGTTGTGTAATTCCCAGGATCTCCCTCCCTTCATTTTTAAAGGCTGGTTAGCCATTAGCCAGCTGGCAGTTCTTTAGAGATGTGCCAGTGATTGATGGGAAATTATGGGGCTTTATCAGCAGCTCCGTTTCTTTCCACAGCTTCCTTCTGTCATTTTTTTCAAGCAACAGCCGTGTGGCACTTAGGGAGACACTGCAGTTTCATTTCCCTTGGTTGTTACAAGCTCTCTGTTTTAATATCCCATACCTGCTGCTGCTGCTGCTGTGCCCACTTGCATTGGCAATCTCAAAGCAACTGCCCCTCCCCCATAGGGCAGAGATTAATGATGCAGGGAGCGACCGCATTGACTTCAGCTTTTATTCTCTCTGCATGTTTCCTCAGCAGCCTCCTGGCAACTTTGGAAATGTCTTGTTGCTGTCCCTATATTGTACATTTGGCTACTCAGTCTTCAAAACCCATACTATTTTCAAAACCCAATCTTTATACACCCCCTACCCCTCATATGGATGCAAATCTCTGACCCTCTGCTTGATGGATAAGGGATTATTCCAATTCATTGACCTAGGCTAGTAACGATGAATCCAAGGGCCGTTCATAGGATCATAGGATAGAGATCTGGAAAGCACATTAGAGATCACAAAGCCAAAGACTTCTCTCTTTTGATAATTATATTATTTCTATTAATAATTCTTTCTCAGTCGTTTTTTGGTCATACCCAACTCTTTGTGACCTCATTTGGGGTTTTCTTGCAAAGTTACTGGAGTGGTTGACTGTTCCTTCTCCAGTTCATTTTCCAGATGAGGAAACTGAGGCAAACAGTGTTAAGTGACTTGCCCAGGGTCACACAACTAGTAACTGTATAAGGCCAGATTTGAACTCCAGAAGATGAGTCCTCGTGATTCCAGGCCCAGCACTCTATCCACTGTTCCACCTAGCATCCTGATAATAATTATTAGGGTTAATAATGACATTGAGGAAATAGAGGTTTGGAGATATAGAGAGATACGGCCAGGGTCACATAAGTAGCTAATAGGAAAGCTAGAATTCGAGCTCAGATCTGATTCCTGGAGAAGGAAATGGCAAACCATCACAATATCTTTGCAAAGAAAACCCTAAATGAGGTAGCAGAAAGTCAGATATGACTGAAATGACTGACCAACAGCAACACCTAATTCCAAATCCAATAGATAATGTTTCACTCCTTTATTCCACAAATATTTATTAAGTATATACTTTGTGCTTTACACAATCAGAGGATTATAGAGATGAAGCTTTAGGGACCTTAGGGATCGTCCAGTCCGAGTCCTTCATTTTACAGATGGAGAAACTGAAGCCCAGAGAGGGTACCCAGAGCTGTCCTTGTCCAAGGTCACACAGTAATTTTCAGCATCAGGATTCAGCTCCCAAGGGCCTCCACCTCTAAATCTAGCAGTCTTTTCACTGCAACGCAAGGTTGCATAGGGAAATATAGGAAAGTGTAACTTGCAGTGTCTGCCTTAATGAGGCTCTAAGAATAAAATCTAATTCATGTCAACCCCACCGTTATTCTATCTTCCACCTCCTGAGGCTGCCCCACTGGCATCCACACTCCCCAGGAGAAAAGAAGCCTCTAGTACAGTCAGGAAAAGCAGCTCCGGCTAGCAAACTTGGTACCTAAGAGGAGCTCAAAGTGGGGAATGAGTTAGGAAGTAGATTAAATGAGAAAATGAATGCATTTTGCTTCTTCTTTCTCTCTCTCTTTTTTTCTTCCAGATTTAATGGGCTTTGTTTTTGTTTGGGCACTCTGGGGCGGCCTGTCTATGGGAAACATGGATTCTGAGTCTCAGCCTAATAGCATGGAGAGCAACAGAAGGAAATTAAGCAGTTTTAGATACTCCGCATTCAGGCCTAGAGAAGAGCCGAAATCACGTTCTTCCCACCAGCTTCTCCCTTGTTTTCTTTCTCTTCAGTATCTAACGTGTCCTAGGCATAATTACAAGAATAAAACTTAGCACAAACCAAAAAGTGATTGCTTTCTGCTTGACCCTCCCTTCACAGCAGAGGTGGGGATCTATTAGTGTGGATATTAGGTATATCATAACACTCCATTAATGTGTTCACTAGTTTTTGCCAAACTTTTTTCTTCTTTGGTACAAAAGATGGCTTGCTGAGAGTAAGGGAGACAGAAGGGATGTATTTGGAAATGAAGATATTTGGAAATGAAGATAAAGAATAGGGACTGGATTCACGATTTTATTGAGATAAGGAACTTGCAGATAAGAAAACCCTCTGCCAATGGAGGTCTCTGTGGTTTAGTGTCTTTGGAGGGCTGCTTAGGAAACTGAGAGGTTAGGGGGTTTGCCCTGGGCAGCACAGCCAGGACATGTCAGAGATGGGGCTTGAATTTAGGTCTTCTCAGCCCTGAGGTCCGCTTTCTATCCACAATCACAGTCTTTGTTAAAAAAAAAAAAGTGGGATGGTGTGGAGTAGTAATGTCCTTTGACAGTTTGCAAAAACTAAGAGAGAAATAAAAAAATTTAAAAGATAAAATAGTTTTCTTTCGGGTGAAATCACGATTGACTGTAAGAAAGCAAAAGTTACAGCAAAGATACAGTCTTAGCTAGTATAGATGTTTTAAGTATAAGAGTCTAAGTGCCAGGGGGAAAAATATTTGCCCCTCTCTTCCTTTTTATGAGATATCTTGACCTGTAAATGAAGGATATGGCCTTGTTAAAATATTGATCAGCAAAGCTAGAATGCCAACACCTTGGCATATTGGTAGATAATGGAAATGAGACCTCAAAGCTAACCTGCAATTTCAAAGATGACCTCTCATGTGGCTTTAGGATTGACTGCTTCGAGGATCAGGAGAAGCAGCTTAATTGGGGGTGGTTGCGCTCATCTTTTCATTTCATTTTCATGATCTGGCCAATTTTGTCTTGCTCTGTGCAATTCTGTAAATCACAAGCTTTTCCCACTAAGACATCCCAATAAATATCTATTCCTTTTTACATACACGTCAGCCTCATGCGCTACACATTGTTTAATGTATTGTCCTCCTATGAAATGGACTGTGATTTTTAAGTTCCACCTATCTGAGGTCTGGGTGGTGTGGCACAGTGAAAAGAACCCCTTCCCTTAAATCAAAGAACTTGGGTTCAAATTATGCCTCTAACACCTACTACGTGTGTGACTGTGGGAAAGTAAGCTAATTCTGTTGGGCCTCAGTTTTCACATCTGTAAAGTGAGGGGATTAGATTAAGTAGCAACTGAGTTTTCTTCCAGGTCAATGGCCATAAGATCATTGTTAGTCTTAATTAAACCTCATAGAATGAGAACCGGAATTAGAAGTCAAATAAACAAGTAGGAGCAGATGAAGAATGACTGGATCCCAAAGTATTTCTCAAAGCTGACAGACAAAATGGCCAGAGGTGAGTGACTGGGCTGATGAGGGTGCATTGAAGGAACCAGGGATGCTTAGCCTACTGAAAACGGTATGTTGTGGGGAGAGGTAGAGGTTAATGGATATCTTCTCTATTTGATGCTTTGCCACATGGAAGAGGAAGTAGACAAGCTCTGCTCAGACCCAAACAAGACTACTAGGACCAAACGATGGAAGTTACGAGATAGATTTTTAAGTTCAATTAGAGCTCTCACAAATGAGCAGCTAGGTGGCACAGTAGATAGAGCATTGGGTTTGGAATCACACTCATCTTCCTGAGTTCAAATCCAACCTCAGACATTTACTAGCTGTGTGACCCTGGGCAAGTCACTTAACCCCATTTGCCTCAGTTTCCTCATCTGTAAAATGAGCCGGAGAAGGAAATGGCAAGGTGGTCCAATATCTTTGCCAAGAAAGCCCTCAAATAAAGTCACGAAGAGTCAGACGTGGCTGAAAAGACTGAACGACAAAAAGCAAATGGAGCAGGATGCCTCCAGAAACAATCACCAGCTAGCTTCAGTCTCGCTAGTTCTAATTTGATTCTTACTGGCCCTCAGCCAAAGTAGAAAAATTACCTCAGTGCCTAGAAGAGCATTATTTTGGTTTGAGGCTTTGTATGTAGTAATAAAAAAACCCTCATTAAATATCTAGCTTTTTCCTTTGACATTCAGCCACAAACAAGTGTAGTATGAAATTTTTTTAATAAGAGAAAACTTTTCTAGTAGTGAGGATAGGAGACCTAGAATCTGTAAATCCTCAAGTAAGAAGCTAATCTAACTCTTAGCCAGTTCATAACCCTCCTCTCCCATATTTAACTCCTCCCCTCCTCCCTGCCCCCAATTATATCAATCAAAGACTTTGCTTTACCTCAATATCCACAGTGGAAAAAACTCTAGCTCTGAAGTCAGAGGACTGGGGTTCAAATTCTACTGGTTCTAGTGTGACTGTAAATGTTTTGATATATATGGAGCCTTTATTTTTAAGCACATGCCTCACAGTGGAATCTCTGGCCTAAAAAGGTATGGATATTTTAAAACCTTTATTTACAGAATCCTGAATTGCATTCCAGAATGATTAGACTAATCCACATTTCCCCAACAATGCATCAGTGTTTATGTCTTTACACAACCCTTTCAACATTGACTGTTCCCATCTTGTCATCTTTGCCATTTGTTGGTAAGAGGCGAAACTTCTCGGTTGTTTTGATTTATATTTCTCTTACTATTAGTGATTTGGAGTCTTCTTCATATGGTACTTAAAGTGTGCGATTGTTCCTGCTCCTTTTCATAGGCTTTGACCATTCATTTATTAAAAATGGCTTTTGTTTAGATGTATTTTTGTTATTTGTCTTTATGTTGAGGATACCATACACTTGCCAGAGATATTTGATACAAAAATGTTTTCTCCCCAGGCAACTCTTCCTTTTATATCCTAGAATACACTAATTTTGCTTGTACAAAGGCTTTTCAGTTTCATGTCATCAAACATATATTTTATAATTGTCTCTATCCCTTTTTTTGGTTAAAAATTTATCTTCTCATAGCTGTGAACAGCATATGATTTGTTTCACTTCTAATTTTTATGGTATCATCACTAACATTCAGATGATGTATTCATTTTGGAATATAGTGTAAGTTGCTGGCTTAATTTCTGCCAAAATGCTTTCCTGTTTTCCCAACAGTTTCTACCAACTAGAGAGTTCTTTCCTAACTAATTTATATTTTCAGGTTTATTGTGCAAGTTCTATTATTTTTGATTCTCCCTCTTTTAGACTGTTTTATTGATTCATTTTTCTATTTTAACCAGTACCAAGTAGTTTTAATGACTGCTTCTTTATAGTTTATAGTATACAACATATATATTTATAGTTTGGTAGTAGGTCACTTAATCTCTTTCACCTTCAGTTTCTCTATCTGTAAAATGAAGAAGTTAGATTAGATGACCTGTGAGGTCCTTTGTAGCTCTAAATCTACTCTTCTATTTTAATAAATTTTAAAATGCTGCTCAAAAATCTGAGTCTTTAACCTTCTTCTGATCTTCTTGCCCCTCAAAAAGATGATGCCAATTACCATGATTTATGAAAATGTCTTTTTCCCCTCCAAAATGAAGTTGCTTCTGTTCAAGTTTCCCCCAGAAAAGACTGATTCTTAAATCTGGTCAATGCTTGCCCTGGGCAGGAAAGCAAGGAAAATGATTTATATGCATTTTTAAATTGAAAGACACAAAGATGATATGCCCAAAGCCACATACCACATGTACCCCAAAATAGGATCCAATGTTTTTTTTAATGATTTTTTAATGATTAGTTTGATGGCCTTAGCAGGAATCACCATGCTCTTACCTTCAGTGACTCCATTTTGTTGCTTGTGAACAGTGTCTATTCTTTTCTATAATTCTTTCATAATTCTATTCTTTCATAATGTCCTCTGCATGAGAATTTCCATCCCCAATACCCACCCCAAAATAGATTTCATATAAAGTGCCCATGTTTAGTTTATATGGGAGCAGAAATCCATTACCTTCACTAAATTATGAGATAATTTTCTTTAAAATGATCTGGAATTTGATGAGTACCAAAATAAAGAAATCTCCCACTTCACCACTCTGCCTCTCATCAGTTAACCAGAGAAATGGTCACTTAGTTATCTATCATACATCTTTGGTATTCCATAACAATTCTTCTTGGTTTAAATTTCTAGTTGGGGACAGGGATCTCCCAACTTCTGTGTATATGTTTTTACTGAGATTGCCTTAATTGAGATTCAAAAAATCCAGTTAAACCCAATCTTCAATGATCCTCCTGAATTTACACAATTTTACTTTCTGCAAGAAAATAATAGGGCTTTTATTAAGGGAACCATCTGCTCTCTCTTGGAATTTAGGTACCCAAACTACAGCTCCCGTATCTGAACACATTACCCTTCTTTGAAATGAGAACAGGGTCTTGGAAGTTTTCTTCCAGTAGTGGAGCAAATAGTATGCTCTCATGACCTACATCAACACCCTGGAGAAAAGTCCAGTTTACCTTGAGCTAGTTATAGCTCTGAAAATTGGAACCTATTACTGAAAATGAGCACAATATACAAGTCATTCATGCTATTTTTCATTGCAGCATCACTATAATGAAAAGAGTTACAGTAAGCACCTGTCTCTGTGGTATCATTTTAGAGTTGCTAGAAGGCCCACCCAATTAACAATACCTCCCTTACTAGTTTGCCATGGGTCTTAGATTCCCAACATAAGAGTGACTTCTTTTAGGGACTTCCAGAGTTCTATCACAGAATGCTAAAGCTGGAAAGCATTTTAAAGGTCATCTAATCTAGCTGCCTTATATTACAGATGAAAAAACTAAGGCTTAGAGAGTTTGTGTCTTACCTAAGATCACACAACAAGTAAGTGGTAGACCCAGGATTCTGCAGACTCCAAGTCCGGTGTTTTTACCCCTGTATTGCCCTGACTCAGATACAGTTGAATCAAGCTACTGCATTGGGTTGCCTGATACTATAAGACCTTAGCTACCTAACGATTCAGGAGGGTTTAATTGACTCCTAGTCATTAATTCCTGTTATTACTTACCAGAGAGTACGTGACTGAAGTAATGAGGCGGGGGACAATAAAGTTCTGATGAAGAAATAATGTAGGGAAAATACCAGAGCATGAGGCTTTGCTAACACTCCAAAACATGAATCATCGCATCATAGTTCTAGAGTTGAAAAGAATCCCAGAAGTCATCTAGTCCAACCCTCTCATTATATAGATGGAGAAACTGAGGCTCAAATAAGTTGAGTGACTTGTCCAAGGTCAAAAGATAGGATTTGAAGACAGGTCTTCTGATGCCACTGTCAGGGCACTTTTCACCATATCAGACCTGGGTCAACCATGGAACAATTTACAGGGATGACTTAGAGATATTCAGACCTAACTTGAAATCCAAAAGAGAGGGAGAGGGTGATTATGTGGTCAGGAAGCATTGATCAGAATGAAGATGAGAACTTTCGGGCACCCCTCAGTAGGATTCCGTATTCAGTCCTCATTATGGAAGGCCCCTGGGTTTGCAAGCTCTTGCTTTTCACTCCTTTCCAACACTGAAAGTACTAGAATAGTGTTGGCTTTTCTAGAAGGCTTAACTATTCTTTGATTGTGTGATACGCGAGACATTGGCACAGGACCACTCAGCACAGAGTGCCCACATCAGAGAAGGCACTGTGCTCTATGAGCAAAGCGGAATTGAAGTAGTTCAAAGGAAATGCAGGCTGCACAAGTTTGGAGCATCCACCCCAAATGTTCACACAGACTATTTGTGCCCAACCTGTGGTAGAACATTCTGAGCTCATATTGGCCTGATCAGCCATGGTCAGACACATTGAATCTTGACTCTAGCGTAGGGTTGTCATTTTAGCCCTCTTCAAGGACGAAGGACAACAACCAACCAACTATTCTTTGGAGTGATAACTTCGCTTTTCGCTGTGACAATGAAGCATGTCAGCCATCTCACAATGGAGAACCCCAAGAGAACATTAGATAACTTAGAACCTTGACCTAATATAGGGGCTTTGAGGCAGAGAGATTCAGGTTGCATTATATGTGACACGAAATAATACCTGTACAAAAAATCCAGTAAAACCAAGTCTTCAATGACCCTCCTGAATTTACATCCTTCAACTTTCTGTAAGAAAATGATAGGGCTTTCATAATGTCCTGTGCACAGTGTAGCTCACAGCAGGTGTTTCAGCAATGCTTGTTCCTTTATCTTCCCCACCTTCTTTCTATAAGGGAACAGAAAACTTGCTGCTCAACCCAGTCACTTTGGCATTAGTATACATCCCATGCAGTATTCATCCATTAATGTCACTTCTCTGGTAGGGACATTTTATTCAACTTTTCTCTCATACGCACACCCTATGAGGCTCTTGGATGTGTGTGTGTGTTTTGTAATTTTTCTATGTATAATTATAGTTGTTCTCCCTTTCCACCCTCTCTACATATGGATCCTCAAGAAACCAATCTGCAATTTTCCACATGAATCACTCATGAATCACTGGTTCACATTTACAATTCACACTGGCTCATTCATCGTAAAAATTGCCATGATTCAGCTTATCAACTGTTGATCTATGTGAGGACAGGTGATTTCTAATTATCATAGAGAGCTGGCCTGGTTGGCAATGTCTTCCATTTCCTTTAGGGACAAAGGAAAGATGTAAAAATGAATAGCTACAAAGACCAGTCTATCATTGCTTCTAAAAACAATATTCGATCTCCTGCTTCCCTGCCTTCTCCATATATGAAGCGTTCTCCATCCTCACCTCTGCCATTTGAAATCTCTAATTCCCATCCAGGCTTCATTTAGATCTTACCTGTCATATGAAGTCTTTACTGACACCAGAATTGTTAATATTCTGCTCCATGAAATTACTTTGCATTTGCTTTCCTCTGTTTTGTCTCAAGCATGGCATCATGGAAAGAGAGCTGAATTCTGAATCTTGAACTTGGAGTCACCAAACCTTGAGTTTGAATCTTTTATTCAGCCACATGTGTGACTTTGGGCAAATCACTAAAAATCTTTAGACCTAGATTTAAATTATATAAGGAACTAACAGGTATAGAAGATCAAGAACTGTTCTCCAACGGGTGAGCAGTAAAAAGATATAAACAAACACTTGCAGTTCTTGTGAGAACTATTAACAACCATTTGAAAGACTACTCCAAACCACTAATAATAAGAAAATGGAAATCAAAAGAACTCTGAGGTTTTACCTTCCACATAAAAAATTGTTGATGATAGAAGAGGGGAAGGGTTAAATGTTGGAAGGTGTTATAGAAAGGCAGGTCCACTAATGACTGATTGGCAGAGCTCTGATTTGGTCTAATTATTTTGAAAAGCAATTAGAAATTAGGCAAAGAGAAATATCCATATACTTAAACTTAGAGATTTCACAGATGGGCAAATATCTCAAAGAGATCAATAACTAAAAAAAATAAAGGCGCTATGTACACCAAAATATTTATAGCAGATTGTTTTTTTAGCAAAAGACCAGAAACAAAATAGAATTGCATCAACTGGAGGATGACTAAACAATATAGTACAGGAACATAATGGAATCCTTACCTTGCTCTTAAGAAATGATGAATTAAATACTGAGAGCAACAAAATTTAGGTGAACTGATGCAAAGTCAAGTATACAGAAAAGAATATGCACAGTGACTATAACAATGTAAAAAGACAAACAACAATAACAAACCTGAAACTGAATGCTGGTTCAATTATTATGTCTATCCTCACAATTCTCAGATCTGCTTATCAAGCCCCAGACTCTCTCCTGACTTCCTGTCTCCTATCTCCAAATGTCCATTGGATATTTTGAAGTGGATCTGCCACCTGTATCTCAAATTCAATATGTCCCAAATAGAATTCCATATCTTTCCCCTCAAAACCTCTCATCTTCCAAAATTCTCCATTACTGTCAAGGGTACCACCATCCTGCCAGTTGACCTTGGGGTCATCCTCAACTCCTCACACACAGTCATCCCACATATCCAATTTGTTTCCAAGTCATCATTTCTACCTTCGAGATATTTTTCATATCTGTCTGTTCCTTTCCCCTCACACAGCTGCCATACTGATATGTGTCCTAATCACCTCATACCTGGACTACCACAATGGGCTACTAGGATCTCCTTGACTCAAGCATCTCTCCACTCCAATACTTTCTTCACTCAACTATCAAAGTGACCTTCCTCAAGTACAAGTCTGACTGTGTTACTCCTCCAGTCAACAAACTCCAGTGGCTCCCAGTATCTTCAGAACCAAATATAAAATCCCATTTGGCTTTATAAGCCAAATTTGATTTCTTCCTATCTTTCTAGTCTTTTTTTTTAGTTGACCCTCCTCCACATACCCTAGGACCATTTACCCTAGTCGCCATGTTCCTTAACACAACACTGGATCTCCCAACACCATTCCTTTTCACTGGCTGTCCCCCATGCCCAGAATGCTCTCTCTCCTCACCTCCACCTTCTGGCTTCCTACAAGAATCAGGTCAAATCACATCTTAGGCAAGAGGTCTTTCCTGTCCCTCCCTCTCCCCATAATATTTGTCCAGTTTGAATTGTACATATATTTTATATTTTTACATATTGTTTCCCTAATTAGCATGACTTCCTTAAGGGCATGGGTTGTATTTCCTTTTTTCCTTTCTTTGTATTCCCTGTGCTAAGCAGAGTGCCTGGTATATAATAAGCGCTAAATAAATGCTTGTTGATTGACTAACCAAGTTCAGCCTCAAAGAAATATGAAACTGTACCTCCCTTCCTTGTTTGTAGCAATAGGGAAATGTAAATGTGGAGTACTACAAATAGGAGACAGTGGATAGAGCTCTGTACTTGGAACCAAGAATACCTGAATTAAAATCCTTCCTTAGTTACTAGCTGTGTGACCCTGGGCAAGTCATTGGACTTTTCTCAGCCTCAGTTTCCCTCTTCTGTAAAATGGCAGTAATAATTACACCTTTCTCACAAGGTTATTGTGAGAATCAAATGAAATCACACGTGTAAAGCACTTTACAAACCTTAAAACTACACACGCACACATGCACATACATATACATGTGTATGTATACATGTACATACACGCATATATGTTGCTAGTTATTATTATTGTTATTATTATATTATGCTTTTTGAGAAGGTCATCAGTTTTGCTAAATTATTTTTTCCACTCTTGACTTTTTTATTAAATTTCCCTATGCTGATGAAATACCAGGTCTAGTCTTCATCCTCTTATTATGAGTATAACAAGGACTGAGCAATAGGAGCTCCATCTCAGATCATGCCCAATGTGCCCTACCAGTTGCTAGACTCAAGGGGTGGCTTGGTGAGACCAGTCCCAAAAGTCCCTGATAATATGTACCAATGGGTACATATTTTCTATTGGTTAGAGTGGCTCTCTGGAAGGCAGAGGGGAAAGGATATGTTGAGCAATGTAGGCAATGTAAAAACAAAAGATAGAGATAAAATTTATTTTAAAAAATACAAAAATGCCCATGGTTGGGAAATGGCTAAACCAATTTTGGCACATAGATGGAATGGAATATTTCTGACTCCAATTTAGTATAGGCTTTCTATGAATAGAATGTAGCAAACAAAGGTTCTGTACTGTCATGGTGCCCAGGTATTTTTGGCTCTAAATATTTATGTACTGAAGTTGTGCTATACAGGTCAAATGCCACTCCAGAGAATTCTAGGGGATTTCCAAAGTTTTTGCAGGGACTGGAATCTTATGCTATCAAGTAGTGGTTGAAATAAGTGAACTTATAGCTTGGATTTAGAAATCTTTATTATGGTGCAATTTTCCATTCCAGTGATATTCGGTTTAATAGGACAAGACCAATCAAACTGGGAGGCAATAGTCCTCAGGGTTGCTGGCCAAAAGAGAAACAGTTACTATTTACAAATATTAATTTGTTTTCATCCACTATTGTCTTGTATTTCTCGATTATATCATAAGTTTTGGGGCAAACCTATTTTCTATTTTTATTATTCATTTGTTTACTCATTAAACAAACGTTGACAAAGCCTATAACGTATGAGAGGCACTGCTCATAATCTAGGTCAGCAGTTCTCAAACTTTTGGGGTCTCCAGACTCCTTTATACTCTTAAAAATTATTGAGGACCTCAAAGGGCTTTTATCTATGTGAGATATTCTATCAATAATTACTGTATTGGAAATTAAAATGTCTTAGTATTATTGTGAAAATAGTTTGACCCTAAAAAGGTCATGGGGATCTTCAGGGGATTCTGGACCACACTTTGAGAATGGCTAATCTAAGCAGACAGTTAAAATTTATATGCAAATAACTATAGAGAGCTAGGTGGCATAGTGGACTTAAAATGCTGGACTTAAAATCAGGAAAACCTGAGTTCAAATCCTGCCTCAGAGATTTATTAGCTCTATGACTCTCTGTCTAACTCAATTTCCTCGTTTGTATCATAATAGAATAATCCATAGAACATTGAATTAGGGACAGAGAGAAAGGGAAAAGAGACATAAAGGATGGCTGAGATGCCGAGCCTAAGTGATTAGAAAAACGGTAGCACTTCAAAGCCCATCAAAGAGGATAATTGAGCATTTGTTCAATGGTCTAGGGAGTAACTTGCACATTCTGTATTTTTCCAAGATATGTGAGGGAGCAGAGGATTAGACAATGATGTCACTTCTCTACCCCATAAACACCAAGGGCTTGCTATTCGCTGCAAGGGTCAAATAAAAATTCCTGTGTTAGACATTTTGAGTACTTTACAGCGTGGGCCCCAACTTCATTTTTAACATTATTGCATATTATTTCCCTTCAGAAACATGATGGTCCAGCCAAACTGGCCTTCATCTTATGCCTCAGACGTGATACCCCATGCCCATCCGTTTGCCTTGGCATTTCTGGAATGTGCTACCTCTTCACTCCATCTCTTAAAATCTTACTTTCCTTCAAAACCCACCTCAAACATCAGCTTCTATAGGAAACCTTTCCCGATCTACTAGTGCCTTCCTCCAAAATTTACCTTGTATCTTTATATATATATGTATATATATATATATATATACACATATATATGTATATTTATACACATTCATATATATACATTGTCATCTCTCCTAGCTAGATTGTAGGCTCCTTAAGGGCAGGCATGTTAGACTTTTGACTTTGTTTCCTCGGGGCCTAGTTCAGTGCCCATCATGTCATAGGTGCTTAATAAATCTTTATTGTTTGATTGATGCTATACAACAGAAATCCTGCCAAAGAATTAAGTTTGTTTATAAGATAGCTCAATTTGAGTATGGACCTTTCTTCATAAAGAGGCTTGCAGTAAATATGATTGATACTGTTTAGCACTGAATAGAAAATTTTACATTTAGTTAGAACTATAGTGAGTCAAGAAATATTCGAACCAAGAGTCTATATAAATGCCCAAGAAAAACATGTCCTGGCACATACTTGTCCCCATCGACCTATTCCCTGTGTTATCATATTATCTCTCCCATTCCATGAGGCATTTATGATCCAGCTGAAGTGCCAAACAAAGCTCCAAACAACTTCCCTGAGTGACTTAATTATATCTAAAGGCATTAAATAGCAGCTGTGAATTGGCTGACACCCAAGGCAAAAGAAAACAGAGCATGCTCTGGTGCAGATCAAAGCAATGGGATCTATAATTACAAAAGAGGAAGAGGTCAGGACACCAGGAATGAAGGCAGAACCATAAGGGGATAATCTAGATTCAAGATGGGGCTGGTAAGAGAACAAAGACAGCAGAAAGAAAGAAGAAAGAAGAGTTGAAAGTAAAAGACTGAATTGTTGGGTGAAGACGGAACCATTGAAAAAATGGAGTCGCCCTACATTCCTTTCTTTGTATGGACACCTTATCGGGGAGACGAGGATTAAGCGTTCTCTTAGTGGAGCACTTGTAGAATTGTGAGTTAGCTAGCAAATCATAGAGTGTGGAATTGTTTAAATTTTTAAATTAACAATTACTAAGTTTAGGGCAGGCTGGTGGTGCAGTGAATAATGTGATAGGCCTAGAGTCAGGAAGACTCATCTTCCTGAGTTCAATTTTGGTCTCATATGCTTAGTAGCTGTGTGACCTTGAGTAAGTCATTGAACCCTGTTTGCCTCAGTTTCTTTGTCTTTAAAATGAACTGGAGAAGGAAATGGCAAATCACTCTAGTATCTCTGCCAAGAAAACCCCAGATGGGGTCATGAAGAGTCAGACACGACTGAAACAGTTGAATGACAATAAGTTTAGTTTAATTGAACGGAAACAAGCGCCTGTTCCTATGATATGCCCTTTGACGGGTGCTGGTGATATCAAGATAAATAAGGAAGAGTTCCTTCCCTCAAGAAGCTTACCTTCTACTCGGGGAACATAAATGCATATGTAAATAAATGCAAAATACATGCAACATAACCTCAAGAGGAAAAAAATGTAACAGCCAAGGGTGATGGGAAAGGCTCCACAGAGAAATCTTTCAGCGGAGTAAGGGAAGCTTTGTTATCATTCATCAGTTCATATTCCAGGTTAACATGTTTACTTATCATTATGAGGGAAATGCTGACTGTTGAGCCAGGAAGTCATCATAGACCGTATCATTATGTTAACACACACACACGCGACGACAACAACACACACACACACACATATATATATATAGTTAATAATTAATAATAATAATAGCTGGTAGCGAACATTTATATAGTGCCTACTACGTGCCAGGAATTGTGCTAAGCGCTTTACAATCATTACCTCGTTTGATTCTCACAACAAACCTGCAGAGGGGGTGCTGTTATTATCCACATTTTATAGGTGAGGAAACTGAGTCAAACAGAGGTTAAGCGGCTTGCGCAGGATCACACAACTAGTAAGGGTCAGAGGCTAGATTCAAACTTTGATCTGCCTGACTACTATATAGGAGAACTTACTGTCTAATTTAGCTTTATATAACTTTTTTTTTCTGGTCCAGATAGTAATTTACAGAGCTTTTAGGGATGAAATTGTCTCTGTTGATGCAGATAAGCAATTCTTCTAAAACTTAGTCTTGGAGAATTTCCTGGGGCCATCGAGAAATTAAGTAGCTTGCTCATGGTCAGAAAGGAAGCTTATGTCAGAGACAGGACTTGAACCCAAGTCTTCTTAATGCCAAGAACAGCTCTCTAGCCACCGTGCCACGGTATCTCTCCATGAATCTCAGGGGTGCCTAATATCATTTTTAGATCCCTGAACTTACATTAAGCACACTCTTTTAACATTTCAAGGACTTTTAATATTTCAAGGGTACCAGAGAGGGAATCTTTATTTTAGAACAATCTGGCACCTTTAGGTTTTACCAAGCCCACATAGGCCGCATTACTTTACCCATTTCCTTAATTGTTCCTCTAGTCAATACACTTGGGTTGCTTTATTTTGTATAGAAGAGTAATAAGGTTTTAGTTGCTAAAACTATTTTTAAATGCACTGCATAGGCTGAGTGGGAGGGTTTGGCAACAAAGCTACCCCATTACTGCCAGGTCTGCCCTTCGAAGCCAAGCAATATTTGTCCTTTATAAAAAGACTAAAATGAGACACCGAGAAGTAATTTAATGAAACATAGAAAAAGGGGGGTGGGAAGTTAGGGGAGTTAAAGGATAGCAAAAGTATCAGGCTCTCATAAACACAAATACCAAGGGGCTAATATTCTTACAGAATGTGGAGCAATTAGAAATTCCTAGCAATGACAGTAATTCTTCATGCCACCCCCTCCTCCCACCCTACTCCACCCTGCATCTGGCCAGATAGATTCTATACCTCTGCAATAGGCCTGCAATTTGACACCTCCTTCCCACCCCCACTAATACCACCCTAATTCAGTCCCTCATTAATTCTCATTTGGATTATTGTAATAGTTGTTCCATTGGTCTCCTTGCCTTCAGCCTTGTCTTTTCTGCCAAAGTTATTTTTTTTTGACATATGACTCTTATCAGGTCACTCCCCCACTCCAAGATATTTGATAGCTCCCTATCACCCATAAGATAAAATATAATCTCTCTCTCTTTTTTTTAGAGGCAATCAGCGTTAAGTGTCACACTGCTGGTAAATATCTGAGGTCAAATTTGCACTCAGGTACCTCTGATTCCAGGGCTGGTGCTCTATCTACTATACCACCTAGCCGCCCGTAAAATATGATCTTCGTCTCCAAACATTCATGGTCCACTGTATTCTGACTCTTTTTTTTTCCTACATTCACACTCTTCTATTTCATGTAGTTCTTTGCAGTCAAATTGTACTGCTCCAGTGCTGTGCTGGTAAATGTTTAACAAGTGGCTCTCCAAGAAAAAAGTATCCATTAATTTTAATCTATATTATTGACATTTTCGCCATCACTTTCTTAAGTCTAGGCAATCAAAAAAACGACAAAACAAGCCATGATTTGGTTTGCTAGTTTCTGAGGTATAAAGACTCATGCTGAAAATACAATAATCTGTTCTTCTGAACAGGTTTGAGCTGCTTCCAGCACACTCCCAAATTTCACTGTATTCTTCCCTACTTTGGTGCATTTGCCTATAATGAATTCCTTCTGCATATCAACGTCTTAAAAACAATTCTTCCTTCAGGACCCAGTTCAAGGATCTGCTCTTCCACAAGACCCTTAATGATTCCTCCACATTCCCCAAGTGAAAAACAATACATCTCTCCCCAATCTCATAGAATCATGAAATCTCCAGAGTTGGAAGGAATTTCAGCAACCGACTAGCTTAGTCTAGGCAGCTAGGTGGTACAGCGGATAAAGCCTCTAACTGCAATCAAAAAGCTGCCGTCGTGCAATCATGTCCGACTCTGCATGGCCCCATGTATTTGTCCATGGAATTTTCTTGGCAAAGATACTGGAGTGATTTTCCTTCTTCAATATATCCCCATTTTAAAGATGAGGAACTGAGGCAAGTAGCACCAAACAGCTGGGAAGTGTCTGAGGCTGGATTTGAACTCAGATCTTCCTGACTCCAGGCCTGGTGTTCCAACCAAACCTGCTCCCCCTCCCCACTCCCAGGAATCAGAAAGACCTAAGTTCAAATCTAGCCTCAAATACCAGCTGGGAGACCCTGGGCAAGTCACTTAACCTCTGTCTGACTCAGATTCCTCATCTGTAAAGTGGATAATAATAGCCTTTAATTCTAGCTGGGTTTCAAGAGGATAAATGAAATGACATTTGTAAAGCACTTTTTTATATGTGCTCTATACACGTTAGCTATTATTATCTTTTAGTTTTATACATAAGGACATTATAAACACTTGTTCTAGTGCCTTTCTGAAATATAGTCAAATACCATGTCTACCCCAGAGGTGTCAAATAGAAAGAGCATGACTGATCCGCATAAGGATCCCTGCAGGCCACATACTGAATTAGTTTTTAAGATGTAATGTTATCTATGTTTTATTGTATTTTTAGTTATTTTGCCAAATGCTTCCCAGTTACATCTTAATCTGGATAGGGCTTCATTTGAGCTGCAGGGCCTCCGGTTTGAAGACTCCAGTCTATAGTACCCACAGATCTATACATATAATGAATATGCAATACAGAAAGGAAATTCCTGGCATTGGAAATTCGGGTACAATCTGTACTCAATTTGGTAGATATGTCCTATGGAGTTGTTTAAAGTAAGGTCACATAGTTAGTAAGTGTTAGGAGCACAATTTGAACCCAGATCTTCCTGACCCAGAATTCTAGGCATAAGAAACCCTGTCAAAAGAAAGGAAATGAGTTTAATGTGTCACCCCCTTTTCTTTTTTTTATAAATTAATTTACTTATTTTTAGTTTTCAATATTCACTTCCATAAGTTTTAAATTTTCTCTGCCTCCCTCCCTTCCCTTCTCCCCGAGATGGTGTGCAATCCAATATAGGTTCTACATATACATTCTTATTAAACATATTTTCACATTAGTCATGTTGTATAGAAGAATTAGAACGAATGATAGGAACCATGAAAAAGAAAAAACAAATCCCTTTTTCTTGAATGAGGCCATGCTGACTCCAGGTGATTACTACATCCGTTTCTAATTGCTAAAGAAGTATCTCTTTAACCATTCAGTTCTAGAACCTTGACAGAAGTCTAGATTAAGCTCACTGGACCATAGTTTGAAGTTTGGAGAATAAAGGCATCATTTTGCCTCTCGTCAGTCTTGTGGCACCCCTGGGAGTCTTCGTGATTACTTAAAGATCACTGACAGTGGCTCAGTAATCATATCTCCCAAGGCTTTTAGCATCCCAGGATGGAGTTCACCTAGGCCTAATGACTTCATTTCCCTGAAGGCAGCTATGTGTTCACTTGCTACCTCCTCACTTTTCTAAATTTTCAACTTCCTGTTAACCAAGTTTGCCCTAACCTCAATATTGTCTTCTTTGGTAAGGAAAAAAGAAGTCAAATAATAGTTGAATAGTTCTGACTTCCCTCTTTTGTCTGTTTTCTTCATCCCACTCATCTCTAAAAGCAGTGATATTAACCCTTTTACGAACTCTTTTTTTATTATCTTTGGTACTCACTGCTTTTCCTCAGTTCATACTGAACTTCAGTGTTCCAAATACAATGATTTAGAGTAGTAGCAGTATCAGAGGAGGGAAAGGGATAAGACATATTTGAGATGTTGAAATGCCAAAATTGACAACAGCCTGGATGTTGGGGGTGGGAGTGGGGGATAAAAGGTGGTGAGTCACCAAGGATGGCATCTGGGCTGTGAGCCTGGGATACTTGGATGATAGTGATGCCCTTGACAGTTATAAGAAAGTTTGGAAGCGGGTAAGGTTTAATGTTCAGTAGTCTGTTCTTCCTTATTAATCAGAATCAGATCTAGAACAGCAGGTCCCCTAATTTACCCTTCTACCTTTTAAAGAGGGAGCAGCTAGGTCACTCAGTGGATAGAACACTGGACTTGGAATCAGGAAGACTAATCTTCGTGAGTTCAAATCCAGCCTCAAACACCTACTAGCTGTGTGATCCTGGGTAAGTAATTTAACCCAGTTTGCCTTAGTTTCCTCATCTGTAAAATGAACTGGAGGAGGCAATTGCAAACCACTCCAGTATCTCTGCCAAGAAAACCCCAAATGGGGTCATGAAGAGTCAGACATGACTGAAATGACTCAATGACAACAAAAAAAATTTTTAAAGAACAGAACTATCAAGAATTTATCAGCTCCTCTACTTTTAGCAAAGCAAGAACTCAAACAGGAGATATCCACATAATTGCTCCACTAAATTGCTGTGCCAGGTTTGTGAAATGTTTGCTAGATTTATCATCTATTACCTCCATCTGGTCAGGTGGCCAGTAATAAGTTCTGTTTCTTTCCAATCAGCACCTAAATATTTATCACCATGCTTCCTCTTCTAGCTCATGGATTTCCATATATACATATAATTTCTTAAGATACAATGCCCTTCCACCACCACTGTGGTGGAATCTATTGCTTTGGAATAAGGGATATACTTCCTTTCATGCAATCAAGTTATATTCCACAAAATCTCAATGATGCTTTATCTCAAATATCTTCTGCTAAAAGAGATCACAGCCCTTCTCCATGTACTCAAGTAGAAAGCTTTCATAAGTTTTGATGAACCAAAATTTCATCATCTAGTGTTCAATCTGGTGATGAACAATTCTGAAATCAGCTAACCTGGTCTTTGAATGACATACCTTTACTCATAGTCCTTGAGTTGGTGAGGTCTGTCAGAGCTTGCTAACATAGTCTTAAATACAATTCTTTCTTCAGGGCCTTCAAGAACACTCTAGTGAAGGACCTCAGGATTACCTCATTGGCATGAAAAAGTAACACAGCTGTTACCTAATAGGTCAAATTTACCTCCTTGTGTCAAGAATGGAAGCATATTACCCATGATCTGTAAAATAGTGTCTAGAAATATGAAATGTTGGGATTTATTATTGCCCATATTCTTGAATATTGTATCCAGAAACTGGCTAGTCATCTCCACCTCATATTCTCTGTGGTATCTAGTTTGGCAGTATATATATAGGCACATTTCTTCCTCCCTCTCTTAACTCACTTCAGAACTCTCTTCACAATATTTGTGTCTCAAGACAAATATATCTTGCTAGACCTTATGAGATGCACTTCCTGATCACAAATCAATCATTGCTACAATCCAAATCTTCTTAGAGTCCATCTTCTTATCTAGCTGCTCACTTCTTAAATTTGTCTATGCCTTCTGAAGCTCCTTCCTTCAGTCGACAGTAGGAATGAAGATGAGATTTGTACACCTAATATCTTTGATTTCTTGCCAAGGATCTTATAATTCCTATCAATGAGTTTTTAGTCTTCTTATGATGGTATCATTCATCCATACATGAATCACCAGAAGTAGATAGAGGTTATCAAGTCTGACTGGTTTAGGGAGTCTCTTTCTCATGCCCTAGATAAATGCCTCAGGAAGACAGCATACCTCCCTATACATCATGTGGGATCAACATATGTGACTACCTCCATATCCCAGCAGGAAGTTGTCAACTGCTACAACCCATCTCTTCTTCTTCCATAATGGATACACCCAATCATTCCTTGGAACACAAGAAATTGTTTCGAGCTCCAGTCTCTATGGAAAGAATTTTGTAGCTATTACAGAGTTCAAAGTTTCAGTGATCTTCATTATATTTTTTCCTCTGGGTCATATTCTTCTACCTTTTGACTTCCCAATGTAGATTATGATTTCCCTATACCTCCTCAGATAATTTTTTTCTCTTGGCTATCGCTTTTAAGTACATATGTTGTCTTCCTCCATTAGAAAGTTCCCTGAGAGCAGAGACCGTATTTCTTTTTCATATTTGTTGTATCCTGTGGACTTAGCAAAGTGCCTAAAACATAGTAGGAATTTAATGAATGTTTATTGGTGGATTGTCTTCCATTCTTTGAAGGAATATTTCATCTTCCCTGATAACCTAGGAAAAAAGAGGTATTCTCCAGCCCTTTTTCATCTTAATTTTGTTCATCTATTACTAGCAAAAGTATAGTCTAATTGGCTCATAGGTTAAGAGCTAGCTGAAACTTCAGAGGCCATTGAGTTCAACTTTTTCATTTTACAGTTACAGAAACTGAGTCACAAAGTGGTTAGGTGCCTTGCTCAGGTTCACATGGCTAGTAGTCACAGAGGCAAGGTTTGAGCTTGGGTCTTCTTTCCGACATTCTATAGTATACGCTCTATGTTTTATTGACGAATACTCTTTGCCATCCATGCTTGCTGGAATGGCAGCCTTTACTTTCTATCTGCTCTCTCTCCTAATGCTTCTGGCTGGACTAGGGCCAACTGTTAAGATTGTGCATTATCAGTGAACATAATAAGTATAGAAGAAACAACAGAAACTAAACACTCAGCATTATTAGATGTGTTTCAACAAACCCAAGAGTTTGATTCCTGGTTTGACTCCTGATTCCAATCCAAATTCCAATTGTTGAGTCAGTAAAACCCACAAAAAAATGCTCAGAGACCAATCATTTCAGGGTGATCCTTTACTTGTGTTTTCTTATCACCTAGCTATATATAAGATATTAAATCAATAAACATGTGCACACAACACACATGACCTAAAGGGTCTAAAATGTACTAAAAAATCTAACCATTTAGTTCTTCTTAGCATCTGGATCTCTTTCTTTCCGTCCAGTAGAACTTTTTCCCCTATAATTTCTAAGTGATCTCTTGGCTAAATTAATACATTTTCTATTATAGCATCTCCTTCACTTTTTCCTTTGCTCCCTTCACTATTAGTGATCATTCTGTTACTTTGGCTTATGACCACTTTCTGTCCAAACACCTACTATTAGCTTTCATTGGCACTACTAAACACTCTTTTCTTCTTTAAAAAACTTAAATTTTATTCATTTTTAAAGTGGTAATAGCAACAGGTTAATGCTATCGAAAGAATGCAGGATTTGGGGCAGTTAGTTGGTGCTGTGTATAGAATGTTAGATTTGGAATCAGGAAGACCCAAGTTCGAAATGTGTTTCAAACAACTTACTATCTATATGTCCCTGCGCAAGTCATTTAACCTCTTTCAGTCTGAGTTTCCTTGTCTACAAAATGGGGATAATAATACCACCTGCCTCACTAGGTGATTTTGAGGATTAAATGAGGTAATTAATGTAAAGTGCATTAAGGTATTTAGCAAACTTTGAAGTGATTATAAATGCTAACTTTCTAAAGTAAGAGGCCCTGTGTTTAAATCCAACCTTTCTTCTTACTATCCAGGACTCCTTGGGTAAATAATTTTGCCATTCTGGCTCAGTTTCCTAACCTGTAAAATGAAAAAGTTGGACTATATATCATGTCTAAGGTTCCTTCCGGCTCTAAATCTCTGAATCACTGTGCTTCAGTACCTTACATCATCATTTCGCTCAATATCCTTCTCATCTTCCATAAAATTGGTCACTATAGATCTGAACCCAGTTTGCCTTTGTCATTTAGCTTAAAAATTGCATCCCCTGTGGATTACTGTGCTCTCTCGTGTTTGGGAGTACTAGTTATTAGAAACATCATTTACAGATGTTTCTAAGTTATTAAGAGAGAAGTTTTAGTCATGCATGAAGATAGGCATACTCTCTAACATATGTTTTTAAAATGTTGAGTATGATAGCATGCTGGTCAATTAGTTGATACAAATTTATAAAGTGCCTTCTATGTGCTAGGCACTGTGCTAAGCCCTGAGAATATGAAAAAAAGCAAAAGATAGTCCTTGCCTTCAAGGAGCTCACAATCTAACAGAAGAGAAATAGCAGGCAAACAAATAGGCACAAACAAGTTCCATACAGGATAAACAGGAGGTAAATCACAGAGAGTAGGTGCTGGAATTAGGAAGACTTGGGAAAGGCTTCTATAGAAGGTAAAATTTTAGTTTGAACTTGAAGGAAGTTAGGAGGAGGAAGTGAGGAGGGAGAACATTTCAGCCGTAGGAGACAGCCAGAGAAAATGTCCAGAGCCAAGAGATACAACAGCTTGCTTGTTGAGCAGAAAGGAGGCCAGTGTCACGGGATTGAAAAGTACATGGTGGGGAGGCATAACAAGGTAAAAGAGACTTGAAATGTGGGGGGGGGGGCGGACAGGGAGAGGTTATATAAAGGGCTTATAATAAGCATTTAAAAATTAATGCCTTTTTAACTTTAATAGCATGTAATGACCTCCACTAAAAGTAATGTCAGCCTTTATCTGGTAAAGAGCCAAAGATAACCATATGATAATAGCTTACAATCCTCTATCCAGGACCAGAGGTGTACAACATAGGAAAAGAGAAGGTTGGGGGATGGAAGGGTTAGAGCCTTGGGACAAGCAAACCAGTAGCCAATTCCCATGATGTCTCCCAAAGAATCACTTTTTCATTTGGGAAAATGAGTTTAAATTCAAAGTGCATGTCCATTTTCCTCTTTAGAAAGTTAAGCATCTCAGAGTTACTTGAGTGAAACAAATAGGGAAAGCTGTTAATGCAATACAGTTCCCATGCAAACATAAATATTAGCTGACATTTATGTAGCACTTTATGGTTTTCAAAGCACTTTATATACATCATCTTACTGAGCCTGATGACTCCTTGTGAGGTGGGTATTATACATATTTGCATTTCAGAATAAACCAAGTGGCATTAAGGATTTGTTCATGATAACACAGCTAGTAGGTGTTAGAAGTGGGAGTCAAACCCATATCTTCCTTACTCCAACTCCAATACTCTATATACATTCTGTTAATGCTGCACAGACAACCAGAATCAAAGACATGCATATTTCCTAAAACATACAACCATTACACATTCACTAAATACTTATGGCCTGCCTAGGCAGGCTAAGCAATGCGTGGAATCCAGAGAAATAAAAGACAGGGCCTTTGCCCTATAGACACTTACAATCTAGTCAGGATGGCCAAAACAACTAGAGAATAATATAATGCATTATGTAATTGGCTGTACAAGCTGTAAATATTACAGAAATTCAGAAAAGGAAAAATATCTTCATGTACTGAGGAAATTAGGGGAAACTTGATAGTGAATGT
The DNA here is from genome assembly GCF_011100635.1 of Trichosurus vulpecula. Taxonomy (NCBI): domain Eukaryota; kingdom Metazoa; phylum Chordata; class Mammalia; order Diprotodontia; family Phalangeridae; genus Trichosurus; species Trichosurus vulpecula. Next base: position 285,632,726 of record NC_050576.1, on the reverse strand, counting down.
TGGTATTCAGCTGAGTCTTGAAGAAGCAGAAAAATAGAACTTGCAGAAAGGTGAAAAAGGGCATTCCGTTAAAAAATAGCATAAGTAAAATCGTGGATTCTGGATGATGAAATCATCTGACTGACATGAAAAGTCTGTGTTAGGGAGTAGTGGAGGTTGGATAGGTAAAATGAAAGACCTTAAATTAGTAAAATAAGAAACCTGGACTCAATGGGATAGGTAATGGGAAATAGCCAAATAGACAATGAAAACTGTTTTGAAAAACAGACCAACACAGTAGCAACACACAAGATGGACACCAGAGATAGAGCATTTAGAAGGCTACTACAGAATTGGGGAGATGAAGGCCCTGCCTGAATCATATGTACTAGGAATAAAGAAGGGACAAATATTGGGAGCGAAGAATCAATAGCGCTTGCTGGCCAAGTTGATATAGAAAACTCGAGAAAGGAAGAAATTGAAATGAGACCTCATGATTTGGAGCTTAGAGAACCAAGAGAATCATGGTACCAGTTTTTTTTAAAGGAAGTTTGATTTTAAACATAATGAGTTTGATGAAGAGAGAATCATTAGTTCTTCACTGAAAACACGGGACACTAGTTCTGATGACAGAATAAGGATGAAGAAATATAGTTCTACAAGTTAGCAGCAGAGAAATAATCACTGGAGATGATCAAGAGAAGGAATGATCTCCCCAAGGGAGTGACTGTAGAAAAAGAAGTGGAGAGAGTCAAGAAGTGAGTAATAAAAGACCCCAACAGTTCAGGGACAGGAAAAGAGGGGGAAAGACAGATAAAAGGAAAACTAGAAAAAAGGAGAGCAGGAGAGAATGAGAAGAGAGAAAGGTTCCAGGTGAATGAAGATCGAGAAAAGCTATTAAATGCATTTAGAATATCCAGGCACAGCCCCACCTAGTGACTTCTAGGACTCAGGTTCCTTAACTATAAAATGAGAGATGATCTCCAAGGTCCCTTCCAAATCTAAATCTATGAATCCTCTATTATGAGTGACCATGATTAACACATGTCTGTGAATGTGGGCCTATAAAAAAAGACCTATAGAGATGAACCCTTGCTGTGTGTAAAAAGTAGTTACTGAATTTTGAGCTCTAGCTACTGCTTACAGAGCTTGCCGCTGGTCAAGGTTCTATCCCTCAGAACTGAATGCTGCTAAGGATTTCCTATTTATGCTGTGTACCATTCGGGCTACAAGTTTAACATCTCGATATTCAATGAATCCTATCTCCACTAGGTGTGAAATAAGTTGTTTGAGTGTTAAGTTAATAAGCTAATGTTTCTAAAAAGTGTTATTTTCAAATCCTGCGATGAAAGTCTCTGAATAGTACAATAAAATGTGCAATGGGAATATATTGATCAATTACTCTATTTCCTAGTAATTATCCTGCTTTTTTTCCATGCTAGTGATGCCTATGCACATTACATTGTGCTTTCTTTTGACATTGTCTTCTTCCTTCTAAAATGATTACGTGGCATGTTCTTTTAAAAAAAACTAACAAAATATAAAATGATTTTGAGAATTTTATATTCATCCTTTGAGTTAAGTAACAACTGGGGTGTAATGAAACTGGGATTTAGAATCACCACTAAAATTAACTTCAACAATCTTTATTTATACCTGATATTAATCCTAATCTTACTTATTTGTTTTGGATTTTAGGTAAGACCGAATAGAGAATATATGTAAAAATTGAAGAAAAACTGATTACTCATCATTCTGGGAGGTTAATGTTATTACCCAAAGTTATCGCAGAGTGTGCAATAACCCAAGAAATGAATCTGCCTATGAAACTCACTGCCCTAGATCATATACCTTCTGGATTAGGTATTTAATGCCAGCTTTCTACATAAAACTAAAAATAAATCAGGAAACACATTAAGTTTTTGCATGCCTTGAATTGAGCTTGGTTATATACACAAAACTATATTTCTTTTTTTCCTGGCTTTTTGGGGGTGGATTTGTTTAGCAAGCTATTTCAAAAGTAGCTAATAAGAGCTAATTGGATTCAGAGGAGGTAAGCAGCTTCTCTTTAAGGTTGTTTTCAAAATTTACGGAAATCTTTACCAGGATAAATGGCTTGAGAAGAGGATACTGAACTGGAATGCTACTCCGGTCATAGTAACTCACATTTGTAAAGCATTTTACGTGCATAAAATGCTTGAATGTAAACATTAACTCATTGAGAAGCAGTTTAGTGTGGTGACCAGAGTTCTGGGCTTGGAGTGAGGAAGATACGAGTTCAAATCATCGTTCTGATACTTAGTATTAAGCCGTATTAGCATAGGTAAGTCATCCAACGTTTGCAAGCCTCTGCTTCCTCGACTGCAAAATGGGGATACTAATATCTGCTTATCAAGTTATACATGAAGGCTTTACAGATTGCCCCAAGCACTAATGCCCTCCCCACCAAACCAACTTGTGTTTAATTATTTGTACATATTTGTATTCACTCACTTTATATTTATATGTGTATATAGGATATGTCCATATCTCTGGCATACACATGTAGGCTCAAAATGTCTGAATAAGTTCGGGTATATGGATGTAATATGGAATATTATTGTGCTATTAATATATGACAAGGCGGATGGAATACAATACCATGGAAGTCATAGAACCCTGAAGCATGAAAGTGGTGTTATAATGTTTAACTTTTCACACGCATATTTCTTATAAATCCAGAAAGACTGATTATAAGTTCCTTGAAATCCGGAGAGGGGTATTACATTCTCTGTGCCCCCCATAGCACTTGGTATTTACTTGAGAAACACAAGAATGAATCACTAACCCAGTGGTAACTTTTTTCATTGAGCACAGTAATTCCAAATCAATGAGTGATTAAAATTAGGTAGAATCTGGCTATTCCCTCAGTACTGCTGAAATGAAGGTATACTCACTTCCACATCTTCATCTGAAAAATGTGAACACTTCCTTTAAATGAAAAAAGATTCCCCTGGATGTCTGTTATGATGATGATGTTATCCTGGAATTGAGGGGTGGGGGAGCATCCTGGCATTAACCTTTGACATTGATGGCAACCCAGGGAAATTCTGACCACTTCCTTATAGGCTGCTCTGACACAATTTTCTGGTAGTATGGAGTCATCAGCACACCTCGTAGCAACTGCTGAAGAGTTCTATCTCTGATGGCCATCACATGGTCAGAAGGAAGTAAAGGTGCCATGCCTTTGAGCGGAGCCCAAATCCCTCTGCTTGTCTGGGCCACCACCCATTATGCTACCCTGGTGTGGCTCAAGATTGAGGGGATAAGGGAGCCAGCCCTCATGGGACTCTAGCCCTGACTGAATGCTATGTACCCACACCCTTTTCTGCTGAACTTCTGCTGTATCATAAACCGTTCTGACCCATCCAACTTTAATCCATTTGCCACATGACAACAATGATTCTTAAATTACCTAAGCTCCATCCTCCTTCAGTTCTGCAACCTATTTGTAAAGTTGTAAATGTGTCTCATACTTTTTTAGATTATCAGTAGGAATTTATTACCTTTTAGAAAGAGTATTTAGTAAGCAAATATAGGAGGATAGTTGTCACAGAAGAAATAAGGGGTATAATCTCTTCTTGCACACACAAAGTTCCTGGGAAGGATAGGCTCAAATTCAGGGAACAAGTGGCCAAAGGGTAAGCTCACAGCCTCTGGCTCCTAGAAGTTGGTTTTGTCCCTTTATGGAATTCTCATGAAGTTCTCTTAGAAAGAAGTAGCTCTCTGCTGGGTTCCAATGTCTGTGTCCTAGTTGAAGTGGAGAAGCTGCCTTTCTTCAGTGTGTTGTATCTCTCAGCTACTGAGTCCAAAGGAAGGAAGGAAGGAAGATGAATAGAGGGAGGGATAGATAGATAGACAGACAGACAGATAGATAAATATGCATATTATTTTATCCCTATTTTATTTTAAAATTCACTAATGCCTATATTCAAAAGCACGGATGAAAGACTAAAATTTTCAACGTAACATTATTTTCCCCTCTTTTTAGATAACACAAGTATTTTCGGGAATCTCAGTTGATAATCAAATCCACATGAACAGAAATATAGGTCACAGGTTATCCTAGAATTCTGCTCAGTATCTTGGCAGCATCAAATGTGAACACATCTCACCTACGCTCAGTTACATCAAGGCTGTCATTTCTGAAGACTCTATACCTGACTGCGGCAATGGCAGGAAGAGCAGTGGGGATGAACATGTCTCAATGGTCAAGGGGAAAGAAAGGATCCTGGATCTGGAAACCGCCACCTGGGATCGTGTCCTGGTCTTCCTGTTTACTAGCTCTGTGAAACCCTGGGCAAATCCTTTAACTTCTCCAAGCAACAGTTTCCTCATCCGTAAAATGTGAGGGTTGGAATAGGTGGCTTCTAAATTCCCTCCCAGCTCTAAATCTACGCTCTTATGAATAAGCTCTTTGTCCTTAGCATTGCATTGCCTTTCACATTGGGCAGTTAGGTGATACCATAGTGCATAGAGCACTGGGCCTGGAGTCAGGAAGACTCATCTTTCAGAGTTCAAATCTGGCCTCAGACATTTGTTAGTTGTGTGACCCTGAGGGAGTCACTTAATCCTGTTTGCCGCAATTTCCTCATATGTAAAATGAGCTGGAGAAGCAAATGGCAGATCATTCTAGCATCTCTGCCAAGGAAATACCAAATGGGATCACGAAGAGTTGGACACAACTGAGTAACAACAGCCCTTCGAGTCATGTGTTTCTCTCTGACATAACTGAGTGTTGGGATTTTGTTGTTTTGGGTGTTCAGTTGGGATACAGGAGAGTATTAACTGATCAATCTTTTGGGCCTGGCAACTAATATTGGGTGTGACCATCTGTACTATCTAAATGAAGCCCAGAATTTCAATGAAAGAATTGCTAGAGAAGGCCACTGTTCCAGAAACAATCTCATCAACTGCTAGATAGCTTGAGTCCCACCCACATTCCATGTTTCCATACTCTTCCTTGTTGCATGAGTAGATGAAGAATAGAAGTCTTGTTTTAAGTCTCATCTCTGGAAGTGTGGCATAATGCTGGCTGTGAAGCCAGGAAGACCCTTGCCTAGTGCTTTAATACCAAAACCCCGACCTGCCATGGGTAGAGCGAGTTTCCTCACCTGGGAGTTCCTTATTCCTACAAAATCACAGACCCAGTCCCTATCCCTATCTGCAGTTTTAACAAGCTCCATGTTGTTATAAGAGATTACTGGTATCACTAGTGCCTAGCGTGCTACCTGCAGCACTGCCACTGACAGAACACACTAATCCTTCCCGTTGAATTCTAACACTGTTCCAACATCTCCTGGATTCTCACAGACAAAAGCCAGATAGTAAAGTCTCTAATGGATTCTCATTGACAAGAGCCAGAAGGTAAAGTCTCTCCCACACAAAAATCTTTCATGTGCATGCATAGATACTCATAGTAGAAATTCCTAAGGGCTTTGCTCGCTGTTCCCTTTACCCAAACAATGGCTTCACAAAAGACTCAGAAGACACAGCAAGGCTTTATGTGCATCAAGGCAGTAAAGATCAAACCCAAGTAGTATCACAGACTCACTCTCTGTTCATCCCCTGTCTCAGATTCATATTAGGTCTCTACTGTCTGCCACTGGGTAGGTTCCTGGAAATGGTCATCACTCTAATCAGAGTCTGAAAGCTATGTTCCGTATTAATCAGTAGCAAGAACTTACTGAGCTCTTCTTTGTACTCACAGGCAGCTAGGTGGCACAGTGGATAGAACACTGGTTCTGGAGTCAGGAAGACCTGAGTTCAAATCTGGCCTCAGGTCACTAATGTGACCCTGGGCAAGTCACTTCACCCTGTTTACCTCACTTTCTTCATTTGTAAAATGAGCTGGAGAAGGAAATGACAAATGACTCCAGTATGTTTGCCAAGAAAACCCCAAACGGGGTCATGAAGAGTCAGACACCACCGAAATGACAGAACACACATCTCTGTACTCAGCATTGTACCAGGAGTGTGGCAATAACATAGAAACAACAGAAGTCATGGGATCATACATCTAGTGCCAGAAGGGATCTCAGAGACCCTTTAGTCCACCTCTCCCATTATGCAGATGAGGAAACTGAGGCCCAAGAAGGCTAAATAACTTGTACAAGGTCACACAGGTGAATAAGCATAAGCAGTGGGATTTTTCTTTTTTTAGCTGGCATTTATATACACTCTAAAGTTTGCATAATGCTCTTCAAATCTCATCTGATTTTATGTTCACAACAACCCTGGGAGGTGAATGCTGTTAGTCCCATTTTACAGATAAGGAAACTGAGGCAGATAGTGGTAAAGTGACTTGCCCGAGGTCACATAGCTACCTAAGGCTAGATTTGAACTTGGGTCTTCCTGAGTCCAGGCCAAGCACTCTATATACGGTGCCACCCAGCTACCTCAGCCCAGGTCTTCTGTGAGCCCCTGGAACTCGAGAATGCTGATGAACTCTGAGCACAGAATGAAGCATACTTTTTTCACTTTATTTTTCTTAACTTTTTTTGCAACATAGCTAATATGGAATTATGTTTAACATGGCATCATGTGTATAATTATTATATTGTTTGCCTTCTTAATAGATGGGTAGGGATTGGAGGGAAGGAGTGAACTTGGAACTCAAATTTTAAAAAGTTAAAATAAATATATAAAGTATAATTTTAAAAAAAGAAGCTAATAATCCATTTGAAGAGATGAAACTGATGTGCAGGAGACACTCAGAAGAAGAATAACATAAAAGAGGATATCATCAAGGGACAAGGAATATGATGTCAAAAGCCATAGCGTAGTGGAAAGGACATAGGCCTTGGGGTCAGAAGACTTGAAAGCTCACTCTGTTACCCTGGGAAAGTCCCTTTACCTGCTTCAATCGCCTCACCTGTAAAATGGGAATCATAAACTTCCACTCTATATTGCATCATACAGTGTGTACTGTAAGTATACCTAAGTACAATATAAATTTAGAGAAGTAGGGGAAAGGAAACTAGTTAGGAAAGGCTTTGCGGAGTTACCTGGAAGGATGAGTAGGATTTAGAAAAACAGATAATACGAGTTGAGGTTGTACGAAGAAAAGAAGCTGGTTTAGACTTAATGTTGTATGCGTTTGGAACATCAGTGAGGCCAACTAGAGTGATGGTTGGTTACAGGTCAAGGGGTTGTGGGAAACAAAAATACGTAGATGGGGGTATATGTAGACCGTAAATGCCTAAAAAGCCAGTCCAAGGTGTTTAAATTTGATGTTGTAGGCAACATAGGGCCATTTTGGATTCTGAAGCATTTTAGGAAGATTAGTCTGATTTTTGGCTTCTTATCTCTAGGACTGAACACAGTAACTACGGCTATGTACTTAATTAGCACATATTTATTAAGCACTTAGAAGGTATTTATTAAATACTAGCCGAATTGAACCGAAAGCAATAGAGATGATGGATTAGATCAGAGAAAAATTGCTAAATAAATTCCCTAGGAGGCTATTGCAGAAATACAGGCAGGAAGCCTGTGATAGGATCGCAGATTAAGAATTGGAAGAGACTGCAGAGGTGGCATAGTCCAGCCCAAGGGGGATTTCACTGTGATTCAATTGGCTTGGGAAACCCCCTCCACCAATATAGTTCATGCTTGTCCTTTTGAGGGTGAGGAAGATGAGGCCCAGAGATGTTAAGCGATTTGCTCAAAGTTAAGCTGGTGGTATTTGGAAGAGCATATGTTCAAAACCAGTTCCCTATCTTTTAACCCTACAACTTCAAGTAGGTTGGAGCACAACCTGGCATGCAAGGCTCTCTCTGCTTCTCCACCAGGGAACACTCACAGGACAGGGAAATGTGATGAACTGGGTGATACAGTGTCTAGAACGTGTAACTTGGAGTCAGTCAGGAAGACCTGAGTTTGAATCCAGTCTCAGATACTTACTAACTATGTAACCCTGAGCAAATCCCTTAACCTCTGTCTGCCACAGCTTCCTCATCTGTAAAATGGAGATAAGATAGCACCTACCTCTCAGGGCTGTCGTAAGGATCAAATGGGATGATACTTGTAAAGCACCATGCAAATCTTAAAGTGATGTATTAGTAATAGTATTTTAAAAATAAAAATGTTACCTTTAGTCCTACTCTCTTTAATGAAGCTAAAAATTATTGACTATGGGCCCCTTTATTTCTATTATGAAACCATCTGCCCAGGAGAGGAGTCAGAACATTCTAGAATTGGATTCCATGCATCCCCATCGTCCCCTCTTTTTTCACCACTAAGTAGCACAGAAGAGGTCACAGAAATAGCATAACTAGACATGACCTCTCTGACCCGGTTTTTCTAGCTTCCACAACCCTTCCAAGGTGTAGGCGCATCATTAGCTAATTCAGCACGAGAAGAGTTGGTAACCACCTTTTAATCATCCTTGGTGATGTGGATCCCCAAACCTCCAGTTAGCCAATAGCTTGGTTCTCCCTCCTGCTGCCTCCAAGTTGACACTTCATGATTGCTACTAACAAGAAGAAAAATCAATAGATTAAATCCTCCTTCCACCTGGCGTCCACCAAGGGGTAGACATGCTTAATGAGTTATGAAACCAACCAAAGACTACCAGGAAAAAGAGAGAAAAAAAGAGTATCAAAAGGCATGGATAATTCTCAAGTTATGAGTGCCACTATGGGTACCCAAACCTCTGCCTAGCACAAATCTAAGGGTCTCTGCATCCCTAATGACAAAGGCCAGAACATGTCGGGCAAAGGTTGTGCCAGGAACATGGGGAAATCTCACAATTCCCCCTGTTGAGTCACACCAGGATGGGTGGCAACTCTACCACAGACAATCAACCTCTGAATAATTAAGAGTTACTTAAATGCCTTTCTGTGTGGACATACTTGTTGCTCAGACATAGATGCAATTCAGGCAAAATCTCCCAGCCTTAGAGTGCAGCTGAGCTTCTCCCAAGTTGTAGTTTTCACTATAAGAAAAATCCCAGGACCCAAGGAAGGCAGCAGCTGCCTCCACTTTCCTAGCTTGCTGTATCAGCTCTTACAGCATGACTCTTGACTGTTGACAAGTCACTGCATGTGGTGAGTACAAGTGGTTGGAACATTTTCCAACTCAATGCCTCTGCCAATTCCTTCCCTATGTGTCCTCAGAGCATTCAAAGCCTGCTTGCCAGGTTTGGAAAGCTGATGTACTATGCTTGCTGGTACTGGTTTCCAAAGCATCTCTCACAACCCAGAGGGAGTAAATGCAGGATACACAGGATATGGATCCTGTTTTGAGATGAAGTCAAGGGAGTCAATGTGATAGACAACACCAACTTCAAAGTGAGAGGATCTGGGTTCAAATCTTGCCTCTGCTTCTTACCTGTCTGACCATCTCTAGATCTACAACCCCATATAGTAGAAATAACTTTAACCAACAACTGTACTTTTCAACCATCTGACTTTTTTTCTATCAGATCTCTACCTTAGACATTGGATTCCCAAAATCATTGAATGAGAACTGGAAAGACCTCAGAGGTCATCTAATCCAACTGCTTTATTTTACAGATAAGAAAAAAGATCTAGTGACTTGCCCGATGTCACCTGGGTAGTAAGCATCAGAGCCTGGATTTAAATCTATATCCTCTAGGTGCGAACAAGAGCTCTACCCTCAGCACCATGCCACAGAATGCCCAGGAAAAGAATAAGTCAGGGCTACAGATTTCATTTGTACCAAACAGTTTATCAGTCTGGCTACTTCTGGAACATAATGTGGACAGATCTCTCCTTGTCACATAGTCTGAGCCACTAATGCAAGGTCGTCACTTTATCTAAGGATTAAATTCCATTTTTCTAGCACCCAGATGGCTCCCCAAAAATCCTAGTTAGAGGTTTAACTACCCCAAGTCTGTAATTAATGCACTTGGTCCTATAGCTATGTTTAATTCATACTGAAATGAAGATAGAATAGGATGCTACAAAGTATACCAAAATTTGACAAATCTCTGTGACGTTATACACACACCAGCATTTAATTTATGGGTTCCTTGATGAGTTTAAAACTCGAGACATAATTTGGATTAACAATAATAATAACTAACATTTATTTAGTGCTTTAAGGTCTACAAAGTACTTTATGAATATTAACTCAACCCCCATTTGGGGACCGATCACCTTATAATTTTGTACCTTCCTACACTCAAAGAAAGATAATAGCCACAGAACTCATCATTGGATTATAACAGTTGTGTGATGAGGAATGGGGGTCATTTCCTTTTCATTTCTAGACACTGTGTATATACACTGGCACTTTATATTAATTGAAGGACTTCCTAGCTTATAAAAAAATATTACCCCATTTTTTTCATTCCTAAAAGCAGTTACTTCAGTAGAGTATCATGATCTTTCCCTGTTTCTCTCCACACACTTCTCAAAACTTCTAAATGAGACAGACTACTTTAAAAACTTTCACTCACAGATATTATCTTCCTTTCTGAATTCTATAAAAATAAAAATTCTCCCAAAAAAGCAAGAAAAGCAGAAACGAATTGATTCAAGTTACTTTGGCCTTCTTCATTTTACTAGTAAATTGTTTAATTAGCTTCTTAGACTATAGCACTTAAGGCTCATCTGTCATATGTATTTGTTGCCTACATTGAAAATACAAATTTTAAATTGTTTATGTGAATTTAATGTACAGCAGAGTACCCAAAATCCAAGCAGCATACAGTGGTACCAACCAGTTTAAAAAGTGAGTTGTATCCAAGGCAAAATATGGATTTTCAATAAAATAGAGGACTTTCAAGCTTTCTCAGTGAAAAGACCAGAGCTGAATAGAAAATTTGACTTTCAAACACAAGAATCAAGAGAAGCATGAAAAGGTAAACAAGAAAAAGAAATTGCAAGGGACTTACTAAAGTTGAACTGTTTTGTTTACGTTCCTACATGGAAAGATGATGTGTATGATTCATGAATATCATAGTAACTGAAGGGAATATGCATATATATGTGTGTGTGTGTATGTATATATATGTGTGTGTGTATGTATATATATATGTGTGTGTGTATGTATATATGTATGTGTATATATATATATATATATATATATATAGAGAGAGAGAGAGAGAGAGCACAGGGTGAGTTGAATATGAAGGGATGATATCTAAAAGAAATAAAATCAAATTAAGGGATGAGAGAGGAATATATTGAGAGAGGGAGAAAGGGAGAGATAGAATGGGGTAAATTATCTCGCATAAAAGTGGCAAGAAAAAGCAGTTCTGTAGGAAGGGAAGAGAAGGCAGGTGAGGGGGAATGAGTGAATCTTGCTCTCATCAGATTTGACCTGAGGAGGGAATACCATACACACTCAGTTGGGTATCTTACCTCACAGGAAAGAAGAAAGAAGAAGATAAAAAGGGGGGATGATAGAAGGGAGGGCAGATAGGGGGAGGAGGTAATCAAAAACAAACACTTTCAAAAAGGGACAGGGTCAAGGGAGAAAATTGGAAAGGGGGATAGTTTAGGAAGGAGGAAAATATAGTTAGTCTTTCACAACATGAGTATTGTGGAAGGGTTTTACATAATGATATGCATGTGGCCTATGTTGAATTGCTTGACTTCTTAGGGAGGGTGGGTGGGAAGAGAGTGGGATGGGAGAGAATTTGGAACTCAAAATTTTAAAAACAGATGTTCAAAAACAAAAAAAAAAAGTTTTTACATGCAACTAGAAAATAAGATACACAGGCAATGGGGCATAGAAATTTATCTTGCCCTACAAGAAAGGAAGGGAAAACGGGATGGGAGGGGAGTGGGGTGACAGAAGGGAGGGCTGACTAGGGAACGGGGCAACCAGAATATATGCCATCTTGGAGTGGGGAGGAGGGTAGAAATGAGGAGAAAATTTGTAATTCAAACTCTTGTGAAAAATCAATGCTGAAAACTAAATATATTAAATAAATTAAATTTTTAAAAAAAGTGAGTTGTAGAATTAGCAAATCCATTGGACAACAGATTTATCCTATTTGCCAAAACAAACCAAGCTAATTCCAACCTATACATGTATTAAAATGTTTTCCAATGATTTGCTTTCATCTGAAGTACACAGAAAATCAAGTGATTATTCCATTCATTTATATTCCTAAAGAAAAGGATTTTTTACTCTAAAAAAAAAAAGGAAGCAAATGCTATTTCTGCCTGTTAGTTTCAGGGCTTAGAGACACAATTGTCATCTCCTATAATACTGCTCAATGAACTAGGCCCCAGATTATATGTCATGGACCTCTAGGGAGCCATGCACTAAACAGTGGGTCTACAAATCTACAAGTAAGCAAGCGTACTGAATTGCACACCTATGCACTATTGGTTTTCAAATCTGTGCAGATGACATTGCGATTATTAAAATCCAAATTCACAGGATCATACATTTAGATCTGGAAGCACCTCAGAGTTCATCTAGCTAGCCCCTTCATTTTATACATGAGGAAAATGAGGCCCAAGTAAGTTAAGTGACCCCACAGAGTCAATAAGTGGCAAGGCACAGACCTCAAATCAAGATTTCTGACTCAATGCCCAATGCCTTTCCCCCAGATAGCACGTTTCCTCTTATTTATATTTTCATTAAAAAACTTGAGTAATCTTTGACAAATCATGGCTAAGATGGACTGTATTCATTATAAAATAGCATAGACTGTCATCCTGAATAGCTTGACAAAATTTGCACATCCCATTGAAGTAACTTAGTTGGTGATTCTAAATGTTTTTTATTTGAGAAATAGTGAAACAAATAAGCAATACATTAAGGGACTTTCCCAAGCCCATTGAACTTTCCATATTCACATCATGGCTATCATACCAATCTACACACACACACACATACACACACGACGAGGTGGTGATTGTTTACTGGACAAAGAGATTCCACTAAATTGCAAGTTCTCTTCATCTATTTGAAACACAATTTGCTTTACTCACAACTTTTTTTTAACTTTACAACCTTTTCGGGTCAGTCTTTGGAAGGACAACATGGCACAATGGAGAGGTTCCTTGGATTTGAAGACAGAGAACTTAGGATCCTGAACTCAAATCCTGGATCCGAAACTACCTTGAACTTCAGTAAGTCACTTAACCTTGCTATAAAATGAGGGGATTGGACTGGGTGATCTCCAAAGTTTCCTTAGTGCTTTGTGATCCTAATATGAAGTAAGGCACAATTTCCTTTATATGCTTTAAAGTCTTGGAAGAGAATTGGTTGTAGTTAGCTGACTCTAAGAGAAAAGATCAACACCAGTCAAAGCTTGAGTGGTAAACATACCTTTAAAAGTGTTATTTCTCTCTTAGCATTAGCTAAGAGTTTTATGAACCCCTTTCTTTCCAAATGTCTATAAAAAGGACTAGAACAGATAAATCATCAACTTTACACCCCTAACCATAGACACCTGTGGGAAAAGTCCTGACCAGGCAACTGAGTTCTCTGATAACTTGAGTACATTTTATGCTTCTCAAAATTTCATTTACAGCAAATAGAGGTGTAACTAGGATGCAGTGATCAGAGCTTTGCCTCAGGGCACTGGCATAGAAGGGTTGAGGTAATTGCTCAACATAGCCACCCTGCAGCTCGACAAACCTGCACTTCATTGTCCTCCACTAGTCCTTACCATGTGATGCAACTATCCTCCCAATCCCTTACACATCCATTAAACTGACACACCCAGAATTGCATTTCCATGGTACCCTTCTTCCAGGCTCAGTCTTGTCACTCCGCTTCCTCCCCCGGGTATTAGGAACAATCAGTCATATGTAGGAGCACAGACCAGACTCTCTGGGAGACAGAATGCCTATACTTCTAGCACAAACTAATTTGTGTACATACTACCCCCCTCCACTCTTCACCTCCTTCTCCCAGCCCACACACTTAATTTTCACCAACACAATATTCTAAATTACGGCTCCAAGAGCAAGAAACTACTGGGACAATCTGAATGCTGTCTGCTGAATCTTTCCAAATACGATTTTATTTATTGCAAAAGGTAGGAAATAATCCTTCTCAAGAATTCCGAGTTGTGTTGTACAGGCCAAGTTGAATTTCAATTGCACATATATAACAGATGAGTCAAAATTTTATAACTAAAAATAAGCAAACATCTTGGATCTTTGTGCTTCTTCTTCTCCCTGCCCCTGCCCCGACCAAGGATAATAAATATTTCTAAGGCAACTTTCTGGACCATTTAAAATAACCTAAGGAAAACCACAATTCATAAAGGAAAAAAAAAAGCTTAAGTGAAATTTAGTTTCTAAAGAAGTCAACTTAAGAATAACATGCCAAAGTGGTACAGAAGTCACGAGAATTTGAAACCAAATCCAGAAGGTAAAAAAAGAAAACCTAGATGAGGTACTTACAGGTTGGTTTTGCTATCGGAGGGAATTTCGTCCGGGTAATAGCCAAAATTATGAAAATAATGACGGGCCATAAAATCAGGACAAGTGACCAAAGCTGTAAAATAATATTAAAAAGTCTTAATTATTGATGGACCACAAAACCTGAGTGCAAAAAGGTATATTGTACTATAACCTTCCTACCATGGGCTAGACATCTGCCTGCCTCCAATGTGTAATGAATGATTAATGGTAAATAGGTGGGAGTCCTAAAGTATGTAAATTACCCTTCCAAAAGGATGTAAGGATGACCACAATCCTGTCTAGGACAGTGAAACTTCTCTAGAAAGAATTATTTCAAAGTCAAGGTGGGATGAATAATTTTTTTTTCCTCCCCACGCCAAGAAGATTCCCTTAGGAAGACACTAACGGCTTGTGATTTTTATAGATCTATAAAATTAATAATGAGGAGCAGTAGAAAAATGTGTTTACAAAAAGATTAGCTACAGTGCAGCAGCAGATATAGAAACATAGGGGAACTATAAAAAATACTGTTTTGCACCACTCTAATAACTTGCTAACACATTTCTCTGCCTCTGGTCTCTATTCCACGACAAATCCTTCACTTCTCTTCAGAAGTAATATTTCTAATGTATAGTTCTGACGATATCACTCTCTCACACAAAATCCTTCAGTCACAACCCATGGCCTAGTAAATAAAATACAAATTCCTCAGCCTAGCATTCAAGGCCTTCCACAATCTGATGCCAAACTATCTTTGCAGGGATATTTTATTATGCCCTCTATTTCATAGTCAATACTGTGGCAGTAGCATGGTCCTGTGAGGGCTCAACTAAAAAACAAAAAAAAACCTTAATTCTAGTTTAGGTTATTGCAATCAGCTAATTGTGTGACCTTGGTTCAATTTCTTCATCTCTAAAATGAAGGATTAAGACTAACTGATTAGCATCCAAGGTCCCTGGCAGATATACCACTCTATGATTCTAATTCACTTGACCACAATTGTATTCTGAATTAGGATCAGAGGTGAATACTGTCAACGAGTTCAAATTTGATGTAACATAGAAAAGCAATGCATGAAATATAAGGTTCTTGAGAGCAGGGACTGTTCAATTTTTATATTTGTATCTCAAGTGTCCCATTTGGGGTTTTCTTGGCAAAGATACTGGAGTGGTTTGCCATTTCCTTCTCCAGCTCATTTTGCAGATGAGGAAACTGAGGCAAACGGGATTAAGTAACTTGACCAGGATCACACAGCTAGTAAGTATCTGAGGCCGGATTTGAATTCATGAAGATGAGTCTTCCTGACTTCAGGTCTGTCACTCTATCCACTGCCCCATCTAGCTGCCAGTGTATTGTAGGTACTTAATAAATGTTTAGTTATTAAGTCCTAGAAAAATGTAAGGGATAACACCATTTTGACCACCTTCTCAGCTCAGACCCTCATGAAGATAGCACAAGAGTCTTTGGAATATCAGGGCTTCCAGGTCAATGTTAAATGCTTCAACATCAAAAACAGATATGATTTTATCAGTGCAAATGACATTAAAAGAAAACACATTACTGCCTGCTTTGCCACTGTACCTTTTATGTACATAAAGTAATTAGAGGCAAGTAGAGTCAGGGTTGGAGGTTAGATGGGAGTCTGAAAGGGGAAATAGAGAATTCAGTCTCATCAGTCAAATTCGTTAGCAAACTTTCAATCAATTGTAAAATGAAATGAGGTTATTATTTGTATACTTAAACTTTTATATACATGAAAACTTTGTTTTGTTTTGTACATTTTTATTGAAACCTTCCATATATGTTGTCTCCTCATTGGAATGTGAGCTCTTTGAGAGCAGGCACTGTGTCTTACTCTTCTATTCACACCCTACCACTTAGCATAGTTCCTTTCATGTCATAGAAGCTTAATAAATGCTTCATTCATTCTTTCATTCATTATTGTCTACCTTCCATTTCACTAAGAAATCTGCATTTACCCCCACAAGGATTCTTGACATATTGTCGTACCATTAACATTGAAACATTTAAGCTCTTTTAATTTGTGTGTGTTTGGAAGTTTTCTAGTTTTCTATTATATACAGCACTTTCTTTTATTTAAGCACAACGAACAGTTTCAATGGCCTCACTTTCATTAATCTCTGAGAGTCAGCATGGTATACGAGATATCGGACTGATCTTGGAGTTCTATTAACCTGGCTTCAAGTCCTACCTTTGACAAAGATTAGTTGAGAGATGATGGACAATTCATTAAACCTCAATGCCCTCAGGCAATTTTCTTAACAATATTAATATTTTCTCCATTTTCCAAGCAATGATAACCTCGTAAGATCTTGAGAATAAACAAAGTAATTCAGATAAGATAAGTAACAACATATCATTGTTCCAGATACAAACAGGACTCAAATTTTGTAGGACACATCGATTAGGCCACCATTTTGGCTGGCTCAGGTTATTTATTTGGTCATTTTTCATAAATTTTAAATTAGTTTTAGATATGGTCTTAAGTACAAACTGGCTATTATACATGATTAAACTGCCTTAATTTATTCCAGGCTATGTTAATGTCAAGAACCACCAGAAATCTCATAAAGAAACCCATCATCCGTAGATTTCTCTCGGGATTCTAAGGTTAGATGGACCTGTTCATACCTGAGTATATTACATATAATAAACATACAGCCTTCCACATAATGATCTTGCAAATTTAAATGTGAAATAAAAAAATTAATGTTTTCCTAACAGCAGCATTATTCCCAAAGTGAACTGACCTTGATCATAAACAGCCCGGAGACCTATGTGGTACCAAGAACCCTGTAGGCACTCATATATTAAATCTATGAGTTGTGTATTTGGGCAATGTATTTTTTAGAAGGTAAAGGTTTAGGTATTAAACTTCTTGAAATCAGACTTATTTCAGAATATTTGGAGGAAATAGTTAATTAATATTATAATTGAACTAAAACTAATTTTTCCACATCTCCCCTAGAGACTTTGTATTTGGCCTTCCAAACCCACAGCCCCTTGGCATCTAACTTCAGGGAACATGAGAACATTTTGTTATGCTTTATGAAAAGTGTCTATTGCATCTTTTTATTTCTCTGGGGTTCATTTCCCTCCTGTCCCATATCAAAGTTTTTCTACTTCTTGAAAATGAAGGAACAATAAAATATAGGAAAATATTTGTAAAAGGAGAAGCTAGGGAGATAAACAATCACTTGGAGGCACTAAGGCATCATCCAGAATATTCTACCCAGGGTAGGTTCCATGAAAAATAAAGTTTGACTGGCTTTGTTTCAATGAATAGTCAGTCAATAAATATTTCTTATTTGTTGTCAATAAATATTTATTAAACACTTTCTAACATGCCAGGCATTGTGATAAGCCTTGTGTCAATAAAGTCACAGGTCAATTATTTGGTAACTAGGTCAAGTTTAAGTCTATAGTCGGGAGGTGTCAAACACGCCTATTCAGTCCACAACACTCTTGAATGAAGCCCATAACTGGGAAATAGTTAACAATACAATAAAACACAGATAACACGGGGGCAGCTAGGTGGCGCAGTCAGTAGAGCACCGGCCCTGGAGTCAGGAGGACCTGAGTTCAAATCCGGCCTCAGACACCTGACACATGTACTAGCTGTGTGACCTTGGGCAAGTCACTTAACCCCAACTGCCCTGCCAAAAAGCAAAAAAAAAAAACAAAAAAAAACACAGATAACATATTTTGAAACGATGTGGTCCACAGGAATTCCTATGTGCAGCCTAGTGGTCCTATGAGTTTGACACCGCTGGTGTATACCAATACTGGGATTTTAAGCCAGCCTTAGAATTCTTGTTCTTACCTAGACTTTGAAAAAGATCAAAGAGAATTCTGTAACTTAGGCTGATGGAATCATAGACGGCCCTGGAAGGAAACTTAGCAGTAATTTAATCAATCCTCTTCATTTTGTAGAAGAGGACACTGATGTCCAGAGAGGGGAAGTGATTTCTATATCACACAGCCAATAGTTCCAAAGCAAAGATTTGCACCCAATTTCTTAGACTCAAAGTACAGTGGTCTTCCTATATGCTATGCTGCCCTCCCAAAGGCATTCTTCCTACTGATATTTTTTCCTGTGAATACCCAAATGCACCATTTCAGCTCTTCCTGTGTTCCAGTTTTCACATGGCTGTCTGAGTCTTCCATTTTGTACTCATGACTTCAGCAATAGCCTTAGCTCTTCTGTTACAGGCAAGCAGAGTCAAGATTGGGGGTAGAAGGGAGTTTGAAAGGGGAAATAGAAAGATAATTCAGTCTAATCAGTCAAGTTTGTTAGCAAACTCCCAAAAAAATATAAAATTAAATGGGGATATTATTTGTATATTTAAATAATCCCCTGTCCTCTTACTATCCTGGATATCTGAAACATGGAAATTTTCCTTTAGTGGTGACTGGTACATTTTGAATTGATAATTTGTGAAATTATGAAATGATGGCATGCATCTAATTTATACATTTCACATCTATAATATTTGGTCATCCAGCCTCTGGAAAACTGCCATAGTCTCCCTGTCTTCTCTTTCTCAGGCTAGACATCCTCAATTCTTTGCCCTTCATATGACAGTTTCTGGACCCCTCACTATGTCACATTCCTTTGCTTCCCAGTGAGTTTATTCACCGATATCTCTCTTAATTATTGTGCCCAGAATGGAAGGCAATTTTGCAGACATGTTCTAGCAAGCACAGGATACAATGTAACCTCCCTCAGTCTGTAAACTAATACTTTCGTTAAGAGGGATAGAGACTAAACCTATAATTTCATTGGTATAGGTAACTCCCAGATGAGTGAACTCCCTCTATCAATGCAGACTGGCACCTTCTCAGCAATTTATAATCTGCAAATTCCAGACTTACAGTCTGGAACACTAAGAACCTATGTGATTGACTTGTCCAATAATCCAGTATGTGTTTAAATTGTACTTAAATCCGAATCTTCCTAGCACTGAGGCCAGCTCTTTACCATCATCCCACTTTCATTAATACAGCCTAAAATGGAATAAATGGTCATTTGTCAAACTTCAGTCTTTGACTTCCTCTAATCGATAAGCAATACTTCTGATTTATATTTTGGAAAAGATTTTCAAAGCTTCCCACAGAAAATGTATCTTGTTCCTTCTTTCCCTACCCCTTGTTTACTCTGAGCGAAATCATGTTAAAAGGCAAGCATGTGTGTGACATCACTATCAGATGAAAACAAGATGCTTCAAGATTTGTATAAAGTAAGCTTTACATTATAAAAAGTGAGATTGTGGAGGGTTTTTTTTTGTCAAGATGTACTTCAGAGTTTATCTGGCTCAATCCCCTCATTTTTCCCCTTTGTATTTTTTAAATGTTTTAAAATTTTATTTTATCACACGGTGTATGTCTTAGCAAACAATGATTTTAAAATGCAAAGCATGTCCACTTTTAAATTATGTGCACTTAACACACTTTTCTCCCAGTAAATAAATGCTTCCCATTCATTCCCAATAACAGTAATATTACTTTCTAAAAATTTACAGATGAGGAAATTGAGGCCTATAGAGGTTGAGAGACTGGTCCATAATAATGTGGGAAACTAGGTCTCAACTCCTAGTACCAATGCTCTCAGCACCATCCGGGTATCGGTGGGAGCTAGGTGGTACAGTATGGAAGACTGTCATTGGACTTGTAATTAGAAAGACCTGAGTTCAAAGCTCCCCCCTCCCCAGACACTTACTAGCTGTGTTACTATGGAGAAGTCACTCAGTCTCTCTCAGACGCAGTTACTTTACCTGTAAAATGGGAATAATGATAGCACCTACCTCTGAGGGTTGTTGTGAAAATCAAATGAGATAACACATGTAAAGTGCTTTGTTATTTTTTTTTATCTTAAAGCACTATTGAAATGACACTGTTATTACTACCTAAATGACTTAACCTCTCACAATCAGTTTCCTTACCTATGACAAGAGGTATTTTGACCAGATGATTTTTCGGATTCCTTCCAGATATATATTTTGTGATCATATGATTTTACAGTCTAGGTGATTTCCTCCCCATAGAATGTAAACTCTGTGAGGGCTGGGACTATTCCATCTTATCTTTGTATACCCTCTGGGGTAGCCTATGCTTAACAAATAACATATGCTTAATAAATTTGTATGGAAAATAAAAGAAATTGGCTACCAAAAAAGGAATTAATTATGAAGAAAGTTTGGCATAATATGTTTGGGGTTTAGCTACAAATTGTAGCCCCTGACTCTTTGGATTCTATTTTACTCATTCTCTTGTCCACATTACAATCTGGGATGGCTATGGCTTTTTTTTTTTGAGTTTCCCTGCCAATCACAATGACCAACTAAAAAAATAGCAGCCAGAATCCTAAGTTGCTAGAAGCTGTATACTTTACTTGGATCCTCATGAGGTCATCAAATTTCTCTACCAAATACTTAAATAATTTGCCTTTCAATTGGCTGATACTTCCTAACTATACAACATCCATATTTTTTTTCTTGTCACCATAGGACTATATTAAAATTTGGGTGGTAATTAAAGAGTTCTAATGGGTTTGTAGTCAGTACAAGCAGAGAGAGGCTCCCTATGTGTAGAGACCCTAATTCATTTTGACTCACCTATGATTTAGACCTGCATCAACCAGCACTAACAACCTAAATGTAGGCTACCTAGCTTTCCAATTGATCACCGAGATTGAAGGAAAAGACAGGGGAGATTCTTAGCTATCAAAGAATATGATATAAAGCAAGGAAGAAGAAAGAAAGAAAGAAAGAAAGAAAGAAAGAAAGAAAGAAAGAAAGAAAGAAAGAAAGAAAGAAAGAAAGAAAGAAAGAAAGAAAGAAAGAAACAAAGAAAGAAACAAAGAAAGGGAGGGAGGGAGGAAGGAAGGAAGGAAAGAAAGAAAGAGAGGGAGGGAAGGAGGAAAGAGGAAGGAAGGAATGAAAGAAGAAAGGAAGGAAGGAAAGAAGGAAGGAAGGAAAGAAAGAAGAAAGAAAGGAAGGAAGGAAAGAAAGAAGAAAGAAAGGAAAAAAGGAAGAAAGGAAGGAAGGAAAGAAGGAAGGAAGGAAGGAAGGAAGAAAGAAAGGAAGGAAGGAAGGAAGAAAGAAAGAAAGAAAGAAAGAAAGAAAGAAAGAAAGAAAGAAAGAAAGAAAGAAAGAAAGAAAGAAAGAAAGAAAGAAAGAAAGAAAAAAGGAAAGAAGGAAAGAAGGAAAGATAAAATAATTCAAAGCATCAGGGTATTATTAAATTGTAGGTAATCTGTGTAGCAGAGAAGCTGATGGCAAAATGAGTTACCTGAAGTACTCACTGGACTACTGAGACTCAGAGGATCCACTATCACCCTAAGAATGAAACGTCCAGTAAGTTACTTCAATGTTTTCAGTTTCATCAGTGGGGATGCCCCCTTTACCATTTCAGGCCACAATTTCTCTGTTTAGAAACAATCTTCCTGAGTCACTGTGGCCAAAAATATCCAACAGCTGCTGAACAACCTCTCTGAGCTTAGTCAGACTAATACTTGTGACAGACTCTCAGTCTTCCTCCAAACCTGCATTCAAAGAGCTTCCATCTTGGGAGAACTATGATAGAAATCGAGGTCCTTGGACATAACCCTTGAGAATCCTGGTTCACCTCTCTGTCACAAGGAAGTCTTAGACTCTGGGCTTTATTGAAGGACTATCTAAATTACACTAAAGGATAAATAATTGAAGGAAAATGCTCATCCGAAGGTCAGAGGTTGAGAACTGGATAGAGTTTCTAACCAAGATTTGAAGCCACCCCCTGGTATTCCTCTTAAAGACCATTTTTCTTTAAGGATGACTACCTTGTGTCTCATTCCTGCTGTCTTTCACCTTGCAAACTCTGCCATCTCATGACTGTTTCCTGTTTTTAATAAGCACCTCATTAAACGAGCCTCCTTATTGCTACCCACCTCCTCCTGGAATGTATTTCTACTCTCCTATTGTTTTTCTGCCTGGCTATTAATCCCAACTAGATGGGGGCTGTGCCTGGCTGATATTACAAAGCATCTATCATATTGCGGATGCCTGATGCATTTTTACCAGCATTTCCAAGTAAATAGTGACATAAAATTATGAATTGGCCTGACAACTAATATTAGCAGACTGTAATCTTTGTAGCCTTTCCAACAGGTAAAAGTATACCCTTGATGACTAACACAAGGGGAAGATGTCTTCTGGCTAAGAAGGATTGGGAAGTAAATATTGCTCCAAACTTTGTGCTCTTATGATCCTGCCAATCCCTCCCACTCATGGCATGGTATGGTGGAGGGAGCCCTGAGCCAAGTCAGAAGGCCTGCTCCTGTCCTTTAGTTGAGTGAATAAGGGAAATCATCAAACCTCTCTGACTTCTAGTCTCCTGTAAAATGGAGATAGTAACACTTGATTTGTGTAAATCATAAAGTCATTGGGAGGAAATCACTTGGCTATATTATATATATATATATTATTATATAAACCTCAGCTAGTAATATTACCAGTCAATTCCAATCACTGAGCTTCTATTTGACAATCTATACAACCGTCTATTTCTTTACTGTTCTAATCCAGTGTGGATTTGTACTGTAAACGAACTTCCTTAACAATAATAACAGTGGCTAGTGTTTAAAGTTCACAAAGTGTAATGTTTACAGATATTATCTCATTTTATGCTCACAGCAACCTTGGGAGGTGGGTGCTATTATTATCTCCATGTTACAGAAGAGGGAACTGAGGCAGAGAGTGCTTAAGTGATTTTTCCAGGGTCATACAGCTCATAAGTTTCTGAAGGCAGATTTGAACTCAGGTCTTCCTGATTCCAAGTCCAGCCCTCTACTCATGGAACCACCTAGCTGCCTCTGGGTGCCCTAATCATCTTCAATTTACTGGGACATTTTTATTATGATTAGTTTTGCTTCTTCACTTTAAAATTTTAGCCTCTTTGTTCAGAACCTAGCGGTGACTATCTCCAAAAATAGGTTGTGCTCCATAATTGTTGGTCGAATGGATGAAATCGATTCAATTTAATTAACACAAATTAAGTTCCTATCATATACTGGGTGCCAGGCTAGGGATTGACACAAGAGTAATAATAATAATAATAATAATAATAATATAGTCCCTGCCCTCAAAGACCTTGAATGAAGGCGTGATCTTTCTCTCTCTCTTAATAGTTCAGTCCCTTTTCTCCCTTTTCCTTCATTGTCCTCCTCCTTGCACTCCCTGTTCCTATATTTTGTGTTTTCCCCCGGCTTTCTTCACTGAAAAATAAAAGGGTGCTTTGCTTTAAGATAAAATGAATAACTATATAGAGGAAAAAGTATTGAATCTGGAGTCAAGAAAGACCTTGATTCAAATCCTGACCCTGACATTTTCTATCGATGTGACTATGGGCAAATCACAACTTCACTAAACCTCTGTTTATTTACCTGTAAATAACACCTGTAGGACCTCACTCCAAGTTGGTGTGAGGATAATGAAGCAAGGGTATGTGCAGCTCTTTGTTATCAGCTATAGCCCAATTTCATCATTGCCTGCATGCTAAAAATTAGTGCCCTGTTTTCTGTTTGGAGTAACAAATTCAGGACCCTCTCAGGGATTATGTTTATTTCATTTTAATATGTTTACCTGCTGGATTATAAAGCATGATAGCAGTAACAAGACTTTCATTTATTCTATACCTCTTTACACACTTCCCTTTCACTATTTTCTGTTGTCTTCATTTTACCCATGACCAAATTCTACCTCTCCATCTCCCTTCCTTCTCCAACATCTCTAATTTTATCTCTGAGGTTTCCTTATTTTCCATTTCTTTTCTCCTTATGAAAATTTTCCCTTCTTTCAATCCATTTATCAACAAGCATTTATTGAGTGCTCACTATTATGCCAGGCACTGTGTTAAGCCAAAACATAAAAACAGTCATTCCTTTTTGTTCCCCAATGTCCAAAAATGGAGGTGGCTTTTGAAAACTGTAGAACATGTAAGTATAAGACTACTTAGAGGTCATGTCATCCAATGAGCTAATCTTTAAGTGAAGAAACTGAGCCAAGAGAGGTAAAGTGACTTGCCTGTTGGCAGTCAGTCATAACAATCAGCAGAAAAATTGAGAATCCTTGGCCTGAAATGGAGCTTAGTGGTATTGCCCAATAGCCTTTTTTTCCAATCAAATTCACCTATCTTAATCTTGATTTTCTCTGTCTTTTTCGATCACTGGAGTCACTCTGACCCGGAGGATCCAGCATTAATCCTAGTGTCTGGCACAGAGTAGGTGCTTAATAAAATACTTGTTGATTGGCCAATCCTATGACCTGGTCTCCAACTTTCTTGTTGTATTCTTCCACATACAGGGTTTGACAGCTTATGAGACTAGGAAGAGTTTTGCTTAGTTGGTCTTTCTGATGCGGGCTCTTCTGTAGCTTTCTGGCTGATCACCAAGGATCACCATGTACTCAGATATGGGGATAGTAGACAACTTATTGACTGTTATAGATCTGACCAGAGATTTAGAAAAGATGTTTCAAACACAAGGACAAGGACACAATGTGGACCAAACTACATTAGATTGTAACAGGGAAATATTTAAGAAAGTAAATAAAAATGCAATAAAATAAATGTGGTTTTCTAAGTTAATATGCAGCCTGAAGGGATCCTTATATATGGTTTAGTGGCCCCTTTTCTATTTGTGTTTGACACCACTGCTCTGGAAGAACACCTGATATGCTCTGATATCAAATATAAAAAAAGGAGATTTATGAGCCACTAGGGCAACCATAACTTCCACAAGTGACACAAGAAAAGAGGAAAATCAATTTCACAATCCTCTTTTGCCTCCACATGTCTAAATTCCATTCCAGTCTCTAGAAGAGAACTTTTAAAAGACTTTTCTATATTTGAGTCCTGTTGTTCCTTCAGGATAAACACAAAGTATATTAAGAACAAAGAGAGAATTTGGCAAAGAAGATGCACCAAATCATCAGTCTTTGGGGCAGGGGGAGGAAATGGGGATACAGGATCAAAGATGTAGAAATAGAAGGAACCTGAGAGGCCATCTTTAGTTCAATGTCACCATTCTATAGATGAGGACATAGACACCTAGTGAGGTTCAATGATTGCCTAAGATCACGCAGCTAGTAAAAGCCAGAAAATGGATTTGAATTCATTTCCTCTGATTCTAGAATCAATGGAAAGGCCACTGCACCAGGCTGCTAACAGTGTTGTTGACTGGATAATAGGTAAAGAATCCCCTTATTGATAAAACAGCCCCTACAACTAATCTAACAGATATAAACATACATCACCAAAATGGTGGAACCCTTTGACCTCCAAGTGAGGAAATTAAAATTATTCTGTATCATTTAAAAATTGATTCTATTCTGTAATTGGCTCTATTCTGTATTCAGTTATTCTTTGTTAGCTTGTTTGTTTTTCAGTCATATCCAACTCTTTGTGTCCCCATTTAGGGTTTTCTTGGTAAAGGTATGGAGTGGTTTGCTATTTCCTTCTCCAGCTCATTTTACAGATGAAGAAACTGAGGAAAAGAGGGTTGAGTGACTTGCCCAGAGTCACATAGCTAGTATCTGAGTCCAGATTTGAATTCAGGAAGATAAGTCTTCCTGACTCTAGGCCCAGTAATCTGTCTACCATGCCACCTAGCTACCCATTCTGTATTACTGCCCCATCTTGTATAGTTGCTCAAGCCCCATTTCTCCTTACTGAACTAAGCTCAGCAATACAGATTTTCCTTTGAGTTAGTTTAAAGTTATAAGTTAACTTTTTAAAATGGTATATTGTTCATCCTTACCCCTCTTTGCAAATCTAGGGATTTGATAATTCAGGTCTACTAACAAGGCTTACAAGATGTTGATGGGTCCCATAAAACAATTAACATTTCTTAATTGTCAGAGAGTGGTGGTCATTAGCCCACACAGGTATGCTAGCCCACTTTCTTTGATTTAACCAATCATGTACCTACACCCCATGGTTCTTTCTACCCTGTGACTAATCATATTGTCTCCCTTCCACCTATACAATTCCCCAAAACTGTAAGGCTGGTGAGTCCTACATTGGGGTTGTTGTTTGTCCTTCATTCTTGAAGAGGACCATGACATCAGGGAGGTGATGCCATGACTTGCAAGTAAACTGGATTTAAGTGAGAGAGAGCTGTGCAAAGTCACTAGCCTCACTTTCTTCTCTGGAGCCACCTAGGTCCAGTGGCCAGATACAAATAAGGACGATTGGAGATGGCCCCTGATGCAGTGGAAGACCTTGGCCTCTTAAAGCTAAGGTCTTTCCCAGGTTTCATTTTGTCTGAGGCAAAGCCCATTCCATGACTAAGGCTAGGAAAAAAAAAAATGAAGCAAAGAATGGCCTCTTTAACCTTGTGTAAAAAAAAAAATCAAACTAGGAGGGGAAGACCCTCAGGGCTTTTGGCCAAAATAGAAACAATTCCTACTTACATTCATTCTGAGTCAATCAGGGCCCAAACAATGACCAAGTGGGGTTTGGCCTTGGACCTATTGTTGGCCAATCAGTGACAGCCAGAGTGATTTGGGTTTAAGGAATGGTCTTTAAGAAAGAAATCTAGCCTTGTAAACCCCAAGATATCTTGGGATGTTTCCAAAGGGAAAAAAAGAAAGAAATGAAAAGATCTATATTGCCCAACTGGCCAATTCTGTTGTGTCTCCAGGGGGACACCTCCTCCTCTCACAGGGTTGTTGTTTGTCCTTTGTTCTTGAAAAGGACCATGGCATTAGGGAGGTCCTTGGTCACTGAAAGAGGCCACTGACCCAATCTATTGATTACTGCTAGCCTAACTAATAAATTGATCATGCTCGGGCCATTGTCTCTCAGTTTACCTTAATTTTTTAATTTTAAATTTTCAAATTTCAAATTTTTAAATTTCAAACATAAAGTTTATCCCCTTCAGGGTCCCTCCCTTGAAAAGTACCACTAACCCCTCCTCCAAGTACCTAATTCCCTTCTGCTGCCCCCTAGCTCACAAGGGATCTTCCCTGAAGTGACTTAGGTCTTTTCTTCACTGGCAGTAAGTACCTCATGTTTTGTGCCTTTCCTTGGTTCTTCCTTGCCATCGAAACTGGTCACATTCCCTTAAGACCCTGCTCTTTCCATGTGACACTCACTCCATCTGATAAGCTAATTCAACCTAATGAATTACTGAGATGAATGTATTTTTCTTTCCCAAGTTATTAATAAGAGCGAGTTTTCCAAAGACTTTCTGAAGACAACACTTTCTGGAGCTGCTTCAAAGGTGGTCATTTTAGGCAAAATGGTAGATTGGTGAGGGAGTTATTTGGAGGCAGCACCATACATTTCATCTCTTTCTAAAACCTCTTACCTCTCCATCCAACCTCATTGCATGCATCTGTTTCCAAATCCAACTTCTCTTCCCCTTCACCTATGACTCCTTTCACCTTTTGGGTCACTGCTGAAATCACATCAGGCAGACAGCAATCTACTCTGCCTAAATAAATGTTGGCCCTAGAGTACAGAAAGATTACTACAACTTCCCAGATAAGGAGGGATATTGTTATCAAAATGTCAGAAACACAGTCACCAAAAGAAACTCTTCTTTATGAGTTTTTCTTACCAGGAGGTAATACTCATAGGTCTCTCAGGTTATAAGAAAGAGTCTACATTCAATGGTCTGTTTATTAATGGCAGTGTCTATCATTAATAGACATTGGCATTGGACTAAAGAAGGACCCTACCTTGTTGTTTCGTCTTTACACTAAGAACTTTGTTTCATGCAAACCTCCCTCCAAACACACTCCCACATAAGCACAATTGTTCTGAATA
Organism: Trichosurus vulpecula; assembly: GCF_011100635.1. NCBI lineage: Eukaryota > Metazoa > Chordata > Mammalia > Diprotodontia > Phalangeridae > Trichosurus > Trichosurus vulpecula. The sequence continues at coordinate 285,604,533 of NC_050576.1, read as the reverse complement.
ACTCTTATTGCAACCCCTTTGAAGAGTTAAAGTTTGCCCTTAAATAACTGTGCCAATTTCTCCATGGTAGCTGCCCCTGACAAATAGAGGGAATTATTCTTTGGTACTTATTCCATTGCAAAGAAGCCACCAAACTTCTAATGAGTTTATAATCCCATGCCTATAATCAACTAGAGTGAAAATATAATTTCTGTCAGCCACCTTTACTCAACCACATTCAGAAAGCCAAGTGGTCAGTTACCTCCTTCCCTTGGCATATTTATGTTTCAGTACCTATGTAATATGTTGTCCACCACAAAAAAATACCTTGAAATAAATAAGAGATACATACAAATGCTATTTTTTCATAATCTATAATCTATTAAGCTATTTTTTTAGTTTTTCAACAAAAGTTGAAAAATACTGTACTTGACCAAAGCACATAGAGTTCCCATTTTGAATTACTCAAGTTTTCAAATACTTCTTCTGAATTTGTGACATGTAATAAGCACAGGCCATTTCTACTCCCAGTCTCCAGGGTTACTATCTGGTAAGAATCTAGTAGCCTACTTTGTAATTTGAAAAGTAAACATCAGTGGAAGAACAGAAAAGGATTTTGCAATGAACATCATGAGGAAGACAGGACTATGGTAGCCACTCAGCAAGACCATCTTGATTTTTTATTTGTCATTTCCATAGAATGGATTTTTTGGTTCTAAGAATCCTCAAATATCCTATTATGAAAGTCTTGATTTTAAGTTGCCTATATGCCCCCCTCATTTTACTTCAGATCTAACAACTCTCTACTGAATATTATTCCCCATTTGTTTTCAAATCTGTTCTTTTTAGGTAGTACCTTTGCAGGGAAGAAGCATAAGACTCCTTAATTTCATCCTGTTTCTAACTGAATTTATAAAGAAAATATTCAAAAGCATTTTGGCCTAAAACTGGAACTCATCTCTAGCTCTACATATTGGGTTTAACTTGGTCTCTAGATGCACCACAATAAATAGTATAAAATGGACAATGTTTTCCTTTGCTGAGGTAATGCATTGCCTGATTCTTTGAGTCTATGGGGAGCCAAGCTTTTTTTTCCCTTTCCATGTTTAGACTTGTCCTACTGACTACAAAGAGACACAAGAATGAATTCTAAAGAACTTGCTATTCTCCTTAGCCTACTCCACACATCTTTTCTTTTGACCTCCCGATGGCAATAGGTTTTGTGACTGCCTTGAAAGAAATACTCCAACTTCTACTTACCGGCTGTCTTTTGACACCTAGCCAATTTTTCCAAACTAAAATCCGTAGTTGATGGAAATGTGAAGCCATCTTTCAAACCACCAAATGAGACAATTCTTTCTATTCCACCACTCCTGGAAAGTTATATATAAAATGGATTCACTGTCCCACTTGCAGTGTCCAGCAGAATTGAACCCTCTTCAAGGCATAGCTTTGGTGGGAAAGGGACAGGACAGAAATCCACAGCACTGTTCTTCTGGGTTTATCCTCTTCTTATACTGAATTTTCATCCAACAGAAATTCTTGATGGGCTCTGCTTCCAGAGAGAGAGAAACAGAGAGAAAGAGAGAGGCAAAATCAGAGGCTTAAGTGGCTTTTTCTCATTCAAGAATAGTATTCAGTTGCTGTGAGTTGCATTATGTTAGGCTCCAAAGAGAATGAATATCATTCAGATAATGTTCTCACTGTTAATAAAAAAAAAAAGCAAAACACACCTCCTACTCTACATGAAATTAACTGCCTATCCACACCTTCAAGAACGTGTCACCTGCATAAGACGCGTCATAAGGAATTAGGTGGGAACCTTGACAGGCCAGTATGACTTGTCTTGGATTTTCTTACCTTCCTTTATCGTCTGCTTTAGGAGAGGCATAACGCAGAAAGTATTGCCCAGTACTGGCTTTGGGCATAATTCCTTTTGTACTAATTGAACTGGCATTATATCTTCTGAGTCAATAAACTCAGAGTTAAGCCTGAAATCTCTATCTTGAACTTTAACACACTGTTGAATGTAATTGAGAAAATCTTCTTCTTTAGGTCTACTATTTTGGTTTTTTAGGGGTATTGAGTAAGCAAGTATGTATTAAATGCTTGTCACTATGGCAGAAGACATTTCTCATCCTAAAATATATTAAGGCATGATTTGAAGATATAAATTCATGGCCTGGGGTTCTTCTCTATTTGGGGTCATTACAGTTTACCAGGCTCCTCATGTGAAATTATAATGTGAATCCACAGATCTGCAGATCTCTACTAGGTGACGTGCATGGTGCACAGGGAAAGAATTTGGCAGCACTAGCTTCAGACGACAGTCGGCATCTGAGGTGCAATTTGAAATTTGTCTTCCTGGTTCTAAGTCCAGTGTCCTAAAAACCAAGTTAGAACCATATTTAAACAAACTGATTAAGAGAAGAAACCTGGTGTCAATGAATGACTAATATAAAATTTGCATAGAAGAAAGCCAGGCTATCTTCTTGAATCATTTGCAGTGATTTTTATTGCTGAACAATACAATGAGGGATGGGGAGAGTTGACAAATGCAGATATTATGGAGAAGTTGAGGGAATAAAGACTTCTTATAGCCTAAAGCTCCTTGTGACAATGCAGTTTTGGGCTGCTCCCCCATGTGAGGAATGAATCTTCACATGACTAGGTCACACACCGGAAAGTAAAAAGTTGAGGTGATGAACCAGGCACTATTTGTGGAATATAGGAGCAAAGACTCTAAGGAGAACCAAAACTTTACAATTAAAAGGGTGTTTCAATGTTAAATGAACACCTTCTATTTGCTTTTTATTTCTTCGTAGGGTTCTTTTGGTCTTCAATTTTTTTTTTGTTTTTTAAGAAAAAATTGTAAATAAAAGATATTGTCCTAAATAACTTTCACAGAATTTCAGGATTTAAAACGATATCAGCAGCCATAGAATGCCCTCCACAACCAGTCCAACAATAGATTATTCAGCTTTTACCGAAAGATCTCTAAAAGGCCATCTGTTTCTCTTTTAAACAGCTTTAACTATTAGAAAGCATTTCCTTCTATCAAGTCAAAATTTACCTCTATACGCAGCTGTTGCTCACGGTCCCTATTTCTGCTCTCCAGGTCCAAACAAAACCAAATCTATTTCCTCTTCCAAAAGCAACCCTTCAAAGACTGGAAAGCCCTTCTTTGATATTCTCTTCTCTAGAGTAAATATCCCCAATTCCTTCCATCAAACCCCACAGGGCATGAATTCAGTCCTTCAACATTCTGTTTACCTTGCTCTGGACACTTTTTAGATTTTTTTAATGTCTTTTTAAAAATACGATACTCAGAATTGAACTTAATACCCCAAATGTGGTTTGACCATAGCACAGTACTTGGGTACTGTCAAGTCATTCCCCAATTCTATGTCTCTGTTAATGCATCTTAAGCCTTCATTATTTTTCAAAATGTTGCTTTTACTGAGCTTCCAATCCACTAAAACCTTTCAATCTTTTTCCTACTAGCTGTTGTATCTCTCCTCTTATACTGGCAAAATTGATTTTTTGAGCCCAAGTGTGGGACTCTTCATTATCTCTCACCAACCCCTGCCCCCACCATATCCCATCTCTGCCAAGGCCTATTGATTTCACCTTTGCAAGATGTCACAAATACACCCCCTTCTCTCTCTGAGACTGACACCACCCTGGTAAAGACCCTTATCACCTCACATCTAGCCCTGAAGATCTTGTGTTCTGAATCTCAAAGTTTCAGGGGAGCTTAACCATGGTAGGTAGAGGTTAGCACAGGAATCCAAGTGACAACACAATGACACAAGCAAAGCAGATTACCCCACGCAAAAGTGTAACAGGCTCTGCACAAAGCCTCAATTCAGGAACTATAGCTGGAGGGATTAGCAATTTTTTTTTTCTAAATTCTGATTAGGATCAAAAATTATTGCAAATTTAGAGACTCCCACCCCCCCAAAGAAATAACCCCATAACAACTTCAAGCACAAACTCAAAGGAAAAAAAAATGAATCTTTCACAAGGATGAAATGAATATCTAGAAGAAATGACTCAAGAGTTCAAAAAAAAAAATAAAACTCTGTAGGAAAGACTTAGGAGAATAAATACCCTAGAAGAAAAAAGCAATTAGTTGACCTTACCCAAGAAATGTGCCTCATGAAAACTGAAATAGATTAAACAGAAATCAACGACTCTATTAGATATTTCTCAATCAGTAAGAAATTTTTCAATCAAATGATTGAAAAAAACAGGAGAAAGGGTAAAATATATGTTATCAAAATCAACTGATCTGGAAAATTGATCAAAGACAATTTAAGAATTACTGGACTCCCTGAAAACCAGGATCAAAAAAGAAAGGGAAAAAAATCACATTATGAGAAATAAGCATAGTCAAGCAAAATAAATTCGTATATGACCATGTCCAAAATTGAAAGTCTCTTTCTGGACTTTGTGTCCATCACCTCACTACATAGAGGTGGAAACATGGTTGGTTATTGCATTGATTGAAGTTCTTAAGTCTTTCAAATTTGTTTTTTTTTATAATGTTGTTGTCCTAGTTTAAATTGTTCTCATGGTTCTGTTGATTTCGCTCTATGTTCGTTGCAAATATCCAGGATTCTCTAAAATTGTCGCCACCATTTTTTATGGAACAATAATATTCCATAACATGGATAGATATAACACAAATTATTTAGCCCTTTCCCAATTATCTAAGAGGTGATCTAAGGCATCCTCTTAAATATTAGTTCTATCTTTTCTCTCTCCCCACTCTCCTTCCAATCTCCCATCAGGATCAGAAAATTTTTTTGGCTTAAAGCTATTGCCTCACAGAGAAGTATTATCACCTTTTTTTTTTTTTAGCATCATCCCCCTTTCTACCCTTCTTTGTTTCCTGGTTGAATTTGAAATATTACCACCCCAAACACTGTGTGCATGTGCGTGAGTGTGTGCCTGTGTGTGTGTGTGTGTATCTGTGTGTGTGTATGTGTGTGTGTGTGCTCAGTCCTCTTCTATTTCAGATAAGAATGGAGTTCATCTGATGATCACTTCCCCTACCTCTTTCTTCTCACATACCCCCAATATAAGAAATACAAGTTCCATCTCCTTCTTTCTTTCTACACTAAGGCGTTCCTTTTTTTGTCCTCCCTTCTCTCTCCTTAAAACTCCCAGAATAGAACCAATCTGCCCCAGGACCTCTCTTTTTCTTATATAATGCTCTAAATATCCTTTGGGGACATTAAGGTTCTAAAGGGACTCTTGTTCTCCATCTATTCAAAAGACAGGCACTGTGTGTGATTCTTCCTGGGTTCTTCTGAGCTAACTCCTTATTGAATTAGAACAAAGTGAAACCTTTGCAGGTGATCTCAGAATCAATGTGGCTGTATAGGAAAATCAAATCCCTCTGTAGATCAAGTTTGTCCTCTCAGGTTTCCCAAAAGCAACCAAACAGAGGGGTGTGCTCATCTGCTCTTTTACAAGCTCCCTTTGCTACAAAAATATTCAAAATTATCCCAGATGGAGCTAAAATCCATCCAACCCAAAATTCTATTTTAAACAGTAGCTTAAAAAGGGGGAGATGTACTGCCAAAAAAAAGAAGTGACAGCAAACTGTGATTTTATCCTTGAGGATTAGTCCTATGTCCAAAGATTTCTAACTTTTCTTTAGCTAGCCATCTACAGTTTTTCAGAACTTACCAGGAGTGTGGGTGACATACCAAAACTCTCGCCGTTGTCCTAACTAGGATATGTTGCACTTACTGCCGTCTCAGCAAACTGCCTGGTCCCCATGTTAAATGGGAAGTTTAATCAAAGGAATTGAACCTGAATGGGATTGTAGACAGCATCTAGTCCAACCTCTTGATTTTCACAAAGGAAAAAAAAACTGAGGCAGAGAGAGGGGCCCAAACACAAACAGGGAGTTATTTATTGCAGCAAAGATTCAACCCCAAGCCACCTGCCTCTAAATATAGTATCCTTTCTGCTATGCCATCATTGCTTTTCAATTCTCCAGGAGGTACTCTGATTGAGATTAGATTAGATTAGATTCAGACTAAAATTGTTTTCAGTACACCCAGAATCATTTACAGGATGTTAAACAAGGTCAACATTGTGTTGTCCAGGTTACCTGATTGGCTGGTTACCAATGATTACCTGTATGAAACCAACCGCAATATGGAAGTAACAAGATAAAGGTGAAAACTTTTGGATTGGGAATAAAGGGTAGGGACAGAGGGAGAATGAAGACTATTATTACTGTAATTACCCCTCAGAGGCACGTTGGGTAAATTCAAATTAACAAGGAGTTAGTTTAGAACAAAAACACTAAAGCCTATAAGGGCGGAGGAAGAAGCCCGACTGCAGAGCAGAGGATGCAGAAAAGCTTGAATGCAGCAAAGCTTTGGATGAGCTACAGATCTCCCCATTGCAGTCACACATTCTGAGAAAGGATGGCATTATAAATGAGAATTATAGCACCTGGGTTAACCTGGAGGGAGGGGGGAGATCCAAGGTATAACCACGAGCAGGCATGCTTGAAGTAGTTTGGGGACAGAGGTCATGGGAGCTGGGGAAGTTGACAAATTGGTTCAGCCAAACCCACCATTTTGTTATTCCTCACACATGATATTACATTTTCCATCTCGAGCTTTTGCATTGGCAGTTCCTTCATGCCTGTTTCATTTTTGCCTCGATTTCCCCAGTGTCTAGCATGGTGTCTTGGAACTTAAGCTTAATAGCTGTTTGCTGATTAATTTATTGAGCCAAAGGAGGCAAGGGTTGGGGTGGAGAAGACTATGACCTACGTACTGAGCAAGGGTGACTAGGAAGCCTGCAGGTGAAAATAACGGGAATGTAGGCAGGATAGAATCATCTTGAAAGGATGAAAAGTGGTCTTTTGAGTGATAGGTGCAAGAAAGACGGTCTGAAAATGGCATTGGGGAGCAAAGAGAATCCTATATCCTCTTCCTGGGCCTGCATGTTATTTAACCTTAGAGAAGGTTCCAAATAAGATTCCTTGTCAGGTTTCATTAAGAACCAGAAAATGGAAAGACTATGGGAAAAATACCTCATAATGAAGGGGAATTTATCAATAGAAGAGGGATTCTGGTATGTATGAGTAGAAAGGGAGGTCAGAAGACATTAGGGACTAGAAGGAGCTAAGTTAGCATCTGGGTTTAGGCAGGCAGAAAGCTACTTTTACGACGGATCCAAGGTGGCTCACATGCAGGAGTATGCAGGTTAAATGTTTAACAACTGCCTCTCCAAAAAAAAATTTTAAAGTACAGGACACTAAGTGACAAGCCCAGGGTCACACAACTAGGAAGTATTGGAGGCCAAATTTGAACTCAGGTCCTCCTGACTTCAGGGCCAGGGCTCTATCCACTGTCCCCCATTATTTACATTTTTTCTATCACCTTCTTAAGTCTAGACAATCACCAAGACAATAAATCAAGACATGATTTGTAGTATTTCAGATTTTGAATGTGTAAATGCTTACACTGAAAATTTAACAATCAATTTGAGCCATGATGAGCTAGCTCCATATCATTGCATGTGACGTGACCACTTAAGCTGGGGGTCATGAAAAAATGGATTATAAATTTAGAGCTGGAAGGAACCTTACAGGTATTCTGCTCTGGGGGATAGTCAGAACCTGAGAGAGGTTCAGGATGTCTATGGAATCGTGAAGAGTGACCTTCTAGGGAGAGGGAGGAAGCAGTTTGCTTGGGAAGATAGTTCTCTTCTAGAAGGAAATGCCAGGATAGGGCAGGAAGGGAGAGAGGGAACATCTGTACATGTTGGTACTTGGCGCAACGTCTCATCAGTACCTTTTTTTGAGTTCTAGCTCAGTGAGAGGCTGAACATTCTCAATTAGAAAGAATTCAAAAACAAATAAATAATTTGGAATATGAACATTGACCTGGGCCTTCCCGCAAGGCATGTTTCCTCTTTTGCTGTTGCTTTCCACAAGAAATTTTCTTTAAAGTGTAGTGTAGTTTTGTTTTTCTTTGAAAGCCTCACCTCTAAGTCTATCCTTTTTCTACTTAAAATGGTTTCTCTGATTACATCACTGTTCCACATTTTGTCCCTTACTGTTCATCTCACACAACAGCTGTGCAGTATAACAACTTTACTACAGTGGGAGGAAATTTGGGCGTATGAATCAACAAATCAATAAACATTTATTAAGCACTTACTATGTACTAGGAACTGTGCCAAGGGTACAAACCACATATAGGTAAGGAATGTCATCATCATAGTATCTTTTTATGTATTTCATCATTCTCACTAAACCCACCATGTTTCCTAATTTTTCTATTTCTATGGAGAACACCACTATACTCCCAGTCACCCTAGGGTTTATTCTTCTTTATCATATCAATCAGCTGCTATATTCTCTTTATCCTACTGTCCTAAGATCACTTGTATCCATCTACTTTTCTCCACATGATGATAAAGCCTTCATCACCTCTTGCGTGGGCTATTTTGCCAACATCATAATTAGTATCTCTGCTTCAGTCTCTCCCTCCTTCAATCCATTCTCCACGCAATGACCAAAATGTTCTTCCTACAGTATAGATCTGGCTACTTCAATTACTGGCTTAAAAACTTGCAGCAACTTCCTGCTGCTTCTGGCATACATTGCAAATTCCTCAGCTGAGTTTTTAAGGTGCTTCAAAATTTGACTCTAATCTGTCTTTTCAGCCTTATTTCACATTCTTCCTTTTATTATTCAGATGACCTTGACTACTACTAACGTCTCACATATGAAGTTCCGTCTCCCACCTCTGATATTTGAACACTTTCCCCCTTCTTATCTTCCAGAATCCTCATATTCCTTTAGGTAAGAATATGTTTCACTTCATCCATAAAGCTTTTTCTGATCCCAACCCCCATCCCCAAAGGAGAATGTAAGGTCCCAGAAGGCTGAGGTGAAAATGTTTGTTGTTGTATTCCAGTACCTTTACAAGACTTTCTCTAATGCCTCACCATGACACGAAAGTGACCCTCAGTGCTCAAGGATCTATCATCAGAGGACAATCCCTGTAAGGTTCTACCACACTGGGAAAGGCTCTAAGTATGGCCCCAAGAACAGATTGTGTCTGCTTTTCAATGATCAGTCTATGTAAATACAGAGAGGCTCTTCACTGGTAAGCTAGTAGACTGATCCCTTGGTGATGGATTATTTGGCCATGGCATCGCAGGAAACAAAGAAAGATACAAAATGGCAAATGGTTTCGTGCTGGCCCCTTTCTCTTTTACAATGATGAGGGCAGACTGGCGGGAAAGCGGGCTTAGTTTACTAGGAATTAGACAATTTTCAGACCATCTATAAAAATTAACTAACTACTGGTGCTTTAAACCTATAGGTGAGATCCTTGTTCCATGACCAACAAATGGACATGTTACTGCAGAAACTGAATCGTATCAATATTGACGTTTCCAATATAAATGAACCGGAAGAAAGTTACAGCTAAATGGGAGAATGCCTCACATACTTATCTCAGAGAAGCAAATAAAGCAATCGATGAAGTTAGTTTTCACTGTGCATCCAAAAGCAACAAGACATTATTTTGTGGAATGCTTCTCTTACATTGCAGCATTTAGGACAAACACAAGCCATATCCTGCAAAAGGCCTGGCGCAAAGAGAATGAGGAGGTAGAAAAATTCTATTAAGAACACAAGTTTGAGCCCCAATCAATTAAATCAACATATACTTTAAATCTTAGGGAAATCAATGAACAAATGGGCAGGTGATAATGGAAAAATATTCTAGAAAACATGATGTGATATTACCAAGACTTACCATATTAAAAGTTCATTCCTATATATCGTGAATATTTTCTTCAAGAAGAAAGTTGAGGCATCAGGCATAGTAAGCAACAAATAACATCATGAACATGGAAATGATGTTTAAACAGATAGGTAATTACTGGTTACTGACCTGATAGTCATTTCAAGAATTAAATATCTGTGACCAGTCAGACCATTGGCTTGTTAGTTCAAAGATTAAAATTAATACCAAATTAGAAGCAGGCATTAAAATGAGAAGGTATGCAATGCATTTGAAGTGGCTACAGGCTGATTTATTTAAATGAAAAAAAATGGTGGATGAGTAAAACAACAGATTTTCACACACACCATGACCATTTCCTTAAAAAGCTTATTCAGCATAAATTAATCAACAAAAACACTTCAAAAGGTCCTTTTAACCATTTTAGGCAACAAACATGTCATCTCTTTGTCAAGCAGAGAGACACAGCATCCAAGGCCAACACTAGTTTAAGATACGAATTTGTTTCACTAATATTATTGAGGTGATTAGTAGAAGATTATACATGATATCTTCTCATATGGAAGGGAAAACATGTTTACAAAAAGCTTGCTGAGAGGCCCAGAGAAGCCAGATTATTCCAGGACATTAAGAAGTAAAACTGGAAGGAGGGCAATGAACATACAGAATTGGAAGAGATCCATAAGAGTTTCTATTATCGATTCTTTTCTTTCTCAATGACAGTAGAACCGACACTTTTCATAGGTACGTAGATAGATAGATAGATAGATAGATAGATAGATAGAAGGATAGATGGATGGACGGACAGATGGATGGACGGATGGACAGACTGATGATGGATGGATGAATATAGAGAGAGATGGATACATAGATAGATGAATAGATGAGTGAGATAGATGGGATTGGTAGATAGAGATATAGATGAGAGAAGTAGATAGATAGGTCTGTCTCTCTCTCTCTCTCTCTCTCTCTAATATATATATGCATATAATACATATATATTTATATATATATCTATGTAGACATAGATATACTTATAGATAGATGATAGATGGATGGATGGATGGATATATAGATAGATGGATTCATAGATAGATAGATAGAGATAGAGGCCTATCTATCTATTCAAGACAAAGTTCAATGTGTGTGCTTTGTAAATGTGTGTGAGACAAAAAAACATGTTTGATTGACCAATGCAGTAATAGTATAAAAAAACTCTGGTCTGGGAGTAAGGAATTCTGAATCCTAGCTCTGGATGAGTTATTAACTATCTGATCTTAGATAACTCACATTCTCAGCTTCAGTCATTTATGATGTAAAAGGAGAGGGTTGGCCTTGCTTTGAAATTCTAACGTGACTATGTTATCAAAAACAGAAATCCCCAGAAGCTCTCAGAAGATCTTGACATTTAGCTGGTAGATGCCAAAGCTGGTCATGCTGCCGCATGCCATTTCTAAGGGTGAGGCTGCACCAAGGCGGTTGCAGTCAGAGGAGAAAAGGGAGAATATAGGAGATATTGCAGAGATGAAATTGAGAGGACATGGCAATAGATTGGATATGTCAGGGTGGTAGTGGAGGGTGAAGGGAGGGAGTGAGAGATAGTGAGGAGTTGAGGTTGACACATGTTGTGGGCCTGGGTGTCTGGAAGGATGGTGGTGCTCACAACAGTGATAAGAAAATAGGAAAAAGGGAGGGTTGGGGTGGGGGAAGATAACCAAAGACATTAAAGTATGAAAAGTCCTTGATCAATAGGGGAGAAGTAAAAATCATTGGATAAAATGGAGTAACATTGCACTAGAAATGTGTTGGGGTTGGTTGACAGCAGCCAGTCATACCCTGTGGGTTTTGGATAAAACCAGCAAGCTAGCTTGGAATCAGAGACTCCAGTGGTGATACAAGGGAGGACAGTTCCAAACAAGTCCCTGAAAGAAAATTGCTTGGGAGGAGGGAGGGAGGAGTAGGGCTTCTATCTCTCTCCCTTCCCCCTTGACCAGAGGAAGACTTTGGGAACTTCAGAAGGACATAGGATTTGGATTTTTCATCCATATCCTGACAGGATCCTTGGATTACCAGTGACTGGAAGCAGTGTCAGTCATAAGGAGCCAAGGACAAATTAGGCACACTGAAATAGGACAACTTCAGGACTCTGAAAGGACTCCAGGGGAAATCTCCAACATGCCTAAGGAGAGCTTCATGAATATAACATTAAAGGGAAAAGAGGCTTTATATCAATCAGGAACTATAAATTATCCCTTTGCTATATGTGCACTCTCAACTTTAAAACACTTTCCTCTGTATTCTGTATGTACTAGTAGAATAGTGTGTCATGGACTTCCTAATGGGACATGTTTTGTACCAACCATTCTTACTACCCCAACTATGTAAAAACTCATTTCTAAAATCATGTCAAATTGACTTACTAGTTGGTATCAATTGATAATCATGGATGAAGTACACTGTTGGGGATATATGAGCTATAAAAATCGGATGCTATTAACATGAGCATTCTAGGGTCTCCTAGAATCTTGAGGAGAGAAGAAATAGCCTTCCACTGGGAAACCTGGCATGCTAGTTCGAGGGGTGGGGAAGGACTGGGATGGTAGCTCCAGATATTGTGAAGATTAAAATGACAAAATATGTTTACAGATTGGATACTTAGAGTGATATTATAGAGTTAAAGATGAAACCAAGATTTTGAGCTTGGGTAACTTAATGGGAGAATGATGATATTCTCAGCAGTAATAGGGAAGTTTAGAAGAAAGGAAGACATAGGGACTGTGGGACATAATGAACTCCGTTTTGGACATATTGAGTGTGAAATGCCTACTGGTCATCCAAGCTGAGATGTCCAAAAGGCAGTTGATGATATATGGATAGATAGCTAAGGAGAGATATTAGACCTGGAAATAAAGATCTGGTAGTCATCTGTTTAAAGCATAATTCAGTTCTCCCCTCCAAAAAATACCCCACAACCCCAAACTCAACCCTCTCTTATCCTAGCTTTATTAAGATAAGCATAATGTCTAGAATATTGAGGGAGCTCATATTGCCACATACTCAGCTCTGCTCTGACCAAACCATAAATGGAGTACTGAATTGCATCCTAAGCATCACATTTTAGGGTGGACAGTGACTACCTGGAGAATATTCAGAGAAGGATGACCAACATGGTAAATCATCAAATTCCTTCCATTCGAGGACTAATGGGAGGAAATGGGAGTAGTTAGCATGGAGAAAAGAAGACTTAGTGGAGCTAAGGAGGATGGGGAAATATATGCTAGCTATCTTCCAACAGGTAAATAGTTGTTGTGTAGAAGAGGCAGAGTTTGTCTTGATACAAGAGAATACATTCTAACCACCGTTATGGCTATCCAAAAGTTTCCAAAAGGTGATGGAGGACTCCTTACTATTGGAGGACTTCACATGGAGAATGGATCCTCACTTGTCAGAGATACTGTCCAGGGGATTCCCATTGAGATATGGATTCCAGTTAGGTTGTTACCTCCTCCAGTATAGATGCCTTCTCACATCTGCATCAGGTAGTCACACCTAGCTGATAGTGATCTCTCTCCCTCATCCAGTTTCTAAGATCATCATGTCTGGATCTTGGATCTCTACTTTGCCCTTATCATAACCTACCAAGCTTTCATCACGCTCATTGTGTACATGTCACACATCTCTATTACATTATAAGCTTCCTGGGAATGGGGCTTGTATTGTTTTGCATCTTTTATATGCCCAGTGGCCAGTAGGGTATCTTGAATATAGTGGCCACACAATAAATGTTTTAGATACCCCTTCACTCTTCTAACATGAATAAAATGTATTTATTCATCTCATGTACCACGCACCTAATAACTGTAAGAGGTTGTACAAGACCCAAGAAGTCCAAAAGACCTTTAAGACCTGATTCTGGTACTCTAAAAGCTTACAATCTAGTTAGAAAGTGATACAAATGCACACAAAATAGTGAAGGAGCACTGCAAGGTGTTATATGATTATGTGACAAAATGAGCCATGTAGGAGTTCAGAGAAAGGAATTATTAGTGTGTACTCCATGTATTCCAGTAGTACCAAAGGGCTTCATAGAGGAGGCAGGAATGGAGCAGGAGTCTGAGGGACAGATAGGATTTGGACTGGGGTGGGGGTGGGGGGCAGTGCATGCGGAAACAATACATTCAAAGGCTTAGAATCAGGAATGAGTGGGTTTGAGGAATACAGAGGTGATTGGTCAGACCTCAGGTCTGAGTTTATATTATGGAAAGGTAGGAGATAAAGTAGGGCAGCAAGGTAGCACAGTGGATAGAGTGCTGGGCCTGGAGTCAAGAAGATCTGAGTTCAAATGTGACCTCAGATACTTACTAGCTATGGGACCTTGGGCAAGTTACTTAACCCTGTTTGCCTCAGGTTCCTCTTCTATAAAATGAGCTAGAGAAGGAAATGGCAAATGACTCCAGTTTCTTTGCCAAGAAAACCCCAAATGGGGTCACGAAGAGTTGGACATGATTGAAAAACAGCAACAAAAGGAGACAAGGCTGGAGAGATAGATGTCCATCTTGGGGAGGGCCTTTAATGCCATATTGATAATTTTATCCTTTTTCCTGTAGATGTTGGTGATGGGGTACTTGTGCTTGGACCCTAATTCTAACATCACATTTCCCCTTGGACTCTGCTTGGGTGCCAGTGCCTGAATTCCAGTTCTAAAATCGCATCTCTACCTAGCTTCAAAGCATTGGCCCTAGCAGTCTCTCTCTTTAGCTAAAGGGCAATGTGCCCCCAAATTATCTCTGCTTCTTCCTCAGTAAGCAGCTATAGATTGATTTCCATATGATACACAGAGTCTAACATGTATCCTAGACATAGTCAAATGTATACTCTCTTACATTAATCTTATCTAACAAGACATGTGATGGAATCCACCTGGATATTCCCAGCCAACTCTGAGCTTTTAGTGACTTAGTGATGTTTCACAGCAAAAACTACACCTCCTCCTAACCCTACCTTGGGCTATTTCCCAGTGAACTCTGGGTAAGATACCTGCACAGTAGATACAAAAAGTGCATATTCCTTTAAGAACTGACCACCCCTTAATCACATCTTAGCCATTCCCTAATCCCACCCCAAAACACCTAATTGACAGGTTTCACCCCTAAATCTTGTACTTAAACTTTCCCTGTAGCCCTGTATGGTTGCAGGTTCCCTAAGAACTCTTGCCCGCTTTATTTACGTAAAGCGTAATAAGTATTTGCCTCCTTGACTTAAAGAATGCTTGGGTCTGTGAATTCATTCCAGGCAACCTGGGAACTTTGGTTTGGGATTCCTACATCCCTGGGGTTCTTTTCTCCCTCAACCTAGGTGTGTCATTTGTAGTTCTTGAGTAAGAGTGTGATAAAATGAAACCGGTCTTTTTGGAAGACTGAAGCCTTGAGGTTAGAGTAAGGAAGTTAAATCCTCTCCTTAGATTAGAAGAAACAGCGGAATTGGTAGGTTATGTCAAGACGAAAGTGGACAAGTTTATCTATCTTAATGACCCCTAGATCAACAATTTATTCTTTCATTTCCTGGCAGTTGGTGGCATAGGGCATAGGGCTCTGGACTTGGAGTCAAGTAGACCAAAGTTCAAGTCTGGCCTATGACCCTTTCCAGCTATACTCCTGCAGAAGTTACTTCACCTCTCAAACTCAGCTCCTTTATTTGTAAATTGTGGGTCATAGTAGTGCTTGATTCACATTATTATTGTGAGAATCAACTGAGATAATATATGTAAAGAGCTTTGTAAACTTTAAAGAAATAAATGCTAGCTATTTTATTTTCCCTTCAAACTAGTGTAGGGCCATTACATAGACTGCAGTTCAAGTGGTGTACCTGGCTATAAACAACTGAGCCTCTCAAAGTAGAAGACATCAGAAAATGAGACAAGTGTCCGAATTTAACCCCAGCTCAACTATGCAACAAGAGGGGTGGGGGAAATCACAGATAACTTACTGCAAAAATAATAGCAGGCTCCTTTCAAGAGGAGGGTGGGGCCTGATCATGAGAGTGAGGATAATGAGACACCAATTACTAACACATCATTACCAAAGATCCACTCAAGATGTAAGATGGTGATACGATATGATGTGCTATGTAACACATGGGTGTGGGGAAGGTTTCAGTTTCAAGATTTTCAAGTGCTTTATCAGGAAAGAAGTATTTCAGTGATGACACATGGACAAGAGGATTAAGCAGAGGGTAAAAACCTGACACCCTCCCCCTCCCCAAGCCTCCAAACAACAACAACAAAATCTGGTAGCAAAATATAAGTAAATCTGAGCAGGACTCCCCCTCCAAAGTCAATCTACAAGAGAAAGACGTGGGACAGTTGTCTCACTCTATGACTTTTTTATTAGCCTCAATTTCCCGTAGTTGATGCTACTTGATCTAAGTCAAAAAAGCCAATTTGAGGAGAGGATTATATTTCTCACCATGAAGTTTGTGACTCTGGAAAATTTAGGATGCTTTACAATCTTGATAAGAACCATTGGCCAATCTAGCCCAAGAATGGTGATAAATGGACCAATGCCAACTTGGAATGAGGTCATAGAATCAACGGGAAGACTATCCAGGGACTGCTGGCAAAGAACATGAATTGAGTTTATTTTATTACCTACTCTGTACGTATCTTTATGTATATAGATATTTGCATGTTGTCTCCCCTCCTAGAAGGTGAGCTCCTTAAAGGACAGTGATCAAGTTTTTGCCTTTCTTTGTATCCCCAGTGCTCAGCATGGTGACCAATACATATAAGTACTTAATAAATGCTTCTTGACTGAGAGGTATCTCTCTAGGCTCTATACTTCTTGTGTGTCATCATGCAATGCACTTTATTTCTTGGTGCCTCAGTTTCCTCAATTGCAAAATGAGGGAGTTAAATGAAATTATTTCTAAAATCCCTTTTGGCTCAAAATCTTAGGATCCTATAAATTTACTAATCGAGTCCTAAAATTTTGCTACAAATATTAATCAGCCTACATCAACAGGCATTTATTAAGTGCCTACTATGTGCACTGAGAATGCAGAAACTTGATTTCTGACAGATGATTAGTTTAAAAAAAGTTCCACTAGATGCTAAGAAACATAAATTTATCTTCAACATGAATGAGTGAGGAGAAAGGATAAGCAACCTGATGTGGTACGGTGATATCTAACTCAATGGAAACCGAGCCACTAAACAATAACTAAGGATCCCTGTAACTGCATATTGACTTAGAAAACCACGTAACAACATTGTCCTATTGTGATTTTATTTATTTTGTTAACTATTTCCCAATTACCAATAACCTCTTAAGTTGATTCAGGTCACTGTGGCCTGTTGGCCTTGTGTTTGACACCTCTGATGTAATGAATACAGCACTGGACTTGGATCCAGAAAAACCTGCATTAAAAGCTTGCTTTGGATACTTACCAGATGTTTTACCTTTGGACAAATAACTTTTGGGGGTCTCAGTGTCCTCATCTGTAAAATCAGGAGGTTGGATTTGATGACCTTCCAGGTCACTTTCAGCTCTATATCTATGATCCTACAAAATGGAAGCAGTGGGTGAAAAATTAGGTAATAGTTGGAAAGACAGAACAGGGTCAAATTGGAGATCAATGAAGAAATACAATGTAGTCAGTGAGGCTCAGCAGCCATTGTGGGGTGGGGGAGGAGAGGTGATATTCTGAAAAAACAGTTATATATTAATGGATAATTGATTATAATAAATTGAACATGTGCCTTCTGTTGTTCTGCCTAGAGACTGCAAGATTTCTAATCTTAAAGGGAAACTTAGATTCATTAAAAATCATTCCTGAGCAATTAATTTTTTAAAATTTATTTTTAGTGGTAACTTACTTTTTTATTCCAGTCATTTTTTATGTCCCCATTCCATTGAATTCTTTCTTGAAACAAAGTTAGTTAAGCAAAATCAACTAGCCAATATATGTATGTGTGTGTTTATGTGTGTATTTATGTGTGTATATGTGTGTATATGATAGTACACACTATTCTACATCCATAGACCCCCAACTCTTTACTGAGGGAACAAAGTTGTGTGTTTTCTCATCTGTTCACCTGAACCAAAATTGGTCCTAATAATTTCATGAACCAGAACGATGAAGATTAAGGTAACTGAGGAAGCATGGTATAGGGCAAAGTCAGAGAACCTGGGTTCAAATTCTTCTTCTTCCACTTACTATTCATGTAAACTTGAGAAAGTCATTTAACCTCTCAAGATCTTAGATGACCTCTGAGGTCCCCTCTAGTGCTGTATCTGAATCAAATATGAAATCCTTTATGTCTTTTAGAGCCCTTTGCCCCTTCCGACCTTTCCAGCCTTCTTACACCTTACCCCACGAACTCCATGATCCGGTGACAATAGCATGCTTGGTGTTCCTTGCACTGGACAGTTAAGACTCTAGGCATTTTCCCTTGCTGCCTCTTATGCTTGCAACCCTCTCCCTCCCCTGCTGCCTTCTGGTTTCACCGACTTTCTTTAAGTCTCAGCTAAAGTCTCACCTTCTGTAACAAGTCTTTCTTAATTCCCTTAATGCTATGGCCTTCCTTCTATTGATTACCTCCAATTTATTCTATCTTGTTTGTACATAATTTTTTGCATGTTGTCTCCCTCGTCAGACTGTAAGCTCCTTGAGAACAGGGATTGTCTTTCGTATTTCTTTGTATTCCTAGCTTTTAGAATCTTAGCACATGCTATTCACTCATTTTTCAGTCGTTTCCAACTTTTGTGATCCCATCTGGGGTTTTCTTGGCAAAGATGCCTGGAGAGGTAGTTCATTTTCTTCTCCAGATCATTTTACAGTTAAGGAAACTGAGGCAAACAGGGTTAAGTGATGCTAGTAGACTGACTAAATCTATCATGGGTCTATGGTGAGAGAAAATACACCAGGCAAGAGATAGCATAATCTTTAGATAAACAGATTAAAGCTGTATTCTACTCTGCTTGACATGCAAAAATCTGGACTCAAAATTTCAGACAGCAATAATTCAATAAGCAAAACAACTATTTGATTTGGAAAAAAAAGACTTAACTATGAGACTAAAAAAAACTCTCGATGGATGAAAACTCATTCGTACACAACTTTTAGGAAAACGTTTATTGCACAAACTCACCCATAGTCCCTGTAGAATGCTGCCGAACCATAGAGCAGGCTGCTGCAGTACCTGGAGAGGGAGCTTGGTGGGGAGGGGTGTGGAGATAACCCCCCCCCCCCCCCGCTCCCCAGTTTAATTGAATTACCATCCAGGTGAATTACAGGTGAAACAGCTCTTAGCTACCAAGACCGCTTCGTTAAAAAAAGAAATGAACCTTGATGCACTTATAATATAGCCATATATCAAATAGTATTTGGGTTAGTCATTGGCCCCTTTTCCTTTCTGAAACCAGGAGGAAAGAAAGAGCACACCTCCAGTTAGATTTAAAGTACAGAATGAATGGGAACAACTGAAAATAAAGCCATAAAGTCCTGAGTGCGTCAGCAGTAAAAAGTTACTTTTAGAATTTCTCAGGGGAAAACTCTCATGGCATGAAACACAAAGTTAACTAGCAGAGTCGCAAGAGCACGGAGAAACAAGTAGGACTGGACAAAAACTTTGTTCAGGGCCGTCGTAGAAGGTGTGCCCAAATCTTAAAATCACACTAAGACTTTTGGGACACCCTGTACAATGATTTATATTTAATATGTTGGTCTACAATTTAAGAAGGAAATGAGATTACCCAACAAAATATAGGGTGGCTTAATAATGGTATTTAAATAGGTGAATATGGGAGGCAATATATAAAAATTTGAAATGAGAAGCAGTATGGCTTAGCTGGTCTCAGAGTCCATAAGATCTAGGTTTAAATCTTGATTCAAACACAACCTGGCTGTGTGACCCTGAGCTATGTGCTTAACTTGTCAGCACCCCAGGCAGCTAAAACTGGAAGTTTTAAAGCAGATGCCAAATTACATTGGTAGAAAGTTTCCTTTACAAGTGTGCCCTTTAACAAAAAAAATTAAAAATTAAAACATACACATGTATGATGCAAACATATACATATATGTGTATATATGTGCATACATTACATATTAAAATAATACATATACGTGCATTGCATACACATGTATATTACATATATACTCATACAGATGCATATATGGTATACATATCATGTACACTTCCATATTTTGTGTGTATTTGTATATACATGTATGTATATACACATATTACATGTTATATACACATACTGATATACATGTGTATATTATATAGCATCTTATAGATAGATACACCTATACGAACTATATGGCACATAATCATGTATTATACAATATATATGTGTGATTATATGTAACATATCATGTGTGTTGGTTATATACATGTGGTTATATAATCATGTGTGCAACATATATTACGTACACATGTTTTATGTGTGTGTTTTGTATCTAGAAAATTACTAACTGTCCAATATCTCTACCAAAACTAAAACAGTAGGGTTATAAATGCAGCATGAAGGATTTGAGAATAAATCTACTCAGAAAATAAGAGAAAGCATTTATGAATTTGGTTGTTGCATCTGGACCTGCACCAGAAAGGATCTTGTTTTCATAATGGTATAATAAATATTCCTTGAGTGATCTGTTGATTCTGTCAAAGAAAATAGCTTACCTGGCTAGGAGGCAAGTTAGACAAAGAAGTTAGATTTTTATGTTTTAAACTATCTCAAGCAGGACTCTGTGCCTATAAATTGGCTACCTAGAACCATAGACCTTTAAAACTTAGGAGATCATCTAGGCCAGAGGTGTCAAAAACTAGTGGACGCTTCCAAGTACAGCCTGAAATAGATTAAATTACAAGTAGAAAATATTTAATCAAATAAAAAAAATACACTAAAACATAGATAATACAAATTTATGGTTTTCAAAGTCAATCTATTGCCACAGAGATCCTTAAATATAGTTTAGTGAGTGCCCTGTTTCTACTTGAATCTGACATCAGTGATCTAGCCCATTTTCCTCATTGTCAAGACGAAGAAACTGAAAGATGGACAGTTGATTCAGCTAGCTAAGAGACAAGACTAGAACCCAGGTCTTCAATTTAGTGTTCTGCCCAACTCACTACAATGCATCTTCTTTACCTAGGTTGTTGTATCAGGAGGTCCTCCATACCACACTGAAGTAGATGTCACATACTAAACAAATGGTTAGTTGAGCTTGTTATAATTTGCATGACTCGCCAAGGAGAATTGGTGTAGTAGATGATAAGGGGCATACTGAGGTCCTAGGGTCAAGGTCAGAAAAAAAAGAAACTTCTTAGTCCCTTGAGTGCCGCTGGTGGAAATGGCCAGGGACAAAGGAAAGGAAGGAGCTTTTTGTTGGAGGGTATCTGTAGTGGTTTCATCACTGAGTGCTAAAAAGCATCATTAGCAAGGTTCACTGGAAAGAACACTGGCTCTAAAGTCAGAAAACCTGAGGTCAAATGCTATTTCTGATACTTTCTAACTGTATGACCTTACATAAGTCATTTAAAGTCTTTGGGGGAATTTAAATGCAGGGATTGGTCTAGATGGTCCCTCTACTCCCTTTCCAGCTATAGACCTACGATCTTGTTCTCAAGAGTCCTGAATACTTAAGCATCCACATGTCATGGACGCAGTAAAATGAATACCTCTTCCCTTCATTTTTAAGAAACTTACATTTTCCATGGGTTTTCATTCCAGCTATAGGTTATCAGCTCAGATAATATTATGCTTCTACTTGCAATCAAGAGTAAACACATTACTTTATACGAATATCATATACCAAAAGGCAGCTTAGACCAGCCACAGGATCCGAAGAGATTCAAATACTTTCATTAAGTGAATAGCAAAATGAAGAGTCTCTTCAGTGAGTTTTACCTGTAAACCCTGGCACAGAAGATTAAGCAAGATATCTTGAATAATACCCATCTTTTTCTTTCTCCTGTTACTTCCAGAATGTTATAGGTGACCTCTCCCTAGTGTTCTATGGAGTTCTAACACTTGGGAGCTAAGCCCCGATGCCCACAGGCATTTTTTTGGCTAATAGACATTTTTAATGCTTCCCTGGTGATTTGAACAAACATTTCAAACTACTTTCATAAGACAATCAACAAAACAATAAATCAAGCTCTGACTTGTGGCCTTTGCCAATTTATAAGATATAATGCTCACCCTGAAAATTTTAAAATTGGCTTTCCTGGTTTGAGCTGGTTCCAGTACCCCTGTGGATGGAAACAAAATATTTTCTAATTTCTTTGGGGGTATACTTTACTCCTTGCCGAATGCTCCAAAATGGGGTAGCTGAGGGCACAAAACTCTTATCTCTCCCCATATCTGACAGCAGAAGCCTAACTAGCATAGGGTCAATAGGGTTTTGCGTCATGGTACTGACTGATATCTAAGGGCTACTGATGTCTAGGGAGCATACTTCCTATCCAATGGAGTGGTCTTCTTCCCTAGGTGACTACCTCCAGACCCATGCCACTTCTCATGGCCGTGAAGAAAGAAGCTAAGCTACAGCCAGAGTCAGATTCTGCCTCCAGTATCCCATTACTGAAGTATATTCTTCCAAATCCCACCCTCGTTGGAGCAAAGGTGCAGACTCTGTCAGGGAACTGAACCATCCTTCCAGAGCAATTACACACACAATTGGACTATTTCTGGGCCACCCCAATTGATTGTAATAGCTCTGTCTGACATTTTGGAGGCTGAAAAACGTATGTTGAGTCCATCAGTACATAAGCATTTATTAAATATTTACTTTTTACCATGACAAACTGATGAGGTCAAAGAAAAACTTTATGAAGACCCAGAGATCCTCATCATCAATGTGCCAAAAGAGGATAAGCTTATAATTCTGGGTGACTTTAATGCTAGAGTATGCACAGACTTTCAGATATGTTAGGGAATTCTTGAGAGGAATGAATTCTGCTGAATGGACTCTACTGAAGACCGTGTCTCATGACCTCATCACTAACACTGTCTTCAGTTTACCTAAATGCAATAAAACTTTGTGGATGCACCCTCACAGCAAATATTGGCATTTAATAAACAAGATGTAAGAGTGATGAGGGCAATGTGTGGTACAGAGTGCTGGACTAATCACATACTTATCCTCTGGAAACTAAACATTCTTATTCAACAAAAGTGAAAGCTCCAAGGCAAGACAAATACCAGAAGACTTAAAGTCAACAGATTAGAGTGCTTCTCAGTGCATGAGCAGTTCATAGCTAACTTGGAGGGAAAGCTGAACCAAGACACAGTTGACAATAGTGGAGCAGAAAAGCATTGGGCAGCTTTCAGAGATTTGGTGTAGAGCATTGCATTTATTCATCTAGGTCAGAACACTCACACATCAAGATTGGTTTGAGGAAAATGATGGGGAAATTCAGAAACTGCCAAGTGAAAAATGAGACCTACACTAGGTTTTCCAGCAGGATACTTCATCCGTCTCTAAGTAGGCAGCATTTAACTGCATCAAAAGTAAAGTGCAAACAAAACTTAGAGAGATTCAGGTTTCTTGGCTCTATAAGAAGGTGGATGAAATCCAGTTTTATGCTGATAATAATGATCTGAAGTGCCTTTATTATGCCTTGAAGGCAAAAGACCAATGGGTCAAAAGACTTACGGTGTATCTCACCTACTCAGTGCTGATGGCATCACACTGATTAATGATAAGGACATTTTCCTAGAAAAATGGACTGAACACTTCCACAGTGTTCTCAACAGACCTTCATCAATCAATGTTGAAGCCATTAAGTGCATACTGAAGTCAATCCTTCTTTAACCAAACTTTCAACTGAAGAAGAAGCTTTGAATGTCATTAGGCTCCTCTCATGTGGCAAAGTGCTTGATGCTGATTCTATTCCAGCTGAGATTTACAAGGCATGGGGACCACTGCTCATACAATAGCTGACCGAAATTTTCCAGGTTATATGGCAAGGGTTCAAGGATGTCTCCATTGTCCATCTCTATAAAGGAAAAGGAAATAGGTTGTCCTGTGACAATCATAGGGGGTGGGGGTTGGGGGTGGGGGTGGGGGAGTTTGATCTCTCTGTTAGTCATTACTAGCAAGACTCTTGCCAGTTCTCCCTAACTAGGCTGATCTTTCTCTTGGAAGATGGTCATCTACCCAAGAACCAATGTTCTTCAGAAAGGGCCAAAGAACAGTTGATGTGGTGTTTCTTGACCAACAACTTCAGGAGAAATGCCACAAGCAGCACAGAAGTCATTACAATGTTCATTGATCTGACCAAGGCCTTTGATACAGTCAGTCATGAGGGCTTATGGAGAATTATGGCAATATTTGGTTGCCTGGAGAAGTTCATTGGTATTGGGCATCAGTTTCATGATAGCATACTTGCACAGGTTCTGGATAACGGACTATGCTCTCATGCTTTCCCAGTCACCGATGGAGTGAAGCAGCACTGTGTGTTTTCTCCCATGCTTTTTTAGCATGATGTTTTCAGCACTGTTGTCAGATGAAAATGGCGTCAAGGTCAGCTACTGCACTGACAGTATGTTATTTAACCTGAAAAGGCTACACTAAAGTAGAGAAAGAGTTGGTGCGTGACTTGTTCACAGGTGATAGTGCACCCAATGCAGCCTCTGAGGCTAAGATGCAACAAAGTATGGATTGACTCTTTGTTGCTCTTACTAATTTTGCTAATTAACACCAAGAAAACAGAGGTTCTCCATCAGCCAGTACCACATTATCTACATATTTAACCATCAGTTACAGCAAATGGAAAGATTTTGTATGTTGTGGATAAGTTCACTTCCCTTAACAGTATGCTTTCCAGGGATTTTCACATAGATGATGAGGTTGACTCATGCATTGCCAGAGCTAGTTCAGTGTTTGGTAGGCTCCAAAGAGAAGCGTGGATAGAAGAAGCATCAGGCTGCCTACCAAACTGGAGGTCTCCAGACCCTCATTGTTGTGTGCCTGTGAAACCCGGACAATCAACCAGTGCCATGGTCCAGAAACTGAATCACTTCCATTTGAATTGTCTTAGAAAGATTCTGAAGATCACCTGGCAGGATAAGATATCAGGCACTGACGTTCTTTTTTGAACTAAACTGCCAAGCAGTCAAACTCTATTGTAGAGAGCACAACTCCAATGGGCTGGCCACATTGTTCAAATGTCAAATGTATGTTTGCCTAAAAGACTATTTTATAGAGAACACAGCCCCCATATGGAGGTCAAAAGAAGCAATACAAGGTCTTTCTGAAGAACTTTGGAATTCACTGGGAGTCATGGGAGACGCTGGCACAGGACCGCTCAGCATGGCGTGCCTGCATCAAAGAAGGTGCTGGACTCTATGAGCAAAGCAGAATTGCAGCAGCTCAAAGGAACACAGGATGCCCAAATTTAGAAACATCTCCATTCCAAATGTTCACGTGGGCTATTTCTGTGGTAGAGTCTTCTGAGATCATGGTGGTCTGCTCAACCACAGTTGGACACACTGTACTTTGACGCTGACGTAGTGATGTCATTTTGGTCCTCTTTGAGAATGAAGGACAACAACCAACCGTTTACAAAACTCCACAGTGTCAGGCTATAGCGTAAACGTGCAAAGAAGCAAACAATTTCTATTCTGAAAGGGCTTACATTTTAATGGGGGTATGAGTACATACACACAGAATAAATACAAACAAATACAAGGTGGATAAACACCGAGCAGTTTGAGAGGGAGAACAGTTTGAGAGAATCAGCAAAGGCCCCGAGTACAAGGTAGTGATTGAGCTGTACTGAAGTTAATTGAATTGTTAAAAATCCTGGCATAACACGATGTTATTTGATTCCTTTATGGGAGAGATAGGTTGTTAATTTTTATATGTACTTTTCACAAGACACAAAAGAAAAAGAAAAGCAGAACTTCCTTTAGATTTGTTGAAGGGATGCCACAGTCCATAAAGAGTTGGGCCTGGAGTCAGGAAAACGAGTTCAAATCCAGCCTCAGACACTTACTAGCTGTGTGATGAAGTCACTTAACTTCTGTTTGCCTCAGCTTCCTCATGCGTAAAGTGGGAATAATACATCCTATGATAGTTTTAAGCATTAAATGAGATGATAATTGTAAAGCACTTAGTGCAATGCCAGGCACATAAATAAGCACTAAATAAACATTAGCAATTATTATTACTATGACAAAGGCTGAAATAGGTCAATATATTTAGAGCAGTTCCTCTTTAAGGAGATAATAAACATTTGAATTCTGAAATATTAACTTGGAAAGCCTTTATACTCTCATCATGTGTATCCAAATGTAAGGAGGAAAGATTAAGGATACAGGTGTGACTTCTCTTCTATACAATCTCATTTAAAAATAAGCAAGAAAGCAATTCACATGTATTAAGGGATTATTATATGTAGGGCACTGTGCTAAGCTCTAGGAATACACAGAAAGGCAAAAGACAGTCCCTGCTCTCAAGGAATACATAGTCTAATGGAGGAGACAACATGCAAACAACAATGTAGAACCTCAAGGAAAAGCACTGGAATTTTTTTTTCATGTTTTTCAGTCATATCTAATTCCATTTTGGGTTTTCTTGGCAGAGATAACTGGAGTGGTTTACCATTTCCTTCTCTAACTCATTTTACAGATGAGGAAACTGAGGCAAACAGGGTGAAAGGATTTGCCTAAGGTCACACAGCTTGTAAATGTCTGAGGTCAAATTTGAACTCAGGTTTTCCTCAGTCCAGGCCTGGCACCTAGCTTCTCGTTCCCAAATTCTAACCCTTTCTATTTGATTTCCCGCGACCCTTAAATGTTCCTGCACATTTTTTTTTCATAAGAATCTACCTCCTTTCTCTAAGTAGGCCAAGTAACTTTGGAAACTAGAACCTTAGAAGCGGATTGTTGCTTTTACTCTAAAACTCATGACCTTAGGCAAGGTACGCAGAGTCTCCAGGCCTAAATCAAAGGATCATAGATCTGGTCCAGACACATAACTGTCTGGGACCCATCTAGTTTAATCCCCTCATTTTGTAGATGAGGAAACCAAGACTAATTAAGTTAAGTGACTGGTCCAAGTCACTCAGGTAGGAAGTAGCCGAAGCAAGATTTGAACTCAGGTCCTCTTGACTCCAGACAGTACTTTTGCCTCCCTTAAATTCCTTATCAATTAAAATATTCAATTCAATGCTTGCTAAGTGCTCATGTAAAACACTAAGAATCCAAAGCCAAAAAAGAAAAATTAAGAGTCTTGCCCTCTAGGAGTTTAAATTTTATTGGCAGCATACTGATATGTAACCTATATAGTAAATAAAAATATATGCAAAATAATAGAATGTAATTTCTTTTTTTCTCCATGTTGGAAAATATATTCCTTATTCTACACTTATAGTTTACCACCCCTCTGTTGAGAAGCACAAGACATGTTCGTCATCAGTTCTATGAAGTCACGTTTGGTAATTCCACTGACCAGAGTTTAAATGTCTTTTGCTGTTGTTGTTCAGTTGTGTCTGACTCTTCGTGACTCCATTTGGGGTCTTCTTGGCAAAGATACTAGAATGGTTTGCTATTTTTTCTCATTTTACAGATGAGGAAACTGAGGCAAACAGGGTTAAGTGACTTGCCCAAAGTCATATAGATAGTGTCTGAGACTGGATTTGAACTCAGGTCTTCCTGACTCTAGGCCCAGCACGCTATCCCCTGCACCACCCAGCTATCTTTGGGAGAGTGCTAATAATTGGAGCGATCAGAAAAGGCCCGATGTAGGCATTGGTACCTGAACCAGACTCTAATGGAAACTATTAGATCAGAATTCTAATACCAAATTACTCCCCAGGGTTACCATAAAGATTACATACAAAAGAAGAGAAAGACTTTCCCATTCCAACACTTCCTCATTCCCTCACCTCCCCCAAAGAATGAAACATCAGAAGATTGGTGACTTAGTCTCCCTCCTTGGAGAGATTCTTAAAGGGACTGGACAACCATCTAATGTGGATGGTTTAAACATTCCTGACTGGAGGAAAAGAAGGTCAGGTCTCCTAAGGTTCCTTCCAGTCTTATTTTTTCTCCAAATCAATGCAACTTCTACGTAAAACCTCTCCTTTGGGATTGAGGAAAGGTGACATATTCAAGTGATTCAACAGATTTTTCCCCCCATCACCAGCTGCTGGCTGATTGAATCACAGAGAATTCCACGGTTGACAGGGACCCCAGAGACCATCTAGACCAACCTGCATTTGAACAAGAATCCTGTCTCTAGATTCCCTGGCAAGTAGTCATCCAGGCTTTGTTTGAACATCTCTGATGAAAGGGAACTCCTTACCTCTCCCAGGCAGGACATTCCACTTCGGGATAATTCTAATTAATTAATTAAGAAGTTTTTATTTCATCAAGACTCAACATTTTCCCTTGCAACTCCACACCTTCCTTCTCACCTTGCTGAGCAGGACAAATCTATTCCCTCTTCCTCAAACAATCCTTCAAGTATTTGCAGAGATCTAGCCTGCGTCTAGGGAGTTATATAAGATTAGTAAGCTTACATTTTGGTTGACCTTTGTATACATTAAAATGGATAACATATGGATTAAGACCATCTGTAGTTATGCAAAGCCTCTCTTTCAAAGATATCTTCCAAGGATATCAACTTCTGTACAGTCTGAGGGCCGCAACTGAGAAAAACAATCTGTCCTTGATCTCAGTTAGGAGTAGAAATACAGTGATAATCTGTGATCATTCTCTGAATGCATTAGCAGGTCTCGGAGTTCCTCTCAAAGGAGAAGGTACAGGTGGCTAAAAAGCCTAACCTAGTTTTCCCACCATGTTTCATTTGGTGCTAATGCTCCTCTCCACCCTATTTAATCCTCTTATGGAATAATAGTAATCATTTTAGCTTTCCTTTGCTAAAGGCCTCTGAGCACCTCAATTTTTCAGAAAGGCAGGGGTGGGAGGGGGAAGAACAACAGCGAATCTCAGTTATAATGTTTTTAAAATGCAGGAAGGACACAGGTGTACATACTGGATGGACCAGGTGTGTCCAGGCACAATCGAGTGTGCCAAAAAAAATTTTTGGTATCTTGTGTCTCATTTTTAAGGCTTATATTATTTAAGCAAATTTAGCTGTTAATTTGAAAATACATAGTTTGGTTGCTTTAATGTTTTTGGTTGATTTGATGAATAAATATAATACCTTTTTGGATTATTTAATAAATATTTGCCTTAAAATGATTCCCTGGGTGAATATCCTAACCAAATGTGCTGAACATGCTTATGAGCAAGGAAGTATGTGCTCTCCACAGTAGGAGGGGGAAAGATCCCTCTGAAACATGTAGAAAAAATCTAAAACATAAATCCATTAAAATTTTTATGGAGCAAATTTCTGAACCTGCCTCTCAGGGAAGACATTTATGTTTACTGGAAG
This sequence comes from Trichosurus vulpecula, assembly GCF_011100635.1. NCBI lineage: Eukaryota > Metazoa > Chordata > Mammalia > Diprotodontia > Phalangeridae > Trichosurus > Trichosurus vulpecula. Next base: position 285,575,341 of record NC_050576.1, on the reverse strand, counting down.
TAGATTATTTTGGAGCTCCTTCCCACAGCATGGCAGAAACAGCAACAGATATACACACACGGAGGTGTCGTCACAGATGGCTCTTCTTGGTCGCTCAATAGATGCCCTCTGACCATGGGCAGGGCGAGTTCTCTGAAGTTTCATTTTTCCATTTACAAAGTGAGGATCATTATTTTACTAATTCCTTTAGCCAATATTTATTATTACTATTACTAATAATAACAGATGATGTTTATAAGATACTTTAGGATTCATAAAGTGTTTTACGTATATTTGATCCTCGCAATAACTCTCTGAGGTGCTGTTATTATCCCCATTTTACAAACCGGGAAACCATGGCTTGCCCAGAGTCACACAATCAGTGAATATGTGAGGCAGGATTCACACAGCTCTTCCTGCCTCCCAAGCCCTCTCCAATATGCCATGACTTACCAAGCCTCTATAAGGCACAGTACTTGGGGCCCTTAGGGATATAAGAATGAATGACAATCACTGTCTTCAAAGAGCTTAGTCTAGTAAATTAATCTGTCATTGTGGTTGTTCATTCATTTAGTCACGTCTGACTCTTCACAACCCCATGGACATAGCACGCCAGGCCCTTCTGTCATCCACTATCTCCCAAAGTCTGTGCAGGCTCATGGTCATTCTTTCCATGGCACCATCGATCCATCTCATCCTCTGCCACCCCTCTGCCTTCAATCTTTCCCAGTATCAAGGTCTTTTCCAATGAGTCTTGTCCTCTCGTTGTGTGGTCACAGTATTTAAACTTCAGCTTCAGTATTTGCCCTTCCGATGAACAGTCTCAATTAATTTCTTTAAGTGCTGACTCTCCTTGCTGTCCAAGGGTCTCTCAAAAGTCTTCCCCAGAACCACAATTTAAAAGCATCAATCTGGCGGTGCTCAGCTTTTGTTATAGTCCAATTATCACAGCCATATATCGATACTGGAAAAAATGGTTTTGACTATATGGATCTCTGTTGGTAAAGTGATGTCTCTGCTTTTTAGTCTGCTGTCCGGATTTGCCATAGCTTTCCTTCCAAGGAGCAAGCTAATGCACTTGCTGTTTTCTAGTTAGCCAAAATCTTTGTTAGGATTAATGAGCACGTGTACAAAATAATACTCATTCTTTGTAGGCTCGTCCCACTGGGCATGTACAAGATACAAATATTGAGGTTTATTTTAGAGTAGAATTCCATTTTCAACTTTCTTTACTAATTTTATCTGTAGAGGGAAATAAAAGAATTTCCTCATTGTGGGGGCAGTAAGGCACAGTAAAAAGAACATCGGCTCTTCAGACCTGGATTCTAATCCTACCTTTGACATTTATTATCCATCAGATTTGGGGCAAGTCAACTTAATCTCTTTCAGCTTCGGTTTACTTAAGTATTAAATGCAGGAGTCATACTAGATGGCCTCTGAGATACCTTCCAACTGTAGATCTCTCATTATTTGTCCTTTATGTTTGAAGAGGACCAATGACATCGTGGGGTGATGCATTGACTTTCAAGTGAATTGGATTGAAATGTGCAGAGTTGCACAAAGTCATCAGTCTCACTCTCCCAGAGTCTTCGAAGTCCAATGACAGAGCAAAAGTCAGGACAACTGGCAATGGCCTGGGATACTATGGATGACCTTTGCACGTTCAGTGTCTGACCAAGTTCTAAGTGCTCCTCATCCCCTGCTTCAGTCACCTTCATGGTGGTTTGGAACAAATTGTTCTCCATCACTCATTCTGCCGGTGGAAGTCTTCACATACCTGAGGTAGACATCCCCCTAGCTCACCAACAGGTTTGAGGCCTATTGGTTACCCTCAACCTGGTTTATCCCATCTATCAAAATAAGTTTATGAGGGTGTGGGTGCTTCGAATGTCACAGGTTCTTGGAGCCACAGGTGACAGTTTGGGGGACAGGTTGTAATGTCAAGCAGGGTGGGACTTTTTGTTATCTTTTGTTTTGGAGTACTTCTCAGCACTAAAGCAATCAAGTGCCTTTGAGTCTTGTCTTTGTTTCAATGGAAAGTCTTTGATTGAATTGAGAGTCTTTGATGACTGCTTAAGTCACCAGAAGGCTTAGGTCACATGGGTTTGAGTCTTATGGCTGTGACACTCTCTGATGCTGAAGAAGTGTATATATTCTCTGAGGTTAGCATTTTGCTTGAGGCTCAACTCACTGGAAGAGTGTCATGTGATTTGACCAGACAGGACTTTGTGTAGCCATTGGAGTCCCCTGGCTTTGAAAAACCCAGGTATTGTTACTTTTCTCTCTGGTAACTATGTATGTAATGTCTTGGACAGACAGAAGCCTGTCTGCTGATTTTGCTCCATTTATATAATTTCTGCTTGTAATTTCTGTTTGTGTTTTCTCTGAAGTTCAGGGTGCTGACTTTTTCCCCTGAACTAAGTGAATAATATATGTATGTTTGATTAAAGTGAGATTGCAAACCTCTTAAAGCTACTTTCCTTAGAAAAGCAGATCAAAGAATCTGTGCTAGCAGCCCTCCTGTGTGCTGGTGTTACACAGCCACAATAGTGGCAAGTAGCATTGTTGTTACACAGGTGAACACAGAAAGTGGATGGGCAGCCCTGAAAAGGGCTTAGCAAACCCTTACACCAGAGGTGCTAGTCCTCCCTGAATACCCCATGTACCCCAGTATCTATGAATCTATTATCAATCTAAGATCTAAGAACCAATTAAAAGACTAGAGGAAAGTGACCCTCCCCTCCCCATATATACACACATATTTCTATTCTCTTTGGTATTCTTTTTTCTATACTTCCATTTACCTTCCATTTTCTTGGGGAAATCAAATAGCAGGTTATCTATCAACCTTTTTCCACAACCAGCCTTTTTCTAGAGCAAGTAAAAGCCAACAGGCAACAACAGGGTTATCCACGGGGTGCTTCCTCTCTGCCTGCCTCACTCCTATAGCAGCAGTAGCCTCTTCTTGAGATATGGGACACTTTCTCACCCTTTGTCAGTTTAGAAACTAGGATATATTTCTTCCCCATAGGTATTGCACCACAGGTGAACCCACCCTCTCCCTCACTATTGCCATTTGTACTAGAATTCAAAAACAAGATCTCTAGGCAGTCAACCCAACCTACATCATTAGGCAAAGTTCAACAGCTTGTCTGTTTGGGGAATTTTTGGAATTTAATAGGTAGGATTAGATCACTTACTGGTTACACTTGTGAACTGGATATGCAGGAAAATGGTTGAATGTATCAAGTACCTCTAACAAACTGGCAGTAATGTTGGAAAAATGACAGTTCAAGTGAAAATACATCATTTTCCAACATCGGAATTCATCTAAAACTATATTTTAGTGAATTTCGTTTTACCGCCTGAGCCAAGACGTGTACACCTATGGAGGAACACCTTTTTTGGTTTAAGAAGGAGATTCAAGAAGAATAAGAAGAACTGTTACTTGACCTAACATGGGAGGAGGGAGGGAGAGTGTGTGATTGATTATTGTACTTTCATATTATAAAACTGTAGTGAATGTGGTTTGAGAAAATATGTTGCCCTTGATGAGAAGTGGCATCAGAGTAATGAGTTATTCAAGCAACCTTAAGAGAAATGAGTGGAGCTAAACGGCCATCGGTCATTGAGTTCAAGACTTATTTACTATCCCAACTCTGCCAATGAGCTTGGAGCTAGAGGTGTTCCTAGAACAGTAACTTAGCAAGAAGTCCAATAGTGGGTGTGGGATCTGAAGAGGAAGAAAAGTTGAATTTGCGGGAACCTCATTGGGGAGAGCAGATACGGGGAACCCATGCTCAAAAAAAAAAGTAATAATGGAGTCACATGGACAGTCAGAATCATGCCCTGTAGGACAGGTAAATGGGCCTAGGTTGTAGGCTAGAGCAGGGGAAGAAACTAAGCTTTATCAAAAGAGTAGAACCAGCCACAACAAGTATCTAGTGAATTTTCTTTGGATAAATTGACCATACCAAAGGGAAAGAGGTCAAGGGTATATTAGGAATTTCCAAGAGCCAAAGTCATCACACTCTAGGAGAGTTCAAGAGATTATTACAAGGTTAGTGCAGCCCAGAGAAAATAATCTTTGGAAACCAGAGAGGGGGAAGACCTTTTCTTATCCAGGAAGCCATGGATAAGCTCAGGGATGCAATGGGATATGAAGTCATCAAAACCCCTTCAAGGATGGTAAGAAAATTCACCAAAGGGACTTGGCAGGATAATCTGAAGGCCATAGGAAGAGTCTCAAAGGGGTTCGCTAAAAAAGTGCCTTCTACAACCCCAGAGGCCTAAACCCAGAAATGAGGTTTGGAGGAACATCTAGAAGGGCTGGTGGAACCTATCCTCCTTGCCAACCTGAAGCTTCTACAGACTAGGAACAGGGATTCCAGCCTCTCTGAACGTTGGCAGCCTATGTTCCCAGCCATGAGTCACATGATTCCCCTTCAGGCACTCAATGTTTCAATCAAACTGGATCTTTTCTTAACCCAACACACCCTAAACATTTTCATCTCCATGGCTTTTCTAACATTGCTCCCTGACCTTGAAACACCGTCTCCCCCACCCCAATTCCTACCCATCCTTTCAAGCCCAACACAAATGCAACACTCTCCAAGGAGCCTCCCCAATATCCTTGCGGCCTCAGAACTCATATTTTCTATTTCTCTAAGGCAGTTTCTTAGCACCAACTTTTGTAGTTATCTGTGCTTTTGTCTTGTTCTCTTGCTGAACTTAAACTCCATAATAGCAGAGATTATGCTTTGCTTAAATTCTCTGTCTCCCCTAGAATCTATAGCAAAGTGCACAGTATACAGGAAACAATAATTGATTATTAAATGCACTAGCATTTAACTCTGGAGAAGGAAATTACACTATCTTTACCAGGAAAACCCCACGGACAGTATGGTCCATGAGGTCATGGAGAATCAGACACAATTAAAAACAACTAAACAGCAACAGCATTTAACTCAGCCTAGGGCCTGAGTGACTTTGGGGACATGAGCCCAAAAGAAGGGATTGAGTCAGAAATACAGAGAACAAAGAGCTCAGTCAAGCTTTTCGTTAATTTGAATTAGATGATTAAAATTGGAGATTCATATCAGACAGGAGCGGGCAGGCATGAAAGAGAGCCTCCATAATGATTAGGGGTAGCCAGATGCCACAGCGGATACAACATAAGACTTGGAGTCATGAAGACTTGAGTTCAATTCCTGTCTCAGAAGCTGGCTAAACTCACCCAGAACCTGAGTAAATCATAGAATCTCTTTGGGCCTCATTTTCCTTATCTGTAAAATGTAGATACTAATAGCCCCTACCTCCCAGGGTTGTTGTAAGGATAAAATGAGTTAAAACATGTGAATAACCTGATGAACCCTTGGAGCTCTGGAGAGAGACATAGAGACAGAGACAGAGAGAGAGAGAGAGAGAGAGAGAGAGAGAGAGAGAACAAGAGCAAGAGAGAGCAAGGGGTGGGGGGGAGAGGAAGAGGAGGAGAGAGAGAGAGAGAGAGAGAGAGAGAGAGAGAGAGAGAGGGAGGGAGAGAGGGCTCATAGCTGGAGTATGAGCAATATACTTGATAGGTTAGTGGCCTAAAATACTGAGTAACCACAAATATTTTCACTTATTAGACACTTGAAAAAGTAAAGAAAATACTCCATAACTGGATTGTGTCGTTTTTCTTTTCTATTTTATTTTTCAGCTTGCATGGGAGTGTTATGAAATCACTCCTGCAGTTCCATTAATAAGGCAGAACTAGATCTTTGCTCAGGAGAAAATGATGTTATTAACAAAGTCTCCACAAATGAAAGCACTTTGAGAAGCTGAAAGTGCTCTATCATTGCATTGTTTTTGCTATTGTTCTTCCAATTTCCTGCCTTCACTTTTGGGGCCCTGTGTCTTTACTTCCCATTGTGATAAGGCCCCAATTTCATCTGTCTGGGCTGACAATGTCAATGAGGACCCATAGCATAGCTCCAAATCTTAGCAATTCCAAGTATGAGATCTAGCGTTATTTCTCATAAAGCCACCCAGAAAATATATGTAAATTACACGTCTGATGAATTTTAATTAATATTAAAGTCTAAGAAGATGCTTTTTAGGGAGTGGAAGGAGATGAGGTGGAAGACACACATACCTGTTTGTCATTTCATCTTTTGGCAAAGGTTTCTGCAAGAAGATTTTTAATGTTCTTTTTAGTATTCATTCAAACGACCAACTGAAGAGGATGTTGTGATTTGGAGAATGATTCTCTCAGACACATTTGCATCTCTAATTTCTTTTTTGAACCAAGTCAATCAAAGTACCATTTGGGAGACACCTGGAGGGTACCTTGTTCAGGAGCCTTCTGGAAAGGGAGGAAAAACTAAAAGTCCATTTGCACTTGAACTTCCTATAAATGTTTCCCAAATTCCCCTGGCACTATGGTAAAAGAAAAATGGAAAAGAGGCCAACTAAGCCAGTTTGACGCGAGGCTTTCTTATTTCTTTGTTTCAAATCTATGTGCTTGGAATATATGCAGCCCTCAACTCTCTTCAGGGTCTCACTATGGAACTGAAAGCCAGTCTATTTACTGTCCTTTAAAAACAAATGCAGGTGGTGTCCGTCCTTCCCTCTGTTAGTCTTGTTCCAGCTGCCTGACACTCACCTTAGCTTTGAGGCACTGACTTGTGCATCATGAATATAAGGAAAGCGGGGTAAATACACATGCTTTTCAAGTGCCTCTAGGATAAAACACAAGCTCTGTAGCCTGCCAGTTAACACTCTCCACAATCTGTCTCCATCCTCATTTTTAAGACTAATTTCATATTCATGTACTCTATATTGCATCCAAATCAGAGTGCGCTGGATCCAAATATTGAATTTTCAGTGTGAGCATTTACGTCTTGGAAATTGTCAAATGCTACAACCCAGGGCTTAATTTACTGTTTTGTCAGTGGTCCAGACTTAAGAAGTGATAATAGAAAATGTTAATGGTACAGATTAAACTTAAAAGTGTGTCATGTTACACCCCTCCTGCCCACCCTAGCTGGTTGTTAAACATTTACCAGCGTACTTTTGGAACTAGACTCCCACTGATTGTGTGAATTGGAAACACTACCTCTCATTTTGAGCAACCCCTCAGAATCTTTAGCTTCCTTCAAGGAAGAGCTTTTCCAACATTGAGCCTAATACAGCCTTTAATATTTCCTTTCTAAATTGCCCTGGATTCCCTCAAATGATTGGAGTCATTTTCTTCCTTAGTTTTCCTTGAACTAACTATTTGTGTACATGTTGTATAAGCCAAGTAGTCTATAGGTTCCTTAAGGACAGAAATTGTTTTTTTTCCCTTTGTATTTCTTTGTTGTTCAGTCATTTCAGGTGTGTCTGACTCTGTGACCCCATTTGGAGTTTTCTTTTTAAAGATACTGGAGTAGTTTGCCATTGCCTTCTCCAGCTCATTTTACAGATGAGGAAACTGAGGCAAACAGGGTTAAGTGACTTGTCCAGGGTCACACAGCTAGGAAGTGTCTGAGGCTAGATTTGAACTCGAGAAGATGAGTCTTCCTGACTCCAGACCTGGCGCTCTATCCTCTGCACAACCTATCTGCTTTGGATTACTAGGATTTAACATAATTCTTTGGTTATATGGTAGACAGTAAACAAATGTTGTTGGATTGAATTACAATGTCCACTCATTCTTTCATTCATGTATTTATTCAACAATCATTTCTGAAACACCTAGCATATCATGTGCTGTGCTAGGCACTACGGAACATACAAAGATTTTTCTTCTTAAAAGACATGCTTCTGTCCCTCATAAAACCTACAATCTTAGTTCACATTTAGAAATTCTTCTAAATCAGTTTTCTAGGTCTATTTTTCTCCCGTCCTACAGTCTTTTGGCACCTTGACTCGAGAGCCAATAGAGAGAACCATCCCTACTGCAAATTAAGGTGGTTCTGGATCAGGTGGTTAGAGGTAGATGGAATTAGGAGATATCACTGACAGTTCATATTAGTACCTGAGGCCCTAACATTCATGAAATCAGCATAAAAGCAAAGAGACCTAGGCTGGATGCCCTCTAAAAATGTTGTTTCTCTCTTCCTCCATGATGCTCATCATCCTGTGGGTTATCCTTTTGTGATTGTCTGTTAACCTTCCGGAAAAAAAAACTGTAATATGCAATCAATGGATTGTCAGTGAACATCAAAGCTTTGATCACCAAGACTCATGGCTTCATCAAGAACAGACTGTGATAAAAATTAGCATTTTTACAACTAGGGAAACTGAGGCAACAACAATTAAGTGACTTTCCCAAGGTCACACAGAGCTAATTAGAGTCTGAGGAAACATTAACCTCAGGTCTTTCTGACTCCAGGCCCACCACTCTATCTCCTATACCCTCCAGCTGCCCTGACCATACCCTCTATATTTTGTCCTGGTCAGAGCACATCTGAAGAATCGTGTTCATTTCCCAGCATCACATCTTAGGAAGGATATCGATAAAATAGAGAGTATTCAGAAGAGGATGATTCCAATGGCAAAGCTCCTTGAATCATGCTGTATGAGGAGTGATTGACTGGAGGAACTGGAAGATGCTGAGTGAAGACTTAGAGGAGAAACATTAGCTGTCTTTAAAAATTAAAAGGCATTGCATCAAAGAGTGAAAAGGGGATTAAATTTGTTCCGCTAAGCACCAGAGGGCAGAACCAGGAGAAACTGGTGCAAGCTGGAAGCTTGCTAGAAAGAGCCTAGGATCAATTCCCTCATTTTACAAGTGAGAAAACCAAGACCCAGGAAGTTTACATGACTTACCTAAGATCACACTGGTAGTAAATGTTAGATGTGGGATTTTTAAAATTTATTTTTATTGTGAACATAGCATCAAACAAAATGGGCGTCTCTATATGCATCGTAGAACAAAAAGAAAAATAAAAAAAGAAAGAAAAATAAAATTGCACACAAAAATGCAGATATCTTTTATGTATAGTTTGCTTTTCTTTTTAAGTCTGTAATACTTTTAATTTGTAACTTTCAAAGCAGGCCTGCTATTTGTGATTTTTCTGCCCTTCCTTCTGTTTTCTTCTCTGCATTAAAATAAAGATACCTCCATCACCCTCTTTTCTTTCTTTTCCTTTTTTTCCCAGCTTATCCCTGTTCCCTCCTCCTCCACTATCCCCAACCTCCATCGAAAAAGAATAAGAAAAATGAAATCCTTGTAACAAATAGGCATAGTTCAACAAAACAAATTTCTACATTGGTTGTGTCCAAAAAACGTATGTTTTATTCGGTATCTTGCGTTCATCTGTTCTTGACCAAGAGGTGAATAGCATGCTTCATCTTTATCAGTCTTCTGGATTCATGGTTGGTCATTGCCGTGATCAGAGTCCTAAAGTCTTTCAAAGTTGTTTTTCTTATGCTGTTAATGTTGTTGTACTCATCTATCGCTTCATACAGGTCTTCCCAGGTTTCTTTGAGTTCTTTCTTTATGGCACAATACTATTCCACTCCATAATTTCTTTACCCATTCCCCAGTCAATGGGTACTTTCTTCATTTCCAGTTCTTTGCTCTACCAAAAAGAGCTGCTATAAATATTTTGTACATATGGCTGCTTTACCTCTTTCTTTGATTTCTTTGGTGTATAGGCCTTATAGTAACCTAACTTGGTCAAAAGGTCTGCGCTACTGGTTGGCTTTGTGGACATAGTTCCAAATTGCTTTCCAGAATGGTCGGTCCGATTCACTCCACCAACAGTATATTAGTGTGCCTGTTTGCCCATCCCCCCTCTAAAAACTGCTGTTTCCCTTTTTGGTCATCTTTTCCAGTCTGAATATGAGGTGAAACCTCGGGGTTTCTTAATTTTTATTTATTTATTAATAATTTCAAGTTAGAGGCAGGATTTGAACCCAGCTCCCTCTGACTCTAGAGCCAAGATTTGTTCTACTGTATTATACTAAGAATAGCCAAATATTTGGGTAATATAGTTGGAAGCTATATTACTAAATTAGGTCTTCCTTTTATTATATTTATATGTGCACATATTTATATATATACACATACTATATACATACACATGCATACATATATGCATATACATATATTCACATATATACATACACACATGTGTGTATACACACATGCATATATATGCATATATATATGTATATGCAAAGGCTACTAGATAGCACAACTAATAGAGTGTTGGACCTGGAGTCAGAAACACCTGAATTTAAATACTGCCTAGGACACTCAGTATCTGTGTGGCCTTGGGCAAATCCCTTAACCTTTGCTTGCCTAGTTTCTTCATCTATAAAGTAGGGATAATAATAGCACCTACCTCCCAGGGCTGTTGTGGGGATAAAATTAAATAATATTTGTACAATTCTTTGGAACCTTAAAGTGCTACATAAACACTAGCTATTCCTGATCATCTTTGCCAGTCTCGTGAATATTAGGTGAAACCTCAGAGCTACTTTAATTTGCATTTATTTAATTTTTAGTAATGTGGACCTATAGGTAGGATTTAAACCCAGCTCCTCTGACTCCGGTGCCAATGTTTATTCTTCTGTGCCATGCTAAGAATAGCCAATTACTTAAATGCTATATTCTTTATATACAATGACTTCCTATTTATAAAATACATTGGAAATTGAAATATATATATATATATATATATATATATATATATATATATATATATATATATATATATATATATATATATATAAGTACAAGCAATTGTTGACGCATATGCCCAATTTCCAAATATCCTTCATAGAGCCATGGCCTGATAAATACTTCAAAACAGAATAATACATTGGGAGGTGGTCCTCATGTGAATTCTTCAAGAAAAGGCTACATAATCACTTGTCATTGATGTCATAAGATGGCTTCTTGTTCATGTACCTGTTGGATGAGATAGACCCTAAGTTTTGTTTTTTTGTCTTTTGCTCTGCCTACTCTGAGATTCTGTGATTTGGAAAATTGCTTTTTTTTGCAAAGCAATAGAGGTTAAGTGACTTGCCTAGGCTCATACAGCTAGTAAGTGTCAAATGTCTGAGGCTGCATTGGAGCTCAGGTCCTCCTGACTCCAGGACCATTGCTCTGTCTACTTCACCACCTAGCTGCCCCAGAAAATTACTTTTGAAAATATGGAGAGTGCATTTTTGAGGGCATCTGTAACCAGGAAGAGTACACACAGAGGCCTTCTCAAGACTTTCTACTTCTTTGATAACTTAATATTACCCTGGTCAAAATCCCATTCTCATCATCCCTGCATCATATACCTAGAGTAACTCAAAAGGAATAAACTCTAACAAAGAAGCTAGAGAATTAACACTATGCAATAGCAGCCCTAGCTTGAAAGTTCCTACTGGTAACCATAGAAGTTCATGTTTTATGTAAAACATTAGAGGTTTTCAAAGTATAGTAAGGTGGATAGTATCAATGCTGTCATTTCCACTTTATAGGTGGGAAAACCAATGATCTGAGGGTTTTAGTGACTTACACAGGCCTTGGAACAGAACTGAAACTCAGGTATCCTAATTCCAAGTCCAGTCTTCTTTCTGTTCAGCTTCACTGCTGTGAGTCATGCTGATCTAAATCTTGCCTTGGACCCAAATGGCTCCAGAGGAAGAAGTGAGGCCGGTGACTTTGCACAGCCTTCCCTCACTTAAATACAATTCACTTGCAAGTCATGACATTGCCTTCCTCATGTTGAGAGCTAAGGACAAATAACAGCAACAACTGCTCACATATACATATAGCACCCTTTATAGTTCTTCTAACTAGCAAAAAAGAGGAAAACTTTTTACAAAGCCATCTGTCTCTGTGTTACCCAAGCGGTATAAGGTGAATCTGCTCTAGCAAGTCTAGTGTCCTCAAGGTGAATGACCGCTTCTCTATAGAGCTGTGGAGAATTTTCTCAGAAGTTTAGACAAAAAAACAACAATGTCAAATGGCTCTAAAAATATTTTAAATGGTTTTCCTGTCATCACACTCCTCAGAGAAATACCTTCAGTGTCAGACAATGTAGTGATGTGATGCATCTGTACTCTGGACTTATGTGACTGAGGCCCTGAGATCTCTATTATAGGAGCAGGAACTCACTTTGGTTTAGCTCCACACTCCCCAAAAGGGTAGGATGTAGAGCCATGGTGACAGAATTGTAGGAAGAAGCATAATGATCTACCTCCTCAAACCCCTCTAAACAGATCTAGAAAACACAACAAAGCAGCATCCACAATATGGTTTTTGCTTATATTGTATTGAATATATCTGAGGACTTATACTGTAAACCATGAGATAAGTTGGATGGAGATAGCTATGGCAAATCTTAAAGAATTATTCCACTGGTCATGCAATAAGACGGACTGCTCTTGCTCAAAATTAATAATAGTTAATAATGATAGTTAGCATTCATATAGCACTTTAAGGGTTGCAGTGTACAGTTGCAGTGTACTATATATATATATAATTATTTGATCTTTGCAGGATTTGATCTTTACAACCCTGGAAGATAAGTACTCTTATTATCCTCACTTTATAGATAAGGAAACTGAGTCTGAAAATGGTTAAGTAACTTGCCTGGGGTCACATGAGTAGCATGTATATGAGGAAGGATTCTTAGATCTTTCTAACACCAAGTCCAATACTGTGCCACCTAGATGTTAACACATCGACTGATGGAAAACCTAACAAGTAATGTTAGCCAATTTTGTTGGTAACAAGCATCTAATGGTTGTGTATAGTCAAAATTTGAAGCAATTCGTGTGAATGATTTGCTTTGAGAAGAGCTTTAATAGTCTACACTATACTTTTAGAACCGGAGAAGGTTTTATCAATAAACACGAGAAATTAGCAGGTAATCGACATGGTAAGACGTTACTACAAAAACTGTTCTGAATAAAATTCCGTTCCCAGTTCTCAATGCTGCATATAAGATTCTAAGGATGCCAAATGCTAGCTGGAAATCAAAGGAAGAAAAGCAGTGTCCCTCATAAACATACATAACAACTTCAGCACCAGGCAAGCCTCCTCACAACGTAGACCCAAAGTCATTTCAGGTTCAAGAGAGTCAGCACTCACTAAAAATCAATATTTCATGTTGTTGTAATTTTTCAGTTATGTCCAACTCTTCATGACCTCATTTGGGGGTTTTCTTGGAAAAGATACTGGAGTGGTTTGCTATTTCCTTCTCCAGCTCATTTTACAGATGTGGAAACTGAGGCAAACAGGATTGATAGACTTGCCCAGGGTCACACAGCTAGTAAGTATCTGAGTCCAGATTTGAACTCAGGAAGAGGAATCTTCTTGACTCTAGGCCTGGCACTCTGTCCGCTGCATCATCTAGCTGCCTGTCATATTTCATGAGGCTCCATTAATACATTTATTTTATGTTTTATTTTTACCAGCCAGCCACAGGACATGTTAGGCCAAAACAAGCCATTTGATCAAAAAATCTGGCAAATAAAGCGATAAGAAAAGGTCCCTTCATGCACACATTGAGTCATACTTTCCTACAGATTACTACACCACCGACTGGGGTGGGGGGAATATGCAGAGAACAAATGTTACCAGGAAATATTTCTGGAAGGCACATACTTAAGGAACATGCATTGTCAGGGCAACTTAAGCCTTTGATGGTAAAAAGCTGCCAATATTCTCTGATGATGTCACTACCCTGCTCTCCACTAAGCATCCCATCGCTGTTGAGCTGGGCATTAGGTCTCTGCTCTGCATGGAGCGTTTTCTCTCTGCTACCACTTTCTGGGCTTCCGCTTTTGGGGGCCATCCATTAGGCACTCTACTTCCATTTGCTAAGGGAAATTATTTAAAAGCCTTTCTCTTAGCTTATATGATCTTTATAACATGCCCTCTACCACATGCTCAGGATTTTCCTGTTTAATAAATGATACTTCTTCTAAAACTTTGAGAACTTATGATGCCATCAGCATGGTGCTGTAGAAAGAATGCTAGATTTAGAATTAGGGGCCCTAGGTTTAACTTCCAGCTTTACCAATGCTGTGAGGCAGATGCTACTACTATCCCCGTTTTACAGATGAGAAACTGAACCAGGCTGAATTGAAGTGACTTGCCCAGTCTCACGCAACTAATAGATATTTGAGGCCTGATTTGAACTCAGAACTCAGAACTTCCTGAGCTCAAATTTGCTGCTGAAGAGTGCTCCATGTTATTCAATTTTGGCCTCAAATTTTATTTAGATGAACCAAGCCTTTGAGGCCCTAGTTCCACCTTACTCTATTAGCTTTAAAATCTTTTCCATTTACCCTAGCTTCACTCTTCTCAACTCAAAGTTTTCAAGTTTGATCCTTTTCATTTCAGTGATTTATTTCAGAGCTTTATATTTTTTTTCTACTTCATGAACTTTTGGTACAATGACCCTTTTTTGAACTTCAAATGTATTGATTTTAAATTTATTCCATCATAAAACAAAGAGTATCAACTAGGATATCATTTCAATTTTAATAGTGCTATTGTACAAACAGTACACAAATAGCCCCCATTAGAGAATGACTTCCTATTTTCTTTGAAACCTTTAGTCTATAATATATTCCAGCTCCCCTAGTTCTCCTTAATAGTCTCATCTGTCCCAGTCATTCCTACCTACTACCTTTTGCATTTCTAAGTTAATTGTATAAGTATTTTTTCTTGTTGTTGACTGGAAAAATCACTGTTGAACCTTTAAAATAAGTTAATTCCAAAGTTTGGCAAGGATCTTGTATTTACAGAACAGCCCAAAGGAAAAATAACTGGTTATTCTACAACTGCCATGGACTCTTAATTATCCTGAAGAATTTATTTCAACACATATTTCATTAAACTGAACTTGTTCCTTAATTCCAGTTTTGAGTGTCTGTCTCCTCAATTTCACACATGCACACGTAGGGTGCATGTGTGGGCTTATAGAAGAAATGACCTTGCCACTTGGTAAACTGTTTAACTTGTGCAAATTCAAAGTGATGACATTTAATTCCCGAGAGGATGGGAGGTCATTTTTGATTTCGAGATTAATGATTAGAAACTGAACGTACTATACATTCGCATCGTCATTACTGTAGCAAAAGGATTTAACATTTAGCACAGTAACACATAGAACATTCTAAGCAAAAATCCAATTTTATTTTATAAAAGACTGAGAGAAGTCTATATGATTAACTTCAAAATAGGGCCTGGGTCCAAATCTTGACTCTAACTCTTATTGTGTGACCTTAAAAACCTGATTTCTCTTCTCTAGGCTTCATTTTCCTTATCTATAAAATGCCAAGAGTTATACTGGATGACCCTTGGGCTCCAGATCTATAATTCTATAAAGAGCCCATGTGGAAGTACCAAAATTAATAAGATTGTTACCGTGTCCTAACACCAGATTCATACATGCATACACACAACCATATTTCCTCATTAACTTCAATATTCTCACTACCTATTAATTCGGAAGCTGGTCATACATTATCTTTGGTTCTCTTCTTTCTTCTTTGGCTGCCATTTTGCTCTTTTCTTAGCATCCCTACCAGAAGCTTTACAGTAAGTATCCATTATATTGTAACAGGGATTTTGTTTAAATGGCAAATTTATAATGAAAATATCAGGTCTATCATGGTGGAAAAAGCTATCCACATCCGAAGAAAGAATTATGGAGTCTGAATGCAAACTGAGGCAAAATATTTGCTCTCTCTTTTTTTTTTCTTTTTTCCTCTTTGTTGGTTTTGTTTCTTCTTTCTCATGATTCATTCATTGGTTATAATTCTTCTTTACAATTTAAATATTGTGTAAATAAATTTAATTTGAAGGTATATGCAGAACCTATATCAGATTACATGCTGTCCTGGGCAGAGGGAGGGGGGAAGAGAGGGAGAGGGAGAAAATTTGGAACTCAAAAACTTATGAAACTGAGTGTTGTAAACTAAAAATAAAAAATAAATTTTAAAAAATATATTAGGTCTAGATTATACTTGCATCCTCTCGATTGTATTGTTTAATAAATTATATTTATTCTAATATTGTAAAGACCTATGAAGACACAAGTATTGCACAGTAGAAAGAATGCTGGATTTGGAATTAGAGGCCCCAGGTTCTGCCAGTTAGTACCTGAGTGACCTTGGGTAAGTCACTTAACTTCATCTGTAAAATAAAGAGGTTGAACTTGTTGATTAAGGTCCCTTTCAGCTTTGGAGTTCTAGTCCATTGATCCCTCTTCCTATGAAGCTAGAGAACCTTCCACGTCTTACTAGAAGGGCATTTCCACCCATTGTTCACATAATAGATTATGTCACCAGACTTGTAATCAAAGCCTTTCCAAATTGTTTAGATCTACCAGATCTCAAGATCCATTTGGCATAACATTCAAGAATCCAAGGTCTTCTTCATACCAAGAGGAGGCATCCAAGTAGGAATTTAGTAGAGGTAATAAATGTGAAACACTGATTTACATGGTTTCTTTTTTAATATTTATATTATATGTATATTAACTCACATATGTAGGACACTTTAAGGTCTAAAAAGAGCTCCTGATATAGCTGAGTTTCCATTGTCTCCTGAAAGCCTTTGCTTTTCCTCTTCCCTTGAGCCATCCTAGGTCATCATTTAAAATGGTGAGGTACTCTCTTGATCCAGAGAAGCCCACAAAATTATGCAAATCAAGGGGTTCAAATCTCTGACTCCATTTCAAGAACACCTGTGAAACAGCCCAAGCTATTAAGGGCACACATATCTGAAAAGCTACCAGGTATTTGAAAGATGTCACATAGAAGAAATAATGTGTTCTTTTCCATCGATATAATGGTGGAGTTGACAGGTGTGCCCAGGCTAAGCAATGGAGTTGGACACCAGGCCATTGGCCCAAAAAGAGTGCTGCATTCTTGCTGCATATGCTTAAAATGCAGAGAGTATTGGATGTGGATTCTCTTGTCACTGAGCATACCCAGGTTAACAAGACTCCCAAAATGCAACAGATCAGAAGACTGGGGCTCAGAGAGATACCCAAAAATCCAGCTAATAATCCACAGAGCCGGGACTCAAAACTACATCAGAGAATCATGGCATCTTAGAGATGGTTGAATCTATATTCAGAATTTATCTAA
Source organism: Trichosurus vulpecula (assembly GCF_011100635.1). NCBI lineage: Eukaryota > Metazoa > Chordata > Mammalia > Diprotodontia > Phalangeridae > Trichosurus > Trichosurus vulpecula. The sequence goes on along the minus strand of NC_050576.1, from coordinate 285,558,280 downwards.
TTGAAATGCACCCTGATCAAGAACAAATACCCTTTACAAGTGGTCACACAGCCTCAGCTTGAAAATTCATCATTATATTTAGAAATAGAATGTAATTCCAATCCATTTCTCTTTGCGATAGTTGTTATTGTTAAGTTTTCCGTGCATTGAGCCTTAATCTATCTTTCTGTAGTTATTTCCCCTTGCACTACTACTAGCTTTGCCCTCTGGAGCTAAGCAAAGCAAATTTAGTTCCACTTTTAAATGATAACCCTTCAAATACTCAACAACAACAACGAACCTTTCATGTCTGTCTATATTTTCTCTTCTCCAGAGTAAACAGCTATAGCTCTTTCAAACAGTCTTCTTATGACATGGTCTCCAGTGCTTACTCTAGATATGGGGGCCTCTGGCTTAAAATCTGGCTCTCTTTCCACTATTCTGTGTTCCTTTACTGCCCAAAGGTGTATGAGGCAAAAAGACATGGTATAATGGCAATTTAGATTTGAAGGTCATTCCCACCCATTAATAGGCCCATGTGACCTGCTTATGTCACACGAAACCTAAGTCGCATATGGTGGAAGGAGCTTGCTGAGAGGAATAGGAAAGTGTGCCACAGGAAATTCTCAGACAGTAGTTAGAACTGAGGCAAAGAGCAGAAGCAGGAGAGCTAGGTGTGCTATGAGTGTGTTTGTGGGAAGGCCCCAGCAGTGGGGCAGATGGCTTTGGGATGGAGTGGTTCTCTGTTGTGCTATTATTTATTGAATTCTTTGCTGCTATGATGGATTGGGCTTATTGGTTTTGGGACCGGTTCTCTGGTGTCTGAATAAATGGTTTACTTCTACCTTCTATATGGAGAGTCTCTTATATTTTGTGATACGGAACTACATAGGCATACTGACAATTATGCTATGATTATTGCTTTGCTAATACACATGGCAGGAAACAGGAAAGCATATAACTGAGCTGAAGGAGGAGGGATAAATACATGTACCACATATTTATCCTGATGTGGGAATGTGATGGATCAGACCAAAGAATGAGAAGATACTTGGGAAAGCCCATTCATCCACCCAAGCAATGGAGGTCATTTAGAAGTATAGGCTTCAGAAATCTCCACAGGAAATAAACGTGGGAATTTAAGTTATAGGCTTTGCTGATAAGTGGCTAATTGTAGTCAAAGAGGGTTTCAACTGAGAAGTAGTTGATAGTATTTGTAGTTCTACCTTTTAAAAACGATTAAAGAGAAATAGCGTGCAGGGTTGTGGAAAGATGGAGCCTGTAATTCATTGTTGGCAGAACAATGAAATGGTCTAGAGTAATTTGAAATTATGCGAAGATGTAGAAATATTACTGCTAGGAATACACCCTAAAGTCAATGGTTAAAAGAAAGTTGCCCCATATAATGGATCAGACACCAGCATGTTTTGTAACAGCAAACGGGAAACAAACTAGATGTCTACTGATTGTGGAATGGCCAAACAAATTGGCACATATGTGTGTGATAAATTACTGTGATGTAAGAAGAAAATTGAGGCAATAGCACAGTAGATAGAGTGCTGGACGTGAAATCAGGAAACTCATCTACATGAGTTTAAATCCTGCCTCAGAGACTTACTAGTTGTGTGACCCTGGGCAAGTCACTTAACCCTGTTTGCCTCAGTTTCCTCCTCTGTCAAATGAGCTGAAGAAGGAAGCAGCAAACCACTCTAGTATCTTGTCCAAGAAAACTCCAAATGGGGTCATGAAGAAATGGACATGACTGAAATAACTGAACAAGAAAAAAATTAATATGATGAATATAGAGAAGCATAGAAAGACTTTTATGAACTGATGGAAAATGAAATACACAGAACCAGAAAACTAATATATACAACAACCACAAAAATATAAATGGAAAGAACCACAAAACTAAATGATTAGATGTTCTAAGAGATATGAGAATATACCTAATCCCATTATTCCCCACCTTCTTTTCAGAGATGGGGAATACTATAGATATAGAACACCGTATATAAAGTCAGACTTTTGCAATATGTTGGTTAGTTTTGCTGAAATTTTTTTTCTTCTTTGTAATAAGGGATGACTCTCTGGGAGGGAAAAGAACCTAGTGGGAAATGTAGGTAATATAAAAAGGAGCGATATCAGTTAGTCGGTAAAGATTTATTAAGTACCTACCATGTACCAGGCACTGCGCTAAGCACTACTGGGGATACAAAGAAAAGCAAAAATAGTTCCTGCCCTCAAGAAACCCCTAGTCTGACTAGGGAGACAATATGAAAACAACTATGTACAAACAAGCTACATACAGGATAAATTGGAAATTATCAACAAAGGAAAGGCAATAAAATTATTTTTTAAAAAGTTTTTGACTAGATTAATGAACAGCTAGGAAGTGCTCTAGACAAAATGATACAGTGAAATGAGGTCTAGATTTGGATTCAGATAGCCTGCATTCACTTCCTAGATTAGCTACTTCCTACTTATGTTACTCTCAGAAAATAATCTAATCTCTTTGGTTTTCAGTTTTCTCATTAGTAAATTGAAGTCCCTTCCATTTCTAAATATGTGTTGTTGTTCAGTCATTTCAGGTGTGTCTGACTCTTTGTGACCCCATTTGGGGTTTTCCTGGCAAAGATACTGGAGTGGTTAGCCATTTCCTTCTCTAGATCATTTTACAAACTAGGCAAACAAGGGTAAGTGACTTGCCCAGGGTCATACAGTAAGTAGGTATCTGAGGTCAGATTTGAACTACCTACTGTTCCACCCGGCTGCCCATCTCTAAATATAGACTTTTATGATTTGTTTCAATCCAAGGGTGGCCAGTCATTGCTGCTCCTGTCCTTTACTCTCAAAAATACCAACTACCCTAAAGAACTCTAGACAAATGCCTCCTTGTCCTCTGAATGGCCTGATATGGTCATGAGAAGAGCTAAAAGGATTCCTTAATGAGTGAGTGGCGGATAGAGAAGGAATCTGTTAAACCATAGGAATTCTTGGATAGTGGATTTATAAACAGATGTTTAAGATCTTGAATATTGTCTTTATAGAGATGTCTAGCACATCCAAAGGAGTTCAATGAGATACCAGAGATAAAAAGGCAAATCAAAGGACAGCCCCTGCCCTTGAGAAGCTTACACTCTACTGAGGTCTGGAAAGAAGATGTAAAGAAGTAAGTATATATGTGATAATCTGAGCAGAGAGAGTACTAATAATTAGGAGGATCAGAAAGTGCTCCAATAGAAAATGGCACATAGCTGAGCCTTTAAAGGATCTACGAATTCTAAGAGGGGAAATGAGGAAGCATGGGAGACAAAGGCAGATGGAAAAAAAATCAAAGGGCTGAGTTCAGGGAACATCAGTTTGGTCAATTTAGCAGAACCATCGTATAAGAAGGGATGTGAAGTATGCTAAGCCTAGAAAGATACAAATAGAACCAGATTGTGTAGGGCTTTAAATACAAGGTTAAGGAGTTCTATTTTATCCTAGAGCCACTGAAGTTTCCTGAGCAGGGCAGTGACGTAGGCAAACTTGTGCCTTAGGAAAATTATTTTGGCAACTGTATGGAGGATGGATTAGAAAGAAGTGAGGACTAGAAGCCAGGAATCTAATTTGGAGAGTATTACAGTAATCTGGGCAAACGGGGATAGTGACTCCATGAATGAAGCAATGGAAACACAGAAGTAAACCTAAAGGGAATAGATGTGAGAGGTGGCATGAGTAGGATCAACTGTGTCTTGATAGTTGATTAAATAAAGGTGAAGTAAGAATTAAGAAAGGCTTCAAGGTTGCAAACTTAGGTAATCAGAAAAATAGAGATGGGAATAAGGAAATTTGGAGGAGGAACATGTTTAGGGGGAAGATAATGATTTCCATGTTGGACATACTGTGTTTTCAACGTTCAGTCTTTTTAACACAACAGTTATGTCTCAGCTTTATTTTATTTTTTACTGGCTTAAGCCTTTCATAGACCAAATACTCATAAGTATTTGCCTATTTTCTTATTAAAGCTGCTCTGTTCAGTCACAGCCCCATGAGTTAATATTTCTAACCCTGACAGAGAAGACCACAATTTAAATCTACAAAAAGCTGATGCAGATGCAGGTGAACAGATGTTATTTTAGAATAACAGCAACCTATTCCTGAAGGGGAAAAAAAGCCCTGATGGGGAGGTTTAAGTTCCAGTTTCTTACTAAAGGAAGATGAAGTAGTCCTGACACTTTTAACAGCCCAAGTTTGCAGGCATTTATTACCAGGGTAGAAGGAGGAGAACAAGTCATTCAACAGAGAACCAAAAGCTGTTTCTTCTGAAAGTTGCAGCAATTAAACCTGAACAGCTGGGGGACCTTGGGATAATGTGCTGTATCGTGTTCCGTACATTTCCAGAGAGTCTTTGAGACAACTTGCTGCTGTGTGCTGGGTAACATTCCCTCAAACAGACATTTAAACCAAAGTAACCTCCCTAAGACAATTGTACAGTAGTACATAAGCCACTACAAGCTTCTGTGTTGTTTGTCTCTCAGAGTTCTTAAGAAGGCTGAAGCTGAGGACTCTGTACAGATTACAGCACAATACTTACAAATGAACCAGGTGACTATTCAATTTGTTCTTAAATACAACATGAAGCTCTTTTTTCTTCTCCAACACGGGCAATGTGAGGTTGGTTGAGTAATCTAAACCCTCAACTCTTCTCAGAGGTAAAATAGGGGGATTAGAGTTTGCACTAAGATCTTAGGGTCAGATGTCTAAAGCTAGAGCGAATTTTAGAGGTCACCTAGTCCAACAACCTCAATTTACCACTCAGAGTCTCTGTGGGGAAGCACATTGTAAGAATGTAAAATGCTGCATAAATATGAGTTAGGGTTAGGAAGAACTTTGCTTTTGTATTACAGCCATTTGGTTGGAAAAAATCCCAATTCCATATTGATGGGTCTCAGTTTCCTCATCTGTAAAATGGACCAGATAATCTCTGAAGTCGCTATTTTAGTTTTTGTTCTTGCCTTGCCAATTTTTAAAGCAATCAACTGCCTCATTAGAGTCCCTGACATTCTGCAACCTGAGTGTTCAGATTTTTTACCTCGCAAACAATTCTTCTTTTTGGACTGGTTATCTAAGATAGTCATTTTTCTGTTTCCTCAAACCCACTTGGTAAACACTTCTTATTTGAGATTTAGTGACTTGTTTACTCTCACATATTTTTTTTAACTCTTCTGTTCCTTCCTACCATTTTCTCATCCAAGAGAGAGAGTGAATAACATAATTATAATAATATAATTCCAGGTCAAATGAAAGCCAAGTAAGGTCAAGACACCAGGTCCAAGTTTGTATACTCCAAGGAAATGTTACAGTCTTTGTATATTATCAAAGGGCAAGCTGATTACCACCCCCTTCCTCTGTCCTTACTCCAAGGTAGTCTCTACTTAGAGTGAAAGAGGACATTGGAGAAACTCTCCTTCCTTCCTCACTGAGTCCAGTGATTGACTCATAATTGTTCCCTCCTCAATTCTTTCCTTTGCCCTAGATGACTTCAATGAGCATATTGATACCCCTTCAGACACCTTAACTTCCCAATTCCTTAACTTATTCATTTTCCACAACCTTGACCTCTACTCCATCACAGTTGCACCCAGACATAGCCATACTTTTGATCTTGCCATCACCCACACATAAGTATTCCACATCCATGTTCATGAACTCTCTGAAATATTCTGTTCATAATCTATTGTCATTCCACCTCTCCCACTGCCTTAAACTGCAAACCTTGTTATTCATCCTCACTGACACTGCAGATCCCTCCCGCCCTCAGTTCTTTTCCAGGTCATCACCTTGCGTTGACTACAGACTCTTCCTTTCCCCATCTTGACCCCATGGTGTTGACCCCCAGCTGAACTCCACAGTCTTCTTTTCTTGAGTCCCTTACCCTTTTATCTTTTCAATGATCTCACCCTGCCATCCCCAGCATTGGATTGTTCCTACCATTGCAATCCTTTGATACCTCCCTAATTGGTTCACTACCCCCATTCACCATAGCTACTTTCCCAAACCCTTTTGTCCCTTCCTAACCCTCCCACAGTCCCCTGCTACTCACTCTCTCAGCTGAAAACCTTGCACCATATTACATATGAAAAATATCAAGGCAATTCACAGATAGCTCCTCTTTCCCCTTATTTCTCATATATCACTCAGATACCTCCTGCAACTATTTCCTCCTCTTTTGCCCTTATTTCACATGAAAAGGTGTCCCTTCTCCTTGCCAAAGTAAAACCCTCTATTTACACAAGTGATCCAATTCCATCCTGTCTTCTCCAGCAGAATGGCTCCCATCATTTCCACTCTCACTAATCTTCAATTACCCCCTCACTGGCTGTTCCCCTACTGCCTAAAAACATGCTTGTCTTCTTCATTCTCAAAAACCCCTCACTTGATCCCTCCATTCATCCCCAAGAGCTATTTTATTGTATCCCTCCTCCCTTTTGTGGCTAAACTCCTTGAAAAGGCTGTCTATGATAGGTGTCTCCATACTCTTGGCTCTCATTATTTTCCGAACTCTCTGCAGTCTGACTTCCAACCTCATTATTCAATCAAAACCGTTCTCTTCAAAGTTACCAATGATTTCTTAATTGTCAAATCTAATGATCTTTTCTCAGTCCTCATCCTTTTTTGTCCTCTTGGCAGTCTTTGACATCATCATTCACCACCTAATTGATACTCTCCTCTCGCTTGATTTTCATAACCCAACTCTTTCCTATCTCTTCTGTCTCCTTCACAGGGTCTTCACCCAAGTCTCCCCTACTATCCATAGAACATGAGACTTGGGGTTAAAGAATTCGATGACCTTGTATGAGTCAATTCACTTTCTTAAACCACAGTCTGCCAAATGAGATTGGATTAGATGATAATCAGCACTAAAATTCTGTTTTATAATGGGAGATTTTAGATTTTAGATTTTTCTTTTTCTTTTTTATATTTCTAATATTTTATTTAATTTCTCCAATTACATGTAAAAACAATTTTTAACATTTGTATTTTAAAATTTTGAGTTCCAAATTCTCTCTCTCCCTCCTTGGGATGGTGAGCAATTTGATATGGTTATAAAAATGCAATCATGCAAAACATATGTCCATATTAGTCAAGTTGTAAAAGAAAATACAAACAAAAAAGACATCCAAAACACCCACAAGGAAATGAAGAAAGTAAAAAATACTGTGCTTCAATTTGCATTCAGACACCATCAGATCTTTCTCTGGAGGTAGATAGCATGTTTTCCTCATGAGTCCTTTGGAATTATCTTGCATCTTTGTTTTGCTGGGAACAGCTAAATAATTCACAGTTGATTGTCATACAATATTGCTGTTACCATGTGTGACATTCTCCTGGTTCTGATCACTTCAGTTTGTGCAAGTCTTCCCAGGTTTTTATGAAGTCATCCTGCTCATCATTTCTTATCACACAATAGTGTCTCATTACAATCATGTGCCACAACTTGTTCAGGCATTCCCCAATTGATGGACATCCCCTCAATCTCCAATTCTTTGCCACTACAAAGAGAGCTGCTATAAATATTTTTGAACAAACAGATCCATTCCTCCCATTAAAAAAAAATCTTTTGGGATACAGACCTAGTAGTGGTATTGCAGGGTCAAAATGTATGCAGTTTTATAGCCCATTGAGCATAATTCCAAATTGCTCTCCCGGAGGGTTGGATCAGTTCACAAGTCCACCAGCAGTGCGTTAGTGTCCCAATTTTCCCATATCCCCTCCAACATTTATCATTTTCCTTTGCTGTCCCATTAGGTATGAGGTAGAACCTCAGAGTTGTTTTAATTCTCATTTCTCTAATCAATAGTGATTTAGAGTATTTTTTTTCCAAAGGACTATAGATAGCTTTGATTTCTTCATCTGAAAACTGCCTATTCATATCCTTTGACCATTTATCAACTGGGGAATGATTCATATTCTTATGCATTTGACTTACTTCTTTGTATATTTGATAAGTAAGCCTATATCAGAGAAACCCACTATAAAAACCCACCCCCCCCAGTTTTTTGTTTTCCAATCTTAGCTACATTGGTTTTGTTGGTATGAAACCTTTTTAACTTAATGTAAACAAAACTATCCATTTTATATCCCACAATGCTCTTTCTTCTCTAGTTTGGTCATAAATTCTTCTCTTTTTCATAGATCTGACAAGTAAACTATTCCATGTTCCCCTAATTTGCTTATGGTATCACCTTTTATTTCTAAATGCCATATCTATTTTTACCTTATCTTGGTATATGGCATGAGACGTTGGTCCATACTTAGTTTCTACCATACTGTTATTCAGTTTTCACAGCAGTTTTTGTCAAATAGTGAGTTCTTGTCCCAAAAGCTTGGATCTTTGGTTTTATCAAACACTAGATTACTATGGTCATTTCTTACTGTATATTGTGTGCCTAATCTAGTCCACTGATCCACCACTCTACTTCTTAGCCAGTACCAGATTGTTTTGATGATTACCACTTTGTAATACAGTTTGAGATCTGATACAGCTTCAGTGCTTCTTAAACTGTGGTTCAAAACCCATACGTGGTTGCATAACTGAATGTGGGGGTTGGCAAAAAATTTGGCAACAGTAAAGGGTTTCTGAATGTGCAACGACCAAAAATTAATTCAAAATCAAACACAAAATGAATCTGAAGTGTTTCTGGAGGCATTTGCTTATGTTGCATCTTGCAACTTCACTGCAGTCTTGGTTCTGAACATGTAACATGCACACTTCACACTGCACATGTCATCACGACACAGAGTGCCAACGAATGCTGCCAGAAATACCTAGGCTCAAATTTGAGACAATGCTCTCGTATAGTCAGTATGTTATGAATTGTAGTGTTTTTACTGTACATACAAAATCATTAAATGAATTTTAGCTTGGGATTAGGACAGAATTTCCAACAATTTCTGAAATGGCCTTAAAAATACTTCCACCATTTTGTACTATGTATTTATGCTAAGTGACATCCTCAGCATTGACGATTATAAAATAAAAACATGGATCAACTCTGAAAAATGATGAAGATGCTCCATGCCCTGCCTTATCAAATATCCCACCAAGATTTAATTATTTATATAAAAAGAAACAAGCAAATCCACTCATTAGTATTCTAATTTGTTTTCATCTTTAATAAATGGTAAAATTATATACATATATATCATAGAATTGTTTTAAAATAAATTTCTTTATGATTTATTATCAGTAATTTTTTTGATTTGTAAACCTATTTCTTATGCCTATATATCTGGGCTCAGGTAAAAATTTCTTGGGCCAAAAAGGTCACAAGTAGAAAAAATTTAAGAAACTCTGAGCTAGGTCACTTTCCTTTCTATTGCTTTTCATTAATTCTCTTGATATTCTTGAACTTTTGTTCTTTCAGATGAATTTTATTATATTTTTAGCTCAATAAAACAATTTGTGGTATTTTGGGTTGGTATGACACTGAATAAGTAAATAAATTTAGGTAGAATTGTCATTTTTATTATATTGTCTCAAGCTTGAGTAGTTATAGAGCTACTCCAAGTGCCACCTCACACCTATCAGATTGGCTAACATGACAAAACAGGAAAATGATAAATGTTGGAGAAGATGTGGGAAAATTGGAACACTAATGCACTGTGAGTGGAGCTGTGAACTGATCCAACCATCCTGAAAAACAATTTGGAACTGTGCCCAAAGGGCAACCAAACTGTGTATACCCTTTGATCCAGCAATACCACTATTAGGTCAGTATCTGTTTCAACAATCTGGCTAGCAGCTTCTGTGGGGGTATAAGATTCACCCACAGCCAGCACCCAGAAAGCTGCCAGCTGCACAGGTTCTTCTGATCTGCTTAATTAAGGAAAGCAAGGAGAAAGGGTTGATAAGCTTACTTTTAATTCAGCATTCAAATATCATTCAGTTAGTTCAGGGGAAAAAGCCAGCACCCTGAACTTCAAAACAAAATGCAAACAAATTACAAACATCAACAGACTTTGTCTGATTCAATCCCAACACATAGTTACCAGAGTTCAACAAAGTCTCAACATCCGGGTTTACAAGCTGGAGGGCTCCTTAGCTACAGCTGCCCAGAGTCTCCTCATCAACACCATCTCCAGAGCCCTGCACAAATGGCTCTGTCCTCCCTTCTTATAGGGCTTCAGACATCAAACATCATCTGAATCACCAGAGCTCAGGCTCTGGTGATTGGTTCTTGAGTTGACCCCTCCCCTTAGGAGGCTGGGAGGTTCACATCCACATGGATTCTATTAACTCCTAATGGGGTTTGGCCCTGGGGCTTAGCACCTAGTAAAGCTCACTGAGATAAATTGAGTCACTCAAAGAAAACAAAGGCCATTCTGGTTACACTCCACCCATTGTTCTAGGATACATAATCTAATCAGCCATGTATTCTAGAACATACATTGTGATCCAATTACAAAGGAAACTAAAACATATCATTCATAATAAAGCAAAACATATCATTCAGTGACATTCCCAAACATTGGTTTACAATTCAAATGTGACCCACCGCTAGGTCCCAGCAAGATAATTTCTTCAATCAATCATTCCCAAAATAAATGTTAACTATTCAAATGTTCACACCTAGGTCAAAGCAAGTTAATCTCTTAAGCTCATAAAGTGTCCAAATAAAGTGCTTCTTCAGCAGCACACTGCCATCGCAGGCTTTTTCCCAGTACCCTGAGGCACGGGCATGCTTTAGTTAGTAAAGTCCTAAAGCAAACAGACAAACAAATAGAGTTCTCTTGGGGATGTCTCCTCCCCAAACTGCCATTGCAGGCTTCCACGTGGCACCCAAAGTCCCAATTTTAAAGAAAGAGTCCAAACAAAGTTCTTTTAGGGTCTGTTCTCCCCATTAAGTTCCAGTCCCCGGTTCCAAGTCCCGAGGGTCTGCTGGGCAACAAAGCCAACAGGGTGGGGTCCCTGGGGATTCAAGGCAATTCCCCCACCCCAACAAAAACAAATCCATGCCTCTCTCCTGGATCCCAAGCAGCCCAAGCTGAAGGGACCAAAAAGGCAGACTCAGTGCCTTGCTGCAAAGTTTCCATCTTGTCCCAGGGCTGGACTTCAGGCTCCTGGGTTCCAACTCCAGCTGGCCTCACCTGGCTTCTTCTGGAATCCTGATATTGGTGGTTCCCCATATTTGTGCTCACCTCACCAAAGTCAGCTGGAAAGCAGCTCACTGCTCTCACCTTTCCAAAGTTCTCATGCAGGCAGTCTCTTGGATCAACATTTTGGCAGCCGTTGTCTGCTTCTTCTTTCTCCTCACCAGTCCCTCCTGCCAAATCTGTAGGAAGGCCATTCTCCAAGTCTCCAAGGCCATTCTCCACTCCTGTTTCAAAACTCCATATATGATATAACCTCAAGACATTCACCCTTTCAGTACAGTCCTCCAGAGACAGGCTTATCTGCTTAAGCCCTGGGAAGAAGGGATTATCTCCTGCTCTGGACCCCTGGGAAACCACTCCCAGCACTTCCACCAGCCTGTTTTCCTTCAGGACTTTGTTGCTCCTGAGGCTGCACAGAACCATAGCCACTCCAAGTACAAAGAGCAATCCAAAAACTGGGAAACATTCAACCAACCCAGTACCTCAACACGCCATGCTTCCTTGTTAAAGCCAGATCCTACCGCCTACCACCTATGCCATCTGTTTCAACAATCTGGCTAGCAGCTTCTGTGGGGGTATAAGATTCACCCACAGCCAGCACCCAGAAAGCTGCCAACTGCACAGGTTCTTCTGATCTGCTTAATTAAGGAAAGCAAGGTGAAGGGGTTGACAAGCTTACTTTTAATTCAGCATTCAAATATCATTCAGTTAGTTCAGGGGAAAAAGCCAGCACCCTGAACTTCAAAACAAAATGCAAACAAATTACAAACATCAACAGACTTTGTCTGATTCAATCCCAACACATAGTTACCAGAGTTCAACAAAGTCTCAACATCCGGGTTTACAAGCTGAAGGGCTCCTTAGCTACAGCTGCCCAGAGTCTCCTCATCAACACCATCTCCAGAGCCCCGCACAAATGACTCTGTCCTCCCTTCTTATAGGGCCTCAGACATCAAACATCATTTGAATCACCAGAGCTCAGGTTCTGACGATTGGTTCTTGAGTTGACCCCTCCCCTTAGGACGCTGGGAGGTTCACATCCACATGGATTCCGTTACCACCTGATGGGGTTTGGCCCTAGGGTTGAGATAAATTGAGTCACTCAAAGAAAACAAAGGCCATTCTGGTTACAGTATCCCAAAGAGATCATTAAAAAAAAAGGAAAAGGACCCAAATCTACAAAAATATTTATAGCTGCTCCTTTTGTGGTGGCAAAGAATTGAAATTGAGGGGATATTCATCAATTGGGGAATGGTTGAACAAGTTGTGGTATGTGAATGTAATGGAATACTATTTTTTCCGTAAGAAATTGTGAGCAAGCAGATTTCAGAAAAACCTTGAAAGACTTGCATAAACTGATGCTGAGTGAACTGAGCGGAACCAAGAGACCATTGTACACAGTCACAGCAACATTGTGAGATGACTGACTTTGTTAGACTTAGCTCTTCTCAGTAATGCAATGATCTCAGAAAATTCCAAAAGGCTAATGATGGAAAATGCCACCGAAATCCAGAGAAGGAACTATGGATCTGAATTCTGATTGAATCCTACTGTTTCCTCTCTTTTGTTGTTTTTTGTTTTTTTCTCAAGGTTTTTCCATTTTGTTCTGATCCTTCTTTCACAACATGACTAATGTGGAAATATGTTTAATATGATAGTACATGTATAGCCCTATATCAGATTGCATGCTATCTTAGGGAAGGGAGAAGAGAGGGAGGGAGGAAAAATCTAGAACTCAAAATCTTATAAAAGTTAATGTTATAAACTAAAAATAAATTTAAAAAAAAACCAAATACTATCTCTTTCAAATAAAGAAAAACAATGAGTGTTATATTTTGTCAAAAGCTTTTTCTGCATATACTTTTTTATAATTTTTGTTATTGATATGGTCAGTTATGTTGATGGTTTTCCTAATATTGAACCCTGCATTCTGGTATAGATGCCACCTGGTCATAGTATATGATTGCTATGACACAGTGCTTTAATCTTCTTGCTAGTGTTTTATTTAAAAATTTTGCCTCAATATTGATTAGTGAAATTGGTCCATAATTTTCTTTCTGTCCTTGCTTTTCCTGGTTTAGGTATCCGCACCACATTTGTGTCATAAAAGGAATTTTGTAAGACTCCTGCTTTGCCTATTTTTCCAAATTGTTTATGTAATATTGGGATTAGTTGCTCTTTAAATGTTTGGTAGAATCCATCTGTTCCTAGAGATTTTTTCTTAGGGAGCTCATTGATGGCTTATTCCATTTCTTTTTCTAAAATGTGCTTGTTCAATTGTTCTTCTTCCTCTTCTGTTAATGTAGGTAATTTATATTTTTGTAAATATTCATCCATTTCACTTAGATTATCAGATTTATGGTATATAATTGGAGAAAATAATTCCTAATAAGTGCTTTAATTTCCTTTTAATTAGTGGTGAATTCCCCCTTTTCATTTTTGACATTGGTAATTTGGGGTTTTTTTTCTTATTTTTTTAATCAAGTTAACCAATGGTTTATCTACTTTATTGTTGTTGTTTTGTTTTTTTTCACAAAACCAGCTCTTAGTTTTATTTATTGGTTCAATGGTTTTCTTCCTTTCAAATTGATTAATCTCTCCTTTGATTCAGGACTTATAATCTGGTTTCCCCATTAGATTTTGATTTCCTCTCTCCATGCCTTCTTCCTCCTCACCACCCCCCACCCCATTCCCTCCACTCAGAACAGGATGAAGGCTGTCTGAAAGAATGGTAATGTTGTGTCAGTGAACTTGAGGCACTGACAAGTTTCTGTCTTTCTCTTTATTCTACATTTCCCATTTCTTTCCAGGCTCATGACTCTAAGGCAAGGATTCTTAACCTCTCCTGTGCCATGAACCCATGTGACTGTCTGATGAAGCCTATGGGTCTCTTCTCAGAATAATGTTTTTAAATGCAGAAAATAAAATACATAGGATGACAAAGGAAACCAATTGTATTAAAATACAATTGTCTAATAAAAAAAATTAAAAAACAGAGACCCTTAGTTAAGAATCCCTGCTGAGAGGACTGGGAGAGGGAAGAGAGTAGGACCTTTCTCTCCCAGAGTAAATTGGAGCTAAATTTCCAAACCCTGAGTTTCATTTGCTTAGATACCAGAGAGCTAATAATAGTGACATCTAAGCAGTTCTTCCTGCCTAGGCCCTAAAGACAGTCATCATGGGGAGGAGTTGAAGCAAGCAAAATGTCTCACTATCCACTCAAGAAACCATGAAACTGAAATCCTCAGTGCCTCACCTTGCACCTCATTAGAGAGTACGGATGAGGAATGGAGCTGTGATTTCATTGTATAGGGAATTCTCAGATGAGAAACCTCCCTCTACCAAGGAGGGTCAAACTATCTCTTCAACTCATAGACTTAGAAAGTTGCCTAGAGCACTGAGAGGCTAAGTGAACTTCCCCGGGGTCACACTGAAAGTGCGAGTCAACCCAGAACTTAAAGCCAAGTTTTCCTGGTTCACAGGCCAGATCTCTATCTTCTACCCCATGGTGCCTCTTCAATAAATAGATATTAAGGATAGAGACTGGATTTGTAATTTGATTAGAGCAGGAATCTTCCTCTACCAGTGCAGGACATTGCCTTCTCTGTAACTTATAGTCTTAGAAAATTGCCTAAACAGTGGTTTGACCAGTGGCCAAACTAGAAATGGGGGCCACTAAACCATGCATTAGGATCCTTGTGGACTGCTTGTTGATTGAGTTCTAAAATGCAATATTATCTATTTTATTGTATTTTTGTTTGTTTTGTTAAGTATTTTCTAATTACATTTTAATCTGATTCCCAAGCATTTGAGAGTGTTGTGGGGCCTGTGCTGCTTGCTGGTTGTGTGTTTGACATGTCTGGCCTAAAATTTTAAGACGCTGAGTGAGTTTTCCAGGATCACAGAGGCAGTATGTGTGACTAGAACACACGTCTTGCTGGCCTCCAATTTGCCTCATTGACTCTCTAAATAAATATTATGTTTAGAAAAATGAACTAGGGATAGAGGCAGAGCAAAGGCAGGGACTCACTTGAGCTCTCCCCAAAGCACCTCCAAATATCGGGGAGGGGGGTAATAGGATGAAGAGAAATACAGTAACTATGAGAAAAATTTTGAAGCAAGTTTCTCTGAAAAAGTCCTCATTTCTCAAACATATAGAAAACTGAGTCAAATTTATAAAAATAAGAGCCATTCCCCAGTTGATTAATGATCAAAAGATATGATCAGTTTTCTGATAAAGTAATAAAAGCTGTCTATAACCATATGAAAAAATATTCTCACTCACTATTGATTGAAGAAATGCAAATTAAAACAATTCTGAGGCACTACCTTATCCCTATTAGATTATAAGATATTCAGGATCATGCAGGATCTTTCAGCTTCTACTTTAAAAGACAGGAGAAACTGGAATATGATATTCCGAAGGACAAAGGAGCTGGAACTACAGCCAAGGATCAACTACCCAGCAAAATTAAGCATAATTTTTCAGGGAAGGAGATGGACATTCAATGAAATAAGGGAATTCCAGACCTTCCTTATGAAAAGGCCAGAACTCAATGGAAAATTTGATTTCCAAATACAAAAATCAAGAGAAACATAAAAAGGTAAACAGGGGGAAAACCCCCCACAAACCTTATTAATCAATAAGGGCAAATTATTTGCATCTTTATATAGAATTACATCATCTTATGTATGTTTTATATGTATACATATATATGTCAATCTTGAGAATAGTACAGCTATTATGACAATTGAAAGGGATACACATAGACTGTGAATGTCTGTATAAAATAACTGATATAAGGATAAAAAACATAATTAAGAGATGTAAAGGGAGGGCTTTAAGAGAGGAGGTAAGGAGGTAGTAGAAAAGGGTAAATTACACCAAATGAAAAGCACAAAAACACATTTCAGTAGAGGCAACGAAGGGAGGGAGAAGAGCAGTATTTGATCTGATTGGGTTCAAGAAGGGAATAACATACCCTGATAAGTATAGAAATCTAACTTGTCCTACAGGAAGTAGGAGGGGAAAGGGGGGGAAAAAGGGAGGGGGTGGTCAGAAGGGAGGGGAGAAGTAGCAAGTGGGAAACGGTAAGACAAGGGAGGGGAATAAAGAGGGAGGGTAAACTGTGGAAGGTGGCAGTCAAAAGCAAAATTTTGTTGAGGAGTGGAAGGGGAAAGGGAGAAATAAAAGCATAAACAGGGGGAAATAGGATGGAGAAAAAGACAGAGATAGAAATCATGACTGTGAATGTGAATGAGATGAACTCTCCCATAAAACAGAAGCAGATAGCAGAATGGATTAAAAACCATAATCCTACAATATGCCATTTACAAGAAACACATTTGAAACAGGGGGATACACACAGGGTAAAGGTAAAAGGCTGGAGTAAAATATATTGCACCTCAGCTAAAGTAAAAAAAGCAGGTGCAGCAATCCTAATCTCAGACAAAGCAAAAGTAAACATAGATTTAATTAAAAGAGATAAGGAAGGACGCTACATCCTGCTAAAAGGCACCATAAACAATGAAGCAATATCATTGTTTAACATTTATGCACCAAGTGGTATGGCATGCAAATTCTTAGAGGAGAGGTTAAAGGAGTTACAGGAAGAAATAGACAGCAAAACTGTAATATTGGGAGACCTCAACCTTCCCCTTTCTGAACTTGATAAATCTAACCTCAAATTAAATAAGAAAGAAGTTAAGGAAGTGAACAGAATTTTAGAACAGGCAGATATGATAGACCTCTGGAGAAAACTAAATGGGGATAAAAAGGAATATACTTTCTTCTCAGCGGTACATGGCACATACTCAAAAATTGACCATGTACTAGGGCATAAAAACCTCACAATCCAGTGCAGAAAGGCAGAAGTAGTCAAAGCATACTTTTCAGATCATGATGCAATAAGAATTATTTGTAACAAAGAACCATGGAAAAATAAGCTAAAAATTAATTGGAAACTAAATAATCTAATTCTAAAGAATGAGTGGGCCAAAGAACAAATCAGAGAAACAATTAATAACTTTATTCAGGAGAATGATAATAATGAGACAACATACCAAAACTTATGGGATGCAGCAAAAGCAGTTCTTAGGGGAAGTTTTATATCTCTAAATGCCAACATGAATAAAATAGGGAAAAAGGAGATCAATGATTTGGGCATACAGCTGAAAAAGCTAGAAAAAGAGCACATTGAAAATCCCCAATTAAATACCAAATTAGAAATACTGAAATCAAAGGAGAGATTAAGAAAATTGAAATCAAGAAAACTATTGAGTTAATAAATAAAACAAAGAGCTGGTTTTATGAAAAAACCAATAAAATTGATAAACCTTTGGTCAATTTGATTTAGAAAAGGAAAAAAAGATTATAAGATATTAGGATAGAAAAGGTAAATGACAAATGTTGGAGGGGATACAGGGGAAAATGAGACATCAATGCACTGTTGGTGGAATTGTGAACTGATTCTACCATTCTATAGAGCAATTAGGAGCTATGCCTGAAGGGCTATAAAATCATATATGCCCTTTGATCTAGCAATACCACTACTAAGCCTAAGAGATAAAAAAGAAAAGGACCTATATGTATAAAAATCTTTTCTGGGGGCAAAAAATTAGAAATTGAGGGCATGCTCATCAATTGGGGAATGGCAACAACTTGTAGTATGTGATTATGATGGAATACTATTGTGCTATAAGAAATAATGAGTGGGATGCTCTCAGAAAAACCTGGAAAGACTTGCATGGGCTGATGCAAAGTGAAATGCACTATGTACAAAGTACCAGCAATATTGTAAGATGATCAGCTGTGAATGACTTTGCCATTCTTAGCAATACAATGATCCAAGACAACCCTGAAGGACTTAGGATGAAAAATGCTATTCATCTCCAGAGAAAGAACTGAGGGTGTCTGAATACAGATTGAAGCACACTTTTTTTACTTAAAAAAATGAACTGGGCTGGAGTGGTGGAGGGGTTATTATATTTCCCATCTTTCAGATTATATTGTAAATTTAAAACAACACCCAAAGCCAGGTCAATTCAATTTCGTTGTTTCAATTTTGTTGCTTCAAAATTTTTTTCACAGTTACTGTATTTCTCTTCATCCTATTACCTCCCTCCCTGATATTTGGAGGGGCTTGGGGAAGAGCTCAAGTCAGTCCCTGCCTTTGCTTCACCATCTTGGCTCTGCCTCTGTCCCTAGTTCATTTTTCTAAACATAATATTTATTTAGAGAGGCAATGAGGCAAACTGGATAGTAGGCCAGCAAGACGTGTGTTCTAGTCACACATCCTGCCTCTGTGATCCTGGAAAACTCATTCAGAGTCTTAGAATTTTAGGCCAGATATGTTAAACACACAACCAGGTCAATTTGTTCTAAACTGTTTTTTGCCTTTCTTTGTACCCCCAGTGCTTAGCTCAGTGCTGGCACACAATAGGTGCTTAATAAATGCTTGTTGATTGACTGCCTCAAAGACCTGACTCTGAATTGTGAAGCTCAAGCTCTGGCAGGTCCTACCCAGCTAAAATAGCTTTGAGGATGGGCCAGCTGGCATCCTGTCCTTCCATCATCCAAGGGCCAATCTCTCTAAATTCAGGGAGGTTCACTACCATAACAGCACCCACCAGGTGATGATTTATTTTTTGGCCACAGAAACTCGTTAAAACATCTACTACAGCGTAGGGAGAAAGAGATCCATAGATGATGAAATCACAGATACTTAAAGTTTTGAAGAGTCATTTATGGGCAATACTCCAACACCATCATTTCATAAAGGGAAATCTTAGCGTAGTGAAATGATTGACTTTTCTGCTTCAGATAGCACAGTCATGATTCAGTCAGCCTGTGCTCCCATTAGGACAGCCCTTCACTATTCCACAACTCTTAATGTTCCCATGTCTAAATCTTCTTCTTTTCCTTCTTTGATTGCTTCACTCAACACTCTAAGAGGAAATGCAGGAAAATTCTAGGTCCTCCCTATGTGACTCAGTCAGAATCTTTTGGCTTACATCCTTCCTCCTGTGACTGATTCAGCTGTCCAGATTTAGGAAGCCAATCAGTGGGTTTGGTACTTTTCCCAACTGCTCTGCCCTGGGGCGAGAAGAAACATTTATATTTAATGAAACTCTTGCCATGCAGATACTAAAAGGATTTTGTTGGAGTAAATTTCTTAGTCTTACTGACTGGTGAGCAGATTTTTCAACCCTTTAAATGCCAAATTTTACTCGAGCTAATTCCTGAGGAAAATGTATTTATCAAAGAGATGATCTGAAAAAAAATGTATCTTGTGTTAAGTAAGATGGAGCACCACTCCCTGATGAGTGTGTAATGGTGAAGAGATGTGCAATGTGGGGGTGGAAGGAAATAAGGCGTAACAGAATCCTTTAAACACACCCAAAGCTTATGAATGAATCTACACTCAAAAATTTGCTTCCGAACTCTCTGAAACAGAAAGCCTCACTGAGGACGTAGTAATGGTTCTGTAAAGCCTCCTTTGAATGGCCATGCAGGGTTTAGTGGATCAAGAAGACAAAAACCAGGGAATTGCAACAGTGTTTTCTTTTTCTGAGAGAAGAGTAATCCATTTTTAAACTGTTTCTTCACATAGCCAATAAGGTGGCCAGGGATCAGGCTAATTCAGTTGTACAAATGGAAAAACCCGAGGCCATTGTTGGCTTATGCAACTTGTCCAGTGTCCCATTAACCAGTCTCAGCCATCTTTAAATACAGCCTTCTCAGAATCTCCATCTCAAAACATTCATTGCTATGCATCCTGGGATTGGTATGCCTTGAAAGAAAGGACTACACATTATTTTTAAGAAAAATTATAGTGCCAATTTTTTGGTATTGTAATTCTTTAAAACATGTCTGTGTAAGAAAATCAGCCTTACAGATGAGCGCTAGCCAGTGTCGATCTTCAAAAAATTATGTTACTGAACAGTTAAAGGATTAACTTGTCCAGTTCAGACTTGGTTGGAGGTATAGATGTTTTTTTATTTGTTAATTTGCTTGGTACTCTGGGCATTCTGTTAGTGGGGTCATAGTATTCTCTCCACCAAAGGAAAGCTTGCTCAGTGAGCTTTTAACTTTTTTTTTTTATCTTTCCATTAGTATAACTTTGCTAGGTATTTAATAGAGCCCTGTAGTTAGGTATGTCCTAATGCTATTTAACTGCTATATGATTGTAGACACATATGTAAGGGAGCTAGATAAGGGTAACACGGCTCTATCCATCAGTGTGAGAACTCCTTGCATCAACACACAGCTTGACCCCAAAGAAGAATGACTAACGTTTATGAAGTGCTCAGTGTTTGTAAGGCACCTTTACAAATGTCATCTCGCCCGATCTTCACAACGCCGTGCTGAATCATATCAGTTGGGAAACGCTCACTGTAATCAAAATCGGAAGAAAGCTAAATGCAAAGATGGTTCACAGGTGGTCCTAGGAGAGACAAGTAAAGGAGAGGGCAGAGTTGATTTTATTGAGTTCCTAAAGGCTCAATACCATTTCATGAGACATTTGGCCATCTCATACTTAAGTGTTCATGATAAATATATGCAAAAATCTATCATGAAAATGAGGTACAATTATCATTCCCATTTCACAATAAGGTAATTAACACTTGGAAGTCAAGTGACTCATTCAAGGTCACGGGGTCAGAGACGGATATTCAACCCAAGCCTTCCAAGTCCAATATTCCCAAATCTAAAATTTAATAAATGTGTCATCTTGGGTAACCTCTCTGGGCATACGTTTCTTTGTCTGCAAAATGAGAGGGGTGGACTAAATGGTTTCTAAAGTTTCTTCCAGCTTTATGTCTATGAGCTATGTTCTATGTTCCATTATGTAATACTAGCTCTTAATTTTATAGTCTAAGAAAGTGATTCATCTACTGTCACATGGTTCTATTAGACTGAGCTCCCTGTGAGTTCCACAGTAGGAACCACTTTTTGCCTTTCTTTTATCCCTAGCACTTAGCACAGTGCTTGGCATACAGTAGGTGTTTAATAAATGCTAGTTGCCTGACTGAAATACCCAATGAGCTCATTCACTGGACCACACTGGTTCTCTATTCTATGTAATATATGATTGCTAAATAGTAACATCCCTTGTTCTTTATTTGGAGTCTCTATACAATATTCATCATGTCCCATTTTTACCAGATTCTAAAATCCATTGATCAGATTTCCACTTATCGCTTGGCCTTGGAGTTGCATGCTTGGATTCTATGCTAACGAGACACCAATGAAATCACCAGAGGCAAATCAGCATCATTCACTGGCTGGCTCAGCTGTCAGTCAACATCAGGTCAGACAGCAGTAGCATTAACTGTTTGTTATTCCAGAACTGGGTAGCCTGATGCTGACTGACAGCTTAGCCCACCAGGGGATGAAGGAATAATGAAGGGCGCTGAACATGTCCTCCTCTAGCCAGTCCTGGGAACTTTCCCCCTTTCTCTCTCGCTCCCATTAGAATATGGGGAAATGAATTGTGTCCACCTGAAGATGATGATAAAATGATATATCATGATGATAATGATGATGATAAATAATGATGATGATAAAAAATATAACTAGCACCTGATGTTTTACAAAGCACTTTGGATGTTGTTTCTTTTGATTCTCACAATGCTGGGAGATGGGTGCTACCTAATCATTTATAATAATCATCACAATTTATACAATAATAATAGTTTGTCCCCATTTTACAGAAAAGGAAAACGAATCTCAGAGAGGTTAAAGGAAGAGTCTGAGGCAGGATTAGAATGTGTCTTCCTGATTCCAGGTCCAGTACCTTCCTAATCACTAGGGCTGGGAACTAATGGAAAATGGTGGGGAAGAGAAGCTTGACAGATGGGAAAGATAGCATCCAGTAGCAAAGGAGCACATGAAGGTCATGTCCTCATCTTGCATGGGGAAGAAAGCACATAATGATATTGCTCTAGAGACTCATCCTTGCCTTGACTTGGAAATTTCATGAATTAAATGTTTGAACTATAGAGCTGGGAAGAACCATGACGAATGGAGAGCGGGAAAGAAGAGGAGCAGACCTGCCTCCTTATCCCCTTCAACTGGACTTGGTGGGAAGTGGCCTCCCTCAGAGGAACCCTCAATTTGATGTTGTGAGTGTTTCAGGGGACTGATGGTCACTCACTCAGCACTCACCATTTTGTTTTTCTCCTTTTAATAAAGCTTTCTTCTGTAATATTGTGAAATTCATCTTTATCAATGAGAAACTAGTCTCAGTATATTGAGGGAACAGCATGCAAACATTTCCTCTATTTTCTTAGGGAGAGTATAGAAGCCAAGAGAGTGGGACAATCCCATACAGGGATCCAAGCCCTAGGCTCTTTCATATGGTGAAAGACAAGGGTATATTCCATGTCTTCCTCCCATCCCCTAGAAATGGCAGAATGATAACACATAGATACTACCACATCCTTAGACAACTCTACAGTCTTTGCCAAACATTAACTAGAAGAGAGTAAAGGAAGAAGCATCCTTCTAGCTGGGCCTCAGATGTCCTCAAATGTGACAATGTCCTCATATGCCGCAGTGTGGTTATGGAAGTGTTAGTAATTCCCTTCATCCCTCCATTAAGCCTTATAATTTCTACACATAAGCTATGAAGATAATCCTTTACACATGGTTGCAAAATACATTTCATAAGTAATGGCTGTAAAAAATATCTTCCTGGACTACCTTAGATGAAATAAAATGCTTTATCTCCAACTACTACCACTTAAAGGCAAGTAAGAAGCTAATTATGAGTCCTTTTAAAAAGAATTTTTCATACTACAGAATCCAGAATGCCATGATTTTGTAATTCCTACTTGCTCTCCAGAACTAATGGAGATACAAATTCTATCCAACCAATTTTAGAGGTCAAAAAAAATTCAATTTGTTTCTATTGTTGTCAATTGACGTTTCCTTCTAAAGAATCTTTTTTCCTTTATGATAGTAGATACTCAGGAACTTAAAAACACTTGAACTTAGACTCTCTATATATTCTCTTGGTTAAATCCTCCAATCACCTTGTGATATAGTGACTGTAGTTACTATTAGCCCCATCTTACAGATGAGGAAAATGAGGCATGAAGAGCTTTAGTGATTTGCCCTTAGCCACATAGTTAAGGTCATCCATGGGATTTGAATTCAGGTCTTAATGACTCCAGATCTAGTCCTTGATCCATCATGCTGTTAGTCTATGATAGTCTACGCTGATATATTATCAAGTATTTCCATCCACTGCTACAATTCCCCACCGCCGCCCCCCCCCCAATACTATCACCATGTTCAGTTGCAGGAAAGAAAAGAGAGGGGGAAAGAAAATTATTAAATATAATTAATAATTTGAACTAAATATTAATTCTGCATTTTCCTGATAAAGCTTGATGATTGCATAGCCATTACCAAATTTAATGCCTATATTTTTATAACTACATTTCATTCCTCTTCAAACTACATTCTTGACTTTCTGGACTTTCTCGACCATCCTGAAAGCTTTTGCCCTTGGACTTCACATGCTGGAAGTAGCCTCTATCCCTATACCTTTTTCCTCTGATTGGTTAATTCCTTCTACAATCTCCATTTTCAGGATGATGCCTAGGCATCCATATCTTCATTCCTCCCTGGGTTCTACTCATGACTCTGCTAACTTCTTTCTCCACCATGTCCTCCATGGGTACCTCCTTCCATCCGTGCCATTTTTCTGATCCTTCTCCTGTGCCATTTTTCTCCATTAGATTATAAGGTCCTCAAGAGTAGGGACTGTCTATTCTTGCTTGCATTTGTATCCGCAGCGCTAAGTATGGTGCCTGGCACATAGTAAACATCTAATAATACTTCTCGACTCAACTTGACTACACTTTAAAACGCTTGGTGGCGGTGGGGTGGGGGAGGGAGGAGGTTAGAGAAGTAGTTGTTACAGAGAGAAAGTAGAAAAGAACAAGAGAAAAAGGAAGAGATGAAAAGTATGATAGGTACATCCCAAATAACCAACACCTTTCATCAGTAACTTTGAAGAGAGTTGTGCCTCCTAGTGGCTCAAAGGTACTGAAACAAGCTGGGACCTAGAAATGGGCATATCATTGCACTATTCCAGTGCCCTCAAAATAAAGAGAATTTCATTGGCATCTGTTCCACCTGGTTTTTTTTCTATAGTCCCTATCTCAAGAAGGAGAAAAGAAGAGAATCATGGCCTATGGATGTCAGAGTTCATCTTGAATACTTTTCTCAAATCTTATCTTCTGCAAGAGGCCTCTCTAGTTCTTCACCTTTCCAGTTTCTCGACATACAGTGTATGTACATGGTTGTCTCCCACAATAGAGTGTAACTTTCTTGAGGGCGGGAACGGTCTTTGCTATTCTTTGTCTTCCCAGGGTTTGGCACAGGGCCCAGAACATGGCAAGTAAATGCTGATGGACTGACTGATAGCATAAATGTGCTGCTAGCTTAAACCAGTATTATGAGCTTAAATAGATCTCTTGGACTTAAGAACATATAAAAAAAAAATCACAGTTTCAGAGCCGAAAGGGATCTCAAAAGCCGCGTAGTCCAACCCATACCTGAAAGGAATATGAAAATATGAATAATAATAATCATAACAGTAACCAGGATTTACAGAGCCTTTAAGGTTTGCAAAATATTTTACGTATATTATCTCATTTGATCCTTACAATAATTTGGGGAGGTAAGTACTATTATCATCCCCATTTTACAGGTGAGGAAATTGAGTCTGAGAAAGATCAAGTGACTTGCCACAATAGTTAGTAAGTGGTGATAGTCACAACAGTCTAATAAGTAGCTAAGGTCAGATTCAAATTCAGGTCTTTCTGACTCCCCGTCTATTGTTCTGCCAACTCCCTGAGTGGTCCCCCTCCCCTGTAAGGTAGCTCTCATTGTTAGGAAACTCTTCTTGAAATCACTCCTAAAGTTGCTTTTTTGAAACTTCTACCCACTGTTTCTGGCTTTTCAGCTATAACATCCACCCCGATTTTTCCTTTCCCTGGCTAAACATTCCCTGTTCTCTCAACCAATCCTCTTACGACATGGGTTCATGGGCCCTCACCACGCTGCTTGCCCTCCGCTAGACACTTTAACACTAAACACAATTCTCTAGCTCTGGCCATACTAAGGTAGAATATAGAGTCCGTTACCTCGCTATTCTCTTCATGAAGCCCAAGATCACATTAGCCTCTTTGATTGTAACATCACGCTACTGGTTCATGTTGAGCTTGAGTTCCACTACCCCCCCCCCACAGCTCTTTTTCAAACAAACAAGTATATAACCAAAGAAATTATTCTGGACTCCAGTCCTAAAATCCTAATGCACAAGAAGTTGCAAAGTTGATGAAAGATGGAATTCACTGATTAGCTCCACTATCTACATCTCTTCTTTATTTACACTATGGTTCAACCCTAGCCCTTGGGAATTATGGGCTGGGGTGTTGATCCTGATGTAAATTAATACACATTTCTTTGGGAAGGATATATTTGAATCTACCTGAAAAAATCTGCAGGATTGTCATGGAGTGGGATGCAGCCAGGGGTGTGCTGGCTCTCCAAAACTCCTACATGCTATTAAATTTAGTCCCCAATTTTAACATTTTCTCCATCACTTTCCTAAGTCTAGATAATAAATAAAACAATAAATCAAGATTTTGCTAATTCCTAGGTATACCTATTCACACTGAAAATTTTTAAATTGACTCTTGTGAGCTAGTAAGAGCTGGCACACCTCGGATAAAGTTAATCAAATCGTTTGGCAGAACACATCGTTTCAAATTAGAATTATCCCTGTTGTTGGGGTTTTTTTTTTCTCCAATCTACAGTGACATCATGGCATTTAGAACGACCCAGTCTCAAGACTCTCATGCCTTTGGTTTGGTTATGGGCACCAGCTCCATTTTTCTCTGGCATCTCTTGCGTCTGGTCCCCACTTCCAATCATAAGCTCAAAGGCGTTAAAGAATGATAAAAGGAAAAGAATCTGGAGCCAACCCAATAGGTATTCTCAGAAACTCTGTAGCTAGAAGAATGCCCAAGGCTACCAAACCATTTCCCTCCCCTATTTCCCAGCCCTTCTTCCAATGTCCCTCTCTTGTGCCATGTGGTCCTTGGTTCCAAAGATTTCTCATGGATCTAGATGAGGCTTAGAAATGCAGCAAGTTCAATCACAATTCTGCTTATTTCACTTACCTCTGCACAGAGGTAGGGTAGTGGGTAGAACACCAGGTCTGGAGTCAGGAAGATCTGAGTTCAAATCCAGCCTTAGACACTTAATAGCTGTGTGACCCTGGACAAGTTATTTAACCCTGTTTACCTCAGTTGCCTCATCTATAAAATGAGCTAGAGAAGGAAATGGCAAACCACTCCAGTATCTCTGCCAACAAAACCCCAAATGAGGTCATGAAGAGTTGGACATAACTGAACAACTGTTGTCATTATATACGGAGCTTTTTGTTTAAAAAAAAAAAACATTTCTAAGTCTCAAATGCCAAATATTTAAGACCAAGGGTAAAAATGATGGTCCCTATAGTATAGACCTCAAGAAAGGAAAAAGAATTAACCCTCTTAGCTCTTGGCATAGAGTAAGATTTTATAATAAGTTTGAGAGAGATCTAAAGAGCTCAAACTTTGAGTATGATAACTGGAATCATATGTCATCCTAATATAATTGTATTTATTGAATAAAGATTAGCTGTGTGGCTTTAAGCAGATTTTAATCTCATTGACCTTCAGGTACATCTGAGAAGGAAGTTGGTCCATGTCACTCTAAGGTTCCCGCCATCTCTAATGCTATGATTTAAGATTAAATCACTGGGCAAACATTTAATATAACACAGCAGGCACTATAATAGGCAGTGTTGACAAAGGTCTCTGCCCTCAAGCAGTTTACATTCCAAAAGGACAATATGTACACCAAACAGCAAATACAAAATGGATACAAAGGAGCTGTTGTTTCAGTCAAGTCTGATTCTTCATGATCCCGTTTGAGGTTTTCTTGGCAAAGGCGCTGGAAAGGTTTGCCATTTCCTTCTCCAGCTCATTTTACAGATGAGGAAACTGAGGCAAACAGGGTTAAATGACTTGCTCAGGGTCACACAGCTAGGAAATGTCTAAGGCTGGATTTGAACTTGGGTCTTCCTGACTCCAGGCCCAGCACCACATAGCTGCCCTAGACAAAAGAGATTCAGTTATTTGAGGGGAGGGAAAATACTAGCAACTGGGAGGTGGGGGGAGCTGGGGTAGCAGGGAGTTGGGATCAGAACAGCTTTCTTGTAGAAGGTAGCACTTGGGTTGGGCTTTGAAGGAAGCTAGGGATTCTATGAGGCAGAAGCTAGGAAGGAGTACATGGGGCAAGGGGTGCACAGCTTGTTGTTTTAGGGGTGGGGGAGCATGAAGTGATTGTGTCTAAATAATCTATTGTTCTTTAGCATTACAAGGGATTATAGCATATGCAGAACTACACATCTATGCTGGTAATTTATAGGAGTGTTCCAAATTTACACAGCTGTACATTTCAAAAGTTCAATTATAAGTCTATTTTTTTACATATGCAACACTTTCCTCCTTTTAAAAAAAATGTTACAAATGGTGATTCTGTTCTCAGGCTATTCTTCTTACCCCAAATTTACTTGATCCATAGTAATAATTGTAATGTGTTAATAACAGCACAAATTGATGCAAAGCCTTATAATTTCCAAAGCCCTTCCCATACAACAATCCTTTGGAATATGTCATGTATTATCTTTAGAATTTCACAGCTAGGGTTTCTAACAGTTAAGTTTCTTAACCAAGGTAACACAACTATCAAGCAATAGAACTTGAATGGTTGGAGTTCTGTGAGAGACAGAGATAGAGACAAAGAAACAGAAAGGGAGAGAAGAAAGGAGGAGGAAAGGTAGAGGGGGAGAGACACAGAGGAAGAGAGGGAGAAGGAGAACGAGAGAGAGAAGGGGAAAGGAGGGAAGAGACAGAGGAGGGGTGGGAGAGGGAGAAAAAGAAGGGGAGAGAGAGAAAGGGGAAAGCAAGGAAAAGAAAAGAGACAGAGAGGGAAAGGGAAGAAGAAAGGGAGAGAGAGGAAGGAGAAAGGAGGAAAAAGCAGGGAGAGGGAAAGAGAGAGAAGAAGAATGAGGAGGAGGAAGGAGAGAGAGATAGGGAGAGAGTGAGAAAGAGGAAGCAGAAAAAAAGAAAGAGACAGAGACAGAGAGGACGAGGGAGAAGAAGAAGGGGAGAGAGGGGAAAGGGAAAGGAGACAAAAGGAGAGAGAAACAGAGAAAGAGAGAGACAGGGAGAAAGAGAGACATAAAGAGAGAGGGAAAGAAGAAGGGAGGGGAAAGGGTAGAAGGAGAGGGAAAAGAGGAAAGAAGGGAAAAGGAGAAAGAGACAGAGAGAGAAGAGATAGAGACAGAGAAAAAGAGACAGAGAGACAGGGAGATAGAGAAAGAGAGAAAGGAAAGAGGAGAGGAAGAGGGAAGGAGAGGAGAGAAAGAGAGAGATAAACAGACCTCTTTGCAGCTGTCAAATTCTACATCTGTTTACTTGCTACAGACCAGACAAGCCAGACCACCTTTGAATAACGCTAGGGAAGAACACGGTATGTAATTCTCTCCTGGTACTTCACCTCATCTCACACACACACACACACACACACACACACACACACACACACACACACACACACACACACTCCCTGACTCCTCTCTGCTATATTTAGCAAGTTTAAAAAGGAAAAAAAAAGAAAGGAAAAGAAGAAATCTCATGCGACCCAGGTCAATTTTTCTGAAAGAGTCACTTGTTGGGATTTAGCCTATTCATAAGCATTCCTTGTGAGATGGTATTTTCCTTGTAAATATGGTATTTTCACCTTTTCCCTTAAATAGTAATCTCCACAGGTTAGAGGTGTTAGTTTCATCAGCCTCAGAGTTTCTGTGTCAAGACAGTCTCTCTGCCCAGAATGCCCTTGGGTAGCAGGCATTCCAGGCAATCCATACCTGTCATAGTGAGGCGTCATTGTTCTAGTTCAGGTATATCATTAAGGAAGACAATAATTTATTGTGTATAATGCACATGATGTTACTAGGAAGTTTTCACAACACCCAAAGAAGGTGGGTGGTAACATTTTTTTTTCCTATGCCCACCTAAGAAGGTGAAGAAACTGAATGATTTGCTGGAGGCTGCACGGTAAGACAATAGTATTAGTAGAAGCCAAGGCACCTGTTCAGTAAGATACACAACCCCGTGCACCCACTTCTTCACCTTCCCTCCTCCTTTACTAGGAGTTGTAGCACCATTTCTAGGACTGTGACAATAGCTACTTTCTATGACAAAGGAGGAGTTAAAGACCATAATAATAGATCCACAGACATATCCTATATCCCGAGTCAACTAATGCTCCAACTAAAGCTGATATACTAAGAGATGCCACCATGCCTTTCCTTGACTTGTCTCATGCTCTCTTTCCTCCGCACTGCCCCTTGGAATTCCCAGTTCTCTTCATGGTTCTGCTTATCTGCCACACCAGTGCAAGATTTTTCCTGTTCCTGGTCCCCAATTTATTTTGCATTTAGTTTGTTTATACTTTGTATTTTCTTACCTGGGTATAGGTATCTTCTCTCTAGTTAAATGTAATCTTCATGAGGGCAGAGACTAGTATTTTGGTCTTTGTACATCCACATCTTGCATTGTACCTTACATATGTAGTAGGTTCTTGATAAGCGCTTGTTTAAATCAAATTGATTTCAGAAGAATACTACCAGCTACTTTTCCTGACTGTAAGTATAATAGTTGGCCAGACTCTAAGCTCTATGAGGATAGGGAATTAGTCTTCTCTAAACTTTATATACTGTCTCCCTGCCCTACAGGGCCTGGCATAGTGCTCTGTACACAGAAAGCCCTTAACAAATGTTTCTTGAAGGAATTCTAAATTTCAGATTATACAGATGCCAAGGCTGAAGTGTACTTCAATGATTTGCTACAAAAGGATGGTAATGTAACTGCAGAATTTCCAAACCTTATACTCCCATTTATCTTATCAACACAGTTCTTTATTTGAAATTTTCTGGTATCAGCCTGAGCATGGGGCCTAGTTTGATTGACACCATTCCTTTGGATAGGAGCTTCTTATGCCTATTAAATATGCATCTCACTCCTTACCATGACAGTAATTCCAAGGTCTTCAATATGCAACTGAGTCAGAAAGCCAGAAGGTAAGTTTCATCATTAATATGCTTACTGGCAGCCTAGCAGAATAACAGTGGCAGGGATGAGCTGCTGATCACAAGTTTAAATTTTTTTTAACTGTAAAAGTTTGTAATGAAATGTGCTTTACTACCCGGTTTAGATAAAAGCTGCTTCGCAGAAATTAAATCAATGAGACTCTGAAAAATAGTATATATTTAACTGTTGCAAGTTAGATGTAGCATTGGTAGGTACAGTATTCAATTAAATCAAATTTTCTTAACCTTTTTTGTGTCATTGTTCCTTTTGGTAGTCTGGTGAGGCCTATAGTCCTTTTTCTTTTTTCTTTCTTTTTTTTTTTTTTTTGCTTTAAATAGTATTTTCAGAATAATATTTTTAATACATAAAATAAAATAGATTACAAAAAAACCAATTACATTAAAATACAGTTATCAATTTTAAAAAAGTTCATGGTTCCAAGGTAAAGAACCCCGGAATTAAATCATACTCAAGCATAGGTCATTAATTAATAGTCTAATCACAGAGCCCAACAAAGCAAACATTTTCCCTTCTCCGACCTTCAATGTTCTTTGAATACCTGGACTAATGGAATTAAAGAGATAAATATTTTCCAGAGCCAAGACCCCCTCTAGTTATAGATACCTGATGGAGAAAATTTATCAATGATTTGACCATTAGGTGGTTACTATGGCAGACTGTTAACAGATACTGTGATTTTAATCTCTAGCTACTTCTCTTCCCAGAGAGTACTGGCTCAAGTTTTTTTCTTTAAATAGATTTGGACTGATGCCTTACCTAAGACCACAAGCTAATCAATATCCCTGTTGGTCATTAAACACAAAACTCCAGCCTACCAATCCGTGCTAAGAATTATTTAGCATGTTTGACCAGGTGGCTATGTAGGTGACTCTCCTCCTTGTGTTCAAGTCCAGCCCAGTGGGGAAAGATACAATTATTGAGTAAAGCAAGGTGGTCATTGACTCATTTATGCTTTATTCCCCTGGGGAACAATCTAATCCAGGAAGTGCCAATAATGGCCTCCTATTTGAAAAAGACATTTCCTTTACACATATACACTCATAAATAACTTCAACATTTGAAAGGCTATTTTCTATTATCCTTAAAAAATATCCCTAGCTAAGAAACAAACTCAAGTCCTACTTTCTCCCTGAGGCGTTTTCTGACCACCCCTGACCTCAGGATTCAGCTCTTCCTCTAATATCTTTTTAGTATTTATTGCCTAAAACATTCATTTGCCACTCACCATTTTCTGCCTCCTTTTTTTAGTGAAGAGGGAGCCTGGAAGAAGTGGACAGTTTTTTAGACTTGGATTCAGAAAGCACTGGGTTCAAGTCCTACCTCTGATGCTTATTCACTCTGTGACCACAAGCAAGTCAATTAACATTTCAAGGTGGTTGTGAATCCCAGGGAGACAATTTGTGAAACCTCGAGCATTTTATTCACCTGTTATTATTCCCACCAACTCCTATTCCAGGTGGACTCAGGCCCAACAGTTAGCAAACTCCCGACCTTCTAGTCCTCCTAAACCCAGTGATGCTGAGTCCTAGATGCTTACCCTCCTCCATGGATTCTGTTATGCAACTATACTGGCCTCCTTGCTGTTCATGGCACTCCACGTTTCAACTTCACATCTTCCTGTTGGCTGCTCCTCTCCCTTCTTACCTCAGCCTAGTGGTTTCCTTGGCTTTCTTCAAGACTCAACTCAAATCCCACTTTATTCAAGAGACCTTTTCCAATCATCCCCAACCCACCAATGCCTTCCCTCTAAGTTCATCTTCCATTTACACTGTACATTTCCTGAACATATATAATAATTTTCAGGTTGTCTCCCCATTGGCAGCCAGGTGGCTTAGTAGATAGACCACTAGGCCTGGAGTCAGGAAGACCTGAGTTTGAATCTTGCCTCAGACACTAGCTGTGTGACCCTGGGCAAGTCACTTAACTTCTGTTTGTCTTTATCCGCTGGAGAATGAAATGGCAAACCACTTCAGTACCTTTGCCAAGAAAACTCTACGGACGGTATTAGCATGCTATGACCCACGGGGTCATGAAGAGTCAGACATAACTAAATAACTAAACAACAATAACAACTCCTCCATTAGAATGAGCTTTAGTTTTCTGGTTATGTGACCAAGAAGATGGAACGCTAGACATTTTCTCTGACCCTCATGACCTCTCAACCTCTCCAAAATAGGAATGATGTACAAGAAATAAAGCAATTTCAGCTTTCCCTACGGTCTAAATTAAAGACCAAGAACCCTAACAAAGTAAAAAATTGATGAAATAACAGCAAAGAAGAGTAATCCCCAATGAATTCACTCAGCCTTCTCTTACCAGTTTGCAGCAGAAACTCGACTGTGCCTTCACCCACCCACTCACTCTGTGCCATACGGGTGGAGTTAAGGGAAAGTGGAAAGTTTGCTCTGGGCAAAATGTGCTCCTACAGTGCTCAGCCAGAGAACTGAGGAACAGAGGAAATTGGGGCAGGTTGTGTTGGTGTGTGTGTGTGTGTGTGTGTGTGTGTGTGTGTGTGTAAGAATTAGTTGAAAATAGAAAAACTTGAATCCAAAGTGGCAATTCTCACAAAGAAATACACAGAAATCAAGGAAAATCTGGCAGAAGAGAAGCAAAATGCAATAATGTTAAATGAAAATATGATCTCTATACAAGCAAAACATATTGATCTTAAATACTAGATGCATAAAGATAACTTAAGGATTATAGGTATTGATGAGGGTTTGGGGTGAGAGGTGCTCAACACCCCAAAGTACCGACACGCCGGGTCCTGCTGAATGAATTCAACTCAAGCTTTCTCAGCCAAGGGGAAAGATAAAGTTTATTAAGAGTTAGCCAAATAAGCCTGCTCCGAGAGATCCCACCCCTTGCGACGCCTGTAAGGAAAAAGGGCCAGACCCATCTGAGCTAGATTGGTTCTGACCAACCTCATGGAGGCAAGATGGAGATTATATACACAAAGGTTGTGGGAGGGATTGAGGGGTGGTCTGGGGTGACCAGAAGAGGGGTCTAGGGAGGGACTTAAGGATGAGGTCAGACTCCAGGGTGGGGGAAAATAGCTGAAGGCTATATGGAAATGACAGACCATAAAGGGCTAGGGTAACAGAGCTAGGGTATAGATATTTTGATCAGGATTAAGGATGGGAAACAGGATTAAGGGTGGGAAACAGCTGGACAATAGAGGACTTGGCAAGGTAGGCATTTGGGCTTAATGGTTATAGCCTCAGGCCAAGGCCCCGTCGAGTGGCAAGATTCAAGGAGAGTTCAAGGGTTCAAGGGGTTCCTAGAGACTGTGCCCTCATCAGGTATCACAGGAGAAAACGACAAGTCAAAAACCCTGGACAACATCATTCAAAAAATATTACAAGAAAAATACCTAGAACTTCAGAAAACAGAAAATAAAGTATCAATCAAAAGAATCCACAAATCATTCTGGGCAGGCGGGGGAGGAAGGTGGGGGGTGGGGGGGAGATCCTATCCTGAAAACTCCCAGATGCATAGTGATTATATTTAGCAATTCTAATGACAATAAATTCTGCAAGTTATCAGGGAGGAAAATCCTTCAAATATAAAGAAAAGGAAATTCAAATAACACAAGACACAAGATTTGGAGGGAGGTGATGCCTTACTTAAGCCTACAGGCTAATCAACATCCCTGGCATTCATATAAACACAAAACTCCAGTCTACCAATCTGTATTAAATATTATTTTACATGTTTGACCAGGTGGCTAAGCAGGCAACTCTCCTCCTTATGTTCAACTGGCCCAGTGGAGAAAGGTACTATTGAGGGAAGCAACAGTACCAGGGTTTCTATGTACCAGAAGCTACAGGAGGGAACAGCATAGCATGTGTTTTGAAGGACAAAGGAGCTTAAGATGCAGCCCAAGGTGGCGCACTTGCAAATCTGAGCTAAATCAATAATAATTTTAAAAAAGTCTATTCAATAAAAAAGAGGAGTTTGAAGGCTTCCTGCAAAGAAAACCAGAAGTAAGCAGATCAAATGCCCTAGACCACAGAAGTACAAGAAAAGTTAAAAAAAATGCAGCAACCAAGGAAGACACAAGCAACAAAATAAATAACCCCAGAAAAATAGAGGGAAAAAAATTAAAAAGAGGAAGACCCCATGGGGTTAAAAAAATAACAGCACCAGAAAAACAAAAGGACCACAGAGAGATTCCTTATTAGAAATTCACAAGGAATCAAAGATGAAAGCTTAAAGTAAACAGAAAAACTGATGATGGAGAAACAGGCCTGAGAAACCACAGACTAAACCTTCCAGAATGTGAGCTCTTTGAGGGCAGGGATTGTATTTTTGCCTTTCTCTGTATCTGCAACACTGATTGCAGAAATTGGTATATAGTAAAGGCTTAATAAATACTTGTTGACTGACTAAGAGTAAATGAGCCCCAACTCCAACCTCAACTGTACTCCTATAATGTACAGAAAGAAATTGGATGTTAAGATAAATGATGTTATCATCATATGCCTGTACTCTTGCAAACAATATTGCAAATCAAATGAAAGAATGCTTCAACTATGAATAAGAGAAATGCAAATCAAAATAACCCTGAGGCTTGACCACAAATCCAGTAAATTGGCAAAGATGATAAAATTTGAGAATAGTCAATGTTGAATGAGTTTATGGGAAAGGAGGCACACTAGTGCAGGGCTTCTTAAACTTTTTCTACTTGTGACCCCTTTTCACATTTTGGCAGCATTCGTTGGCGTTGCATGGTATGAGGGCATGTACAGGGCAAAGTGCACATGCTGTGTGTTCAGAGCTGAGGCTGCAGAGAAGTTGCGTGATGCAACATGGGCAAGCACTGCCAGAAACACCTCGGATGCGTTATGCACTTCATTTTTAATTAATTTTACTGTTGCCAAATTTTTTGTGACACCATATGGGGTTACAATCCACAATTTAAGAAGCACTGCACCAACGCATTATTAGAAGAGCTGTGAATCAGTACAACCACTTTGAAAAACAATTTGGAATGATGTAAATAACATGACTAAAATTTCCACATCCCTTGACCCAAAGATTCAACTACTATGTATATGCTCCAAGGAGGTCATTGATAAAAAGAAAGCCCCCAAATACACTTATAGCAGCTCTTTTTGTGGTAGCAAAGAACTGTAAACCAAATAGATATATATCATTTGGAGGATGGCTAAAAAACCAATGTAGTATAGGCATGTAAGCATATGCAGCAAGAAATGATGAATATTCAAAGACTATGACTATAGGAAAGCATAGAAAGACTTAAATGAACTGATGCATATCAAAGTTATCAATGATATAATAATTACAACACTGTAAACAGAAAAAAACAAGAATTAAACAATTAAAAGTGAATGCTGTAAACTTATAATTGCCAAACAAGTATGGACCCCAAAGATGGGGTAAGGAGGAAACCTCTCCTTTTGCAGAGATGGGATGTCCACAGATGTGGAACGTGACAAATCATCTAAGAATTTTTCAATATATTGATTGGTTTGCGTTATTTTTTTCTCCCTCTTTTTCTTTAAAAATTTTTTGTCATATGGGATGATGACTGGTAAAAAAATTTAAGCAATGTAAAAATACATCAGTAAAAATTCATTTTTTTTGAGCCACAGGTGAGAGTTGGGTGACGTGTGGACACCAAAAGTGAATGAGCAGTCCTACACAGGCCAATGATCATCCCTTCCATTCCACCCTATAACAGATATGGCAACTATTATTCATCTCAACATGCTATCAATAGAGATTCCTACATCAACAAGAACACATATTCAAAGTCCCAAATATGATGTCAATGGGAATGTCCATATCTCCCATAAGGAGATATACTCAAAGGCAGAATCAGTTTTGTTAGGTTGACCAGGCTCTGCCTGATTACTACAAAGCAAAAAAAAAAAAATATATATATATATATATATATATATATATATATCATGGGCAAAAAAAAAAAAATTAAATGTAAGGAGGAAACAGCACCAGCAGCTATAAGGATCAGGAATGACTTCATGTAAAAGGTGAGCCTTAAGCTGAACCTCAGAGGAAATTAGAGATTCTGAAAGAAGGCAACAAGAAGAAAGTACATTCTAAGCATCGATATGTCGCCATCTACTTTGGATTTATTTGCATTCCTTATTTACATTTATTTTGCACATACTTTTATGTATCCTTGTTCCCCACCCCATTTGAATGTAAACTTCTTTTGAGTAGGGATTGTTTCATTCTTTGTATCCCTAGAGCCTAGCACGGTGCCTGGCACTCCATAAATACTTGTTGGTTGGTTGATCATTTATTTGGTCCAACCCCCGAAGCAAGGAAGAGATTTGCCCAAGTTCACAAAAATAGTAAATGCTAGAGCTGGGATTTGAACGTAGATCCCCTAACTCCAAAACCAGCATTATTTCTACTATATCATGCTGTGGATTGAGATATGTGATTGTCCCTTATGTATAATTGACCGAAGAGTATCCTACCTATGGTACCTACCTAGGTGCCACGCAATTAAACAAGATCCACTAAGACAGGTTTCTTAGTCATTAAATGCTTCAATGTCAGGGCTCCAAGGGTTCTCTTATCTGCAAGAGTTAGGTAGAGAGAGGGAACTTCAGCATTTTTCTCCTCCAGTAAAAGTAGGCACATAGTGATGGCAAGTGGATAGAACACCAGACTTGGAGTCAGGAAGATTCCTCTTCCTGAATCCAAATACAGCTTCAGACACTTACTAGCTAGGTAACTCTGGGCAAGTCACTTAACCCTGTTTGCCTCAGTTTCCTCATCTGTAAAATGAGCTGGAGAAGAAAATGGCAAATCACTTCAGTATCTATACCAAGAAAACTCCAAATGGGGTCACAGAGAGTCAGGTACAACCGAAATGACCCAACAACCACATAGTGATATTATCCACTTCTTAAAGGATACATTGCCCCAACCCTGTTTATCTCCATGGAAACTTGTATCTTTCCCCAGTATCCACCTTCCAAATATTCAGAATTAGCAATTAAAGATAAAGGAAGGGGCACAAAGATACCCACATGTAATGAAGGTCATTTGAGAGAACCTCGGATGTTTAGGAGCAACCAGTGAGGAACTACCTTGCCTGATATTGGCTGTTACACACTTAATTTTGAACCAGATTCTGCCAGTACACAAGTTATTTCATGGAAGTAAATTAAGTTCTTCTCGAATTCAATTAACATAACACAATTAGATTTCTGGATAAGACTAACTTAAATGGAACTCATACCTTGACAATCACATGCAATTTAAAATGATTCTTGTAAATTGCAGAAATGGCCATTAAAAATACAATACTTAATAGGAACTAGCACACATAAGGTCTTGCTCATAGGGCTAAGTAACAGCTATCAGACTTGACTATAGACTTCAGAGAAGCTTTCTCCCGTGTGTGGCTGCAAACCTGACTGGACAGAGCACAATAGCTACCACAGTGCCTGGCACACAATAGGTGCTTAATGGATGCTTGTTGATTGACTAATTGACAGAGAAAGAGCTCAACACTCCAGAGGTGGTAAGGTCATGGGATCCACAAGGAAAAAGATCTGGCATCAGGGTATACAAGAAGCAAGAGGATGGTTGTGAAACGAGGGGCGGCGGTCAAGGTGTATATTGGTTAAGAGTGTAGAGTTAAGAGGTGTCTTGAGCAAGGATCTGGCAGCTGAAAAGAGGAACTGGTATAGAGATGAGGGAGGCATGAGGGCAGGGTCTGAAAGTGTGTGATGTGTGATGAGGGGCTCTGGTAAGGGTTCTCCCTTTTCTCAAAAAACGTAGGACTAGAAAACAAAACAAAACACACCACAGATTAGGGAAGGGAATGCAGGAGAGCAGGTTCAGACTAGCTCATTTGGAAGACAGGAGGGGGCAGGTTAAGGGAGGGAATGCTAACATTAGCTGGGAAGATAAGGCAGTAGCTAGAGGGGAAATGGAAATTAGAGGTAGGATGTTTATGAGGCTGAAGCTAACCCTCCCAAATACTGATCTGGGAGGTCATAAATGGAAGAGGAAGCAAGTGAGTGGAATGTGCCATTACTTAGGTCAAAGGATGAGGCTTTTCTTTAAAAAGAGAATGAAATGGGACCCTGGCAAATAAGCATAACATCTATCCACTTGGTAGCATTTGGCATTCCCTGTATCAAGTCCCGCTGATTTTACTTTCAGAACATCTCTCACATATAATCCCCTTCTCTTCTCTGCTACTGCCCCAACCCAGACAGGAACCCTTTCCACCTCATGCCTGGACTGTCACAATAGCCTGCTGGTGGGTCTGCCCGCTCCAAGTCTCTCCCCATTGCCCTTAGTAGCCAAATGAATCTTCCTAAAGTGCAGATCAGACCCGTCACCTCGCCCCACCCTCCCCTTCAATAAATTCCAGTGACTCCCTATCACCACAAAATATAAAATCCTGTTTGGAGTTCAAAACCCTTCATGCCCTGGCCCCCTTCCTACTTTTCCAGTCTTCTTACACCTGGCTCCTCACCACATAGTCCTCAATCCAGTGACACAGGTTCCCTTCAAACTAGACACTCCATCTCCTATCTCCATGTATTTTCGTTGTCTGTCTCCCATGCCTTTGAATGTCCTCATGCCTCATCTCCTTCTCTTGGATTCTCTGACTTCCTTCAAGTCTCAGCTAAAATTCCACCTTCTGCAAAATCCCTTTTAATTCCTGTGCCTTCTCTCTATTGACTATTTCTATCAGGTATGTATTTTGTTTTCTGTACATATTGATTGCATGCGCCCCACCCCCAACCCCACTAAACTGCAGGCTTCTTTTTTGTTTGCTTGCTTGTTTATTTTTTGCCTTTCCTTTATCCCTTGTGCTTAGCACAGACCCTGACTCACAGCAGGTGCTCTATATATGCAGATAGAAAAAAAAGCCATGTTGAAGGTACTTCTTATAGATAAAAGGGAATTAATTCAGAATGTCAAAATGGAAGTTGGGTATCTATGAACATTTAGATAAATTCTTGAAAATAAAAAAAAAATAAAATTATATGAGTAGTAGCAGTAAAGGAGGAAAAAAATATCTAGCCCAAATGCAATCATTTCAATTCAATAAACAGTTATAAAGGGACTACTATGTGCTAAACACTAAAATAATATAGATATGTACAGATTAGGGACCAAATCTGTGATTGATTTTATATGTGTAGGGAATCTCTCACGGGAATAATTCCCTCGCTTCTCATCTTAGAAAGAAGTTTTGGGCGAATTGGAAGGTTTAATTGACTTGCCTAGGGACACACAGTCCAGTTTTCCAGCAGCCTCAGTAAGATGTCTCTCTCACATCTCTACACATAGCTAACATTTGAAGTTTCCAAAGTGTTTTACTTGCTTCATCTTACCTAATCTTTACAACAGCCCTGTAAGAGGGGTAGTAAAGGTATTACTATATCCATTTTACAGAGGAAGAAATTAATCAATCAATCGATATGCATTTACTGAGTGATTACTATGTGCCAGGCACTATGCTAAGCACTAGGGATACACACACACGCACACACACCTGTGCGCACACGCACACACGCGCGCGCGCGCACACACACACACACACACACATGACAACATGTACATAAGGAGGTATACTCCAATTAGATTCCGAATACCTGCAAAATTACCTTGGGGGGAAAAGCAACAATGGTTGGGGCGGACCTTTAAGCAGAAAGTGACTTTCCCTCCAAGTCTTAAAGGGATTCAAAAAAGCAGCAGTAAAAGGGAGAGCATTCCAGGTGTGGGGCACAGCCAGTGCAAAGGAAGACAGATGGGATATGATCACAGTGTTTGAGGAATAGCAAGTGATCTGGTATAGCTACATTGTAGCATGCAAGAAGAATTAGTTGGGAATGGGCCAAGTTAGGAAGAACTTTAACTATCAGAATATTTTATATTTGATTCATGAGGTAATAGGGAGCCACAGGACTTCACTCATTAGAGGAGGTGACATTATCAGACCTAGATTTTAGAAAAAATCCCTTTGATAATTGTGTGGAGGATAGATGATAATAGATGAAGGCTTGAGGCAGGGAGACAGCCTAGGAGGTCAGGCTGGAGGTGAAAAGGGCCTCTAAAAGGGTAGGAGTCATATGAATATAGAAAAGGAAGAGAGTAGAAATGTGGCGGAGAGAGAAAAAAGAACACAATTTGTCAACTGATTGGGTACATAGGAAAAATAAAGGTTGTAGAACTTAGTAATCAGATTGTTAAGGATAAAAGATGATTCAGAACCTCAGAGTTATTACAATCCATGAAGAATTATTTTCAAAGATCCAAATGTGTTATTGAGGTTTCCATTATAGTTTCCTGGAGTAGTGTGACAAGTTTCAAGAATGAAGTATAATTTGCAAAGAAATGGAAAAGTCAATAGTCTAACGTCACCCAACTGTCCAAAATCAATTAAAGCTTGTAGAGAAGGATGTGAGCAATTAAGAACAGAAAAATAGAATGATAATGCTAGTTCACTGAATCTCAGGGCATAAAATGAGTTTCTCAAATATTATCATGTGTCCTTTGTTTCACATTACAATCCCATTGTAAAATGAGAAGGGGCCTGAATCCACTGGTGCTGTAAAGACCTAGTATAAATAAGTTGGATTTAGAGAAAATCAAGTGTTTGAACTAACATGTATTAAATATATATAAATAAATGCAAATATAAAGAAATATAAAATTTATAAATTGTAAAATATACACATACATATATCATGTGACGTATTTAAAATTTATGTTATATAAAATATAAATATATCATGTGATATGTTTATAATTTGTATAGTATATGAAATATAAATATATAGATATATGAATACATAAATTATAAATATATCACATGAAATATTTCTGTTACATGTATTATACATATATATGTAAAATATCAGGTTTTCTTTTTTAAAGTATGTTAGGGAAAATGCACATTTTTAATAGCTATATGCAAATCATCGGGTCTGACATGAATCCTAAATTATTAAGGGAAATAGTTAATGAATTCACTGCAGGCAAAAATGATTTTTGACGTCTTAAGAAACTAAGAAGTTTCTAGGGGACTAGAAGAGAACAAAATGCAATTCTGTTGTTCGAAGAAAACAAAAAAATTTACTTGAGCAATTAACCTCAAGTTGGCCAGAAAAATACCCACCAAATCAGTGCAAACAATGAAGAGAAAACGTATTAGCAATAAGTGGCATGATTTTCTAAAGAAAAATTCAAGGGAGATAAAATGGATTTGGTTTCAGAGCAGGGACGTGGATGAATTAGTGAAAAATGAATTACTATGTACTAGATGAACAAGATAATGCAATATAATTTGACTTTAACCAACTATTCAATTTAAGGCCTAATGAAATTTCACAAAATTTATTCGAATTGATTTGTATATAAATAAATTGGAATGGTGAATGAGGACATTTATAGCCAAAAGACTACAGGAGATGAGAGTAAGTTTACTCTTTATTGAGATGTTCATTAGCACTCTGAAGGAGGGAAATAAAAATGTGTTACTTTCAATTAAAACTGCAAAGGCCAAGTGTTACAAAACATCATGTGGAACAACCTTAAAAGTGTAGGCATCTAGTGTAGATAACAGAATGGAATTTTTCTTTCCTTGGCATAAGCAAACAGAAATCCCGGTTTGTATATGATATAGGGGTTGGAAAGGACTAAGGAAAACAAAACTTCTCAATCGCCTTTCTGATTCTCCCACTCTTGCTTTGATGGATGAGTCAGACAAACAGGGGACTTCCACAGTGCAGGTGGCACAAGGTAGGTTTGACTTCCTTCAAAGAACATTCACCTATTATGAGGAAAGGTGTGTGCTCTAATCACTTCCTACCAGACTCCCTAAGTGGAAAAAATAAAGTCTTCAAAGCTTGGGTCACTTCCTTCTGGTTTTAAGGGCTCGTGTCCTTCATCAATCTCAAATATAAATGGGTCGGATAGAGATAGACCTAGGATTTTACTGATATAGGAACTGCCTGGTGAGGAAACCTTTTACCAAGGTAGATCCACAATTTACAGACTTCTCTATGATTTATAGTCTTAGAGAATGGACTGAGGCACTCAGAAATTATATGACTTTCCCAGGTTTGCCCTGGTAGTATATGTCAGAAGCATGATTTGAACACTTATTTAGAGGTCATCTCTCTACATACCCTTTCTTTCATACTCAAATCCAAAGTTCAAATCCTTAACTCAGAATAGTACTAGCTGTGTGACCCTGGGCAAGTCACTTAACCTTGTTTGCCTCAGTTTCCTCATCTGGAGAAGGAAATGGAAAACACTTCAATATCTTTGCCAAGAAGATCCCAAATGGGGTCATGAAGAATCTGGAACAACACAACTACAACTTTTAACATATACTCATCTGCCAGATACCATGTTCTGATTTCTCCCTCTGGGCACAGTTTCAGCAGAGCCACAGAAACTATGATGTGAATAGGTCTTGTGAGTGTTATGGGAAAATAGTGCATCTAACATTGTTTGGAAATTTTCTATATAGTACTGTGAACTTTCTAGAAGAAATATATTATTCCAGATAAAAACAATATATGAACGAAACATTAATACTACATGTATGTGATTTTTTTCCCTCTCTTCCATCCCTATATTAAGATTACCAAAGCAACAAGACCAACCCACCACACTCCAGTCAGGTTTGGGTTTTTTTGTAAGCACAATTTTTGTATTTTATTTTATATATTATTTTTATTTTATTATTATATTTTGTTTTACATATTATAATTTGTTATAATATTATAAGCATGGCCCAAATATTATAAAACAGACTGAAAGTAGCCTTCACAGAAAAAGCCACCAGATTTTTAACCTTGGAGTTTCCCTCCCTTCCACTGTGAATCTTTGTCACATCTTTCAGTGTTCTGTAGAAAAGAAAATATTCTAATTCTCAACTTATTTCCCTTGAGGGAGGACACAAAAATTGACTTCCAATTATCAATAAAAGGTGACATTTCAGACTTTAGCTTAGTGTCCCTTATTCTGTGACAGAAGTCTCCTTTCTCTAGCACTGAAGTTCCTTTTCCTTACTAACAAAGAGAAGGGAACACCTCTGGGAGCAGATGACTAGCCAGTGGAAGCAATGATTACTCAGCTTAATTAAGTAAGCCTGAATGTGGGCACTGGTAAATTGCTGGTCTGAGAAAAAAAGCGGGTGGGGAACCTATGTTGTAAACTTTGGAGGGGACCCTGTTCAGTTGAAATATCCTAACATTTTGAATTTCTGGTTTATCTTTTCAGTGCATATCGAAATACTCATATTTGGTGATGTTTGTACAGAACAATAACAAACCAAAAAAAAAAAATGGATACCTTTGAGTTTGTGAGAACTTCAATGTGACATTTTTTTCCTGTTCCCACTGTTATTTTGGTAGCCAGAAAGGAGATATCTACTTAGATAATTAAAAATATGAGTGCAGCATCACAAGTTCAGATGCCTTTACCATCAGAGGGTCTTATATAGATTTTAGTCAGTTAATAAACATTTTAAGTGCCTACTATGTGCCAGGCACTCTGCTAAATAGTGGGGATCCAAAAAAAAAGGGAAAAGACAATCCCTGAACTCAAGGGGCTAACAATCTAAGGTGATGAGACAACATAGAAAAAGAAGAAAAAAGAAATAGTAGGGAGAATACCCACCTGGAGGCATGATGAATTCAGAAGAGTAGCAGCTAGGTGGGCAATTATGAGATAGCTGCACTGGCACCCTCCTTAAATGGAGGATTTAAGAAAAACTCTCCACTGTCCTCTTTCTACCCTCTCCAATTAAAAGGAGGGAGAGGCCCC
This sequence comes from Trichosurus vulpecula, assembly GCF_011100635.1. Classification (NCBI taxonomy): domain Eukaryota; kingdom Metazoa; phylum Chordata; class Mammalia; order Diprotodontia; family Phalangeridae; genus Trichosurus; species Trichosurus vulpecula. Next base: position 285,514,102 of record NC_050576.1, on the reverse strand, counting down.
AGGGGCAGGGGTACCTTTAGTGCCAGAAGAGACCTTAAAGGTCATAGCTTCTAAACCCCAAATAATTTGTAGATGAGGAAACTGAAGCCCAGGACAGCGAATTAACTTGCCCAAGATCTCATGAGTAATAGCTAGCATTCTTTTAAAATATGTTTTTATTTATTCTACTTATTTTGTTAAATATTTCCCAATTATGTGTAAAATTTTTTTAACATTTTTTAAATTTTGGGTTCTTTTTTATTTTATTTTTAATTTAATTAAATTACCAAAAAATTGTTATACTGAATTAGCAAAAAAATAAAAACAAAATTCATTTGGAAGAATAGACTTTGAGTTCTAAATTCTCTCCCTCTCTCCCACTCCTCCACCCCTTGAGAAGGTAAGCAACATGATATCAATTATATATGTGAAGTTATGCAAAACACATTTCCATATTAGCCATGTTGTAAAAAAAAAGAGTAAGAAAAATGAAGTGAAAAAGTATGCTTCAATCTGTACTCAGAGTTCATCAGTTCTCTCTCTGAAGGTGGATATCATTTTTCATCATAAGTCCTTTGGAGTTGTCTTGGATCATTGTCCTGCTCAGAGTAGGTAACTCACAGTTGATCATCATTATAATATTACTGTTACTGCGTACAATGTTTATCTATCTGGTGCTGCTCACTTCACTTTGTATCAGTTCACAGAAGTCTTCCCAGGTTTTTCTGAAACCATCCTGCTTGTCATTTCTTATAGCACGGTAGTATTCCTTCACAATCACATAGCACAACTTGTTCAGCCATTCTCCAATTGATAGGTATCCTCTCAACTTCTAATTCTTTGCCACCACAAAGGAGCTGAATAGCTAGCATTTAATAAATAGTAAAGAGTAGTATGCCCAAAGGGCTACAAAGATGTTCATACTCTTTGACCCAGCAATGCCATTTCTAGGGCTGTATCCCAAAGAGATCATAGAAGTGGGAAATGGACCCATATATACAAAAATATTTATAGCAGCTCTTTTTGTGGTGGCAAAGAATTGGAAATCAAGGGAATGCCCATCAATTGGGGAATGCCTAAACAAGTTGTGGTATATGAATGTAATGGAATATTATTGTGCTATAAGAAATGAGGAGCAGAGGAACTTCATAATAACCTGGAAAGACCTACATGATTTGATGCTGAGTGAGGGGAGCAGAACCAGGAGAACATTATACATGATTACAGACACATGGTATCTGTGATGACTAACTTTGATAGACTTGGCTCTTCTCAGCAATACAAGGTTCAAAGGCAGCTCCAAAAGACTCATGATGGAAAAAGCTATCCACAGCTTGGGGGCAGCAGCAGAAAGCTCTGGCAGCTGCTTCCGGAGCCCCTGGCCCATACGGTGGAAGGAATCAAGTGGCAGATCAGATAAGGAGTGCAAAAATCACTTTGCTGGCACAGAGACTGGGTTCTCTTGCTTTGCCATGCTTGGATCTGGGTCACGGTCCTGGTTGGCAGTTCTTGGGGAAGGAGGAGCACTGGTGTGGCAGAGCTTGTGGTGACTGTGGAGAGGGAGTCCTCCTGATACTTACAAGGCAGAAAGGAGTGCTTGCACTCACAGACCAGAGCACAGGGCAGGAGAGGAGCATCATACCAACTCAGAGCAGAAGTAGCTCCAAACACAGCAGCGCAAAACCCCTGAAGCTTGGGACAAAGCACTTTCCACTCTGAAAGCAGTCATACTCTGACAAAAAGCTCAAAAGTCAAATAATTGGCTGGGAAAATGAGCAAGCAGTGTAAAAGGACTCACACTAAGACTATGGAATGTTTTTTTGGTGACAAAGAAGATCAAAACATACAGCTGGAAGAAGTCAACAAAGTCAAAGAACCTACATCAAAAGCCTCCAAGAAAAATAAGAATTGGTCTCAGGCCATAGCAGAGCTCAAAAAGGATTTGGAAAAGCAAATAAGAGAAGTAGAGGAAAAAGTGAGAAGAGAAATGAGAGTGATGCAAGAAAATCATGAAAAACAAGTCAATGACTTGCTAATGAAGAAACACACAAAAAAAAATACTGAAGAAAATAACACCTTAAAAAATAGACTAACCCAAATGGCAAAAGAGCTCCAAAAAGCCAATGGGGGAAGAATGCCTTAAAAGACAGAATTTGCCAAATGGAAAAGGAGATCCAAAAGACCACTCAAGAAAATACCACCTTAAAAATTAGAATGGAGTAAGTGGAAGCTAGTGACTTTATGAGAAATCAAGATATTGTAAAACAGAACCAAAGGAATGAAAAAATGGAAGACAATGTGAAATATCTCATTGGAAAAACCACTGACCTGGAAAATAGATCCAGGAGAGATAATTTAAAAATTATTGGACTACCTGAAAGCCATGATCAAAAAAAGAGCCTAGACATCATCTTTCAAGAAATTATCAAGGAAAACTTCCCTGATATTCTAGAACCAGAGGATAAAATAGAAATTGAAAGAATCCATCTATCACCTCTTGAAAAAGATCCCAAAAAGGAATCTCCTAGGAATATTGTCACCAAATTCCAGAGTTCCTGGGTCAAGGAGAAAATATTGCAAGCAGCCAGAAAGAAACAATTCAAGTATTGTGGAAACATAATCAGGATAATACAAGATCTAGCAGCTTCTACATTAAGGGATCAAAGGGCTTGGAATATGATATTCCAGAGGGCAAAAGAGCTAGGATTAAAATCAAGAATCACCTACCCAGCAAAACTGAGTATAATGCTCCAAGGCAAAATATGGATTTGCAATAAAATAGAGGACTTTCAAGCTTTCTTGATGAAAAGACCAGAGCTGAATAGAAAATTTGACTTTCAAATAAAAAGGTAAATAGGAAAGAGAAATCATAAGGGACTTATTAGAGTTGAACTGTTTTGTTTACATTCATACATGGAAAGATGATATTTGTAACTCATAAAACCTTTCTCAGTATTAGGGTAGTTGAAGGGAATATACATATATATATATAGACAAAGGGCACAGGGTGAGTTGAATATGAAAGAATGATATCTAAAAAAATAAAATTAAGGGGTGAGAGAGAAACATATTGGGAGAAGGAGAAAGGGAAAGATAGAACGAGGTAAATCATCTCACATAAAAGTGGCAAGAAAAGCTGTTGTAATGGAAGGGAAGAGGAGGCAGGTGAAAGGGAATGAGTGAATCTTGCTCTCATCAGATTTGGCTTAAGGAGGGAATAACACACACACTCACTTGGGTATCTTTCCCCTACAAGAAAGTAGGTGTTTCAACAATCCGGCTAGCAGCTGTTGTGGGGGTGTAAGACCAACCCAAGCCCAACAACAAGAACGCTACTAGCACACTGCAAAAGCACAGGTTCTTTTGATCTGCTTAACTAAGGAAAGCTATGTTGAGGGGTTTGACAAGCTTACTTTAATTCAGCACACAAATATTATTCACTTAGTTCAGGGGAAAAAGCCAACATCCTGAACATCAGAATAAATACAAACAAATTACAAACGTCAACAGACAGACCTTGTCTGATTCAAATCCCAGTACATAGTTACCAGAGTTTAACAAAGTTTCAGCATCCAGGTTACAAGCTTAGCTACAGCTGCCCACAGTCTCTGCATCAGCACCACCACGAGTGAGAGCCCTAAACAAATTACAAACAGACAGACCCAGTACAATTCATAGTTACCAACATCTAGGTTCAGCCCGGGAGCTCATAACATGGGCTGGCCCAGAGTCACTCGTGCCACCACTGCTGTGGGAAAGAGCTCCAAAGAAGAGAAGGCCAACCCCTACTTTTGTATCTTTTTCAGCGTCAGGGGTGAGTCACACATGCAACTCACCAATGTGACCTAAAATCATCACAAAGAGGCGACTTAAACCCATGTGGTCTAAAAGCCTCTGATGTCCCAAACCTATCACTCAAAATCATTTGTAAACTAGGCCCTCCCCTGAGTTAGCCCCACCTTGGGCCCCACCTTAGTTACCAATCCACACCCACATAGGTTTTACACTTAATAGGGGTTTGGGCCTGGGGCTTAGCACCTAGTAAGGCTCAATGAAATACACTGAATTACTCAAAGGAAACAAACCAAACTTTTCAAGGGCACTTGTTGAACTAAGTGCTAAGAGCCCATTTTGCTTACCAACACAGTAGGGGGAAGGGAATAAGAGAGAGGGGATGATAGAAGGGAGGGCAGATCAGGGGGGGAGGTAATCAAAAGCAAACACTTTTGAAAAGGGACAGAGTCAAGGGAGAAAAGTCATTAAAAGGGGACAGGATAGGATGGAGGGAAATATAGTTAGTCTTTCACAACATGACTATTATGGAAGGGTTTTGCATAACAACATGTGTGTGGCCTATGCTGAATTGCTTGCCTTCTCAAGGAGGGTGGGTGGGAAGGGAGGAAGGGAGAGAATTTGGAACTCAAAGTTCTAAAAACAAATGCTCAAAAAAGTTGTTTTTTACATGCAAATGGGAAATAAGATATACAGGCAATGGAGCATAGAAATCTATCTTGCCCTACAAGAAAGTAAGGGGAAATGGGACAAGGGGTGGGTGAGTGGGGTATAGAAGGGAAGGCAGACTGGGGAAAGGGGCAATCAGAATTTATGCCATCTTAGGGTGGGGGAGGGTAGAAATGGAGAGGAAATTTGTAACTCAAAATCTTGTGGAAATCAATGTTGAAAACTAAAAATATTAAATAAAAATAAATAAACAAATAAAAAGAAAAAAAGAAACGATAAAAGGAACAGATTCAGAGAAGCCAGGGAAGGCTTGATGATGAACTTAATGTACTGATACAGAGCCAGGAGAACAATTTATGCAAATGACTACAATAATATAGAGGGGGGAAAACTTTTAAAAGACTTAAGAACATTGTACATAGTAAAAACAATCTTGTACATTGATCAGCTGTGAATGACTCAGGTTTTTTCAGCAATACAATGATCCAAGACAATCCCAAAGGACTCATGATGAAAAATGCTATCCACCTCCAGAGCAATAATGGATGGAATCTGAATGAACATTGAAGCGTACTTTTAAAACTTTATTATTCTTCCTTTTTTGGCATGAGTTTTCTTTTGCAACATGGTTAATATGGAAATTTATATCAAATTGTCTTTTCAAGAGGGGAGCAGAATTTGGAGCTCCAAATTTTAAAAAATGAATGTTAAAAATTTTGTTTACATGTAATTGAGAGAAAAGTAAAATAAAAATTAAATGAAAGACTTAAGAATTGTGATCAATACAATGACTCCAAGAAGACACCAGAAAACTGATGATGAAACACATTCCCCTCACCTTTGGGCATAGAGGGGATGTACTAGATGTGCAGAGTTTTCAGACATGGCCAATGTGTAAATCTGATTGTCATAAATATACCCAGTTGTTATGAAGGAAGTATTTTGTTTTTCAGAAGGGAAGAAGAGTAATGGGGTGGGGGGAGGAGAAGAAAGGGAGAGGGGTAGTAATAGTGAAAGAAAGGAAATAAAAGAAAAATAAGAGAGTCAATGAAACATTAAAAACCCAAAGGAGAGCAGAAGGAAGTTCAGAAGGGAACACAGAAAAGCAGGGCAGTGCTGGTACTATTCAATTAGAGTTAATATGTATTGCATTTTTAAATTAATTTTTTTCAAACAAAGATCCACCTTTTCTTCCTCCCACATCTCCCAACCTCCAACTGAGAAAACAAGAAAAACAAAAGTCCTGTTGCCAACATGTATAATCAAGTAAAACAAATTCTCACGTTGACCATGTCCAAAAAAATAAATGTATCACATTCTTCACTCTGAATCCATCACCTCTCTATCTGGAGGTGGGTAGCATGTTTCATCATGATTCCTCTAGAATTGCAGTTGGTCACTGTATTAATCAAAGCTCCCAAGTCTTTCACATTTCTCTGTCTTTATAATGTTATTATTTTATAGATTGTTCTCCTGCTCTTCCAGAGGTAATCAGGTAGTGCAGTGGATAGAGCACCTGTCCTAGAATCAGGAAGACCTAGGTTCAGATGGAGCCTCAGACACTAGCTATGTGCCTTAATCTCTGCAGTCTTCAATTTCCCAACTGGAAAATAGAGATGACAATATCACCTACCTCTAGGGTTGTTGTAAAGATCAAATGAGATTATATTTGTAAAGCACTTAGCACAGTGCCTGACACATAGTCGGCACTTAAATACTTGTTTCCTTCCTTTCTTCCTTCTTTCTTGGTTCTGCTTACCTCTCTCTGCATCAGTTCATACAAGTCTTCCCAGGTTTCCTTGAAACTGTTCCCTTTACATTTCCTACATCACAATAGTATTATTATATACGTTAGAAAGCAAGTCATATGAAATATGACTAAAATCTTTCATGATATCATATACAATCATCTTTTTCTGTTCTTTGTATATGTTCTGTTCTTTGTTCATGTTCATCAAAGTTTTGTTAAATAAATAATAATAAATTAACAACAAAATATTCAAAAGCTGGATGTAAAAATTGGCACTTGAGCAGAGCCTTGAAGGAAGCTAGGGATTCTAAGAGCCATGGATTTGGGGAGAGAGCATTCCAGGCATGGGGAACAGCAGCTGCAAAAGCATAGAGATAGGAAATGGGGTACCACATATGAAAAAAGTGAGATCAGATTGACTGGATCATAGAGTATATGAAGGGAAATAATATAAATAAGATTGGAAAGGTAGGCTGCTACCAGATTATGAAGGATCAAAGAGAGGAGGTTGAATTTGATTTTAGAGGTAATGAGGAGCCACTGGAGTTTATTGAGTGGGGGAATAACTCATTGCCCTTTTGGAAATTGACCTTGACAGCTGTGTCAAAGGATCAGTATGGATTGGAGTGGAGGCGAGGCTTGAGATAGGAAGATCAATGAGAAGGCTTTTTGAATAGTTCAGGAAAGAGGTGATGAAGTCCTGAATCAGAGTGATGATTACATAAGCGGAGAGAAGAGCTTAGATGAATCATGTCGTAGAGGTAGAAATAATAAGATTTGACAATTGTTTTAATATGCCAGGGCTTTCAGATCCCACGTCCAGAACCTGATCCATTAAGCCTTTGTAGCTGTTTAGTAAGTGGAGTTCCAAAGTGAGCTGCCTCAGTCACAAGTCCTAATATTAATGGTTTAACATAATTGGTAGGCTTTAAAAGCTGTTTGCTTTTAAAACTACCTGGAAAAATGACTGGCCTTGAGCCAATGGCTCTTCTATCTTTATGCCAAAAAAACAGCTCCCCTTGGGTTTCAGTGATAAACAACATAGTGCTCTCACTTCCCCTGGGATTTTGGAAAATTGTTAACCAGGTCTCTGCTTTTCTAATTTAGAAATATAGTATTCATTTCACTTTAAAAGATAATCATTATTTACATTAATTCTTTAAAAAGGGAATTAGGCATCCAATTATGATATTGATGTTTTCTTTGTCTAATTGGGTAGGTCAAGGCACTCATTTGACTCACAGCTGTGGCAGGTTTTTATAGACTTTGGTGAACTTTAATTGCTATAAATATTGGATTGTGTAACAATGAACATTCAGTGGAATTCTGTTCAGCCCCATCTGCCTTCAAACTTTTGACAATATGTTGTCCATTTCAGGAGAATCATTCATTCCAAATAGCCCTGAGGGTAAAAAAGAGAGGAGGATCGCATATGGCTCAGACAGTTGAAGTCCATTAACGAATTTTCAGCTGACAGTGTCTGATGAGTTATTGTCAGTGAAAATATTGTAAATAAGCCCTTACTTGGTTAATAATGATAAAGCCAAACTAAAAAAAAGACAACTCTATTCCTTGTAGTTCTATTTTGAGTATTAGATCAGATATTAAAATAATTTGTGGTTCCAGGGCTAGTACCATCTTCATTAAGTGAAAATGGTATACTTATACAGGGTGACAGTTTGGGATATTTGAGGGGTGGGGAGAAAAGAAGGAGGAACAAATTAATAGAGCTGGGTTGGGTAGGATTTGACCTGCCTCAGATCATCAGAACTCAGAGTAAGGAAGGGGCACAGAAATACACATGCACACAACATACTATATATGTATATATAACTATACCTGTTTACATATATGTATATACCCATGTGTGCGTGTGTGTGTGTGTGTGTATATACACACACACGCACACACATGCTTGCTGAATCACTCCCAGAATAAATTTACCCATTCCCAATGTTATAGAAGGTATGGTCTTCTGACCTCTCTAGCTTCCCCTCTTTTCTATTTGCAAGGGGCAGGGGCCTTGGGTAATGTCATTTAGCTACAACACAGTGGGACAACAAAGGAGAATCAGTGGGGAATTGTGACATAGATACACACTAGCTAGTTGAGCCTGGCCAAATGCTTCAGTTTCTTCGTACATCAAATGAGGATAGTAATAGCATTTATCTCACATGCTTGTTGTCAGGATCAAATAAGATGACATACATGAAGCCCATTGCAAACCTCAAAACATTACATGAATATCAATCATCATAGATGTCATAATTATTGTTAGCATTATTATCCGTGAACCTAGTCCTTGCAGCTTTATTATGAAAATGTCTTTCAATGGCTCATTAATAGAGCCAGGACTAGGGTTTTTTTTTTTATTTACCTGTGGCAAAATTCTGCAGAGGTGCAGAAGACAATCTGATCACCAAGGCACTGAAGAAAGGAAAGGGGAAGATCTGACCCCACCTCCACAAGACTTTGGGAGGAAGGTGGCCCTGGGAGAGTGGTACCACAACATTGGGACACTGGGAATGGTGGCCGTGCCCTAGGAGGTATGCATTGGGAGAGGACAATGAGATGAAGTACAGGGGCATTGATCAGCATGGAGAGAAAACATGCCCCCCTCTCATATGGGCACCCTGTGGCAAAGCCCTATTCATCTTATACTAGTTATGTTTCTGCTCATTAATCATGATTTTTATGTACTCTCTGAACAGCAGCTGTGACCCACCTCAAGGTCTCCTCTGGTTCTTTTAATCTTTCCTGGGTATCAATGCAGCGTTCCATTACGATTTGTCTTGGCTATGTGTCTGAGGCATGTCCCTATATGGTATGAGGAGGAGCTTGGCAATGATATTTTCTTCTATGCCAAAATACTAATTTCTTGACATCCCAGAAACAAAGTCCATTGGCATAAGCTGGGCAAAATAGATTTTCTTTAGCTTCTTTTCTCTGTCACCAAAGCTGAGGAATGAGTAGAATTGGCAAAGGCAGAGTAGGTGGTAGACTGGTAAACAAAACACCTAGGGCTTAGCCCAATATAGATCATGATGTTGGAGATTTCTTGATGTAGGTTACACATTAATGTAATTCAGCAATGAAATTTTTCAGAATCCAGAGAACAAATCTCTCTTTTGGAAGTGATTTGTAAAGGACCTGATTGCTAGGGGGGAAAAAGATAATTTTTCAATGATTGCAATTTGTATGTGTGCTTGTTGTGTGTGTCTATATATAGATGCCACATGTACATATTGAAATATATATTGCAAATATGTATGTACATGTAAATTATATACATATATACACATATATATTCATGAAAACAAATTCACAAATTTCTTTGTAAATGAATGACATTCTGACAGTTTACTAACTATACATTCATTTTTAAACCACATGATAAGAAAGATTTTTATCACCTTCCTTGGACTATGATCACAGAAGTTCAAATAGTTCATTCCTCTCATGCTGGCAACGTGTTCTCTGCTGAAGTCATTTTATTTGTAAGATGATTGATCACAAGGAACTCCAAATTTTCATTTTCACTTCCCCCCTTCTTTCAAAGTTTTTTGAAAACTAGAGTTTTCCCACGAATGGTCAAATTTCCATTATCCATGCTAACAGGGGCAAATCATGATGAAATAGAAAATAATTGAAAAAAGAAATAACAAAAGAAAGATAATTAAAAAATGTTTGGTTTTTAAATACAAAGGATATCTTTTTCCAACAAGTGTACCTTCATAATTACTGATGTGTTTTTCTTGGGCTATGTCCAAATTATTCCTGCTTTCCAATAACCTTGTACTCATTGTATCAAGACCTCTGCGATAAGAACCACAGCCACTCAAAAGAACCCTCTCACTTGGATGACTTATTCATCCACAATGGAAAAGCAAAGAAAATGAAGCATATATACTATCCAGATAATGAAATGCACTTATATAGGCAATCCATTGATCTACTTCCTTGACACTTCTATCTTAGATGAGTGCTACAGATAAAAAATTACTTGGGGCCATAACTGAACAGGAGGAGGAGAGCACACTGGATTGCATTTGGGAAACCACAGCACTTTTGCCAACCCTGAATTGCTCGCTGCCACAAAAGCCTATTTTTTCAACTCTGTTTTAATACTACTACTAATAATAATAATAATAAACTAGCATTTATATAGAACCTATTATATGCTAGGTGCTGTGCTAAATGCTTTGCAGATATTCTCATTTGGTCCTCACAACAACTCTGGGAAGATAGGTGCTACTATTATTCCTGTCTTACAGTTGAGGAAACCGAGGCAAAAAGTATTTAAGTGACTTGCCCAGGGTCACACAGCTAATAAGTGTCTGGGGCCAATTTGAACTCAGGTTTTCCTGATCCTAGGTCTAGCCCTCTATCCTCCGTACGACCTACCTCATGATCCTTAAAATTTTCCTACATGGTTTCAAAGCTCAAGACACTATGTTCTCAGAAGCATCATACTTGCAGGTGACTCAAAAGGCAACAGGAAGTTAAATGATGGATGTCAATGATGCCTGTAAGCTGTACTACAGAATAAGAGAAGGTAGCTTATGACTGAACAATTCACAAAGGACTTAGCCACAAAGCACATAAATCTGAATAAGAATGGACTGCTCTCATGGGAAGGCCACTGGTGAATATCTTTTATAACATTCATACAATACGTCCCATTTCCAATTATGGAATGCCAGGACTATAAGGGGTCTCAGAAACTACCTAATCCAGCACCCTCATTTCTGAGATGAAGCTAATGAGACCCTAGAGAGGTCAACTGATTTGTCTTCAGTTTCCTGATCTCTAGATCAAATGATCTCAAAAGTATTTTCTGACTTTAAATCCTGTATTTCAATGAATTCCCTACCACATAACTAGATACTTAGAAAAGGGAGCTAGAACTCAGGTTTTTTGATTTCTGAAAATTATTCATCATTTATATAATTTAAATGAAATTATACTATATGTAAGTTACGGCATTAAGCATATTAAGTATGTATTATGCCTAGGCACTAGGAATATAAAAACAAAATGGAAAAGCTGTCTTTGTCCTGTAGGAGTGGGATGATACAAATTTACATGTAGCTGGCAGGGATGAGGTACCTGCTGCCTAGAATAAAAGAGCCTCACTTGAGGACCTAGAGGGATACATGTGGCCTCGAGGCCTCAGGTTCCCCACCCCTGAGACCCTGATTAGGGCAGGTAGGTGGCGCTACAGTGCACAGTATCTTTTCCAAGAAAGACAAAGTCCACGGGGTCACATAGAGTTGGACAGGACTTCTTGTCCTTCAACAAAGGGGATACATGTTCTCTATGTAAAGAAACAAATGTTGAAGATGAAACATTGCCTTGTGGAATATCCTATAGTTTACTTTGGCTAGACTGTAGAGTATGTGACAAGGAGTAATTGTCAGAGGTTCCCTTGTGACATAAAAGGTCCCGGGTGTACTTTGGCAAACTCTCAATGCTGTGGTCCATTGCCCTTACCCAGGTGGAACCTGAGAAAATCAGTATCTAGTATTTCCCCAAGGATTCCCTTGCAGACATGTACGTTCATAAGGTTTGAAACACAGAACAGTTTTATTCAAAAATTAAAGAACGCAGAAAAGACTTCCATTTATGCTCTCAAAGAATCAAGACACTCCCCTGTCCCCAGGGGACAATCACCCTCTTCCCAAAAACCTTGAGAGTCTCTGACTTAAATTGGTGCCCCAAGTTGGGGCTTCAGCTGAGAGATTTGTTCCTCCACATCACTGGGTCTCTTTCGTCTCCTCCAAGTTGTTTTTTCCTTAGAGCGTCTCACAAATTACGCTTGCTCTCTTCTCTAGGGGGTGCCCAGCCTCTCTAGAAGCCAGCCCAATTAGAGACTTTACTATGGAATTTTAATCCAGTGTGTTATAACTCAGAAACATACCTCCTGACTAGACCGCTGCCATTCTTTGAAAATGTCTGTTTTTGCGTGATCTTACAGCTTTTGTCTTCCCACTTTGAGAGTCTCAGAGAATGTCATGCCCATCCTTCTCATCTTCTCTCCTTCAGAATGAAGATAGTGTTACTCATGTCAGCACGTCCCTCTGTGTCTTGGGATTCAGGGGGGAAGCCCACTCTCTCCTCACTCGTCATTTTGTCCCATTATCCTTTAAGGCAGTTGAATAGAGTTATTCAAGCTGTCCCATGGTTGCTTCCTAAAAGATCTCTAACAAGGAAAGGGAAGAGCAGAATCAGCTGATCTCAAAACCTGTGCTGGGAAAAAGGGCTGTAACTGGAGAGGGAGGAAGGCTGTAGTTTTTTTTAAATAGCTTTTGCTACACTTACTATATACAAATGATTATATTTCTATTGACAACACAATGGCATCCTGGGCTTCTCTGTGAATTTGTTTTAATATTTTATTATTTATTTAATATTTTTAGTTTTCAGGATTAATTTCCACAAGATTCTGAGTTACAAATTTTCTCCCCATTTCTACCCTCCCCCCCACTCCAAGATGGCATATATTCTGATTGCCCCATTCCCCAGTCAGCCCTCCCTTCTGTCACTCCACTCCCACCCATCCCCTTTTCCCTTACTTTCTTGGAGTGCAAGATAGATTTCTATGCCCCATTGCCTGTATATCTTATTTCCTAATTGCATGCAAAAACAACTTTTTTTTGAACCCCTGCTTTTAAAACTTTGAGTTCCAAATTCTCTCCCCTCTTCCTTCCCTAAGAAGGCAAGCAATTCGACACAGGCCACACATGTATCATTATGCAAAACCCGTCCACAATACTCATGTTGTGAAAGACTAACTATATTTTGCTCCCTCCTGTCCTGTCCCCCTTTATTCAATTTTCTCTCATGACCCTGTCCCTTTTTGAAAGTGTTTGCTTTTGGTTACCTCCTCTCCCTATCTGCCTTTGTTTCTATTGTCGCCCCTTTTTTTATCCCCTCCCCTCTTCTTTCCTGTGGGGTAAGATACCCAACTGAGTGTGTATGGTATTCCCTCCTCAAGTCAAATCCAATGACAGCAAGATTCACTCATCGCCCCTCACCTGCCCCCTCTTCCCTTCCAACAGAACTGCTTTTTCTTGCCACTTTTAGCTGAGATAATTTACCCCATTCTATCTCTCCCTTTCTCCCTCTCTCAATATATCCCTCTCTGATCCCTTAATTTGATTTTACTTTTTTAGATATCATCCCTTTATATTCAACTCACCCTGTGCCCTCTGCCTATACACATATGTATATTCCCTTCAGTTACCCTAATACTGAGGTCTCATGAATTACACACATCATCTTTCCATGTAGGAATGTAAACAAAACAGTTCAACTTTAGTAAGTCCCTTGCGATTTCTCTTTCTTGTTTACCTTTTCATGCTTCTCTTGATTCTTGTGTTTGAAAGTCAAATTTTCTATTCAGCTCTGGTCTTTTCATTGAGAAAGCTTGAAAGTCCTCTATTTTATTGAAAATCCATATTTTGCCTTGGAGCATGATACTCAGTTTTGCTGGGTAGGTGATTCTAGGTTTTAATCCTAACTCCTTTGTCCTCCAGAATATCATATTCCAAGCCCTTTGATCCCATATTGTAGAAGCTGCTAGATCTTGTATTATCCTGATTGTGTTTCCACAATACTTGAATTGTTTCTTTCTGGCTGCTTGCAGTATTTTCTCCTTGACCTGGGAGCTCTGGAATTTGGTGACAATATTCCTAGGAGTTTTCTTTTGGGGATCTTTTTCAGGAGGCCATCGGTGGATTCTTTCAATTTCTATTTTACCCTCTGGCTCTAGAATATAAGGGCAGTTTTCCTTGATAATTTCTTGAAAGATGATGTATAAGCTCTTTTTTTGATCATGGCTTTCAGGTAGTCCAATAATTTTTAAATTATCTCTCTTGGATCTATTTTCCAGGTCAGTGGTTTTTCCAATGAGATATTTCACATTGTCTTCCATTTTTTCATTCCTTTGGTTCTGTTTTATAGTATCTTGATTTCTCATGAAGTCACTAGCTTCCACTTGCTCCAATCTAATTTTTAAGGTGGTATTTTCTTCAGTGGTCTTTTGGACCTCCTTTTCCATTTGGCTAATTCTGCCTTTTAAGGCATTTTTCTCCTCATTGTTTTTTTGGACCTCTTTTGCCATTTGAGTTAGTTTATTTTTTAAGGTGTTATTTTCTTCAGTATTTTTTTGTGTCTCCTTTAGCAAGTCATTGACTTGTTTTTCATGGTTTTCTTGCCTCACTCACATTTCTCTTCCCAATTTTTTCCCTACTTCTCTTATTTGCTTTTCCAAATCCTTTTTGAGCTCTTCCATGGCCTGAGACCAATTCGTATTTTTCTTGGAAGCTTTTGATGTAAGCTCTTTGACTTTGTTGACTTCTTCTGGCTGTATATTTTGACCTTCTTTGTCACAAAAAGATTCCAAAGTCTGAGTCTGAAATCTGAGTCCATTTTCACTGCCTGTTCATGTTCCCAGCCAATTACTTGACCCTTGAGCTTTTTCTCAAGGTATGACCGCTTGTAGAGTAGAGAGTACTTTGTCCCAAGTTTGAGGGGCTGTGCTGCTGTTTTCAGAGCTACTTCTAAACAGCAAGCTCTGTCACACCAGCGCTCCTTCTTCCCCAAGAACTGACAACCAGGATTGCAGCCCACATCCAGGCAGGACAAAGCAGGCTTTGCACTCCAGCTCTAATCCACTGCTTAATTCCTTCTACCAGGTGGGGCTGAGGCTGGAAGCAACTACAGCTATAGCTCTAGAAGCAGCCTCAGAGCTGCACCACCTCCACCGCCCATGGGGCGGTGGCCGACCCTGAGTTCCTTTCACTCTGTCCCAGCAGTTTTCCCCACTAACCTTCTTTGTTTTGTCTTTGGTGTTTGTGGGTTGAGAAGTCTGGTAACTGCCACAGCTCAATGATTCAGGGCCCTTCCACCTGTTCCACCTGGCTCCCATTCTGGTTGGTCCTGGCACAGCCCAAGCCGGGCTCTGCTCCCTCTGCTCCCAGTTCCATGCAATAGACCCTTCCCAGTGACTGTCAAGGGTGTCCTGGGCTGGAGCCCTGCTTTCCTTTGGTATTTCATGGGTTCTTCAGCTCTAGAATTTTTCAGAGCCATTTTTATAAGTGTTTGGAGGGACCTGGGTGGGGAACTTAAGCAAGTCCCTGCTTTCCAACTGCCGTCTTGACTCTGCCCCCTCTCTGTGAATTTTTGATACAAAAGACTACTAAGGAAATTTTCCACTTTCATTTCATTAGAAATTCTAGGAAAGAATGAGCATCTTTCAGCATGTCTATCCTGAAATGATCCTTGTGAATAACGTTAAATTAAACTGATAATTTTCCTTTGGAAACCTTATATTTCATATTTTAGTCACATTGGATGAATAGTGCTAGTCTTATGTTTGTCACTAATTAGGTGTGTGATCTCAAACAAGTAAATTCTCTGTATGTCTTTGTTTCTTCATCAGCAAAATAGGAAAATACCTTCCCTGTCTATCCTATTGAACTTTGGGTCAATAGTGAATAGTAAAAAAAAAAAAAATGACACATTATACAAGTAAAATTATATTAACACTATAAAATTATCCATTTTAAAATCATTCAAATAGTTGGTCAAAAATGTTCTATTATTATCTATTATAATCTTTTATCATCTATTATTCCATTATTTTCTATTATAATCTATTGCATATATCCTTTTTTCCAAATGTAGTAAAAACTGATTGACAACAAAACGAAAGAAGGCAGCAGAATGGAGAGAGCACTATATTATGAGTCAGGGAACCTGAGTTTGAATCCCAGCTCTACTAGTTAGGGTCTGTGTTATTCGGGGTAAGTCAGGCTCAGCTTCCTCATATATGAAAGAAAGGTGTCGGACTGAATATTCTATAATGTCTCATCCATCTCTAAATCCTAGATTAAGGAGAACATAAACAGAATATTTGCCACAGAGAGGGGAATGTTGAATTAAGTTGAATAATATCCTTTTAGATAGATAGTTCTATTGGTGCGATTTCTGGGAAATGATTATGATTTCATTGGAGAGGCCAGGCTAGAAGTAGGCTGGAAGTACAGCTCAGCGGTCTTCTACTATTTTCTCTCAACCTTAGTCAGTTGCACTAAACAAATAGCTGGGGTAGTCTAACTATACTTTGAATAACAAATAAAGCATAACCTTGGTATATGCATGGCATAAAATGTAGCACAAAAAAATATTTTTTAATGGTTGCTCGAGCTTATTGATCCATTCCCAGAGTTTACCCATCAAGGAGATAAAGTAAAAAATAAAAGGAGAAGTTTCACAAGCTTATTGAAGGTTTATGAGTTAAATCCTGGTCCTACCTAATTCCTAACTCTTTTCTTCCAGCTCTTCTCTGGGTCAGCTAATCCTTTCCTCTCTAGGCCAGCTGGTTGATCTATTCCATCTCTTTGGCTAATAGATTCAGAACAGTAATCTCCTATTCAAAAGATATCTCAGTCCTTATGGAATGCCCTCCTCCAACCCCAACCAGAGTCCAGAAGCCTTGGCCAAATACTTTTGTTCTTGTGTGCCCTGCACAAATGATACCTTATTAATTTACCGACTCTCAAACATGTAACAACCCTGTCTTGACCATTGGATAACTGGATTTTAGGGGGGAAATACTTCCCTTTCGGACCCCTGAAAGTTCTACTCTTGGATTTCAGGCTTTCTGTCCTGGTTTTATGCACCCATCTCCTCTGCTTTCTTAAATGTCTTGAGGATTTAGCCATCCATTCTCTATTGCTCTTAACTTATTCCATCTTAACTAGTTGGTTTCAAGGACATCCTCTAGCCATTTGTATGGATGGCATTACCTTTGGTTTAAAGCTTGCCTTTCTATCTTCTGGCCCTCAGGTTGACATGAAGGCCAATTCTTCAGATCCTATGTTGCCAACACAAGGAAAGCAGGACACTTTAACTTTGGAGACAGAAAGGCAGCAACTGCTACTCCAAGGCTATCCACGTCCTGCATATGTAAGCAACATAAAGCTGACTTCTTGTATGACATTTCTAAAGCCTAATCTGTCATACTACTGCTTTAAGACTTATTGTCTTGGCAAAGGGGAAGATTGTGAACCAAGTCAGATTTTTTCACAGTGGAGCAATGTGGTTTTCAGGGCCTACTTTTCTCCACATCTTTCTTCATGCTTCCTGGCATCATGTGGGCTCCAGAGGAAGCATGATCTGCTGAGACCTAAAGTCTTCATCACATATGCCAAAGAAGGACTTCATGGTAATGAATAAGTGATCAGAGGTAGGTCACTTACACCTCTGTCTTTGACAATACCTTCCAAGGATTTCCTATTCTCTTGAGAGAAACCAATTACTATTTGCCTTTCTCAGAGGTCAAAAGACATTACCACATATAAAAGGTAGAATTAAATTGAACAAAAAAAAGTAAACCTTTCTTTATACTTTCTTTGTAAACTGTGAATGGACCCCTTGTCAATCTGTGAATGTCTGGGTGACTACTCAGGGTAATCATTCAAAATTGGAAATAAGCTTTGTTCCACATTCTTACATATGTCAAATAACTACTTTAAGCGAAGCATTATGCAAGATACTGGAGGAGATACAAAATTTAGATAAGACATCAGCCTACCCACATGGAACTTACAATCTAATAGGAAACTTAAAAATCATTTGACTTCTGTACTGTGCTTTTGAGACAGAACTTAGTACGTAAGCAGGGAGATGTGTTTGGAGCCCAGTTTCATGGGTTTCCTGGGAGAAATAACTTGGAGGAGACAGCATTGTTTTCTCTCTTTCCTAGAAGAGCCTTAAGGACTCTAATGGGAATGTATAGTGATAGGGTAGGGATTTTTAAAATTAGAACAATTAGTGTGGCAGCCATTGGGACGGGGGGCAGCAGCAGCATGCTGACTGGCAAGAGAGACACATGGATTGAAAAGGAGCTAGATAGTAATGGAACTGAGTCTCCACCCACATGGCTGGTATCTTCATCCACGGGAAAAATGGGATAGTTGTGATCAGAGTATGGGGAGTGTCCCATCACTGGCAAATGCTCCCCAGGCTGCAAACAGCAGGGAAGCTGATAAAATACCATTCAACGCTTGTTGCCCCCCTCCCTTTTGTTTTTAAAAGTGTTTCTTTGGCTGTTAAAATTAATACCAAAATGGGCCCATTTGATATAAAGGATCTATCCTAATTGCTGTTGAGTTATGTGTTTTCCTTATTTTTGAATAAGAGATCACAACAAAGAGGAACTATGTTTAGTCTTAGTACACAGGGATAGAGAAAAGATTAAGGTTCAAGACCTGGTCCAAAAGTCCCAGTCTCTCTCTGGTCTAGGGTAAGAGCTCAATCAAAAGAAAATTATATTAATAGGTTTTAGTAAAATTCCTATGAAGTAAAAATAAATTAGATCCAGGTTTGTTTTAATTTTTTTATTTGCCCTAAATGGCAAAACTGAGAGCACCATACTATTTGGCACAAGATTAAATATAGACACTTGGGGGAATTGAGACACCTCTTTTTCCTATTTCCAGGAATCACACCTCTTCACTCTTCTTCCTTCCAACTTACAAAGTGCTTAATCTTTCACCCAATTAGAAATGATTACCTAATTTTATATCTTGGTTAATTGTTTTCTTTTAGTTAATTGGTCTTATTTGATTAATTGTTTTTAATGCATAAAAATCTGTCTCCCTCTGCAGTCAAAGTCCAGTGCCAATGCTGAGGAGGCCTAAACTTGATTTGTTTGGCATGCATTGCTTAATAAATTGAACCTTCATTTCCTTAGTCATTGCGTCTTTTACCCTCCACAACAGTCAGATCCCATTTCCTTGTTCCCTTTCCTCTTCAGTGACTAGGGGAAAGGAGACTGCCTAGTGAAGGAGAAAAGGTATAACTGGACCTGGCCAGTAACCCTCACATTCAAATGTGGGAGCCAGAGGAGGGGAGTAGTTCTTCACCCTTTATATCCAAATCTTTATCCTGAAAGGCAAAGAAGACAATGGTTAAAGAGGCTAGTGATCAACTGGATTTATTTCAATTCCAATAGATGGCATTAAAGGAAATGGACCTGAGCTGTAACTCAAGAAATTTAATTTTAACTTTTGAGCTCAAAGAGTCTTTAGAGATGATCTAACCCAGAATTTCTTAACCTAGAATTCATTAACTTGTTTTGTTGTTGTTAAACATTTTGGTAATTGTATTTCAATATAATTGTAATTCTGTAATTCAATGCATTTAAAAATATTATTCAAACTGCCAAAGGGATCCAGAACAATAAAAAGGGTAAGGACCTTTACTCTTGCTCAAGCCTCTTCATTATACAACTTAGGACACTGAGGCCCAGAAAAATGAGGTCAAAAAGTCATAGAAAGGAAGAGGCAAAACAAGGCTATGGACTCAGGTCTGGTGACTCCAAGGCCAGTACTCTTTCATGAAATCAGGCTAATTGTCTAAGTTGCTATGATTTTCTTCTCTGAGTATGATCTACCATCGCTGCTACCCACTAGGATGGAAACCTATGTCTCCCAAGAGCTTTTGTTTCAGGTTCTCCTTAGGTGCCACTGATTGGTAAGGCTTGGATAATAGACATGCCCTAGACCCAACCAAAAAGAAACACCTTTCCTTGGCCATTATTCTTGTTCCAAGCCCAACCTCTGACCCTCAGTTCTCTGGGTTATGTCTCAGACCACTCCTCTGAGGGTCAGGGAGTAATATTGCTCTCTAAACCCAGGGCTCACAACAAGGAAGAAAAAATGTGGTAACTAGTACATAATAGTACACATATTTTGCCTTTCCCAAAGAAGAGCAAGGTCAAGTCAGACAGTAATTAGAATGAAGAAAGACTTGTATCTGGGTGGGTAGGGGAGGATAAGGGGAGAGAGCATGGATAAATGGAATAAGAAAGCATAAAAGCTGGAGAAGGGTAAGTAGAGGTTTTAACTTATAACACCGTTATGTTAAAATATTTTCTATCTCTATTTTCCCTTGCTTCTTGAAAAAAAAAAAGATCAAAGGTGATGAGCTGAATCATTAAAGACAGAGAGATAAGAACAGCCTTCCTCTCCACACTCCCTGTCCCCAGTCAGGCTGTTAGGGGAGAGGAAAGCTGATTTCTGCCTCTCGAGGGGGACAGAGAGGCAGTCAGGTAGCAGAAGTCCTTCACTAGCCTCAGGTTTCCCACGGTTGCATTTTTTAGTCAAGATGTTCACAGTAATGGAATTTTTTCTGCCAGAGTTCCAGCTTCACAGCCCCCAGGAGTCAAGATGCTCAAAACCTTTTCTTAATTGACAAAAGAAGGATTTGGAATACTCCCAAAGAATTAATGTGTACAACAATTGCATAGATGATGAGGAGGCATTTGCAGTCCATTTTTAACTGAAGAAGCTAGTGTGTGTGTGTGTGTGTGTGTGTGTGAAAGCCCCAAGGATACATTATTTGATTAATAGCTAAATGCCAACCAGATGCTTGATGACTGGTATCTTAGAACAGATATGTACAGGAGAGAGGTAAATAATGCAAATCTAGCATATATATTTAGATCTTTTTTAAAAAAAAGCAACACCTTTCTGTCTGCTTCACCCTTGCTTTCAATTCATATTATGAAATTGATTAAAATATCAAAAAAGCTTCCAACAGAAAAGCAGTTTTTAAAACATATCAGATGCTCCATGTAGAAATCTATAAACAAAGATAAATAAACATGTGGCAATGCTTGCAAGCTGCTTTTATGGTATTCATATCTATGACTGATGCTGAAAAAGATGCCTGTTGGATTTTGAGTAATGCTAGTGCTCCCTAGTGGTCAGTAACGATTGATGCAGTTTTGTGAAGCCTTTGTTTCTAATGGGGTCTCTACCTAACATCCAAACCAAGCCTTTTTATTATTGTAAATTGTTTATTATGATAATTATCATCACTATGACTACTGACAGTACTACTGTTATTCAGTTATTTTCAGTTGCATCTGACTCGTCGTGACCCTATTTGGGGTTTTCATGGCAAGGATACTAGAGTGGTCTGCCACTTCCTTCTCCAGCTCATTTTACAGATGAGGAAATTGAGGCAAAAAAGGGTCACATGACTTGCCCAAGGTCACACAGCTAGTAAGTGTCTGAAGCCAAATTTGAACTCAGGAAGATGAGTCTTGGTGACTCCAGGCCCAATACTCTGTACATCATGGCGCCACCTAGCAGTCCCCAATACTTCTACTACCTGCCCTCTAGCCTATCATGGTCCAGGGGAAAGAGCACTGACTCTGGAGTCCGAGGTTTTGGATTCAAATCCTACCTTTCATGTTTACTGTATATATGATCTTGGCTAAGTCTTATTAGGTTTCAGTTTCCTCAGTTTTAAAATGATGATATTGGAGTAGATGACCTCTGTGGTCCCCTCTAGCTCTAGAATTGTGATCCTAAAAAATATAAGTTTTAATCTTTCAGGGCTTTTAGAAAGGACCTAGTTTCTAATTCCAAATCACAATGGACTAGAATCCTAGTAATTATCACCAAACCAATCACCATTTTAAAATATTCATTTCAACTCAATTTACCATTTACAATATGCCTACTGTAAGCTACTACTATTATTATAAAATAATATAGTATATTTTAAATATATAAGTAGTATATTATAACAATATGATATTATAACAATAACAATGTGTGAAGTAGTCATATCATTATGTGAGAAAGGGGCTCATTTTCATCATCATCCAGATAAAAGTGTTTCAAGAGTCTTATATAATTCTGAGTCTTTTACAAAGTCTTGACCAAAGGAGGTAGAGCCAAGATGGCAGAGAAAAGGCAGCAACTCTCCTGAGTGCTTCCCCAGACCCCTCCAAACCCCTTTAAAAATAAATAAAACAAATCCTGGCGCAACAGAACCCCCAAAAGGATGGGTTGAAATAATTTTCCAGCCAAAGACAACTTGGAAGGTTGGCAGGGGAGATCTGTCGCATTGGGCTGAGAGTGGAACATGGTCCAACACAGGCCATGCCTGCACAGACCAAGCCCCAGAAAACCAGGAGCAGGCCTTGGGAGCTATTGAATCAGCAGCAGCAGCAGTGGCTGTTTCTGGAGCTCTCCGCCCACAGACAACAAGGAGACTAGGGGGTCTTTTTGCTGGCACTGGGGGCAGAACTCTGTTGCTTTGCCCATACTTGGATCTGGGTCACTGTCCTAGGTGGCAGTAATAGGATGAGGAGGAGCGCTAGCACACCAGAGCTTGCAGCCACAGTGCAGCAGGGACCCTCGTCACATTTCCAGGGCAGGAAACAGTACTTGTGGTCACTCACAGGCCAGAACATGAGCCAAGAGAGTGGTAAACACGCCTCTTCTTAGATCATACCTCCTTGAAAGAACTGAAAGTCCCTAAAAGTATTTCTAAAAGCAGCTGCATAAAATTCTTGAAGCTTGGGACAGTGCAACCTCCACCCTGGAAGCAGAGCCCCACTATAACAAAGAATTAAAAGTCAAGAAATAGACTGGAAAAATGAACAAACAACAGAAAAAAATTCTGACCATAAAAAGTTACTCTGGTGACAAGGAAGATCAAAACACTCACTCAGAAGACAATAACAAAGTCAAAGCTCCAACATTCAAATCCTCCAAGAAAGATATGAATTGACCTCAGGCCATGGAAGAGCTCAAAAAGAATTTTGAAAATCAAGTGAGAGAGGTAGAGAAAAAAATTGGGAAGAGAAATGAGAGTGACAGAAGAAAATCATGAAAAAAATAGAGTCAACAGTTTGATAAAAGAGACACAAAAAAAAATGCTGAAGAATATAACACCTTAAAAAACAGAATAAGCCAAATGGTAAAAGAGGTACAAAAAGCCAATGAGAAGAAGAAGGCCTTGAAAAGCAGAATTGGCCAAATGGAAGCAGAAGCACAAAAATTCACTGAAAAAAAAATTCTTTAAAAACTAGAATTGGACAAATGGAAAAGGAGGTACAAAAGCTCACTGAAGAAAACAATTCCTTAAAAATTAGAATTGAGCAAATGGAAGCTAATGACTTTGTGAGAATCAAAAAACAATAAAACAAAATCAAAAGGACGAAAAAAATAGAAGACAATGTGAAATATCTCATTGGAAAAACAACTGACCTATAAAATAGATCCAGGAGAGAGAACTTTAAAATTATTGGACTACCCGAAAACCATGATAAAAAAAAAAAGCCTAGATATCATCTTTCAAGAAATCATCAAGGAAAAGTACCCTGATATTCTAGAACCAAAGGGTAAAATACAGATTGAAAGAATTCACCAATCACCAACTGAAAGAGATCCCAAAAGGAAAATTGTCAGGAATATTATAGCCAAATTCCAGAGTTCCCTGAAGGAGAGAATATTGCAAGCAGCCAGAAAGAACAATTCAAGTATTGTAGAATCACAGTCAAGATAACACAAGATTTAGCAGCTTCTACCTTAATGGATTGGAGGGCTTGGAATATAATATTCCTTAGGGCAAAGGAGCTAGGATTACAACAATCACCAATTATAAGAATCACCTACCCAGAAAAACTGAGTATAATTCTTCAGGGGAAAAAAATGGGATACTCAATGAAATAGAGACCTTTCAAGCATTCTTGATGAAAAGACCAGAGCTGAATAGAAAATTTGACTTTCAAATATAAGGTGCTAAAGAGGTATAGAAAGGTAAACTGTGAAAATAATTTGAAGTAAGTTTCTCTGATAAAGGCCTCATTTCTCAAACATATACAGAATTGAGTCAAATTTATAAAAATAAGAGCCATTCCCCAATTGATAAATGATCAAAAGAAAGAACAATTTTCAGATGAAGTAATCAATGCTGTTTATAGCCATATGAAAAAATTATCTTGCTCACTTTTGATTGGAGAAATGCAAATTAAAGCAATTCTGAGGTAATACCTCATTCCTATTAGATTGGCTAACAGGACAGAAAAGGTAAATGACAAATGTTGGAGGGGATGTGGGAAAAATGAGACATTAATGCATTGTTGATGGATTTGTGAACTGATTCTACCATTCTGTAGAGCAATTCGGAACTATGCCCAAAGGGCTATAAAACCATGTATACCCTTTGACCTAGCAATACCACTACTAGCTCTGTATCCCAAAAGAGATAAAAACCAAAAAGAAAAAGAACCTATATATACAAAAATATTTATAGCAGCTCTTTTCTGGTGGCAAAGAATTGGAAATTTAGGGGATGCCCACCAATTGGGGAATGGCTGAACAAATTGTGGTATGTGGTTATGATGGAATACTACTGTCCTATATGAAATTATGAGCAGGACGCTCTCAGAAAAACCTGGAAAGACTTACATGAGATGATGCAAAGTCAAATGTATTGTATACAAAGTAACAGCAACATTATAAGAAGATCAGCTGTGAATGACTTAGCTATTCTTAGTAATACGACGATCCAAGACAACTCTGAAAGACTTAGGATGAAAAATGCTGTCCATCCCCAGAGAAAGAACTGATAGAGTCCAAATACAAATTGAAGCACACCTTTTTTTTAAGCTTTTTTTATTTTTCTTGAGGGATTTTTTTGGGTCTATATTTTCTTTCACAACATGACTAATGTGGAAATATTTTGCATGACTACACATGTATAACCTATATTGAACTGTTTGCCTTCTCAATGGGATGGGGTAGGAGGAGAGAAGAAGGGAGAGAAAGTCTTATTTCTAGGCCCCTATTTCCTCCACTATAAAATAAGCAGGTTTGACTAGATGACCACTAAGGTCTTTCCCAACTCTCAGTCTATGCTATCTTCTGTTTGTTCACTTCAGAAATAAATAATAATAAATAAAATTTGAAGTTGTCCTTCCTATGGTTGTTAAATAGAAGGCCTTTGCTTTTATTGGTCATCCCTTTACCTCTTGATGACAAAGAAAAGAGTATTCTGTCCCAAATAATAGTATTCGATTTTCAAATCTCTTCTCTACTATTGCTACTTTGGTCAGTAGGCTCTTTGGTCAGTTTTAGACTCTTAAAGGTCTGAGTTTACTCACCCATAAAATAAAATTGTTGGACTAAATGGCCTCTGAGGTCCCTTTCCTAAATCTATGATCCCATGATTCACTATTGATAAAAATTCATTTTAGAAATGGAATTAACCTCTTTATGGTTAACAAGATGGCTTGTTCAATTGGTATTTGGTATTCAATTGGCCAATTTTATCCTTTAACAAGATGAATATGATGAAGTAGAATATTCCATTGCTGCACCCAGTGGTTTATTAGCCAATGCATTGTTGTACTTGTATGACTGCATAGCATCCAAATACTGCATACTCAACACATAACAAAATGAACGGGCAATGAATAGAATGCCAAAAGAACGAGGTACTACTGGAGTAACCAAAAGCTGAGAGTGAAAGGGAGGAATTTCTGGTTAATCTTTCCAGGCATACAGCTGCCAAAGTAAACCAGTGCGGATGTCTGCAGACAGATGTTCACCTTTGAAGGATAAGACTTTTAAAACCAAATACACTACGGGGAAGGAATTGAGAGGAGGGAGAAAGAAAGGGGGAAGACCGAGTGATCTGTGTTTGCAGAACCTGGCTTAAACCCTGACTCCCATGAAACAAGGTCACTAAAATACTCCATTACACCTTCTCTGAGTGATGATCCCAAAGTACCCATATACGTGCTCCAGGCAAGGGAACTTCTAAGCTGGTCTGTTAATTCTTTACATCAGTTACATCGTGGTGGGTGGTGAGGTAGAGAGCCTTATCCATTCTAAGCATTTTATTCTAAACTAGATTGCACAACTTAAAGTTATCTGTTAACTACTGACAAGCATATTTATGATGAAGGATTAAATGGGAGATACCATGGGACTGTGGAAAAAACACTGATTAAGAAGAAGATGTGGGTTCACGTCCTGCCTTTTGTGCTTATATCCTATGTGACCTTGGGCAAATCATTTAACTTCCATAGGTCTCAGTTTCCTTACCTGTAAAATGAGGGGGGCTGAACTAGATAACCTCTGAGGTCCCTACTATCTCTAGATATGATTTTATAAAAACAAATAATCTTTAAAATACATAGATTAATATATTTTACTAAGGGGCAGGTAGGTGGCAAAGTAGATAGAGTGCAGGGCCTGGAGTCTGGAAGACCTGAGTCAAATCCAGCCTCTGATACTTATTAGGTATGTGACACTGGGTCTGACACTTAAACCTGTTTGCCTCAATTTGCTCATCTGTAAAATGAGCTCGAGAAGGAAGTGGCAAAGTACTCCAGCTCTTTTGCTAAGAAAACTGGAGTCACGAAGGGTTGTAAACAACAACAAAATTTTACTAAAATATCTTTAAATGCAGCAAACAATTCTATCTTTGTTAGGAATTCCATTCTCTTTAAAATGAGGGGTTGAACTAGATCATTTCTGAGGCCTCTACTACCTCTAGAAAAGTGATTCTATGAAAACAAATAACCTTTAAAACATATAGATTGGCGCATTTTACTAATACATACTTAAATGCAGCAAACAACTGAATCTTGGTTAGGGTAAGAATTGACCTTGGAATTCCATTCTCTTGAGAAAGAGTTTGACATTCAATAACTCAACACTGAACTATTGAATTCGACAAAGTCAATTGGACAAACATTTGATTAAATGAAAGGACAACCTGCAGTAAACTTGGTAGATGGTTCCTAATTAGAACGAAATGGAATAGTATAGTGGGGTCCAAATTCCTTTCTGTAGTTAATTCATATGCATTCACTGGTTATAAACAACCACTTATCACCTGCCCTGGAGTTAGGAGGACATGGGTTCAAATTCAGCCTCAGATATTAGCTGTGTGATCCTGGGCAAGTCACTTAACCCCAACTGTGTCCAAAAAAACCCCCAAACAATTATTTATTATATTTTCCATTTCAAGAAAATCAGGTTGAATAGAGCACAGCATCTTGGCCTCTCCAGGCTAGGAAGACTTTTCCACTGGAAATATCAAGATCCAGAAAAATACAGTATAACCAACATTTATTTAGTACCTGCTGAATACAGAGCAATAAGGAAGAGGTGGGGTGGGGAGGAAATTTCATAAGATATCATCTTTGTCATCAACGAGTTTATAGTGGAATAAGACAGCAATACAAAAAATCTAAATATGTATTATAGAAGTGTACTACAGAGTTGAGCAATAGCGTGGTTTAATGGATAGTCAGCCTTACCTTCGGGAAGATCTAGGTTCAAATGCTACCTCTTACACATATTAGCAACAGTGACCATAAGCAAATCATTTAACAGTATCTACAACACTATCAGTGCCCTATATGTTCTTCTGGTTCAATAAGATCCCAAAGAGCTTCTGATCTGCATAGGCAAAGGGAGTTTCCACAGTGGGAATTCCCTATACTGATAAAAATAACAGGTCTCCAAAATTAAATGAGTTACAAAACAAGGAGGAGCATTACCAAATGAGGAAATCAAGAAAAACAAGAAAGTAGCATTTGAGTTGTGCTTTAAAGGAGGAGCAGAAATTCAGTCAGTAAAGAATACACTGTAAGCCATGTGGAAGCACACTGATGTGCTAACCCACTAAAGATCTGACTCCTAAATGTCACAGCCACTGAAAAACAAGAGGACCAGCATTATCAGCCCACTGATATTCCTGCAATGTAACTCTACTGGCCTGAATGGTGAGTGTCCTAGAACTGGATAGCTGAGTAATTCCAGGATAAACTGAAGAGGGGACAGTTCACATTTGTAAGAGGTAATTAATTATTTTCCGAGGCACTCCTAGCATCATGAAAATAAGGTCCTTGCTTGTGGTATCAATGTCCAAATGGAAGAGTTTTCCTTTCTTTCATGGCCAAAGTCTTCACCCCAAATCCCAATCAGGAAAGTGTTTTACAGACATTCACCATCAGTCAATGGGAGAGAAAGTGTGACTCAATCAGCACAAGTATGAATTTACTACTAAAACATAACTCAGTGATTAATGTCAACTGGTGACTGGTCCCTGGCATTATCCTCATATGCAAAAAACAAAAATATGTTATTACTATTAAGGACTAGTTATAGTGTTGAAATGGCTAATGAGCAACCCAACTGTACGCTTGTCAACCTTAAACAACATGTGTGCATATAATTTCAAACACAATTTATTTGAGTGTTGAGGCCTTGAGGAGAATAACTGACCCTTACCGGCTGTGGGAGATAGTATATTTTATTTGTGCCTATAAGGTCACAGCTTTCTATGAGGTTTGCAAATTTTCAGTTAAGGATAAATTTCCTGTTGATTTTGGGTTGCAAACTATTAATTATTCACAGCACCTTAGATTTAAAGTCAGAAGGGATTGTAGAGGTCATCAGGTCCAATTTCATTTTATAGAAGAGGTGAGGTCAGAGGTTATTGAACTTTTTTTAATATCGCAGACCCCTGTGGCAGTGTGGTGAAGTCTGTGGACTCCTTCTCAGAATAATGTTTTTAAATGAGTAAAATAAAATACAAAGGACTATAAATGAAATCAATTATATTGAAACACAGTTATCAAAATATTTTTTTCCTAGAGCTCAGGTTAATAATGCCCTAAACATTAAATGATTTGCCAAAGGTCACACGGGTAGTAACAACCTCATTTTATAGATGAAAGCAAATATTCAGAGATAAATCTGCATGAATCAGAAAAAAAAAACAGCTTTGTTGTATTTTTATTACTCTTGTCATCATTACAGTCTCTTCCCTCTCCTTTGCCTATATCTATTCAGCCACCAAATTAGGTTGATCCTTCCTCTGACCCCAGAGAGGCATTCCCCTGCCTCTCAGTAAACTACCTGCCTTTGAAACAAATCTAGGTCTACGATTTCCGTAGGGCCAAAACCATCTCTCCAGGGCAGGAGTTAAAAAAGGTAAAGCCTCTTCCTCTAAGCTCACCTTGTAATTACTTTGTATTAGCAACTGTGGTTGGGGGAAGAGTAGGATGGAAACAGGAGAGACCTCCCTCAGAAGGTGGAGAGGGATCCCAAGAGGTGGAGTGAGGCCAAGTTGAGAATTACAGGCAGGGAGCACAGCCCACGAAAAAACATGGAGAATCATGCGAGTAGTCCTGGACCTCAGAGTGTCAGGAGATGAGTGATGGGGAAGAAAATGAAAATGATGGAAAGCGGATGTGTTGTGAAGAGTTTTACATGCCCTAGAGAGAACTTAATATTTCATCCCTATGGTAATAAGAGACACAAGAGATTTTTTGGCAGTAAGTAGCCTGTTTTTAATGCTCTTTTTTTCCATCTTATGTTCATGTCACCTGTGTGACTGCAAACTCTAAGGATAGGTCCCTCCCAAAGTTTCCACATGTGTCAACACTTTGGTTAGAGGAAAAAATTAGTGACCTTCTCCTGGCTTGTCTGCCTGTTTTGGAAGATCACTCCTTCTCCCCTAAGCAATCCATAGCCCCCGGGATTTAAAAATGTGAGAGGACTAAGAGACCAAGATGGCGTAGTATTTAAAATAGCTTGCAAAAACAGGAAAAAGGATTGCTAAATTTGGAGTTAGAAGCCTTTGATTCAAATTCCGGCTTTGCCACTGTGTGATCTTGGACAAATCATTTCTCTCTAGTCCTGCTTTCTTATCTGCAAAAATTAGGTAGGGTGGATTAGATGCCCTTGAAGGTCCCTTCTGGGCAGACAGGTGGTGCAGTGTTGGGCCTGCAGTCAGGAAGACTCATCTTCAGGAGTTCAAATCCAGCCTCAGACTCTTACTAGCTTTGTGACCCTGGGCAAGTCACTTCCCCCCCATTAGCCTCAGTTTCCTCATCTGCAAAATGAGTCAGAGAAGGAAATGAGAAACCACTCTATCACCTCTGCCAAGAAAACCGCAAATGGGGTCATGAAAAGTCAGACATGACTGAAAAATAACTGAATAACCACAACAAAATGTCCCTTCCACCCTTAAATCTAAGATCCCAATACATCATCCTGATTGTTATGTGCATTTTCTTTTGTACCCTTACAACTCATGGACTTAGCCTCCTAAGATTAATTATGATAATGTATTCCTGAATCAAAACAATCATAGAGAAAGGTTGAAATGGTGCCGCCATTTCAGCTATAGATACGCATTCATTGGCAACTTGGCTAGTCTTGGGCCTTTATCCAGGACAGATGACCTCAAAAGTCCCTTCCAGCTTGAATCCATGATTTCATATGACCTCGGGAAAGGGTAGACTTTTTGCTTGGACTAGTCTTCAGATGCCTAACCCCTCCATTAGATTTTTTCTTTTTTTATTCATATATATATATATATATATATATTTTTTGTTGTTGTTGTTGTTGTTGTTGCATCACCTAATTTCCGCCTGTATTCCTCCTCTCCTATTTCGGGCAGCCATCCAATAAAATGAAAATTCTTAAAAGAAGAAGAAAGAACAGGAAAAAAATAAGCAACACTGATCAACACACCCAAAACACTCCAAATACATCCGCCATATTCCACTCTTACGGGCCTGCTAGCTCTGCAAAGGAGTAGGAGGAGGCGTCTTCTCGTATCTCTTATCTGGGGTACCTAGGAAAAAGGATGTGGCAAACAATTGAAAAAACTCTACATTTTTGATCAAGTTATTGAGAATGAAAAATGGGCAACGGAAAGCAGGAAGGGGAGCAACATTGATCATATAGTCATGTGAATTAGAATTTTATGATAGGGATAGGGAATACTCCTCTGAGTTCAATGGTTTGGACTCCCAGGTCAGGTGATTCCCTCCATGCAGGGCAGCCCTTTCTCTGCAATTCATAGACTTAGAAAGTTACCTCAAGAGCTGAGGTCATATAGCCAGAGTGGGTCAGGGATGGGAAGTGAACTCAGGTCTTCCTGATTTTAAGATCAGATATTTCTCTATTACACCTCACTGCCTCTCCACAGAAATTAAACTTGCATTTTATATAAATAAAAATCATTTCCCATTAAATTTTGTTCATTTTTCTGTATTATTTTACAATATTGCGATAGTATTGTTTCTACTACTTTACGGCAATGAATTTCAGCCACATGATAAGTGAAATCTCCAGGTGAAGTCCAACTCTGACACCTCATCATGGTGTAGAGGTCATTAGAGCTCGCATTCTTTTTTATGTATACTTTATAATCACTTTGATTTTATAATAATTGTACATTTATATTATAATTTAATAATAATTTATGTTAACATAACTTTATCTTTGGAGAAGTGTTCTCAAATTATATATCGTATATATATATTGTATATGATAGGCACTAAATAAATGTTGAGTCAACCAGGTCAAACCAGGTTCCACCATGACATGATGATTTTTTCCCTACCACAGACTGACCACCAGGTGATTATTTTTTTCCCTGCCACAGATTGACTACCAGGTAATTATTATTTCTCACTACAGATCCTGAAGACCATCTACTAAGGCAGGAAGGGATTGTAGCCTATACCAACGGAGGAAATAGTCAAGCAAATAAAACACAGGTGTAAAGTATTGAAATACACAGACCATATAAGATTCCGTAGGCTACGCTGGGAACAAACACCATTTACAAAAGTGTGTCACCTAAAACGCCATCTCCCCAAGAAGTCTCTGCTAAACCCTCCAGACAGAAGTGATTTTTGCTTCCTTTTAAGTCTTGAAACAGTTTCTATTTACCTTTCTTATTCATGTGTGTTCTGATTTGTATTATATCTGTTTCTGTATGTGTCTTGTATCCCCAGCTAGATTTCAGGCTCCTTGAGGCCAAGGACTGTGTCTCATTTATCTTTGTATCTCTCTCCAAAACTGGCACATACTCGGAGTTTAGAAAATGTTAAAATGAATTTAATTACTTCTTTGGTAAAAATGAGTAAAAGAATTCTTCTTCTTCTTCTTCTTCTTCTTCTTCTTCTTCTTCTTCTTCTTCTTCTTCTTCTTCTTCTTCTTCTTCTTCTTCTTCCCCTCCTCCTCCTCCTCTCTGACTCATTGTCTCTGTCTCTGTGTCTCTCTCTTTCTCTGTCTCTGTACTTCTCTCTGTGTCTCTCTTCTCTGTATTTGTCTGTCTCTCTGTCTCTCTTTCTCTGTTCTCTCTCTTGCTCACTCTCTCTCTCTCTGTTCTCTCTCTTGCTCTCTCTCTCACTGTCTCTGTCTATGTCTCTCTCTCTGTATTTCTCTCTGTGTGTCTCTCTTCTCTGTATTTCTCTGTCTCAATGTCTCTGTCTCTGTGTCTCTCTCTCTTTCTCTCTCTCTCTCATTATCTCCCACTCCAGAAGTCTTTATTTTCTCCACCACAGAAGAAGCATAAACTTGAATAAACACAGAATCCATATAATCCTGAACTAGCCGATTCCATTCATTTGACTCATTTGGTTTACATCGAACAAGTATTTCCCATTCAACTCAGACCTATATCATCTGAGCAACACTAAGGATGATTAGAAAGGTCACTCACCGATAATAATTAATTAAGCACCTACTATGTTCCAAGCACCGTTCTAGGTACCAGGTATCTTGGTCTGTAAATTCTGCCTCCATAAGGCTTGACTTTAGTCTGTCAGCTATAAGAGGTGTCATTCTCTCCTCTGAGGACTGCACAGTTAAGGAAACTTAAGAGATTTTTGCAAGTCACTTACCACACTGTGACAGAAAGGTCACAAGCCTGTTGGTGGTATTTCCTCCTGTACTCTCTCCCTCCCTCCTCCTCCTTCTTTCCATCTGACTCTTTTCACACAGTCTGTAGGGAGCTCCCAGGCCTTTTGCTACTTACTAAAGAGATGGGCATCTTTGCCAGGAATGGGAACAGCTCCAACAGTCAAGAAAGCAAAAGGGACCATGATTAAAAAAAAATACCATAACAAATAAACCCTAGGCCTCTGTAGTCTGAATACTTTGCTAAGCCCCTGTTAAGCAGTAGTAATAAATCAAACCAGCTTTTCTATTAAGGTAGCATTAATAACAACTGAGAACAGTCACAACTCCCTACTGGTAGCCTACCAGACAAAAGGCTCACGTTTATGTAGGTAGTTCTGTGGCAAAGCAGATATAATACTGGACCTAAAGTCAGGAAGACCTGAGTTCAGATTCAACCTCAGAAATTTGCTATGTGACCCCAAACAAGTCACTTAATTAGCCTGAGTTTCCTCACCTACAAAATTGGAGTGATAAAAGCACCTACCTCACAAGGTTGTTGTAAGAATCAAAAAAGATAACACGTATATACACATTTATAAATATATAATATTCATATTATATATGTATATTATACATATATAATATATAATATTTATATTTTATCTAGAATATATTGATATAATATTTGTTTATGTATAATATAAATATGATATATAAATAAATATAAAACTATATAAATACTAGTTATGATGATGGTGGTGATTATTACTATTACTATTTTTACAAGAAGAAACTATAGAGAGCTTTTGCACAGAACACCCAAACTATTAATTGAGGCCAAGCTGTTGAGGTCAGGGAACCATATGGTTTTAGGTGTGCTCAAGACCCCAAACTACCAACGTGCTGGGTCCTGCTTGAATGAATTCAACTCAAGTTTTCTCACAGCCAAAGAAAAGGTTTGCCATATTGGGTTGAGTCTTAAGAAATCTCACCCTTTGTGATGCTCGTTTTCACAAGATGGCCAGATTCTGAAGTAGATTGAATCTGAGCACCTTCATGGAGGCAAGGTGGATCTTATATACAGAAAGTTTGTGTGAGGGATCTAGGGTGGTCCTGGGGTGATGGGAGGAGGGGTTTAGGGAGGGTCTCAGGGAGAAGTCTAAGGAAGAGCTTGGTGGGACTGGGGTGAGGTCAGACTCCAGGAACCAAAGAGAATGGGATTAAGGGTGGGAAGTAGCTGAAGGCTACCTGGAGATAACAGACAATGGAGCGCTAGGCTAGTTTAAGGGTAACAGATTTGGGCATAGACATTTTCATAGGATCAAGGGTGAAAACTAGCCAGACAATGGAGGGTTAAGCTAGGTTAGGAGTAACCTAGAGATTTTGGCCTAGCTATAATGAAAGGCTTATGGCCTCAGGCAAACACCTCATCTAGTGGGAAGATTCAAGGGGGCTCCCATAGTCTAAACCCCAACAAAGCTTTCAGGTAGCTGCTAACCTTGCTGTTGGAGCTATAAAATTCAGTACAAAGGTCTAATAACCATTCTGGCTATTCAAATAAATATATTATCTGATGTGTTATCATATGAGATAAGATATATAAATTGCTTTGTAAATCTTAAGCGTATCCATGCTGGCTTTTATTGTTATTACTACTGATTATTATTATTGAGCCAGCTTGCCTCCTAGTTTTGCTAGGAAGTTGATTTTTCTGGTTTTTGTTTTTTGCGGGGGTGAGGGAGGAATGATTCTTAGTGAGCTGGCCTAAATTAGCTTGTTTCAGATATCGTCTGCTAAAGAATTTAAAACCTGCAGGGCCTGGAGGCAGGCTCAACCTTCCCTTTGCAAGAATATGTTTTCTTCTGGGCCATCATGCTCTGCACTACTAAAGCACTGCTTTGTCATGTCTGGATTGGTTCCAACTTGAGAAATAAAGTTTGCTTGGAACAGGGAAGAGCTCTCAAAATATTTGACCGAAGTCAGGGAGAATGGATTTCTCCTAGCATTTTTCCGCATAGCCTGTGAAGAAAAATGCTAGAAAACTGGTGGGTTGACCCAGGAAAGAGATTTGGAAGTTTGTGGGTGGTAAAATTTCTGTCTCAGGGAGAAGTAGATTGATTTGCTCTTCAAAACCTTTCAGTGCTTCATGGAAAGGAGAAGGTAACACACAGCCGTGAGGTGGAGTGTGAAGCATGAAATGTGTTATTTTTAATTTAATGCTTGGGATGGGTCTGAAATCAAATTCTAAATTGTTTGTGTGCAATGTCTTGTCTAAGGTCTTGTCTGTGTGTTTAAGAAAAGTTTTACATTTTATGTTCCTGTAGAAATTTTTAACTCTAGGAACTGAGAGGTTAAAAGGAATTAATTAGCAAAAGAAAGAGATTGCTGGAAGGCTGTGGAGAAAGAAAACTGAGATTGGGGAAAGGAGATAATCTCCTTTAGTGTGCAAATTGTTACTCATTTAACTTAACTCCAGGTTTTAAGATTGGGAAAGAACTCCCATTTTTCTTAGGTTTTTAGTGGGAGATTAAGATTCTTTTTGGTTCCAACCCTGGCCAAGTTGGAATACCAGACTAGAAATTGAATTGTGAAAAGCCAGTAGTTTTTAGAACTGATAAGGAATCAGAGCCAAAGCAGCCCAGAGGAAGAGAGGGCTGACAGGGAAAAGAAAGCTGAGGGCTCTGAATTAAGGTTTAATTAAGTCCTAAAGGTTAAAAATCTATATGTTTACATTAACTCAATGTATCTGACATCAAGCAAAGTGTTTTAAAACTGCAGAAACAAAGGGGATCTTCTGTAGGATAATGTGATGATCATTTCAGGGGTTCAGTCTGTTTAGAATGTGAAGTTTTAAGGTAAAAGCAGCTGGAGAAGAAGCTTGGTGAGTATGATATATATATATATATATAGATATAGATATAGATATAGATATAGATATAGATATAGATATAGATATAGATATAGATATAGATAGATATAGATATAGATATAGATATAGATATAGATATATTTTCATTTATTTAAAATGTTTGAGGTAGTTTGGGTCAAGATTAGGAAAGAATGAGAGATAGAAGTTGGAGCTAGAATACAGAGGATAAAATAGAAAGATAAGGGATTTGGGTGGGGGTGAAACTACAGCTAAGTCCATATAGCTCTGAGTTCATGTGCTCTTAGCCAGTCCCACCCCTCACCCCACATTGGAAGACTGGGTGTGCCAATCAAGGACTGAAGCTAAAAGAAACTTGTAGCCTGATTGGAAAATAAGGCTGATTAGTTAGCAATGGAAGGTCTTGTTGAATCTGGGTATTGATGATAATAAAGATATTGATTTGTATAGTTATAAAATAAGCTTTGTCTATGTAAGGTATGATTTCATTCTGTTTCCACAGAGATTATACAAAATTGTGATTTGAAGCCATATACAGTGGCTAGGGATAGGAAATTAAGCTAGCCCCCTGAAAATTAGCATATCTAAAAGGGCTAGCTCCTTTGTTCTTAGAAAGGCCTCTAGTATCTCAAGGGCTGATAGGCCCAAAGTAATTCACCTAGGTGTATTGGCAATCAAAATGGGCTCTTAGCGCTTAATTCAACCAAGTGCCCTTGAAGAGTTTGGCCTTTATTTCCTTGATTAAATTAGGAGTCCTTGATAACCTCCTTGCCTCAAGGTACAGCCTAGCCTACGTGGGTTTGAGTGACATGTTTGGGACATCAGAGGCTTTTAGACCACGTGGGTTTAAGTCACCTCTGTGACGATTTTAGCTCATGTGGGTGAGTCCCATGCGTGACTCACCCTTGACCCTGAAAAAGATATAAAACCAGGGGTTGGCTTTCCTTTTTCAGAGCTCTGACCCACAGCAGGAGTGCCACATGACTCTGGGCCAGCCATTGTTATGAGCACCTTGGCTGACCTCAGATGTTGGTAACTATGAATTGTATTTGGTCTGTCTGTTGGTGTTTGTAATTTGTATTTGCTCTGAAGTACAGGGTGCTGGTTTTTCCCCCTGAACTAAGTGAATGGTATTTGTATGCTGGATTAAAGTAAACTTGTCAACCCCTTAACGTTGCTTTCCTTAATAAAGCAGATCAAAAGAACTTGGGCTTGCAGCGTACTGTGAGCTGGTTGTTGTTGGTTTTACACCCCCACAGCAGCTGCTAGCTGGATTGTTGAAACACTAGGGATGAGATCTTTATTGATAATCCTGGACTCCTTGTCAATCTCTTTAGCAATTGAGAGAGATCCTTTCTGAAGTTATCTGAGGCAGACGAATGGAAGGGAAACTAAAAATATTTTAATTTGGAATAAAGAAATGGTGTGTATCAAGATGAGAGGGGTAGGGGAGCAGCAAACCCATGTGCTCTAAAGAGTCCAAAGCTTTTTTCTCATAAGGGAAGTGGCTACACCTCCTTCAAATTCCTTAGGCTTTTTGTTAATTCAAACTTTTTTTGAAAATGCCAAAGAATTATGAGTAAGAAATTGGAATGCCTAAGATGAGGTTTGGGGAAAGCTGACCAGTGAGGGTCAGGGCACCACCTTTCAATATGGATAAATTAATAGGAGTCTGGAAATGTAATGGAGATCATCTTATTTTTAAATTGTATTTTTAGAGTTCTCTTAGGTTGTAAAATTTGAGAAACCTTTGTGAGGTCTGAATTTTGTTATATATGAATTAATCTTTTAAAAAAGGATGTGATAAAAATGTGATAGTTTGAAACTATTACGTTTGGTTATTAACAAGTAATATTACAGTAGATTTTCCTTTTGAAATCTGGGCTGTTTATACAACTGTATACAGTGGTTCAGGGTGTTAATCTCCACGTGTTGGTAATGAGATGAATGACTTCCTGTGTAAGAAGGCTTAGAAATGCATTCACCTAACTTGATAGGTAGTTTCAAGTTTTAAATACATAAAAATGTTTAAGGCATCGTTACATTTGTGTGGTTTAAATGTTGTTAAGAATTGTACTATCAGAGAAAAATGATGAATGGGTTAAAAAGCTGTTGTTGAATTATTGCTGGAATTAATTTTTGTCAGTCATGCACAGAATAGTTTTGTGACAATTGGGAAATTTGTGATATCTAGGAATTTAGTTGTTATAATACTTTGGGAATTTATGAAAAGCAATTCCTCTTATAATCTAGATGTTGTTAGATTCAGAATTGTATCTAATCAAGAATTGAGGCTGTTAACTAAAACAAAGATTTTTTTAGAATCATCTAGTCATAAATTCCTATCAACCCTGTGTAAAGTCTTGAATTTTATGAGTCTTTGGTTGGGACCAGGGACAGAAGATAAGGTTGGCAGGGAAATTTGGGGAGGAATGGGGGAAGAGACAGGAAATTTTTTTTTGGAAGCAGATTTTGAGATGCCTTCAGGTTAAAAAGTTGGGACTGGTTAGAAACACGGCCCTTATGGGTCTCATCCCTTCCACCACTCCCTGTCTTCTCTTTTTGTCTAGATAAGAAGAGAGAGCTCTATCTACCCCCACCTGGTAGAAGGGAAGGAAGGGGGAAGGGTAAGCAGTTACTGGGATCTACTGAAAGAGAGAGAACAGCAGGAGTCAGAAACCAGCTGATCTCCAAACCTGGCTCTTTAAAGTCAGCGGAACTGATTTCTAGTGATTGGTTTTTAGGATAAGATTAGAATTTGAGATGTGAGTCCTGGTAACATTTTTAGTGAAACTTACTATCTGATGTAAAAAAACCCACCCTTTGGGGAGACACCATTAGTACTAGAGAGGAGCAGGTAGATATGGCGCTTTTTTGTGGCAGGTCTCTGTAATCAAAAGTAAGTAGTTAGTGATAAAAGGAAAGGTATCTGTCAGAATCTGTTACTGTTGTGAAGTGAAGTTGTGGTACCTAAAGACCTTGAAGGTTTTATGGGGAAAAAATGGAAAATTTTATTAATGCAAATATGTGAAATCTTGCTGTTTTTAGTGAAATGATTGGGTAAATTGGTACTCTTGTATAGTCATGTGAAAGATAACATTCTTTCTAAATATTAATGGGAATAATTAGACAAAGGAAAAAAAGAAGTTTGTGAAATAAAGATACAAATGCAATGCTGAATCATTATCCCATAGACTAAGGCTGGGATCTAAAGTTACTTTGTATCTATGTGAAATAAGGTCCTTAAATGTTTCAAAGAGATGTAAAAGCAACTGTGTATTAATTTAAATGGTGTAATTAATTAAATTGGAGACATTTTAGTTTGGGGAAAAGATTTCAGTATAAGTTTCTTAGATAAATTGTAGAATATACTTTTGCATTAATGGGAAAAGTTAACTGTGGTTGTTTGGATTTGAGTTCATTCCATGGTCTAAAACATAAAGATAAAGGTAGTATTTGAACCTATCATATTTATATGGTTCAATTCTTGAAGTATATCTCATTCTTTCAGATCAGGCATAGTTAGAGGAGAATAAAAAAGCCTGGGAAACTGATGCAAATGTGTTAGAGCAATAACTTATGATCTTAATGAGAAGATTTTATGAACAAGGGAAGAAATGTATGCAAGCTATTTAAAGCTCGCTTTGGAGTTGTTCCTTAAGCAATATGGGATTGAAGTCATATCTTAAACTGATTATTGGAACTTGCTATTCAAAGATTTAATGGGACTGTTAACTGACTGTCTCTGAGTCTAACTCCAGGTGTGAAAATCAAGAAAGGCTGTCTGAGCCACTGATCCATGATGCCAGCAGCCTGGTGAGGGCCAAGTATGAACTGCAGGTATGATTTCATGGGAACGTTGAGAGGGCAACTGTTTTGCATGTGCTGAGGTGGGATTCTCTTGATCTGATTCCTTAACTGAAACCTGGCAGACTTTAAGCCTGACTCAATGCAGCTTGCAGTTTGACTTAACTTCTGCCTGGAGTTGACAGGAAGCTGGGGAAATATTGTTCCTTTACTATAAATCCCTAATCTCTTAGTTGGCAAATTTCTATAATCAGAAGGTTCTGTAAGTACAATAACAAATCTATTAAAATAATTGATTGTGGAACATCTTAGGTTACCATAAGACTGTATAAGTTAGGGCCTTTTATAAGGGTCTTGTATAGGGTCTTGTATAAGTTAGGGTCTTTTCATTATTGGTAATGGTGTGGAGACAATTATGTCAAGAACTTGTGAGAATATTATTTTGTTACTTGGTTAATATCATGCTTGTCTAAAGTTTTGTAACAATTAGTAATGTTAAAAGAAGAATGGCTTGTGATTTATTTTATAAATGCCTTAAAAGAAACATGGCATGACTAAAAGTTTATATTTTATATGTACTGTGTTACAAATTGATTATTTAATGTATTTCTGTATGAACTGGAGCCTGTTGTTAATTCCTTAGTGAAATCTCGGCTGGTGAGGAAATTAATAATGGGTTAATGCAAAATATAAGAAACTGGGTTCTGATGTGAATTTCTTAAACATGACAATTGGTCAATGTTCCAGTTTTGAATTTGTAAAAATGATCAGGTTATAAGGATTAGAAATGAAAACTTAAAATTGTGTTAAGGTAACTTTTGTAGGAGAATGTAAAGAAAGCTTGTTCCTACAACAAGAAAAAGATGCTGAGATGCTGTGCTGGAGATGGCTGGAACAAATAACAAACACCAGAGGATTTCATTGGTGATGTTCCCTGCCAGACAGCCATATGGGAAGAGACTTTTGAATCTTAAAGGTACAGTTGCATTATTATTTTCTTTTAGGTCTCTGTATCTGTATTTATAAAGGGGACTGCCCCCTTTGATTTGTCAATGCGTTGATTGACTTTTATCCCTTCCCATATTTACTTAAAGGAGTGATGGTTAAGGGGAAAAATTCAGATGAGAAAGAGAGTAAAGGAGTATTAAAGATGTGGAAACAAAAATTTGAATAAAAGAAGAGGGGGAAATTGTAAGAAATGGGAGGAGCAGTTTTGTTTCCACAGAGTTGAAAGTATCCCTCCTCCTCCCCTTCCCCCCAGCTTTAGCAGAATGTAAGTCAGGTGACTGATTAGAACTAGTTCTAATCAAAGCTGTGATCTAGCAGAGACCAGGCTTCTGGTCCAATGAAAGGTTAGAGGCTTGTACACATGCTTAAATGAGCCATTTGAGGAGGGCATGACGTAGGCAGTCAGAGGGTTGCATCTGGCCAATGAAGAGCCTGGTGGGAGATTCAAAGTGAGGGTCAATAAAAGGAGTAGTGTCCATCTGAGTCCTTGTACTCTCCTGTACTCTGTTCAGGGGATGTATCCATTTATTCAGATCAAATAAATGTAAAATATAATTAAAATGTTCTTGGCTTCCCAACAAGTATTCTCAGACAATGTAAGTATGTTTCTAACATCCTTAAAATGGCTCAAATTACTCCTAGATCTATCTCAGATCTCTACCACAATTACAAATCTGTACCTGTTATTTGGTAAGGCACAGATTATATAATATTGCCATTTCTAATGCGGGAGCCACATTTGTCTCAGGTGAGTTGAAAGAATTTCTAAATAGGAACTTTGTTCAAACTCAAAGGTGGCCCAGCTAGGTGGCAAAGTATATATAGAGATCTGGGCCTGGAGTCAAAAAGACCTGAGTTCAAATCTAGCCTCAAATATTTACTAGCTGTGTGACCCTGAGCAAGTCACTTAATCCTGTTGGCCTGTTTCCTCATCTGTAAAATGAGCTGGAGAAAGAAATGGCAAACCCACTCCATATCTTTGCCAAGATCCAAATGGTGTGACAAAGAGTCAGACACAACTGAAATGACTGAACAACAACAACAAATAAAACACTGGGTTGGAATCAGGAAGACCTGAGTTTGAATCTTGCCTCTGATATTGATGGGGTTTATTCTGTGGGAGCCCCTTTGAACTCTCCTTGAATCTTCCCACTAGATGAGGCATTTGCCTGTGGCCACAAGCCTTCATTATCTCTAGGTCCAAATCTCTAGGTTACCTTAAACCTAGCCTAGCCCTCCATTGTCCAGCTACTTCCCACCCTTGATCCCATCAACATGCCTATGCCCAAATCTGTTACCCTTAAACTAGCCTAGCCCTACATTGTCTGTTATCTCCAGGTAACCTTCAGCTACTTCTTTTCTTGGTTCC
This sequence comes from Trichosurus vulpecula, assembly GCF_011100635.1. Lineage (NCBI taxonomy): Eukaryota > Metazoa > Chordata > Mammalia > Diprotodontia > Phalangeridae > Trichosurus > Trichosurus vulpecula. Next base: position 285,472,301 of record NC_050576.1, on the reverse strand, counting down.
TGGAGTCTGACCTCACCCCAGTCCCATCAAGCTCCTCCTTGGACTCCTCCTCCAGACCCTTCCTAAATCCCTCCTCCAATCACCCCAGGTCCACCCTAGATCCCTCCCATAATCTTTCTGTATATAAGATCCATCTTGCTTCCATGAAGGTGCTCAGATTCAATCTACTTCAGATTGAACTGGCTCAATTGTGAAAATGAGCATCACAAATGGTGAGATTTCTTAAGACTCAACCCAATATGGTGAACCTTTAAAAAACTTTGTTTTTCTTTGGCTGTGAGAAGGCTTGAGTCAAATTCATTCAAGCAGGACCTGGCATGTTGGCCATGTTGGTAGTTTGGGGTCTTGAGCACCCCTAAAAACATGGTTCCCTGTTCATCAATACTAGCTATGTAACCCTGGACAAGTCAACTAACTTCTTTGAACCTTAGTTTCCTCGGATGTAATATGGGGACAATAATAGGGTTAATGTGAAGATCAAATGAGATAACATATATAAAGTGTCTTGTAAACCTTAAGAGTCTATATCAAGGCTAGCTATTATTATTCCATATCCATCCCATTGTATTTTTTTTTCTTTCTTCTTTTTTTTTTTTTTTTGGAGGGGGGAAGGCAGGGCAATTGGGATTAAGTGACTTGCCCAAGGTCACACAGCTAGTGTGTCAAGTGTCTGAGGCCACATTTGAACTCAGGTTCTCCTGACTCCAGGGCAGGTGCTCTATTCACTGCGCCACCTAGCTGCCCCCCATTGTATTGTTAATGAGGCAACTTACTAAGATTTCTGCCTCTATCTAAGTATCTGAGGATTTACAAGGCAAGCCAGAACATATTGCTGTTTTATCTACACCTACTCTTTATCATTTTAGCCACAGAAATTGGTCTTTACTAAGAATCCTAGGACCGGAACAAGTTTGGATCCTGCCACTATAGTTGAAGTCACCAACTGTAATATACAGGGCTCAGAATAGGATGGGCCTCTGGCATCTCTGTGTTGGTCAAGTGCAATAGAATCTTTTCAGGGAAACCTGACAACTGAAGCATCATTGAGGGGGTGAGGGTAAGGCAGGTGTCATTCAGGGTTGTGGTTGGTTGTTGTTGTGTTTGTCTTTCATTCTTGAAGAGGACCATGACATCATGGAAATGGTGACATGACTTGCAGTTGACTTTGATTTGAGTGAAGGAGGTCTGGGCAAGGGCACCAGCCTCACTTTCTCCTCCAGAGCACCTGGGTTCAGTGGCCTAATATTCACCAGGAGGACTGAAGATGGCCCAGGATGAATCATCCAGGGAAGGTACCCAGAGGGAAAAAGGAGGTAAAGCGAAAGAAGTCCCAGAGTTATGCAGCCAGGTGAGCAATGAGATGTTTCCAGATGAGCCACCTACTTAAATGGAAGCTTTGGAGCTCGTGTCTCCACCCCCCAATCAGAGGGAAAGAGCGTAGTGATGAGGTAGAATATCCAGGTTGATGGGATCTTGCAAGATGGTGAGGTTTTTCCAATAATGAGTTTGTCCAACTGTGTGTATATGTAGAACAAACAACAAAGATTGTCAATGAGATAGGTCCAAAGTTGACGAGGAAGAAAATGACTGGATTGCTTTTGGGAAATTGCAAAGTTCTGTTTATCAATCAACCCCACCCCCAGCTTCTCGTTAAAATGTAGTGAAATCTGGGGGGATTCAAGAGGGTTGGTATTTATCACTCTGGGTTCTTGAGGTCAGAATCAGATAACAGCAGTAAAGAATATTTAAGAGTGAAGCAAAAAGCCTTTTATTCCAACCAGCCAGAGTAGACACCAAGATGGAGGGCATCTACAATGAGCCCAGCATAAGAGGTTCCTGTACACAAAATTTTAGGGCAGTGTTCATAAGTCAGACATTATTCAGCATATCATTGTGTGAAACAAAGAAAAGAAAGATGGCTATTCAAAAAACATAGGTGGTTATACAAAAAATGGTATACTTATTGAAAAATATATGTTAATGGTTACAGGAGAGAGATAGGAGAGTTATAATCTTGGTATAGCTAGTTTCACTAAATCGAAGAAAACTTCCTGTCAGGCCAGACAAAAAGAAGACCTTTCCCAGGACTCTTTAATCCTTTATTTTAACAAGCTTTTTTACCTGATAGGGAGTTTGGGTACCTGTGCTTGGACCCCAATTCCAAGATCATATTGCTCCCTAGCCTCAAAACACTGACCCTGGCAGTTTCTCCCCAGCCCAAAGACACTGTGCTTAGCAATTACTCATGAGTGGGCCCTAGCCAAATATTTATCTTTCTCCTTGGTACAGTAACAAACTACACCAGTGAGAATTCCACTGGATTATCTATACCAACTCCCTACCTCATTACATACATCCTGCACTCCTCGTTATGTATACTTAGGGCTTTAGATATATGTATACTCTCTACATCTATGTTGTCAAAAAAGACATTGACGGGTGGCAGACTGGGCACTAGTTGACTTAGTGACCTTGCAGGCCTAAAACCAAACCTCTTTGTAGCCCTCCACATTGGGCTTTTTCCTATGAACTCTAGGGAAAAGGCCTGCTCAATAGATTCAAAAAGTTCACGTTCCTTGAAGAAGTGACCACTCCTTACCCACTCCCTAATCCCACCCTGAATCACCTAGTTAGCATATTTGGCTTGTGTTTTACTATAGTTTATCCTATATAAATTTTAACTGTACCCCTCTAAGGTCACAGGTTCCCTAAGAACTCTTCCTCACTGAAAGGCATAACAATAAATCTTTGCCACCTTGACTTAAAGAATGCTTGAGTCCATGAATTCATTCCAGACAACCCTGTTCAGTATTCCAGTCTTTAGGGGGTCCCTGAATTCCCCCAACCCCCCAAACCACATCATACTCATAAGAGGTGAAAAGGCAATACTAAAGGATGCTAGCTGCAGCATCTGGTCCTGCAAATGGCTGATTCAGAACGAGATGGAGTCAGCATGCCTGAAGTAGGGCTATTTCTAAGAAGGGAGAGTCTATGTGTTATGTAAACATGTCAAGGAAGTTCATGGTGCAATAAAGGGGGAAGAGGGTTAATGAGAGATTTTAAAGTGAAGGCACTGAGGTGGCTCACTGGAAGCTACCAACCTCATGACACTTGCTGAAGTCAGTCTCTAGGGGCCATTTAGGGAGGATAATTTTGCCCACTTCTTTCACAAAAGCAAAGGTCCATCTTTGCAACACAAATATTTTACCAAAAGCATTATATGGCAGCAAAATATGGAAGAGAAATTGAAAAAAAATAATAAAGTTTAATGTTAAAAAAAACTGTCTCCAGAAACTTGGAGCTCACTCTCCCATAAATACACACCATGTCCATGGAAAGAATAGCTCAAACTGACAGTCCAATGGTTAATGAGGGAAACACGTAGGATATTTGTGTGGCAAAGGCAACTCATACTTTGTGGTGCTGCAAAGCCTAGAAGTGCCCTCTCTCCTGACAGAGTCTTCTCAATTGATCCCCAAAGTCAGCTCTTTCTTACAGCCCACTTATCCATTGTCAATGACCAAAGTCCTTTAAGACATTTCCTCTCTTGCTCAGTGTTGGACAAGAGTTTGTGGCTCTTCTCCTCAGTGGTTCAGAAGTCCCCCATCAACAGCATGAGGCCAGTGTGGAGGGTTCATCATGAGGATCTTTTCCAAAAGCTACATTTAGCACTACCTTCAACTCTTGAACTGCTGCATGACCGATAAGGGGAGGAAAAGAGAGGCATCTCCTCCTCCTCCTCCTCCTCCTCCTCCTCCTCCTCCTCCTCCTCCTCCTCCTCCTGCACAGGGCGGGCTTTCTGTATAACTGCTCTAACTTATGATATACCTGACTGCTAGCTCTTTAGGACTTAGCTATTTAGCTATTTAGAGATGTGGCTAAGTTGTTTTCTCATCCAACTAGAGTTTCATTTTCTACTCAATCTGAGAGGAGTTCACACCTCCTAAAAGGACTGGGGAAAAGCTACTTCCTTCATAGTTAGTTTAACACCTCAGTAATTCCATATACTGTGATTATATTCTTGGCCTTCTTTGACAAAATCAACTGAATTGGGAAGAGGGGAATCATCATCTCCTCCTTTCCTCATATTTGCCTTAGACAATATCCTAAATTTACTTATAATGGCTTACTAATTGTCAACATTAAAAAGAGATCTACTGATTTTTAAAATAAGGATGACAGATTGGAAATGTTAATTTATATTCCTGTCTTGCTAAACACAGAGAGACAAGCACTTGTAATATGTTTTTCTTTTAAGGTTGTTCATTGATTTCTACAGTTCAGTGTGTGATCCTATGCATAAGTGGTTAAATTTATAGACAACAAAGTTCAATCAATTCAAACTGTTGTTGTGGGAGCAACATAGGTAAGAGAAAAGCAATACTTGGTAAGACTTTTTACCATCTCAAAACAAAAAAAAATAGAATTCTTACTTATATGACATCTTCTATATATAAATTATGTGCTTTCTACTTTGTGTCCCATAAAAGCAGGAGGAAGAACATTAAAATGTATGTAACACTTTAAATGTCATATTTTTATTTCTATTACATTTATTTTTTAACTTCTCTTCCCCTCCCATACCCAACAAGCCATCCTTTGTAACAAAGAATAAAAAAAGAAAGAGGGGGCAGGGGTTATTGAAGTATTTTTTTAAAAATTCATATAAGAGAGCAAAAGTATGGTTTGAAGGAAAAGCAGACAAGCTGGATGGCCTTGAAATTTGAATTTACTATGCAGGTTAATCCAAAAGTGTTAGTGCATTTCAAAGCTATTAAAGCATATACATATATGCATATATATGTGTATACACATGTGCATATATACATATATTAAAGTAGGTTGAATATGTATAATAAAGATTTGTGGTTTTGCTTTTTTTTAAAAAAAAGTATATTTTAGAATTGTTTGTATATAGTTATTTGCATGCTTCCTCCCTGCCCTTTCCCATTAGACAGTGTATGCCTTTCTTTGTATCCTAAGCACTTAGCACAGTGCCTGTCACACAGAAGGTACCTCATGATGTTTCTTGACTTTACTTTTTCCTCTTTTTCATTTAAAATTTAAAAAACATATTTGTTATAAGAAATTGAAGTAGCATCCAGATGAAGCAATGGATAGAGTGCTGGGCCTGGAATCAGGAAGATCTGAGTTCAAATTCAGCCTCAGATATTTACTAGCTCTATGACCCTGGGCAAGTCACTGAACCCTGTTTGCCTCAGTTTCTTTATCTGTAAAATGATCTGGAGAAGGAAATGGCAAACCAATCCAGTGTCTTTGCTAAGAAAACCCCAAATGGGGTGATGAAGACTCAAGTATGACTGAAATAACTAAACACTACCACCACCATAACAACAAGAAGTCTTTCTTCTGCTACATATTTTAACAGTCTTTTAGTTATTGCAGAATTTTTACTCTTAGCACCTCGTTCCTATTATTTTTTTTTCTTAGTTTCTCTTCTCATGAGGAAAAAACTGCCTTTTCTATCCCAACCATGAAGCAGAGTGACAGTGCTTTTCCAGCTGAAATGGGTAGAGTCTTCCCCCCTCTCCTCAGGTATTTGGCCACTAGGTGTTTACAGCTTGATTTCCTATATCTAAGTACAACTCATCTCCTTTCTAAAAGCTTCAGGTCCCCTGAAAGAGTTGGTTTTCCCCCCTTCTCTCTCCCAAGCCTGGCCTCTTCTAGAGAGTTCTTGCTCTTGAAATAATCTTTTCTATATAGACTTTTAAACCGTATTTATACAAAACACAAAAAGATTTTCAGGTCATGTGGTGGTTTCTATAGTCTTGATAAACAAGCCTTGGAACTAGATCTTCATCCCCTAAACGTATTCACCCACTATTGGTGGAGTACTTTATAATGGCAGTAATCATAACTGCCCCTACCCATATTACAGGTGGTTCACAGCTATGATCTGTGGTCTGTCCTCATCTTATGAACAAGTTATGCTCTGCAAGTTTGTTTTTCTCCATTTTTTTTCTAGAAATGTGATATGTAGAGATGAGATCCCCAAGCAATCCCACAAAGCCCATCTTTTTCATAATCTAGCAGATCTGTAAAGTACTAGGTATAATCCTGTGTTCTGAGTCCTGGAAATGGAAAATCTTGTGGTATATGAGAGAGTTTCCTTCTTCCTTCCCAATACTGAGCCAGCCCTAGGCAAAATTTTGAAATTAGTAATTCCTCTAGCCTCCCATTTCCCTTTCTACAGCCCTCTCCTAACTCTTAGTGCCTCTCTCTCTAGGCACTCCATGAAACTGTCAGCCTTCTACTTCATTACCCCCTCCCCAGCATGTCACCCCAGGTTTGCCCTGCCCACAAAAAGCTCCATGCTTCTAAATTACCTATTTTCCCTACTTCAAGCCCTAATTCAAACCTTTCATTTGTCAACCCATTTCATCTCATCTAGGAATTAGGAGAAAAACAATCAGAATGAATTAGTTCATAATTATGTATAAAATGAGAGACAGCCCTTTTCCCTTGCAGGAGTATTCACATTTTTTAAAAGTTTGTTTACTTGTGTGTAAGATTTTATCTGTGTAGGGAGAAGAAACTCTATCTATGCAGCTTGGCAAATTTTCTGTAATTGGCAGTCTTTGGCCTGGGGCATAGAGAGGATAACCTAGCGACTTGCCCAGGTTTGCCCAGGTGGTGTATATTAGAAGTGGGATTCAAACCCAGGTTGTCCCAACTCCAAAGTGGGCCCTCTATCCATTACTCTGTTGCTTATTAAACCAAGTTGATATCTAGTTTGTGGCAATCCCATGCAGTAAAACAAAGAGAAAAATTTCAGGTCCTGTGGGGGGCAGACATTTTTGGGCAGGTAGTCCACCACTAAGGACAACCCTGCCAGGGAATCTGACGACACTTTTCGTAATGCCTTTATCCTGACTAAGCTATTTCTCCTTTTCAAAGTTTCCTTCCTTTCCCCATTTCTGAACCCAAACTGAATGAAAATACCTGCCTTTCTCCCCACCCCCCAAAATAGCTCCTAAGACAACAGATGTGGTAACACAGACTTCATCTGTACAGGAAAGAACAGAGGTGGCAACAAGCATGAATGGGTCATTTGTAAATTGAGGGTTTGCAACTGGGAGGCTTTCTTCTTAAGTGCGTGAATATATGTATATATGTATGCATATATATACATATATACACTATATATATGTGTATACACATACATATGCATATATACATGTGTGTATATATACATATATGTGTGTGTATGTTCAGCCTTTCTGACATTCCTCTAGTAGGCTCCATAGAGCATCATTGATGATTACATTCCATGGCTTTTCCTTGGACCTCCCCAACTACTGTTACCCAAGCTGAATAAGTGAGGCAACTAAGGATCTATTTCCACAAACATTGAGGAATGGTGGTCTCCCTAGGGGTAGCCCTCATCATGGATGGAGATGGCAGCCTTTTACACAGCCAATTACATAATTTTATTTGTGGAGTATCATAAGACCCTCTTGCCCTTAAATAATTCTCTCATGATCTATACAAGAGTACCAGAATCTCCTCATATAGGGTCTAAAATTTCCATCATTATAGTCACTTCTATGGGTCAGAGAGTAAAGATGGGGGCTGTTGCTCTAAAATGTTACATTATATAAGGGAAAGAGAAAATAGAAATTGTTGACAAGCAGCCAATAAGGTGAGTTATTAAGACAGTCCTTGTTTAAATAAAACTTTTTCCTAGAAAGAGAGTTCCCTATAGCCTTGGTTCATCCGTTTATCAGATTAGGTACCTAAAACCGGCAACTTGGACTGAAGAGATGGCCAGAGCCAGATGCCATACAAGATAATTAAATTTCAACTGATATTCGGAACAAACCCTGGGAGTCTGGTAGTGCGAAAAATGATTCTAGGCCATGGGCAAAGTGACCAGACTATATTCCCAGAAAAGGCAACAAAAGTTTAGACACAGTCTCCATTTTGGCTGAAACCTGACAATTTCTCCTGCCATTCTCTCATTGTTTAAGTAGCTATCCTCAAAAGAGAATCCCTATTACTTTCCATTGAATATGTCAGTATGTAAATAAGAACATAAGAAAAGAGAAGAAAAAATAAAAATAAAACAAAAAAGTTAAAAGGTGGCTCTATGGAAACACAAACTCAAAAATAAATATGGACATTTTGACTTTAATATGGCAGTAACCAAATCATTCATGAACATTTTAAAACTTCTTTTCTCTGCATAAAATATGAGTTTATACTCTTATTGTTGTATGTAATTATATAGCTGTAGTCAGTATGTCTAGAATTCATTTGATTCTACTTTCTTATCTCTTAACACTTCATCTGACATCCCGTATTTCTTTTCAGTATTCATATTTCTCATTTCTTATGGCACAATAATATGCTATTGTATTCATGAACCACAATTTGTTCAGCCATTACTCAATTGTTAGCCACCTAGTTTGTTTTGATTTTACAAATAATGTTGCTAGGAAAATTTTTTAGCTTGATCTACTCTCCTCTCCCCTGCCTCTGCCCCTGACCCACCCAATAGCTTCTTTTGGCTGTAAGTCCAGTATTAGGACCACTGGGGCAAAGGCTACAAACATTTTTGTAACTTTTATTATATAATTTTACATTACATTTGTAAAGGGTTGAAGCAATTTATAACACCACTAGCAATGTATTAGCATACTTTTTTATTTTTGCATTTCTTGACATTATCCTGAATTTATGGTTAAGGACCAAAGAACAATTTCTGTTGCTCCCTAGCAGTGACTTGTGCTATTGGTAGTTCATTCCCTGCAAATAAATAAATTTTACTTAATCTGTTGCCGGCCTTTTTTTTTTTTTAAACACTCTATCTTTTCTTCTTCTCCTCCTCCTCTTCCTCCTTCTCCTCTTCCTCTTTGTCCTCTTCCTTCTCTTCCTCTTTTTTCCTTCTCCTTTTCCTCCTCTTCTTCCTTCTCCTCCACCTCCTCCTTCTTTTTATTCTTTCAACTTATTACACAAATACAATGTTAAAAATATTTTTCTAAGCAAACCATTCAGTACCATCTCTTAAATAAAAGAATGGTTGATTTAATAGAAATGCTGCTCAAAATAAGAAATGTCATAGTTCTGCTGTATTTTGTTCTGGTCAGAACACATTTAGAGTATTATATTCAGTTCTCGGAACCACATTTCATTAAGGGCATTGACACATCCAAAGAAAGACAAAGATGGTGTGAGATCTGAAAACCATGCCGTCCAAGGATTCATTGAAGAAGTGGAGATAAGTAGCCCGGAGAAGAGAAGACAGTTGTTGGGATATGATAACCATCTTCAGATATTTGAAGAGCTGTTATATGGAAAAAAAATTGAATTTGTTTTGCTGAGATCCAGACAAAACACCTAGAATAAATGGGCAGAAGATAAAGAAGGGCTGAATTTGGTTCTCTACATATGGAAAAATTTCCTACTAAGGCAGTTAAAAAATAGAATGGGCTACCTTGAGAGACAATGGGTTTCCCATCACTACAGGTATTCAGGTGAAGGCTGGATGACTTGCTTGCTGGGAAAGAGCCATGAGTGAAATTTTTCACCAGCAGCAAAAAATATTGATTGGGTGGCACAGAAGACAGTCCAACAATAACTCCAATTGCATGTGAAGAAAGGATGCCCCTAAAATGGTCAGAAGTGAATGAAGACCTCAAAAGAAGGACGCTATGGTAGAGGGATCCCATAAGTGGTTTCTGAGAGCTGACAGGACTATGAAGTAAAGCATAGGGACAATGGTCACCATGAAGAGGAATTACATTTTCCCAAGGAAGGAGTAACTTCAGCATATCAGCACGCTGGGACACAACCCCATTTATCCTGTGGTCTGATTGGGGATGTTGCATGTGGGATTCCTGTTCCTTTACAGAATAGACTGGATGGTCCTGGTGGTCCTTTCCAATTCTCAAATTCTATCACAACTTGACTCATCATCCTTTCCTTTAGATTTGGACACCATTTCATCATGAAGTTCCTGAAGAACAAACATGTTGAATCCCTGGTGCGCACCCAGGATAATCAATGAAATCAGGTCCTACAAATAAGAAGGTGTGTAGTTTTCTTAAATGTTTATTGAAAAGCCAACATAAAGGAACCTAAGTCTATTAAGTCTGTAAATCCCATAAAATATGTATTTTTAAAACTATATCCACTTTCAGTTGACATACCATGAGTTTTTGTGACAGCAATTTCATTATAAATTACATAGATTTTGTTCCCAAATGAGTCTTATGTTGTAAAGGTGTTTTAACATCCAGTTTCAATAATAAAGAGTAAAGACAAGATACATTTTGTAGCATCTAGAATCTGGTATTTAATCTTAAATTAAACTAGTTAAACTAGTTTCTTTGTGAAAATGGAGACATGTGACAAGTGGCAATTGTATTCCATCTTGCAATTGAGCATATCAAGCTCCCTTGCCTCAAGATTTTTCTTTTTCTGTTTTTCAAAGGTTATTCATTTTTTGCGCCAAGGAAAACATTCAAGGTTTTTTTTTTTTTATTATTCCCTTATTGTTTCAAGTGATACAAAATATTTTTCTTCTGCTATTGATTTTTACATGGAACTCTTCCAGATGTGAGATTGAAGATTTTACTTTAACCTTGCCAGCTGACCTTTTCTTTTCACACACTTATGAAATTGCTTTCAACTTCTCAAGACATGATGTATTGTTAGGGTTTTATTTTTAGGCTGCTTGGAATAAATTCTAAGAATTTATATTTGAAGATATTCCACAATTACCAAATATTCCATATAAACTTAGAATATGTATATGTATATATATTTACATACATATTATGCATACATACACACAAATATTGTTTTGTTTCTATGAAAATAACGTGTACATATGTGCATACATATATGTATACATATACACACATAAATTTTTAAAAAGAAATTCAAACAAGAGGAATTAGGACCTAGAGTTCTTCACATTCTGGCTCCAACCTAAATTTCCAGATGTATTTCACATCTGGAATATGAATATAATCGTAATTCAAAGGCAAATGGTAAGAATGTACACTGCTAAAAACTTCTAACAGGGACTGATATTCAAACGGAGTTTGTTTCTGATAAATACTGACTGACTGACTTTCTTCCTCCTCTTAAGAGGGGAGTCAAAGCTGAAGCCTTAAGTACTTCCTGGATTTAAAATTTAATGTAGTCAAAGCTGTAGTTCCAAAATATTCCTTCCTCTATACTTAGGATGCACTCTCCCATTAATACATAAGGCTGTAGGTGTTAAGAATGGGCACAAACTCAAGAGGTGATGAGGTCAAGGAACCATATGTCTTTAGGGGTGCTCAAAACCCCAAAATACCAACAAGCCAGGTCCTGCTCAAATGAATTCGACTCAAGCCTTCTCACAGCCAAAGAGGAAAACAAAGTTTATTACACATTCACCATAATGGGTTGTCTTAAGAAATCTCACCATTTGTGATGCTTGTTTTCACAAGCAGGCCAGGAGTCTAAGGAGGAGCTTGATGGGACTGAGGTGAGATCAGACTCCAGGAAACAAGAGAATGGGATTAAGGGTGGGAAAGTAGCTGAAGGCTACCTGGAGATGACAGACAATGGAGGGCTAGGCTAGTTTAAGGGTAACAGATTTAGGTATAGCACTTTGATAGGATCGAGGGTGGTTAAGAGTAACCTAGCCTAGAGATTTGGGCCTGGCAATAATGAAAGGCTTATGGCCTCATCTACTTGGAAGATTCAAAGTGAGTTTGAGGGGCTCCCACAGTCTAAACCCCATCAGAGGTTGCAGGCATGTCAGAAAATGGTGTGGCCAAGTCTACTTACTCCTCTTTTACTTCTAGGCTTTTCTTTTTTCTTGAAATATTCTCTGTAGCTCAGCTCTTGAATGCCAGGGCTAGTTCTTTCTTAAGTCCAAAGCCAGCTCTCTTCTCTGCTGCCAGAGATACTACTGCTGGAAGACGCTTCTGGCCTCAAGTGACTGTGGCTCCGCATTCATGTCTGCTGGAGCTTGTTTATTTGAAAGGTCTCTGTTCCTTCAATTGTGTCTTAAACTATAAGTCCAGCAATCTTTCTACCTTCCCACAGTGCCTCCTCAAGATCAGAGCTAGGATTTGAGCTCACATCTTCTAGATTCTAATTCAATGCACTTTCCACTATTTTACACTTAATAAATCAAATCTCCATATTTAATTTAGAAAGACTGGGTTACTCTGACCTACTGAGGGAGAGGGGAATAAGGAACTTAGAAGGGGGGATAGTATTAGTACATTCTGGAAGGAAGGGAAGGTGAGCTATGAGGACATGAAGGTAGCATATTCTAGCAATAGCCCTATCCTCTCTCCCATCTTGGGGCTTTTATTGGTAATTAAGATGGGCTTTTAGCACTTATTCAAGCAAGTGCTCTTGAAGAGTTTGGCCTGTTTCCTTTATTAAATTAGGAGTCCTTGATGCCTTTTTTGCCTCAAGGGAAAGCCTACTTTACATGGGTTTGAGTGACATGTTTGTGACATCAGAGGCTTTTAGATCACTTGGGTTTAAGTCAAATTTTTGTGATGCTTTTAGGTCACGTGGGTGAGTCGCATGTGTGACTCACCTTTGACCCTGAGCAAGATATATAAATCCAGAGGTTGGTGTTCTCCCTTGGGACTCTCACTCTTGGAGGTGTGTTGATGTGAAGACTCTGGGCAGCTGTAGTTAAGAGCCCAACAGCTTGTAAACCCAGATGTTGGGACTCTGTTAAACCCTGGTAACTCTGCATTGAGATTTGAATCAGACAAGGTCTGTCTGATGATGTTTGTAATTTGTATTTGCCCTGAAGTTCAGGGTGCTGGCTTTTCCCCCTGAACTCAGTGAATGATATTTGTATGTTTGATTAAAGTAAGATTGTTAACCCCTTAACGTTGCCTTCCTTGGTAAATAAAGCAGATCAGAAGAATCTGTGCTGGCAGCATCCTTGTTGTTGGGCTCGTGTTGGTCTTTCACCCCCACAGCAGCTGCTAGCAGAATTATTGCAACAGTGCTGCCTACAGCCAATAGGTATGACCTAGAAGAAGAATGTTTAGAAGTAGGCCCGTTATATTAATGTTGCACAGCTAATTATTCTTGGAGGAGGAAGGGAAATGACCCACACCAACCTTCTTTCTCATGACAGAGTACTATGAGAATAGGGATTTGGCATTTCTAGGTGACTTGTCTTGTGTGCATCTGTTTCTGTCTCTTGCATTGAGTATGTCAAGATTTAATAAACATTTATTAAGTGCTTACTATGTATTAGGTGCTCTATTAAGTGCTGGAGATGCAAATACCAAAAGAGTCTTTACCTTCAAGGAGCTTATAGTCTAGTGGAAGAAGATACCACACACACACACACACACACACACACACACACACAAGTGCGCGCGCGCGCACACACAAGAAAACTGAAAAAGAGGGTGGTCTGAAAAGTACATGATGGGAAATATAATGCAAATTAATAGAGGTCTTCAGCACAAATTAAAGAACATCTAAAAGTAAGCTAAAAATCTGTCAAGTTTAGCGATAACTGCGTCCTTGATAACACCCTCTAAACCATTCCCCAGGCTCCCTTGCCCAGGTTACAAACGTGTAAAAACTCACAGAACTGGGATCATTCAAGAGGTTGAAGCAAGTGTGACTTTCTAGCAAAACCTCTAATTAGGTGCTAAACTCAATTATTATTTCTCTTTGTTGAAGTAACAGAGCAATTAGCACCTCATTGAAGTCTAAACTTACAAATTTCAGCAATTGCTTCTGGTAAAGTGAATTGCCCACACTGACAAAATCACCATAAAAAAAAAGTTGCTACAATTCAGGCAACTTGATTCGGAATCTAAAACTGAGAATTTAGACTTAACTTCATCAATTTTGGCAGATTGGTACAGGAAAATCACATTAGATAAGAGAATCAAGAGAAGTGGCTTCCGGTGTTAGGGGTCTACATTTGCCTCTTTAACCGCTGGTGTGATTTTTTTTTGGCCAAGTAACTAAGTTCTTTGGGCCTCAGTTTCCTCACCTGAAAAAAATGAGAAGGTAAAATTAGATAATCTCTTAGGTTTGCTACAATTTTACAATTCTATGTTTTATGCTTTTATCTAAGGTGTGATATGAAAATATACAGGGATTTATTGATAAGGTATTGCTTCTAACAGACTTATCGACCCTAAGAGACATTTTAATTATGGTTTAGTACATGCTCAGCAAAGGTTCATAGTGTCCAAATAACCAGTGAGCCATGAGTAGAATTTCCAAAACCCTTCTATTAGTTGCATCAGGGGGAAGGATATGGTGAGAATTACAGGCCTACAATGCACAAAGGGAATGGAAAGGTTTACATATTCAAATGTAGAATGAGAAGACCTACTTTGTGAAACTGTAAACTGCTCAGAAAATACCAGGGGACCTTTCTGGAATTTGCAACTGGCCAGTGCTCATCATGAAAAAATAAAGCCTACCCAGACACTCCTTTATCATTAACCAGTTAATTGCGGGGGAGGGGTTAAGTTTTTGGAGGTCTCAGCTAAATTCAAAAAGCTTCAGGCAAAATGGTGGCTGTGCTAAAATTCTCCTACTAAAATTCTCTCTTTTTGTTCCATTCTCCTCAAACCGGCTCTCCCTTCTGACTCCTTGAAATCTGTTTCTTCGTCTTCATTCTCACCGGTTAAGTGACTTGCCCAGGGTCAAACGGGCAGGAAGTGTCTGAACTCAGGAAGAAGAACCCAAGTTCAAATCCAGCCTCAGAAACACCACTGTGCGACCCTCAACAGGTCACTTTACCTGACTCGATTTTCCCCTCTGCATGTTTTTGTTTCATGGGGCCCTTTCACAGTGTGATGATACCCCTGGACCCCTTCTTGGCTTGTAAACTTCTTGAGGGCAGGCAGAGATTATCATTTGCCTCTTTTCGTATCCCCAGAACTCTTTAGCCCAGTGCCTGGCACGTAGTTGGCATTTAATAAATATTTATTGAATGAATGAGTGGTTCAGTGGATACAGCGCTGGACTTGCAGTCAGGAAGTCCTGAGTTCAAATCCTGTTTCAGACACTGGCCATGTGACTATGCTTTCAGCCTCAGTTTTCTGATCTGTAGTAATAGTCCCCACCTAACTAAATGGAGAGGCTCAATCGAGATCATTATAAACTGTTTTGCAAATCTAGAAGCGCTACGTAAATATTATTATCATTATTAGTGTCATTTATTCACCCTCGCTTGCCCTTTGTAAACTATACCAGGAAAGACCTAATCATTCTTCAGGTTATCGGGCTGAGGAAAAGAAAACATCCTTTGGCCGGAACTGAACGGGAGGGTAGCAGGCTGGAAAAGGCAGAGGGCGGGGTCACTGTCCCCGCCGCACGCGTGCGCGCCTAGGAGTGGTGCGTCCCCGATCACGTGTCACAGGCACGCGGCCACTCCTCCGTCCCGCTAGTCCCGCCCACCTGCGCGCCTACTTTGCTGTAGCCTGGTCTTTCCGGCTGCTTCGGAAGCTGCCGGGAGGCGCGGATTTGAGCTGACTACCCACGTGGAGTGCGCACGCGCCTCTCTTCGCTGGGGGAAGCCCTGAGGGAGTGCACGCGCACCCTACTGCTATCGCCTGGCCCACACTCCACCAGTCCCAGGGAAAGTGCCCGCGCCCTCCCGCCCGAGGGGTTCTCCGATAGCTGCAGACAACATGGCCTCCCGCCAGCTCGGTAATAACCTTCCCTCCGGCCCCCAGCCCCGGGTCCTGATTCCAGCCCGTGGGAGCTTCCCCTGGGCAGGGTGGCGGCCGCCCTCTCCCGCTCCGCTGGCCTGGCGGTGCGGACCCCGGAAGGGGGAGGGGCGGGGGAGCCTGGGAGCGGGGCCGGAACCTGGGCCCACCTAGCCTGGGAGGGAAGGGTGCGCTACGTACCTGGACCGGGCGTGGGGACCCCCCCAACCCCGGTCTGCAGGGGGCCAGGGGGGGCAAACGCCGCTCGAGCTCGGTCCCATGCCTGGGCCCAAATCTGTGAAACCTTGGAGTTCGCCACAGACCTTGATGTCCGCCCCTTCTTTCCTTAGGTTGCGGCCCCCCCCCCCCCTTACACTGGCAGCGGCGGGACCATTTCTCTTTTATGTGTCTGCTGCACACAGCGGGCGCAAAATAAGTGCTCATTAACTTGGCAGAGTCTGAATTTGACTCCACATCCGGGGCTTGCTGAAGACACTCCTCTTTAGTCTTAAGATAAGGTTTCCTAGGTTGAGGTCGTTTCCCATCCTCCCAGGGGTGGGGAGCCTGCGGCCTCAAGGCCACGTGTGGCCCTCTAGGTCCTCGAGTGCGGCCCTTTTCCTGAATCCAAACTTAACAGAACAAATCCCCTTAATGAAAGGATTTGTACTGTAAAACTTGGACTCAGTGAAAAGGCCCCATCGGAGGACCTAGAAGACCACTTGTGGCCTTAAGACCGCAGGTGCCCCACCCCTGTGACTTAGGTGCTTTGATGGACAGCACATTTTGTGTTCCGAGAGAAGTCAAGTGGTGGTGGTGGGGAGGAGGGATATATTAAAATAAACAGAACAGCAAGACTGCAAACTGTGTTCTTGTTCTAACAGCCTTGTTGAGTGTCTCTGACAAGACAGGACTGTTGGACTTTGCCAGAAATCTGAAATCGGTTGGTTTGATGCTGGTTGCTTCTGGAGGGACAGCAAAAGCTCTGAGAGATGCTGGTCTGGATGTCAGGTGAGATAGCGCTTTCTCTGTTTAAACATAAAGTTGGGTCAGAAAGTGATAAAGGTTGCAAGAGAGGCAGGACAGAGACTGTCTCACCGGTCTTCACCTGCAGTTTGTCTTAGGATACTTTGTAACTTTTGGTTTGGGAAACTTTGGAGTAAATGCAGGCAGATTAAATCCTAGGGAATTGGACGAGGAAGGTTTGACAAACCCTCGAGCCACATATGGACCTAAAGTTTTCCAGATTCTTTGTTAGTAGAGTCTACAAGGCTATACTGTTCATGAAATAGGTGATTCATAACAGGAGTGGTCACTTCTCAATTCACCGTGTATTTAAGTGGCATATGTGTGCCAAGTACTCTTGAGTTCCCAGCTGCAAAAATGACAAAAACAAAACATATTTTACCCTCAAAAAGAGCTCGAGTTACAGTGGGAGAAAGCCAAGAACACAGATATAGAATATAGAATATAGAACACAAATATAGAATATATGCACAGTGAATACAAGTGATTAGCACAGTGCCTTGTTTTAATAAAAGTTTTAATAAATGCTGATAAAATAATTTTGGGGGGAGTTGGAATAGGGATATACTGACGATGGGGCAATCAGGAAAAAAGCCGAACATTTGCTAAATTACTCATTAACTTTTCCCCTAAACCCACCGTTTTCCTGAAATTTCTGTTTAGAGCACCATCACCTAGGTTCACAGCCTCAATGTCATCTTGCATTCTTCATTCTTTAACCTTACATATCCAGTTGGTTGGGAAATCTTGCTGTTTCTACCTGTTTCTGGTACCCCTTTACTCATGTGTTTGCCATTATATACTTCAGGCCCTCATTGCACTTCTCCTAAATTAAGGCAATAACCTAATTGATCTTCCTTCCTTAGGTCTCTCTCCATTTCAGATCTGGCCTGCACACAGTTGCCCAAGTGCCTAAAGTGTAGGTCTCACCAAGTCATGTAATTCTGTTACTCAGTTACCTCTAGGATCAAATATAAACTCTGTTTAAAGCATTTTTTTTACAGCCTCCTGCCTTTGCAACCTTATGCATTACTCCCCTTCCCAAATCCCCCTGCTCTTTTTCTGTTGTTCCCACGTGATGCTTCATCTTCTCTCTGCATGCCTTTGTACTTCCAGTCTCCCGTAACTGAGATAGTGTCCTTCCTCACTTCTACTCTTTGGAATCCCTTTTTCTTCAGGACTTAGCTCAAGCAGTACCTTCTACACAAAGCTTTTCCTCATTCCCCCAGCTTCTTATGGCCTTCCTCAAAAAATTAACTGCTCCATGTGTGTTGTCTCTGCACAGAATGTGAGCTACTTGATGGCAGGAACTCTTTCATTTCTGCCTTTTTACCCTCATTGCCTAGCATTTGGTAGATGCTTCATAGGGACAATTTTACTGAAAAAGCTGTGCCAACAGAGAGAGAGAAAATGGGAGATGGAATGATGTGTAAGGGAAAAACAGTAGGCCAGTTTGGCTGGAAAAATACATGAAAGTGGAGTGATGAGTCTGGAAAGAATGGTTGCTGCCATGTGGTGTTTATCCTAGAGATACTTGGGAGCCACTGGAGCTTCTTAAGTAAAGGGTGACATGGTCACCTGTGTTTTAAGAATATCAGTGGTAGAGTATCTGACCAGAGGCTTAAATGACCTTCTTAATAATGTCATGATATTGGATGTTTTCTAGAAGTTTTATAAAAGAGTAAAAAAAAAAAACCACAACTGTAGTAAAGCTCTGTAGCAAAACTTTATGGAGTTGGGTAGAAATTTAGACTTTGTGTAAATTACACACAAAAAATAAGTAACCAGACAGAAAAGCCATTGAATTAAGATCAAGATTATAAAGAATATACTTGATGAAGATTTTTTTTTTTGCTTTTAGATACAGAAAATCCCTGAAGATTCTAAAGCCAATTTCTTAAGCAAGAGTTACATATGCATCAGGGCCCTTATTAAATTTCCTGATCAAATGATTTAGATCAAATCCGATTAAAAGTATAGAAGAAAGTAAAATAAAATATTTTGCTTTGAAAGAAATGCTAATTTATGTTCCTATGCCTCAGATATAAGTTACACATGCAGAAATATTAGCGATGAAGATTGTTAATGCTTTGTGTTCTATAAAACAGTATGCTTGCTTAGAACTTAAAATTTTAAAGGAACTTTCTAATATATTGCTGAAAATAGAACATCTTCAGGTGTTTGGACTGAGAATGGAAACTGGCTTTTGGATCCATGCGTAGGTAGTGGCATGGTAAAACTCAGCTCTAATTCCTCTTGCTACTTCATTGCTTTAGATGTATGTCTCCATATTCTTCTATTTGGAAATACAGTCCGTTCTAAGAACAGACTATTGAATGGGACAGATAAATTTATTTCAATCCATATAGACATTCAGTGTTCAGAAGTCTGTGATCACCCCTTGTGGAGAGCAGTTTGGAATTATGCTAAGAAAGTGACTACAGTGTCTATACCTTGTATCTGTAAGGCAAGTGTCACAATATTGATTGTGACCATAAATATGCCTATATAATTCTGTATCCCAGAACATAAGAGACTCTCCATATAGAAGAAGTAAAACATTTACTCAGAGACCAGAGGATCAAATCCCAAAACCAGTAATTCCAATTCTGCATAGCAGCAATTGTGTCACTCACAAATCCTAGTTGTCTGTTTTCCTGTGTCTTCTCTTCCCCCTGTTCTGAGACCCCTTGCAATTCTGAAAGGTGGATGCGCATCCACGAGCTCATTTATTTTTATATACACACACACACACACACACACACACACACACCCCACGCCTTTTTAGGCCCCCCCTTCACTCCTGACCTAATTAGCATAAGGATGTGGGCCTTCTCACAAAAAAGTCTCCCCTAATCAAGCTTCCCTTAACTAGCTCCACCCGAGGCCTATTAAGGGGATGAATGGGTGGAGAAGATCTTTAATCACCTTAACACCACAACCCTTTGAGGGATCCCAATACTAGACATATATCTCATAAAGGTTAAAAATGGGGAGGGGGGAGAAGGTGACCAACATTCAACAAAATTTTAGCAGTACTTTCTGTAGTAGAAAATTTTGGAAAAAAGTAGATAGCCATTAATTGGGGAGTGGGTGAATATTATGGTACATAAAATGTAAGAGAATATACTATAAAAATGATGATTGAAAAATAAAGAATAGGGAGATTTTCAAGATTCAAATGAAGGAGGCAAAATCAGGAAAACACTGTACACAAGGATTGTCAGTCACGTAAATGGAAAGAACAGTAATAGTCAAAATTGCTAATTTTAATGAGCAAGGTTTGTTCCAAAGAGATGAGAACATGCCTTTCTCTGCTGCCTTCATTGTACTGGTAGGGACTATGCATATAGAACACTACATATAATGTCCTACTTGATTGATGTATTGCGTATTTTTACTAGGCTGGTATTTTTCTTTTTGTTATTCTTTGTTACATGGGATAGGGCAGGGGCCTTAAAGGTTAAAGCTTAAAACTATACTATAACTTTTGGGATACCCTGTATTGGGAAATGTAAATGATGTGAAAACAAAAGAGCAATAACAAATTTCTTAAGAATAGTTTCAACTATTGACAGTCTATTGATACTACTGAAAATAAAAATGATTCAATGAGAATCCAATTATTATGTATTATACCTTCTAAATTTAACAGTATCTTTTGAGGTCTTTGAAGTACACAAAATAAAATGTTGCTTATTTATATATTTCTGGTTCCTTCCTCTCTCCCTTTGGCTTTAGAATGTCTAGCAAATGTACATTCAATACCCAAACCTAGAGAATGTCAAACAGAGATTTTAAGTAATCTTGTCACTAAAAAGCTGATGAAACTAGTCATAAAAATTCTAAAAGGGAAAAATACTTCTGGGCCTGATGGATTAACAAGAACTTTTTTTTTTTAGTTAGATTTTTTTATTTTTAGTTTACAACACTTAGTTCTACGTGTTCTTGAGTTTCAGATTTTCTTCCCTTGCCTCTCCCCACTCCGCCCCCACACGGCATGTAGTCTGATATAGATTCTATAGAAAACTTCACATCAAACTTATTTACACAATAGTCAAGTAAACAAGAAAGTTCTACTAAACTTTTAAAGAACAATTAATACTACAGATTGTCAAAAATTGAGAAAGCATTCTACTAACCTTTTTGAGACAAATATCCTAATACCTAAAGATAAAGCAAAGAAATATAGACCAATATCATTAATGAACATGTATTTATTTAAAAATAAAATCCTTTCAGACTATAGCAATTTAAGAAATCATTTATTACAGCCAAATTGGATTTATACCAACTATGGTTAAACATTAGGAAAACAATATAGTCACAATAAAAACAAAAGTTGGCATTGCATAATTTTCTCAGTAGGCGTAGAAAAAGCCTGTGAACAAAGTACAATACTTTCTTATGCTAAAAACCCTATAAACTATTAAGAATAGAGAGGTATTTTTTTAATATGAGGAAAAGTATCTCCTAAAACGAAAAGCAATTATCCTATGAAATGGGTGTATACATACTACATTTCCCAATAAATATAGGAGTAAAGAATGTTTCCTCTCCTTATTTGGTATAGTTTTAGAAATGCTAATAATAGCAATAAGAAAAGAAAAAAGTTAAAGACAGACAGAGGAGACAAAACTCCTTATTTGATGGTGATGTGATACTTTACTTCAATCCTAAGCATTAAGCAAAAAAAGATTGAGGCTAGCTTCAGCAAAATTGCTGGCTATAAAATAGGCTCATGAAAATCAGAACCATTTCAAACAATAATAGAGAAGTAAACCTCATTCGAACTAGGTACAAAATGGATATCTGAGGCTACACATTCTATGCTTATATAGATTCAGTGAAAAATACTTCTTAAATAAAGAACAGCTTAAATAGCTGGAGGAATATTCAGTGCTCGTGGTCGGGCTGTGTCAGCATAATTACAATGACAATACTACCAAAGTTAATTTCCCTTTTTAATGCTGTTCCAATCAAATTGTCAAATGAATATTTTATGGCGATAAATTAAAGCAAAATTCATTTGAAGGAACAAATGATCTAGAATATCAAAGGATGTAATGAAAAAAGGGTTGGAATGAATAGAGGATAGCACTTTTAGATTTAAGAATGAATTAAAAAGCAGCAGGCATCAAAAACGTTTGGTACTGTGGTAAAAAATAGAAAGTAGATCAGTGGAACTCAATAATCCAGTGTTTGATAAATCTAAAAATTTACCTAGAGATCAACTCCCTTTTTGATTAAAAAAAACTAGAAAACTATGTAATGTTCTGGTAGAAATTAAATTTAGACCAATCTTAACTCCTGGTCCACAGAAAAATTGAAATGGATGTGATCTGAATGTTAAAGTATTACTGTATACCATAAAAAAGTGAGAACAGATCTTAACACCTATGCAGCTATGAGTAGAATATGAAATCCCAATTCCAAGAAGTGATAGAAATAGTTACAAAAGATAAGAATATAATTTTGATTACATGAAATTTTAAAAAGCTTCTGCACAGAAAAAAAAATGAATGCATCTAGTGCCTGACTGGGAAAAGATATTTCTGAAAAGGGTTTGTTATCCATGATAAAGAGAAGAACAAAGGATATGTACAAACTGTTCTCAAAAAGAAGTGCAAACTATTGAAAACCCCATGAAAGAATGCCCCAAATCATTAATAATAATTAGGTTTCTCATATCCAACAAATTAGCAAAGATGGGAATAATAAGTGTTTATGGGAAGATAGACATACTCTATTGCATTGTTACTGGTTCCAGCCATCTTTGGAAAACAATTTGGAATTAGTTAAATTAGGTGATTCAAAGGTCCATAATCTTTGGTCCAAAGTTTCAAGTGAAGGTCAGTGGCCAATCAAAGGCTCCCTATACATTAAAATATCACTTAGTGCCAACAAAAGAACTTGAAGCAAAGTACATACACTTCAATTTTGTGGTATATGAATGTAATTGGATATTACTATGCTATAAGAAATGAATATGGTGAATACAGAGAAACATGGAGAGACTTAGGTGACCTGATACAAAGTAAAGTAAGCAAAGCCAGGAAAAAATATACAAAGGGACTACAACAGTATGAATGGAAACAACCACAAAACAGTTGAAAGTAAATATTGTGGAACTGTAAAGAACAAGGTTGGCTCTGAAGAAGAAATTTGAGAAGACATACTCCATCCTGCAAGGGTGGGGAAGGGATCCATGGGTATGGAACAGTATATGTAACATTGGGTTTTTTTCAATGTATTGATAAGTTTTGCTGAAATATTTTTTCTTAAAAAAAATTCCTTGCTGTAAGAGGTGGCTGTATAAGGACAGAATGGAAGGAGATTTGGGAAGTCTGGGAATGTAAAAACAATAACTATCAATAAAAACAAAGGTGTCCCATTTGTATAATTGCCCATGTTGAAATTTAAATATTTTTGAACCTATCAATTGTATGATTCATTGAATACAAACCATTGTGTTCTTTTTACTTTTTTCTAGGGATGTTTCTGAACTGACAGGATTCCCAGAAATGTTAGGAGGACGTGTGAAAACACTGCATCCTGCAGTTCATGCTGGTAAGCACTTGCTTGGTGTACTTATAACTTGAAATGTATAGGAATGGTTTCCTAGAAAACTCTTGAATGGCTTACTTAAAAGCATTAGTGAGTAGAAGGAATGGAGTCATCCTCAAGTCCTACTTCTCTCTTTACCCATCATCAGTTACCAAGTTTTGTCAGTTCTCAGAACATTTCTTGATTCCCTTCCCTTCACTCTTCTTATGGCCACTCTCCTACTTGAAGCCCTTATCACTGCAGTAGCATCCTAATTGGTCTCCTGTCACCCAGTCTCTCTCCTTTTATATTATTGCAAAATTGATATTCCTAAAACACAGGTCTGACTGTGTCATTCTGTTGTTCAAGAAGCTTCATTGGCTTCTCGATGACTTTGGGATAAAATACAAGCTACTAAGCTTGCCATTTAAAGCTCTTCATAGAATGGTTCCTTGCCTTTCTTTCTAGTCTTATTTCTCTATGCATCCTCTGCTTAACTGGGCTACTTCCTGTTCTTTCATTTCTTGCCTCCCATATTTTGCATAATCCTAGAATATACTTCACCTTAATTTCTAAGCTCAAGTCTGGTGCCACCTCTTCCTATGGGAAGCCTTTGGGGTACACAGTGAACCAACATTGAGGAAGGATGACAAAGGACCCTGGAAGCTACCAGAGTATACTCCAAGTGCATTGACTAAGTTCAGTGTTTATCATGGATCACACTGGCTAACCTCAAGCTGCTGAAATAACAAGACAGAAATTTTTTGTTGCTTCTTTTTTCTTATTTTCTCACTTTTCTTGTGTTTGTCCTTGTCTCCTTGCCTGCTTTCTATAACCTTATTCCGTATTTCCATCCTGCTTCCCACCCCCGATGAAGGCCAGTTGCTGTAGTAGACAAGTGCTACTAATCTTTCTGTCCTCTGTGCACCGCCTTATGTTTAGGGCTCCACTGTGATTTCATTTGGACATGTAGTCCTGTCAGGATTCACTTGTAGGTTTGTGACTTGAGGCAATAAGATTACATTTCCCTCCATCTATCCCCCCCTTGCTTTGATTGTGACTAAATGGTGAGTAGAGGAAGTGATAAAAATGATTTGTTGAGGACTCCTGAAACAAGTAATTTTTTGTTCATTTTACTTTTTAACTTCTCTCTAACTTTGATAAACCAGGTATCTTGGCTCGTAATTCTCTGGAAGATCAAGCTGACATGGCCACACTTGACTTCAGTCTTATAAGGTAACTTTTTAAGTCTTTATTAATTTCACAAGATCAGCTAGAAGAGTGATGAATATGACCAAACCCCTTTCTCATAAAATTCTAGAACTCAATTGCTATTGCTTCTTTGTTTAGTGATCACTTAAACATATGTTTATGTGTGTGTCCATACATACGTGGGTAATCTAGATTAGAAACTAGAAATCACAGAACTTTAACTTGTCCAAGAGATAATTTTGTCATGTTATTACTATCTGAACTGACATTTACTTTTTTTTCATTTTTATTTAATATTTTAATTTTCAACATTAACTTCCACAAGATTTTGAGTTACAAATTTTCTCCCCATTTCTACCCTCCCCCTATTCCAAGACGGCATATATTCTGATTGCCTCGTTCCCCAGTCAGCCCTCCCTTCTTTTACCCCATTCCCCCCTTTCCCATCACCTCTCCCCTTACTTTCTTGTAGGGCAGGATAGATTTCTATGCCCCATTCCCTATATATCTTGTTTCCCAGCTGTATGCAAAAAACCTTTTTTTTTTTTTAACCATCTGCTTATAAAACTTCAAGTTCCAAATTCTCTCCCCTCTTCCCTTCCCTCCCACCCTCCCTAGGAATGCAAGCAATTCAACATAGGTCACACATGTATCATTATGTAAAACACTTCCACAATGCTCATGTTGTGAAAGGCTAACTATATTTCCTTCCATCCTGTCCTGTCCCCCTTTATTCAGTTTTCTCCCTTGACCCTGTCCCTTTTCAAATGTGTTTGCTTTTGATTACCTCCTCCTCCTCTCTGCCCTCTGTTCTATCATCCCCACTTTTTTTATCCCTTTCCCCTTACTTTCCTGTGAAGTAAGATACCCAGTTGAATCTGATGAGAGTAAGATTCACTTATTCCCCCTCATCTGCCCCCTCTTCCCTTCGAACAGAACTGCTTTTTCTTGCCACTTTTATGTGAGATAATTTACCCCATTCTATCACTCCCTTTCTCCTTCTTGCAATATATTCCTCTCTCACCCCTTAAATTTATTCCATATGTTTAGATATCATCTCTTCATATTCAACTCATCCTGTGCCCTCTGTCTATATTCCCTTCAACTCCTGGAATAGTGAGAAAGGTCTTCTGAATTACACACATCATCTTTCCATTTAGGAATATAAACATAACAATTCAACTTTAGTAAGTCCCTTATGATTTCTCTTTCTTTTTTACCTTTTCATGCTTCTCTTGATTCTTGAAAGTCAGATTTTCTATTCAACTCTGGTGTTTTCACTGAGAAGGCTTGAAAGTCCTCTATTTTATTGAAAATCCATATTTTACCTTGGAGCATTATACTCAGTTTTGCTGGGTAGGTGATTCTTGCTTTTAATCCTAGCTCCTTTGACCTCCAGAATATCATATTCCAAGCCCTTTGATCCCTTAATGTAGAAGTTACTAGATCTTGTGTTATTCTGATTGTGTTTCCACAATACTCAAATTGTTTCTTTCTGGCTGCTTGCAGTATTTTCTCCTTGATCTGGGAGCTCTGGAATTTGGCGACAATATTCCTAGGAGTTTTCTTTTTGGGATCTTTTTCAAGAGGGGTTTGGTAGATTCTTTCAATTTCTATTTTATCCTCTGGTTCTAGAATATTAGGGCAGTTTTCCTTGATAATTTCTTGAAAGATGATGTATAGGCTCTTTTTTTGATCAGGTAGTCTAATAATTTTTAAATTATCTCTTCTGAATCTATTTTCCAGGTTAGTGGTTTTTCCAATGAGATATTTCACATTGTCTTCCATTTTTTCATTCCTTTGGTTCTGTTTTATAATATCTTGATTTCTCATCAAGTCACTAGCTTCCACTTCCTAATTTTTAAGGTAGTATTTTCTTGAGTGGTCTTTTGGACCTCCTTTTCCGTTTGTCTAATTCTGCCTTTCAAGGCATTGTTTTCCCCATTGGCTTTTTGGAGCTCTTTTGCCATTTGGGTTAGTCTGTTCTATAAGGTGTTATTTTCTTCAGTGTGTTTTTTTGGGTCTCCTTTAGCAAGTGGTTGAATTGTTTTTCATGGTTTTCTTGCATCATTCTCATTTCTCTTCCCAGTCTTTCCTCTACTTCTCTAATGTGCTTTTCCAAATCCTTTTTGAGCTCTTCCATGGCCTGAGCCCAATTCATATTTTTCTTGGAGGCTTTTGATGTAGGTTCTTTGACTTTGTTGACTTCTGGTTGTATGTTTTGGTCTTCTTAGTCACCAAAAAAGGAATCTAGAGTTTAAGTTTGAGTCTGAGTTTCGTTTTCGCTGCCTGTTCATCTTCCCACCCAACTATTTGACCCTTGAGCTTTTTGTCAGGATATGACTGTTTGTAGAGTAGAGAGTACTTTGTCCCAAGCTTTAGGGTCCAAGCACTGCTTTTTTCAGAGCTATTTCTGCTTCACCATCACCCCTGACTCTGTCGTAGCAGCGCTCCTCCTCCTCCAAGAACTGCCAACCAGGACCGCAGTCCAGATCGAAGCAGGGCACAGCAAGAGAACCTGCCTTTGTGCCCACAAAGTGCTCCTTGCACTCCCGCTGTGATCCACTGCTAGATTCCTCCCATTGTGTGAGCCCAGACTCGGGAAGCAGCTGATGCTGTAGCTCTGGAAGCAGCCTCGGGAGCTTCCTGCTGCTGCCGCCGCCACCACCCAAAGGGTTGGTGGCTGGACAGGTCTCAACTTGATCCCACAGTTTCCCTCCAACCTGATCTTTGGCATTTGTGGGTTGAGATGTCTGGTAACTGCCACAGCTCACTGATTCATGGCTCCAAGGCCTGTTCCAGCTGGATAACTCCAGGTCTGGTCTGTCCTGGCACGGCCCACGCTTGGCTGAGCTTCGCTCCCAGCACCGTGCGATAGACCCTTCTCAGAGACCATCCAGGCTCTCCTGGTCTGGAGCCCTGCTTCCCAATGCTATTTCGTGGGTTCCGCAGCTCTAGAATTTGTTCAGAGCCATTTTTTACAGGTGTTTGGAGGGATTTGGGGGAGAGCTTAACTAAGTCCCTGCTTTTCAGCTGTCCTCTTGGCTCCACCCCCAGGAACTTCCTGACATTTACTTTTAAAACAATTTATTGATACATTTATTTTGACAAAATATTCTTTGAATAAACATCCTTACGTTACCTGAATAACAGTATTTTTGACTAAAGGAAGATCTATGTCCTTGATTTTCGTCAGCATAGAAGGAATGATGACTCTTTGGCCTCAATTTTGTTGCCTCTCCATGTTTAACTTCATGTTGTTGAAGTAATTGTGCCTATTACTCTTTACCCTGCTTTCTTCAGTGAAAGTTTTCCTGTACTTCTGTTAATTCATAGTTGGCATTTCTTATGGCACAATAATATATGCTACAGCTTATTCAGCCCTGTGCCAGTTGGACATGTTTTCTTTACAGGTTTTTATTATCCCAGGTAGTGTTGCTTTAGACATTTTTGTGTGTGTACATCTTTTCTTGCTGTCAGTATCCTGCACAAAGTTACTGGATTCATGTGACTAAAGCACAGGCCCTGTCAGCTTCTCAGGAAGCCCCACTGACTCCATCTTGTCTCTGAAATCCAAGCCTTGCTCCTCTCAATTCAGAGCCCTTTATCCTTTGAGTCCTTGCCTGCCTTTCCATCCATATTTGCCCTCAGCCAAATTAATGTACTTCCTTTTCCTTTTTTTCTGGCCTCCTGTGATCTGTGCAACCTTGGAATACAGGTCTTTGCCTTAGCTTATTTCAGGGCTTTGTTCAGGTGTAGCCATCTGTGAGGGGAAGTGGTGCATAGTCAACCAACTCTAGCTTTCTTATGTGTTGCATAATTCCAAATTGTTTTTTGAAAAGGTTGAACCAGTTGACAGCTCCATTAGTAGCCATTTAACCCTTGTTTTTCTATAGCTCCTCCAACAATAAATTTTGTCATCTTTAGCGCTTTTCCTAGTTTGATAGGTATGAGGTGAAAACTCAGGAGTGCTTTAATAATTTTGAACATTTTTTAGTAGCTATTGACAACTTCATATCATTTGACCATTTGTATTTTGAGAGAGAACTTTTAATCTCATATTTTTTATGACCCCATGCATTTTGAATACCAGGTTTTTCCTAGGCATATGCAAAGATTTTCTCCCCAACGCATATCTTTTTGTTTTAGCGGGATCGATTCTTGTTTTGTGCAAAAGATTTTTGATTTTGCATAACCAAGATCACTACTTTGTCTTTTATGATTTCTTCTATCCCACATCTAATTATGAATTGTCCTTTCCATAATTGTGAAAATCATTACCTTCTTTTCTCCTAGTTTTATTAGACTATTACTTTTTATATTTAGGTCGTTTGCACACTTGGAATTTATTGCAGTATAAACTAGAATATTATAAATGGAACCCAGAGGGAACTTATGAGTAATCTAGTCTCTCCCCCTTCTGGTTTCATGGCAAGGGGAGTGGGGAGTAAAGGAGAAGCTGAAGGACCTGGCCAAGGTCATGTGGGTAGTACGGAAGCTGCAGACATAGTGTCCAGCTCCAGGTGCGTTGACTAAGTCCAGTATTCTTTATCATGGATCACACTGGCTAAACCCACGCTGCTGAAATAAGAAGTTTTTTGATGCTTTTTTTCTTATTTTCTCCCTTTTCTTATTTGTCCTTATATCCTCAGGCTTTTATACTTTGGGACGGGACACTGTAGCATTTAAAACAATTATAGTATTTGTGTAGCTTTTTAATGTTTGCAGAGAACTTGCCATGTTACCTCATTTTATCCTCATAGCAACTCTGTGGGATAGGTGCTTATTATTATCCCTATTTTTCTGATGATGAAACTGAGGCTAGAAAGTGTTAAATGATCTGCTAAGAGTCACACATCTAGTTAGTGTCTGAGGCAGAACTTGAGTCCAAATCCAGCCTTTTTGGTTCTACATGTTCAGACGCTCCTCAAGGCAGTCATGGGTAGGAATTTTTTGGGAAGGGAAGTGAGAAGTTGGGATATGAGGCACCAAATTTGGCTCCATAAGAGGCAATAGCATTAAATAATTATGCCAATTTTTCCTCCAGAAAACCTCGGGTTTGTCTGTGGACAAGAGCAGCTATTAGGATATTAGCCCCTTGTTCGCTTTGGTGTATTTAAACTCTTCAGCTTATAGATTAGACACTTTCACAGTTTGGGAGATAGGCCTAGAGATGTGAAGGATTTGTTCAAAGTCACATAGTAATTGAACCCCAGTCCTCTTGATTTCAAATCCAACGTTATTTTATTGTACCATATAGAACTTCATCAGGCCTAAGAAGGCATGTATTAATAACGGTGATTTATGCACACTGAATTTAGAGTCTGAAAAAGGTAGAACTCATGGCAAAATGCACTAAATACTTTAGTATTTCTGATTTTAATGCTGATTTTAGTCTATTCAATCTATTTATGTTGATTATTTTCATTTTTTAGATTGTATTGCTTTTTTTAGGTTACGAAATTTGATAATTTACATTTCAGTGAATTCTAATTTTTTTCCATCTTCAGAGTTGTTGTTTGTAATCTATATCCCTTTGTGAAGACTGTGGCTTCTCCAAATGTAACTGTTGATGAAGCTGTTGAACAAATTGATATTGGTAAGTTGGGGAGGATTTTTGGTAGAGCATATAATGAGGACAGTTTTTATTGTTTTTTTTATTATAGCATTTTTTTTTATTTTTAGTTTACAACAGTCAGTTCTACATAATTCTGAGTTCCAGATTTTCTTCCTTCCCTCCCCCCCCCTCCCTCCCTAAGACAGCATGGAATCCCATATAGCTTCCACGTATAACTTCTCATTGAATTAATTTACACACTAGTCAAGTTATGGAGAAGAGCTGTGATCAATGAAATGAATCATGCGAAAGAAGAAACAGGACCAAAAAAAAAACCAACCCACAAACAAGAACAAAAGAGAGAAAAAGAAAAAAAAGGGGAGGGGAAGGCGAGCATGAAATGTGCCTCAATCTGCATTCATACTTCGTAGTTCTTTCTCTGGATGTAGATAACATTCTCCATAGTGAGTCCTTTGGAGTTGTCTTTGTACTTTGTGTTGCTGAGAAGAGCGAAGTCTGTCAGGGTTGGTCCTCACGGAATCCATATATCTGTGGTTGTGTATAATGTTCTCCTGGCTCTGCTCCGCTAATGAGGACAGTTTTGAGATTTGATTTTGGCTTTCGTTATTATTGAATAGAGTTAACTGTTTTCTACCCATCTTAGTCTATTCTTGTAAAGAGTGTCCTAATTCTTTATTTTTTAGTGAATTTTTTTTAATAGTGTCTAGTCTTCATCCCAAGAGATGAAATTGAAGATTTTATTTGAGATTTTATTTGTTTTGAAAAGAAGATAATTTTATAGATAAGTGAAATTGATTTGATGCTCTGTTGCAGGTGGAGTAACCTTACTTAGAGCTGCTGCAAAAAACCATGCTCGAGTGACAGTAGTATGTGAACCAGGAGATTATGAAGTGGTATCAACTGAGATGCTAAACTCTGAAGCTAAAGATACTACTATGGAGACTAGACGGCAGCTAGCATTAAAGGTATGAAAGCACTTGAAAAAGCTTTTTGAAAAATAATGTGGTTGTATTATTATATAAATGTCTGTTGTCTTGTTTGTAGGCCTTTACTCATACTGCTGAGTATGATCAAGCAATATCAGATTATTTCAGGAAGGAATATAGTAAAGGAATATCTCAGATTCCTTTAAGATACGGAATGAACCCTCACCAGACCCCTGCACAGTTATATACAGTGAAGCCCAGACTTCCTCTTACAGGTAAAGTTCTAATTTTGTGTTTGTCCAGTGTAGTTGTTTCCATGTATACAGAAATACTTGAAGTCATTTTACTTTTTTAAGTAAGATAATGTTTTGGTTTTATAGTCTTTTATGAGAAGCCCAAGGATTTTTCATTCATGATGAGTTTTTTTTAAAGTAAGATTTTGTTAATGTCTTTGTTTTTTTAAGTCACTATGTCTCCCAGCATCACTTTCCCTTCCAGAGGGAACAAATAGTATTTTATAAAGTCCAAAAACTGAAATTTATTAATATATTGAAAAACTAAAAATTTGTACAACGTACAATATTTGCGACCCTCTTCCCGTCAACAAAGGGGAAGAGTGGAAGTATCTTCAGATCCCTTCTTTCAAGCTACATGGTTGTTCTTTGTAATTTCGCAACATTCACTTTTGGATTTTTTTGGTGGTATTAGGTCTCTTGTTTTCTTGACTTTACTTACTTCACTCTGTATCAGTTCATGTAGATCTTTCCATGCTTCTCTGTATTCATCGCATGTGTGATTTCTCATGGCATAGTAATATTCCATTAAATTCATGTACTACAATTTATTTAGCCATTCCCCAAATACATGGGCCATCTACTTGTTTCCAAAGAATTAGAAATATCAACATTACACTTAAATGGGCCAAATGACTGTTTTTCTCCTAGTCTCTGTTTTTGTGGCTCCGTTTTCCCCTTTGATGAATAAAAAGCTTTCAAAAATAGTGAATTTGTAGTTTTATTTTTTCTTTTTAAATATTTAAAATTATTTCTCATATCACTGTCTTTTCCATTTTTCCTTAGCAGAGCCATCCAGTATTAAAAAAGTCAATCCAAACAAAATAGATTGGCTGTGTTTGAAAGCTTGTGCTTGGTTCCACATTTGTAGTGTACCGCTCAGAGGCATCATTCACTTTTAGTTCTCTGATGTCCCAGCTGGCTGCTATCTTGATCAGAGATCTAAACGTTTAACTATTTTCTTTTACACCATTGTAGTCATGCATAAATTTTTATTTCATTTTGTGTCAGTTCCTTTGAATCTTTCCTAGTTTCTCTGAATTCTCAGTAGTTGTAATTTCTTATAATGCAGTAATATTCCATTACATTGATATACCACAATTTTTTCAGCCATTCCTAGTCAGTGGATACTCAGCTTTTCCAGTTCTTTGCTATTTGAGAAGATACCTTTCTAAGTTTTTTCGTGTATATGAGATCTTTTTTCTCTTTCTTACCTATTTGGGGTATTTTCCTAGTTACGATAGCATTATTTTGTTTCCTTCTGACTTTGCTGTTTTCATGATTCAGTCAGAGACAAGTGTAGAATTTAGTTAAAGTAAGATTCTTCAGTTTTTTTGTTTAGTATGTTGACTCATTTAGAGCCCCCCTCTTCCTTCCCTGTCTCCATATATAAATATACCCCCCATTTTCCTTACTAAAAAGTACTTAGTATATGAGTACATAACCAAAAAATAATTTAAAATATCAAATACAGAATTCCATTCCAAGGAAAAGCAAGCTAATTGTGCCGTGACTAGAAATCAGTCCACTTGGGGTGTACTTCACCAACAAAAAAGAAGGCAGGGTATTCTTGAAAAGAAAAATGTCTGTTTTCAGTTCATGATGATAGGATTTGGAAATACAACTTTCTTAATAAATTGTAAATTTGGAATTCATGGGTTTGTGTTAAATCAATGAAAAATTGAGTAGAAAACAGTTTATTTCCAATTATCTACAACTGTACAACAGATTGTCATCCTCATTTAATATTTCTGTGACCTGGTAGTGTTGCTCCTAGTGTACTACATATAATCCAGAGTGCATTTAATGAAAAACTAAATTTACTAGTAGGTGATACTCTCTTCCCCTGCTTCCCCAAATTAAATTCTAACATACTGTAGATCTCTTCCTCTCACCCCACCCCCAAATTATTTGTAGTTGTATTTGGTCTAATTCAGATTGTCAGATTTATTATGCTTATAATCACTATATCTTTCAAAAATCTGGGATTTCGTTTTAGTCACTCCCTCCACTTCATGTGGATTGGAATTCAGGTGTACTTCAGTAGATGGCCCATAGCTGCCATGGACAAAATAGTTCATCACACTAATGATGATGAATTTCTCCAATTTTAGGTAGGCCGGTCCTCAGATAGCAGAAACTTTTATACATATACATGATATGTCACTGACATAGTCAGAGGCTTTCCAGCTGCTTGGTAGGTTGTGCCATCACTTGGGTTATATTGTACTGATACAGACTGAGAATGCAGAATGCTTCCATGGATGATGAATCCCTGGAGTAGGATTTGAGTGGAAGATTGGAAAGGTAAATTGAGGAAATCAGTTTTTCTGTCCATGTTTTATATTTTCAATATTTTTTCCTCACTAACTCTTGGGTGTTGGAGTTAAGGGTATTTCTACAAGACTTGGAAATTTGCCTTGGCAGATGTTATGTCATTAGTTGGAAGAAAAATGTATCTCAAGTCCTTCAGTATTTGAACGTAGTAATTTAGAAGAAACCAAATACAAACTCATAACCTCTTACGTAACCTACAAGTTCTGTTTTGTGTTTAATTTGTCCAAACGTTTCTATAAGTAGTGATTTTAGTTGAAAATTTTTTATTCTTTTGCTTCCACCAGTGTTATCTGGGGAACATGTTTGTATTTTGCAGTTGTTGCTTTTTTTTTAAAGTGAAAAAGGAAAGCATTTATCATAGTTCTATTGGTCTTTATTATAAATTTGCTTATCTCTCTGTATTTAGAAAAATCAACAGAAAGTGTCATTTAGTTCTTCAGTAATATCCAGCCTTTTATTTATATTATGTACTTAAAGAGATTTTTCGGGGGCGGGGGTAGAGAATTAGGTCTTGTTTTTGTCTCAGTAAGAATAAAAATCTTTTCTAGTTTGGCAGTGATTTGAGAATTAAACAACCTTGAATACCTCATTATTCTTACTACCCTTTAAATGGTGGTCTGTGACAATTTAAATTCTCATTAGCTAAGGGATAGTCTAGGAATATTAACTCTGCAATCTTTTTGGGCAGTATTACACATTTCTTCCCAACCTCTCCATTTAGTAGTAAAATAGTTTTGAAAAGAAAGAGTATTATTATGTGAGTGAGTATCTTGTCCCTTGTTGGTTTTGCATATTAGGCATCCTTTGTTGTTTTTTTTTTTGTTTTTTTTTTAATTTAAATTTATTTATTTGACATATTTAGTTTTCAGCATTGATTTTCACAATAGTTTGAATTACAAATTTTCTCCCCATTTATCCTTTGTTATTTTTAATTAGGCAAAATGACCTGCAGTTTATTTGTAAGATCAGTAATATGTTTTCTTGTTAAAGTAACAACTAGGTGATCTTTTAGTATAGCTTTAACTTCTACAACAAAATTGTGTTTGTGTGTGTGTGTGTGTGTGTGTGTGCACGTGTGTCTACACGCAGCAAGGAGGAGGACATTAAATGAAATATGCTCTTCATTCGAAATTTGTGGTTTGATGTTTAAAATGTATCTATATGTCTCATATGCAGTTCTGAATGGATCCCCTGGGTTTATAAACCTATGTGATGCCTTGAATGCCTGGCAGCTAGTGAGAGAACTCAGAGAAGCTCTAGGCATTCCAGCAGCTACCTCCTTCAAGCATGTCAGTCCAGCAGGTAATACATCTTATTTTTAGCCAAAATATTTTACCCCGGAGATGCTCAAAATGTCTCATTCTTACTTTAGTTTCCATCTTTAACATCTCGAGCTGCTATTAAAATCTCTGATGCCTGAAGCCATCTTTGCCATGTTGTTACTAGTTATCAGTTTGTGTGATGATTTTGTCCTGAGCTGTAAAAAACATTTCACATTTTATCAGATTTACTGCTAAAGTGCCTGTATGACATAGAAGGGGCAGGTGACATAACTATCTTACAGATCAGAATCCAAGATAGGAAATTGAGAAACTGAGGTCATAGCAGTTTTTTGGAAGCCAAATTTTTGTATTTTTAGAACGACTGAAAATTAACATGTCATAAAACAAATGATTAAGAATATGATAGAGAAGGAAAACCTGACCTACAGTAGGATAAATGTGGAACCAAGATGGACTAAAAAGGAACCCATGGCCTGTATTTCACACAGGTTTCCTTCTCACTGCTCAGAGCCAGCTTGTCAAAAATAAAGACATGGTGGAAGGAGGTGACCTCACCTTATTAGGCACAACATAGCTAGAGTCTAATGGGAGTACTGTGTTCCTTAGAGATTAGGAAGGGGAGGTGCCTAAATGAGAGATGATTATATACTACTAACTGAGAATATTTGGCAGTCCCTATAACCCAGGGACTACAGCTAATCATTTCTTCAGCGCCCAGCCTAAACCCATCAAAACTGCCATTCTCCCTTCCTATTCACATATTGGTCAGCTGTAGGCCTGCATACGAATGTTGTAACTCTTAAGGTGAAATTTGGAATGGTTTTATGGTTTTGTCCACCAGGTGCTGCTGTTGGAATACCACTTAGTGAGGAAGAGGCTAAAGTTTGCATGGTTCATGATCTCTACAAGAGCCTTACTCCATTGTCAACTGCATATGCAAGAGCAAGAGGTAGGAGGATAGTAAATGGAAAGGACAAGTACTATTTATCTTGAATAGTAGTGTGATAAGAAATTAATGGCGCTTCCTTAGAAAATGTTATTTCAGCATGTTTTAAGTTTTTCAGGCATATCTAAATATATTGTTTAGTTGAATGTCATTTGTAAATTTATTTCCAAGCCTAATGTTAAGATCTTGATGAAGCAGCATGGTACAACAGAAAAATTGTTGTCTATGGACTGCGGAGTCAGAGGACTTTACTGTCCGTGTGACATTGGGCAAGGTACTGACCTTTCTGGGCTTTACTTTCTTCAGCTGTTAAAAAGGAGAGGAGTTGGACTAGATGTTTTCTAGTCTGGATCTAAATATCTGTTTATAAATCTAAATAACTGTTCTTAAGTGGTATTGAAACTAGCTTATCATTTGGTTGATCACCCATTTATAATCTCAATCTTAAGGAAGCTTATGGTCCCTTGTAGTGGTTAATTTAATGTTCTCTTTATAGAATAAATTGATGTTAGGTGGGGAATGCCTTGATATTCCATTTTAGTAACTTAGAAGTACTTTTTGTGGAGTACTTTTGAGGGTTTTGAGTAATTTGAAAAACAATCTTTTATGGGGGTTGGGTAGGCGAATTTGTTGCTTCAGCAATGATTTGTGTTACATGAAGTCTGCTTTAAACGACTAGAAGGAAATAAGATGGTGGGAACAAATGAATAGAGGTTGAAAGGAATAAGATTAGCCAAGGGAATACTAAGAAGAACTCAAAGAACATAAAAGAATGGAAAGGTAGCCATGTTGTAAAGGGCCCTGGAGCAGAAAGTTTGTATTTTGTACTGTAGGCTAGAAGGATAGAGTAGAGAAGAGCTTCAAGGGAGACCAGTGGAAAGCTCTGGTAGAAAGGGAAGAAAGGGTAGAAAGGGAAGAATGGGTGTAAGCAGTATTGTGGAGGTAGAATCACAGACATAGCCACTAGTAGATCACAGGAGCACACACTTTATACTTGGGGAAACAGGCCTAGCAAGATTACTTGACTTCGTCAAGGTCACAAAGACATGTAAGTGGCAGAATCTGGATCCAGATCTAGAAATTATAGATGACTGCAGTTTGAAATCGTGGTGACTAAGATTGTGGTGTTGCCATCGGTTAGTAAGAAGAGGGTCAGGTTTAGGGATTTATATTATGAATATGAACTTTGAATTTGTTCATTACAGTTAAGGAAAGTTTTTCTTCCCCAAATGATATTTTATATAATTCTTATTTTGATTCCAAGAACTTGTGGTTTTCATGTTACCTACAGACTTTGCACCAAAACAGCATAGGATAGCTTTTAGCATAGCTTTTTTAGCATAGCTTTTAGTATTTTGAAATTACATAATTTTGTATTTTATTTCCAGGAGCTGATAGAATGTCATCATTTGGTGACTTTATTGCTATATCTGATGCTTGTGATGTCACTACTGCTAAAATCATCTCCAGAGAGGTTAGTAAAAGATTTCAGCTAGTTCTTCAATAATATTGGCAAATCTTTTTAAAAATAAAATATTCAAAACTGTCTCCTAGAAATTTAACTCAGAGAACAAATAGACACACTAACTCTTCTACCATTTGCAAATCAATGATATGTTTTGTCATTTAATATTTTTCACAGTTACCAAAACTAGATTATGGAATTTGTTATTCAGATTATTAAGAGCTTCAAATTCCAAACAGAGGAGTTTATTTTATTTTGGAGGTGGTAGGAGGTGATCGGAATTTATAGAGTAGGAGAGGGACGTGATCAGATCTACAATATAGGAAAAAAATCATTGCAGCAGCTGAGTAGAGGATGAATTGGAATGGGGATAGACTTGAGAAAGATGATCAGTTAGAAAGCTGTTGCTGTACAGTGCCTGGAACATAGTAGGCACTTAATATATGTTTTATTAAATTTAATAATCCTTACCAGATGTGATTAGGACCTAAATTCAGTGGTGACTATGAATGGAGACATGGGTGCATATGTTAGAGATGTTGTGGAGGTAAAACAAAATTTGTCATTGGATGGGATAGATGGGGTGAATGAAAGTGAGGAGTCAGAGATAACATTGAAATTTAAGCCTGGGTGACTGAGAGTAGTTCAGTATCACAGACTAATTCCTATAGTTTCTACTAATTCTTCTACTGCACAAAAGAGCTGTTATAGGCCTCTTACATTCTCCCTCACAGGAGACCTAGAACAATTTTTGGGCCAGGGGCTTTAATGTTTTATAGAAAAACCAAAGTTGTATCTGCCAGTTATCAGCTATAAAGGGGTGGGGCTACTAGAAACTAAAAAGTGAGGGCTAGAACATAGCTGAGGCAACAAACAGATTTAGATATCTCAAAAGTCCTTGGGTACTTTACTGAGTTACAGCCTAGTACATTAATGATCCAGCAGCTACCATTAAAATAATTGATGTTTGTAATAATAGCCCCAATATATCAAAAAATTTAATTATCCTGTTCTTGATGCTTTATTGGAAAGGGGTAGTTAGCTGGGTATGTTAGTGCTCTCCTGTAATTGCTGCTGCTGGGGAGGCCAAGGCTGGTGGATTGCTTGGGTGTTCTAATTCATAGTGGGCTAAGTGGTTCAAGCATCTGCATCCAATATCAATATGGATGGGGAAGGCTAGGCCACCGGGCTGCCTAAGGAGGGGAGGAACAACTCAGGTTGGAAATAGCCTTAGTGCCAATCAGTAGTGGGATAATACCCACGAGTGGTTCTTGTACTTTCACCCTCACGCTCCTAAAAAAGTTTCAGCTCTAAAGGCTTTTTTCATTAGGCTTGGCATAGAGCACTCAGTACTTTGGGGTATAGTTTGTGAAGAGACCCAGATCCTGCAGGCTTAGAATGATTTTTAGCAATATACTCAATGCTTCAGTGAAACTGTGATCATATTTCCATTAATACTTCTTCCACTGGTGAAGATAGAAATTAATCTATGCCATCTTATTCTGAATGACTGTTTTATATCCCCATCAATAAATGTTCCATAAAATGTCTATGCTGCACACATTGGGCTTTTATGCAACCTAGCGCATCATTCTGAATGTCTGTTTTCCCTTTTCTCTTTAATACATATTTCCCCCTCCTTTTGCTGATCTTAAATGTCTTTAATGCTGTCTTTTTCTGTGCAATTCATCATTGATAACATAATATATATTTAAACCTACATAATTCTTTCCATTGATTGCCCCCTGGTGTTGATTGGTTGTCTTTGGTAGTAGGGAGCAGCTTGCAGTCACTAAGAGTGCAGTGTTTTGTCCCTAAAGTAGTAATGCCTAATCTTCTCCTCCTATTCAGTTCTGAGCCCAAGTTCCTGTCCATCTGCAGGAACTGTCCAAGGTCACTACATAGAAGATGCATTAGTTCCTTGGGATATCCATTCAATTTCATATTGTAATGTAGGTAATAAGTATTCTTCATCCACTTGGGTTTCCCTGTGTGGATACCTAAAGACTTTTGTAGACATACCTTATTAAGATGGCCCTTTAGTTTTCTTGAGATAAATTCAACTAGTAAAATGTCATTCACAAACATTTGAATAACGAATGTCTATAAGCGTACTATTTGGATATTTCACAGGACATTCCTCATGCAACTCATGAGCTACCTTTTGGTTAACCTGTGTCAAAATGTTTTGTCCCTTGCTTGATCTTCCTATTCAGAGGATTGTAAATCATTTCACATTTTTGTATTTTTGATTGGGCTTTTTCTTTTGTATCAACCGACAATACAGTGGGTTGGTAGTTCCTATCTTGGTCAATATTTTTTCTTTTTTCGGTGGTAATACTGACTGATCATTTTCATTCTTTTCAGAATCTTTTTTGAGATGTTAAATTGATTCTTGTGTACCTTTAAAATTGTCACCTCCAGCATGGACTTTTATTTAATTTTATTGGACATTTTCAAATCCATTTAAAATTCAATAGGATTTCAGAAAGAAGAGTAGGAAAACTATTTTGAATTCCTAAGATACTTACTAGAAAATATCATCCATGCCAAATTTAAGTTTTAATCAGTTCAGACACACTAGTTTTTTAATAAGTATTAAGAATACTCTACATCTTTCTTGCAGGGTCACATTTGGGCTTTCATAGGAACTAAACAGAAATTAGCTATTTAAGAAGTGGAACATAGGCTTTGGCTTTTATTGCTTTGAGGGGTATTATACCTAATTTAGAATCAATTGATTTTATGTAGATAGTACGCAAATTGAGATTTGACTAGAATTTAATCTTTGCCCTTTAAGCAAAGGTGCCATTTATTTATCTAGCAGCCGGTTTGAATATACAACAGATTCTAAATGCACATCAAGAATATTTTTGACATGAGATAATCAAAATATTAGGCTTCAAGTTATTGGTCAACTTTTGTAATTAACATTATTTTGATGCTAATTTAAATATTATAGGGCTCATTTAAGTATAAAATTGTAGCATTATCAGGCTTTGTGTTTGGGGGGGGCGGGTGATGTGAATGTCTTTTTAGAAGGAATATCAAATAGTTCTTTAACTTCTTATCTGTATTAACTGGAAATAGAGTGGAGAGAGTAGGGTTTCATTTATATACTTAATTTAATTTTAAAACTTGATTAAGTTCCATGTATGTATAGGATTCCATGAACAGCATTAAGAGTATAAATGGGAAACGCAAATGTAAAGACACTTTCTTTGGAGACTCTGTGGACTTCATGGATTTAACTGAGTTGGACTGGGACAGAAGAGGAGGATTTCAACAGGTTTCACTGTGGAGAGGAGAGGTTCTAGTTCTTAGTACAGCACTTTGCACATACGTGCTTAGTGAATTTTTTTTTCCACACATTAATTCTTGTTAGAATTTACTGGGACAAGGAAGTGTAAGACTTTGAAGAATGATTTGTAGCCTACTTTGTTTGGAATAGAATTTATGATGAGGGGAGAATTGTGAAATAGGGCTGGAAGGATAGTTCAGAAACATGATAGAAGGGCCTGAGTGCTAAATTAGTGTCTTTATTTTATCCTGTAGAGAGGAGAGCAACTGAAGGAGTCCACAGGTCAGAAGATTTATTAACTCTGTGAAGGATGGATTTGAGAGTGGAGAAGGGTTTTTGTAGAAGTTAAGCCAAGAAGCAATATGGATGGAAGTAGGGTGGTGTCAGTGTGTGTTGAAAGGAGAACACAGATCAAAATACATTCTGGTGTTAGGATCAGTCAGATTTGGCAACAGAAGGGGGGTGGAGAGGAAAGACACGCTTCAAGAGATAATGTTGTCTAGCGGAAAGCAAATGATTTAGAGGCAGAGGACTTCAGTTTGAATCCTGGTTCTGCCAGGATTTACAGGCATTAAAACTGTCGGCAAGTCACTTAATCTCTCTAGGCCTCAATTTCTCAGCTCCAAAATAAGGGAACTGGTCTAGATGACCTTAAGGTCCAGTCTCTTCTACCTCTAAATTTATTGCACTCTGACTTGGAGCATCAGTAGAGATACAGAAGTATTATGAGGCAAGGCAGGGGTTTTTAAAGGAGAGTGGTGTTGAAAAGAAATGGTAGCCATTTCTAAAGATAAATGTCTAATTAGCAGTTGGAAACATAGCATAGGAGTTTAGATGAGTGGTTGGAATTAGGTTTATCAATTCAGTAGTTCTCTGAATAAGAATGAGCATTTAAACTAGAAAAAAAGAGGAGGAGGAGATGTTCAAATGAGAGAGATTCTTGACTCTGGTACCAAGATGGAAAAGAATAGATCCATGGCAGGAGACAGATGCAGGATAGACTTGTTTTCCTTATTTTAAGATTTACAATTTATCTATATACACAAAGTAATTAAGCCATGTGGTAACTAACTTATTTTTCTAGGCAAAGCAATTCCTTTTTTTTTTTATCTTTACAGGTATCTGATGGTATTATTGCACCTGGATATGAAGAGGAAGCCTTGAAGATCCTCTCCAAAAAGAAAAATGGGAATTACTGTGTACTTCAGGTTAGTGCAGATGATGAGGTTTGGGGGGTGCTGACGTGGTTTAGGGGTGCTAGGACCCCAAAGTGTCAGGGTTCAAGGCAGAGTTGCCTAGAATGGATTCACATACTCAAACCATCCTCCAGTCAAGTGGCAAAGCTTATTGTGATACCAGTAGAAGTGGTTGCAACCTTATAGGAGTGATTTTAAAGCTAATATGGAAAAGGGACAGTGAGAGGATGCCTGAGTATGCTAATTAGGTAGGAAGGGTGGAGTGGTCAGCATATGCAAGTAGTCCAGGTGCTTTGAAAGAAGGCTTCTGTGGTCTATGGAGGGGAAAATAAAGGGAGTCCCCAGAGATATCTTTTTTATGAGACATTGAGGGAGAAAAGACAGGCTTCTAATTTAGCTGCCAGAGGCTAGTCCTTGGGGATCTGGTGCCAAAGAGAGAGTCCTTGGGGTCAGTATTCCTGTCTCGTAGCCTTTTACCAAATGAATTACAGGATCACCTCTGTGCCTGTAACAAGGAGGGAATTTTCTTGAAGAGGGGGCTAGGATGCTTCCAGAGGCATGTTCTCTGCCTTTTGGGGTCTAGGTCCCACCACTCCATCAGACGTATTTTTTTTTCCTAGCATATTCCCTTCCCCTCTCTCACTAAACTCCAACCTACTCCCCATACTTCCACACTCCTTTATGAATGAATTTTCCCTTTGTATCTATGTCCCTTGGGGTATTACTCTGCTTTCTTTTAAAAAATAAAAGACAACCCTATTGCCTCTTCCTCTTAGTTTTAATCCATCTGGTTGTTTTTATTCTGTTTAAAAATATTTTAAAAATTCTTAAATGTCCCAAAAAAGAGACTTTCCATAAACAGCAGAAAACAAAGGATTCTGCATGAAACTATTCCATGCTTCTTTTAAAATGTTACAATGGCCTTTTTTTGGATATCATTGGTGCTAACCTCTCTTCCCCTACCCCAATTGAAAATTAAGAATAAAGTGAGGAAAAACCTTGTAACAAGTGAGCATTGTCAAGCAGAAGGAATCCAGAGTGGCCACATCACAAAATGAGTATCTCTTTTGACTCCTTATTGCTGTCATCTCTTAGGGAGGAAGCAACATACTTCATAGGTCCCCTGGAGACATGGTTGGTTATTGGCATCAATTAGAATTCTTAAGTCTTGGAGAGTTAATTTTTCTTTATAATA
The DNA here is from genome assembly GCF_011100635.1 of Trichosurus vulpecula. Classification (NCBI taxonomy): domain Eukaryota; kingdom Metazoa; phylum Chordata; class Mammalia; order Diprotodontia; family Phalangeridae; genus Trichosurus; species Trichosurus vulpecula. The sequence continues at coordinate 285,429,314 of NC_050576.1, read as the reverse complement.
TTAAAGTCTTTCAATAAATGGTTTTTGTGATTATACTCATTTCACTTTTTGTCAGTTCATACTACCCAGGATTCTCGGAAAATCTTCTGTCATTTTTTATCTTCAAGCAACATTCCACCACATTCACATTCCACAATTTGTTTAACCATTTGCCAGTAATCTAAAGAGATATGCCCTTAGATTCTCATTTTTTGGCTTCTATCTCCCTCCCACCCCCACTTTTCCCTTTTCAGTCCCTCTTTCAGAATCAGGAAATACATTTTGTTTATGACTATTTCCTCCCTGGTATTCTATTCCCTCTTACCCATCTCATCTTATTCCTCAATTATTTCCCTGTTGAATTTGATGTATTTAATACACACACAGTATGTGTGTTTTGAGTCTGTCCATTTCAGCTTTATCTGATATTAACAGTGAGTAAAATGAGAGCACATCCTAAAAGAATTAAATTTTGCATCCCAGATTGTTAAGGCACAGATAACTAAGTCGTCATCAAATGTTTCATAGACATTTTGTGTGATTAGAAGGGAAGAAATTTGGTTACTTTTTATGTCATCTAATTTTGGCTGCCGACAAGTCTTCCCTGTTCACTTTCTCTTACAATTACATATTTTCAGTTTTCTCCTAATGCTTGGCAAGCAGAGATATCTGTTGGCTGTTGTGTTTATCTTTTCCTTTATGTCTTAAAAGACATAAAATTTGAAGAAATATAAAATGCATTAACATTATCTTAAGTAATAGGACCCATCCATTTTGCATTATACTCCGGCTAAAATGACTTGACAAGTCCCCCCGTTGTGATAGGTATGCCAGAAATTTTACATTATTGAATTTATCCTTCTAAGAAAGAATTGCTTTGAGAACTACATATTTCATACTACATAAACAATCACATAAAATCATACAAGAAGAAAATTGTAAATTTTTATTGTTTTTAGATGGACCCATGTTATAAACCGGATGAGGATGAGATTCGAACTCTTTTTGGATTACATCTAAGTCAGAAGAGGAATAATGGTGTTGTGGACAAGTCATTGTTTAGCAATGTTGTTACAAAGCATAAAGATGTAAGTTTATAATTTATTTTTGTTGTATTAACATTTTTTACACAAAAACCAGCTTCTAGTCTATGAAAAAAAAATGTGTTCCAAATGGTCAGTTACTTGTTTCTGTGAAAAAGAGCATGTTCTTGGTTTTTGTGTTCCATATGTGATGTTTAGGTTCTCAGGCCACACTCCAGAAGCATGAAGAGTACTACAGAATCTAATGTCTGTAGCAGTGCTTTCATTAGAAAAAAGTCCTTAGTGTTGAAACTTTAAGAATGCAGGAGCAAATCTCCCCTCTCACTAGCTACCTACATCATGACATCAGGAGCTTCTTCAGTTCCAAGCCATTGAAAGTAGCTTCTTGTGGCTTTGAGGCATAGGTAGAGGTGGTAAGACACAGCAATCAAATGGAGACACGTATTAAATGTAAGGCACCTTCTGTAATAAAACTCTTCAGGGACAGATTTCAGGCTGGCCAACTTCCTATTGCCTCATTTATTTTCTTCTATAGGTCCCAGGCATTGATTGGCCCACCAACAAATATAGTCTCCGCTATAGCGTTTTGTCATAGGCTTAGAGTGCTTTAGTAACAAAGGGGAACACCAACATGAAGGTTTTCCCCTTTTTCTCTTTTCATTTAAAGTGTAGAGGGGAAATTATTTTGAACTTTGCTTTAACTTGATCCTCTGTCTTCACAAAAACGTTTCGTTCAGAAGTGGGTCCTGTATTTTTTGTGATATTATTCAGTGTTTGCTGTATCCATTGCTTTACAAGTGTAAATATTCGTGAAAGGATGCAGGAATAACCTGAGAATCATCTGAGAAGCTTCTTTAATTTCTTTATCCTGAATGATATTTTTTGCAGTCCTAACCCTATGCCTTCCATCAGATATGAAGTCATTAACTCTTTATATATGTGTTGACTTGTTTGGGGTTATTTTTTATGGACTTAGTAGGATTTCTCATTCTCATCCTTTGAAATACTTGTTTTGTAGTGTTTTTATCTGTTTTTCCTCATTAAGGGGAAGCTAGGTGGTGCAGTATACAAAGTGCCTGACTTGAAGTCAGGAAGATCTAAGGTCAGATCCTTTAGACACTGGCCTAGCTCTGTTGGCTCATCTGTGAAATGGGAATCATGATGGTGTCTGCCTTGTAGAGCTGTGAAGGTTAAATGAGATGACATCTGTGCTTTGTAAACCTTTAAATCACTACGCAAGGGATATTTTAAACTTTTATTAATATTATTGTCATTATGAACACTAAAAGGCCCAGTGACCAAATGTACCTCACGTGTTTCTTATTTCCTTTGGGTGCATGATTAAACCAGTTCTGTCAGCTTGTTAGCCACTTACTTGCAGTTTCTTTATGTCTTCTAATTTCACTTATTGCTAGAATGTCACTATTGATATTTTTAGTTTCTTCAAAAGTATGTAATTTCAATCACGTAACCTTCATTTATCAAGCATCTAATATGTGCCAAGTACTTATTATGATAAGTCTGAGAATACAAATGCAGTGAATGAATTTGCTTATCATTGGTCAAAAGTTGCACGTTTAGAGTGTCAGAAGTTAAATTTATGTTTATTCTTTCACCACCAAAAAATCAAGAACTTTCTACTTTTTTTTAATTCCCTTTGTAGTATAAAAAACACCTTAACAGCAAAGCCAACATGATTCTAGTCTATAGTCTTGATGATAATGCCATAACATTTTCAGGCACAGTCGAATAAAAAGTTCTGCCATGTACAGGGTTTTCATAGTGTACATTTTCAGTTATAGATGGTCTTACTATTTCCAGTGACTATGGGATAAGGAAAAGGCAAGTTTTTGCTTCTTTGACTTTTTAGGTGACTTGACAACTCCCTGAAATTGTTTATGCTTCATGTTTTGTAAAACAAAATGAGCTGAACTACTGCTTGCCATGATAATAAGTTAAAGGTTCTCTTAACTGCTTCTGTGAGTCCATGATAAAGGTATTCATTACACTGGTGATCATTTTTTAAAATTAGAGATAGATTGGTGGTCTGTCTGACTTTTTGCTCTCCAGCACCCCTGTTACTTTGGCCCAGCTTGAGAAAAGATGTGACTTGGTGTGCAAAATATATAGAAAATGATCTCTCTGAAGTTGGGATGTGGCAAAATGCCAAGAAGAGTTTGTTTTTTGGTGTGAATTATAAAATAAATGTGCACAATATGATGTTGTATAAGGACATCACAGTATGACATAGATTGTGAGTGCTTTAAGGTTTGCAAACAGGTTCTCTATATTAAGGCACATTTATTTAATTCCTAAAACAATGTATTTTCTTAAGCCACGGTGTATATTTTTTCAGATCAATTAAAGTAATTCACTGATACCTGAATAGATAAGGGCTTGCTGCAAGTAATCTAATAGCATTCTACTGCTTCAACAGCAAAAACAACAAAACTATTAATGTGTACCATTGATTTCATTTACTTTTATTTGTTGCATGAAAGGAATAAGATACAATGAAGAGCTTTAATGCATTTGTGAAGTGTAAAATTACAATTTTTTTTTCAGTTGCCTGAGTTTGCTGTCAGGGACCTCATCGTAGCTACGATTGCTGTCAAGTATACTCAGTCCAATTCAGTGTGTTATGCTAAGAATGGTCAGGTAAATTGCTTAAAGAATGGCATACATATGTTTGCTATTGTGTCACAGCTCTTTTGGGGGGACAGTGTGTAAAAATCAGTTTTCTTCCTAACTAGACAAGATTTATTTTGTACCTTGTTTTACCTAGCTATCAGTGTTTGTTTATGAAATAATGAATCTTTTAAATAAGTAGCACTGTGCCAGCTTTCCTTGTCCTTACAGCAGGGGTTTAACATCCCATTACCTTAAATGATTCAGTGACCTCTGTGAAACCTCAGGCTCAGTGTATTTGGGATTGCTTTCTGATCTCACATAGACTTCATTCTGAAGTAGATATGGCACACCCTTCTTAAATTTTCAAAAGTGGAACTTTTTTGTGTACTACAAATGTGTGAAAAGCTATTGAGTCCTAGAAGCTCTTTGCTTCCTTAGTATTTTAATGCCCAAATCCATGAAATAGTGGCACATTTACATACTTATATCTTCCTTTCACAGCATTATAACTAGCCTTCAATATTTTGTAATTCTTAATTTGCCTATAAAGTATGTCAGATATCACAATGATTCAAAGAGCTGAGACAGATGGTAGATAGAGGGCTGCTTAGTTTATAATCAGAGACTTTTAAATATTATTTTTAATGCACATGTTTTTTAAAACAGAATATTCTACTGTTCCTGGCATGTAATCATTTGTTTTGTGACAAAACAGTTCCTGTAACTGTTACAGTGAAGACTTGAAACCTCTAGTTGATACTAATACTGGGATTGTTTGGAAACATGGCAGTAGGGGCAGCTAGGTGGCCCAATGATTAGAGCACCAGCCCTGAAGTCAGGAGGACCTGAATTCAAATCCAGCCCCAAACACAACTACTAGCTATGTGACTTTGGGCAAGTCACTTAACCATTTGCCCTGCCTTTCCCTTCCAAAAAAAAAAAAACCCGACCAAAAAAATGGCAGTTTCCTCACTGTTCAGAGAATGAAAAAATGTATTGTCAGAATTCTCCTGGCTTATGTGTCAGTGTTCATGCACATATATGTGTGTGTAAATAAACTTAGTCGGTTTTTAAAATGGAATTCGCTGGTCTTTGTCTTCATAAAACAAGAGGAAAATTAATTTTTTCCTAATTCTAAATTGAACATAGTTGTGGACATAATAATAGTCTTTCATTTAATTAAGGGACATGCTGCATTTCGTTTGATTGTGCTATAAGGTGAAACTTAATAAATGAGATGCCAAGTGATTCTATGTTGTTATTTTCCCAGTTGGTGTTTTTAACATCTGTTGCTCAATAGCTTACTTGAAAAATCTGACATTTTGCTGTGCTCAGTGCTGAAGTTAATAAATCTGAGTAATAAATACTTTTTTTAAAAAGTTGTAAGTAGTAAATAATGAAGAAAGATTTATTTTTGTAGTTATAGAACTTACTATTCTTTAGACTTTCATCACTTTAAACCCAATCTTTATAATTTATTTTTATGTTTGTATTTGATGTATTTCTAATTTGTATAGTATTAAAATTACTTTGAAAATTATTTGGATTTAAGGTTATGAAAGAAAATCACTGTTTTGTGAAAAAGTGTTGATGATTTTAACCAACTTACATATTTCAGGTAATTGGTATTGGAGCAGGTCAGCAATCCAGAATACACTGTACACGCCTTGCAGGAGAGAAGGCAAATAATTGGTGGCTTAGACATCACCCCAGGGTGCTTTCAATGAAATTTAAAGCTGGAATAAAGAGAGCAGAAATCTCTAATGCTATTGATCAATATGTGACTGGCACCATTGGTGAGGTATGTATAGGGCATCTCTCCATGGGATTCTTTGCTATGTTTCTAGATACTGCTTTGGTATAAACAGTGGGGTGGGGCAGTGGATAGAGGTCAGAAAGACCTGAGTTCAAATCTGGCCTCATCTGGTGAGTCACTTAACCCTGTTTGCCTCAGTTTCCTCATCTGTAAAATGAACTGGAAAAGGAAATGACAAACCACTTCAATATCTCTGCCAAGAAAGTTCGACATGACTGAAATGACTGAACAACTGTGAAAACAGATGGGTAGAAAAGTGAAAAGGAAATAAGCATTTTGCCAGCAAAGTTTTTCTTAAATGGAACACTATCAATATGTTGTCGTTTTTTCATTCTTTTGTTGAACTTCCATGGATCACTCATAAGGAAGTGCACCTAATAATTGGTAATAATTATGAGACTTTTTTTCTTTCCTTCTTGGTCTTAACCAGGAATTGATTGTGTTATCGGGATATTGTGTTAAATTAGATGAAGTAATATAAATTTCATTATAGTCTTTAGTTTCAGCCTGTCTCCTGACAAAATCTGCTACTAAAGTAGTCATGAGATCCTGTGATTTACATTTCTACTACTTGAATGCCTTCTGTCCTTCTGAAGTATTAGTAGTCATTGAAATGCCAAATGAACAAAGAAAAAAAGAAAGGAAGCAAATGTCTGTTACAGGCACTCGGTGACCTCCTGAGTAACTCATTCAGAGTTACACTCTTGAGCTCAGCATTTCTCCTCTATTCCTGTTTAATAAGGACAATCTGCATAACTGTCATTACATGAGGTTAGAGAATGACGATGCCCTCTTGTCATATATTACATAGTTCACTACAACTGCCAATGAAAATCTTCGAAGTTGAATTTGTTTTTTTAAACTCTAGGCATTTTGCTTGTTCCTTGATTTCACCCATAGCAAACCCAATTGATCAGATTGCTGGCGGCTTACTGACCTTTCTTCTGTGTCAGAAACTCTAGCTTAATTAATCATGTCTTTTAAAGTTAAAAACCATTGTCCAAAACATGGACTTTTATTAAGTAAAAATACTGTAAATACTGTGAATCACCATATGATTCACATCTTGAAGCTGTTTACTTAAGAAATGGGTATATAATTATAGTTCATGAAAATGAATTGTAGTTAGAATTCCTGCTTATCAATTCTGATAACCCTTGAAAATTCTGTATAGTTTTAAATTCTGGCTTATGTACCTACAGTATGTCTAAATCACCTAAACAAGCAGGGATTAAAGGAAAAAAATTTGTGAGTAATATGTGGATTAGAAATGATGTTATGACTATATTTGATAATGACCTGGAATTCCATTTTTAAATGAATAATTTTTCCACATAAAAACTTGATATCAGATAAGAAAGGACTATAGAATGTAGAAATTGGGTTGTGAAAAAATGTTCTTGTTCCTATTAGGAATGAAGCAGGATGGGATTATGGATAGAGGGCTGACACTCTGGTGTTAGGAAGACCTGCCTACATCCACATCCTGCCTGTGTCATACTGGTGGTGTGATCCTGGGCGAGTCTCAAATTCTCACCTCTTCAATTTAGAATGAGAGTGTAAATTGGTAGATAAACTTTTCTTTTTTCTTTTTATAGGATGATGATTTGGCCAAATGGGAAGCAATGTTTGAGGAAGTTCCTAAACTTTTAACTGAGGTAGAAAAGAAGGAATGGATTGATTCATTCAAACAAGTATCTCTCAGCTCCGATGCCTTTTTCCCTTTTAGGGATAATATAGACAGGGCTAAGAGGGTAAGTTTTGGTGAATGAGGGAACATTTTGAGAATGTAGGTATTTTTATTCTACCTAAATTAATTTGTTTATTCAGTGCCATGCCAATCAAACTACCAAAAAATTATTTCATAGAGCTAGAAAAAATAATAAAATTCATCTGGAAGAACAAAAGGTCCAGAATATCAAGGAGATTAATAAAAAGAAATGCTAGGGAAGGTGGCCTAGCCATACCAGATATTAAAATGTGTTATAAAGCAGCAGTCATCAAAACTACTTGGTACTAGCTAAGAAATAGAACTGTGTGTCAGTGGCATAGATTAGATACGCAAGACATAGTCATTAATGACTGTAGTAATCTACTGTTGGGATAAACACAAAAACCTTAGCTTCTGGGATAAGAACTCACTATTTGACAAAAAACTGCTGGGAAAACTGGAAAATAGTATGGCGGAAACTGGGCATAGATCAACATCTTATACCGTATACCAGAATAAAGTCCAAATGGGCACACGATTTAGATTATAAAGGGTGATACTATAAGCAAATTAGGAGAGGAAGGAATAGTTTGCCTGTCAGATTTATGGAGAATGGAGGAATTTATGACCAAACAAGGTAATTGAAAAGTTTTTGCACAAACGAAGCCAATGTAACCAAGATTAGAAGGGAAGCAGAAAGCTGGGAAACAATTTTTATAGCCAAGGTCTCTGATAAAGGCCTCATTTTTAAAATAATAGAGTCAAATTTTGTCAAATTACACAAATATATTGAGTCAAACTTATAAGACTACAAGTCATTCTCCAGTTGAAAAATGGTCAAAGGATATGAACAGGCAGTTTTCAGATGAAGAAATAAAGCCATCTACAGTCATATGAAAAAATGCTCTAAATCACTATTGATTAGAGAAATGCAAATCAAAACAACTCTGAGGGTACCACCTCAGATCTATCAGATTGGCCAACATAACAGGAAAATGATAAATGTTGGAGAAGATGTAGGAAAATTAGAACACTGATACATTGTTGGAATTGTGAACTGAGCCAACCGTTCTGGAGAGCAATTTAGAACTGTGCCTGAAGGGCAACCAATCTGTACATACCCTTTGATCCAGCAATACCACTTCTAGAGTTCTCTCTCAAAGAGATCCTAAAAATGGGAAAAGGACCCACATGTACAAAAACATTTATAGCAGCTGTTTTTGTGGTGGCAAAGAATTGGAAATTGAGGGTAAGCCCATCAATTGGGGAACGGCTGAACAAGTTGTAGGATATGAATGTAATGGAATACTATTATGCTGTAAGAAATGATGAGCAGGCAGACTTCAGAAAAACCTGGAAAGAATTCTATGAACTGATGCTGAGTGAAGTGAGCAGAAGCAGGAGAACATTGTACACAGTAACAGCCACATTGGGCAATGATTGAGTTTATTAGGACTTAGCTCTTCTAAGCAATGTAAAGACCTAAAACAATTCCAAAAGACTCATGATGGAAAATGCCATTCACATCCATAGAAAGCAATAGGGAGTCTGAATGCAGATTGAAGCATACTATTTGCTCTTGCTTTGTTTTTTCTTTCTCCTGGTTCCTCCCATTCATCTAATTATTCTATACAACATGACTAATGTGAAAATGTGTTTAATAAGAATATATTTGTAGAGCTGATACTGAATTGCACGCCTTCTTGGGTGGAGGAGGGGGAAGAGAGGTGGAGAAAATTTAAAACTTAAGGAAGTGAGTATTGAAAACTAATTTATATGAGAAAAAAAAAGAATGTGGGTGTTTTCCAAAATTACTATGGTTTTCTTAAGTTGTATGTATAGGTGACTTTTTTTGATTGAATTGGTAAGAAAATATATATTTATAGGATTTTGTTGTAGGGTCAATGACTAATCTGAATTATTTGACAATTCAGTAGATATCTTGTAACAATTTTTTTTTTTTATCTTTTAGAGTGGTGTAGAGTTCATCGTGGCCCCCTCAGGTTCAGCTGCTGACCAGAATGTGATTGAGGCCTGTGATGAGCTTGGAATAATACTCGTTCATACAAACCTTCGACTGTTTCATCATTGATTCTGTTACGTACTTTATGGATTATTTGCAAAAATATATCATGAATAATTGTGAACAATGATAATGTGTGAAATTTTAATGGCTGTCTTTTGAAAAGACATTTTAATCCTATATCATTTTTTGGTTTTTGAAACTGAAGATTATATTAAGAAAAGTTTATCAAAGAAATTAAATGATGGGAGTGAGTCATATGATTTCATCTTTGAGGACTGAGCAGCTGCTCTATATGATCTCTACTATACATCTTTATGTAAGAATACAGTACATCCCAGCTATTTGGAAAGCTAAGTATACTTACCTGAACACGGCCAAGGACTGAGCAGCAAAAAGATAGGTCAGAAAACTGTTTTTCCTTCAGGCACTTACTCAGAACTTATTCTTTATATCCAAACAGATTATGTGCTTTCATGTACAGATACTAACAGTTCTAAAATCTAACGGATTTAGTCATTTCCATTTCAGGCTCCCAGGAAATTTGAAAAAGCAAATTACAATCAACTATAGAGAGGTAGGTCAGCTTCCCACTGAAAGAAAAATTACCATTTTGGCAGTCAGTTCCTGTTTATTGGAATACAATTACTATCTTTGTACCCTCTGACCCCCTTTTTTTAAGTCAGAAAAATATTGCCTAAGCTTACCATTTGACGGAACAACCACCAGTATGAAATTGAATTTTCCCTGGAGAGTGATTGTATATTCGCTCCCAAATAAAGTGGAAGCAGTAGTAGCTAAAGAGTGATATGATAGTTGTGTGTTTAAAGGAAAAGTGGGTCTCAGTAGTCCCAGTGCTGTTTCAGGCTTGGGCTCAGGCTGGCCTTTCCTTGTAATAGTTTTCTCTTCACCTGGATCTCCCAGGTTAACCCTTTTGGGCCCTCTGCCTAGACTTTGTGCTGAGATATACCTATAAATCGGTGATAACCGATGTTTCTGGTTCTGTATTTTTTCAGTGGCTTGTATTTACACAAATATTTTGCTTAAAGTGAATCTTAGGAGTACAGGCAAAAAGATGACCACCTGAGAGTAAAGGAATTAGCAATATTTTAGTTTTGTGCGTTTCTTTTTAAATGTAGACCTTTGATTTCATTGGTGTAGAAAACTCGGGTTGAAGACTGGTGAGAACATTCTGCCAATGCAGAATGGCAACTGTCCTGCAACTTGGTGTTAGAACATTTCTGAAGTACTGAAAAGACAAGTGACTTTATCAGGATCATGTACCCAGTGTGTTAGAAGTGGGACTTGAATCACTATCTGTAACTTGGAGGCCCTCTCACCACCTGCAGGGCTAGCATGCATTTAATAAATGCTGCCTCATGGTTATCTTTAAGAACTCTACTTACACCGAAGTGGGTATCTTTTTCAAATTGATTCAGCCCAAATGTACTTGAGGTTGAACTATCTTAGTACCCTTTAAACATACTCAACAGTTTAAGTATATATATCATCCACCTTCACTTGGTCTATTTGTATTCCCAGTTTTCAAACATTAACATTGAGATTTGTGAATACTGTTCTTTGGACTGAACCTTGCAGCAAGAATTTGGACTTAACCTAATAGAGATGAAATTAGACTTTGGTGGTCTCTGATCAGTTCTATTTTTATTTCTGTGAAGGGAATGTGTGAATTTTTAGCATATTTTTCACATTTTAAAATCTTGCTTCTTTTAATTCCTTTATCTCTGTGGTTCCTTTCAACATTTTATGTATGATTTGTGAATTTTGAATTAAATGAAATGCTCCTTGAGTGTATGGTGTGATGTGTTGGTCCATACCTCATTTCTGTCCAACTGCAAACAGAAGTCTCTGTTTTATCCCGGGGACGATAATGAGGTGTTAGAGCTTGTGCAGGGGAGTCAGGCCACTCTTTTAGGAATATCAGTTTGGCAGCTTTGTGAAGAATGAGCTGAAGAGGGGAAAGATAATGCAAAGAAATAGCTGTTGTTATAGTTGAGGCAAGGGGTCATAAAGGCCTTCACTACGGTGACAAGGGGTATCCGTGTGAATGGAGAGTAGGGGATAGATTGATGCAAGTGATTTTATGGAAGTAGAATTAGTAAGACTCAGCATCTGATAGGGCTTAGCTTAGCAAGGGGATGAGTGAGGGAAGGCTTGAGAGTGATTCCCAAGTTGCAAACCTTGGTTAAAGAAAGGTGGTGCTTTCACAGAGGGCAGTTAAGAGAAGGTAAATTTAAGAAGTAAGAAAATGACTTAATTTTGTGAAGCTCAGTAGACATTAAAGTGACGGAGATTGGGAAAGAGATGACTGAATATATAGATTTTGGAGTCATAGAAATTGTAGTTGAATCCATGGAAATTTGGTGAGATCACCAAGGATGTTAGGGACAAGAGGAGCAGGCCCAAGATAGCAGCCCTGGGGTATAGGCATGCTGGGGCTGGAGCATGAATGATCCTTGAAAAGAGGCAGAATGAGTGCCTAGATAGGAAAAATCCAGGAAAGAATATAGTAAGAACTGGGGAGAAGAACATCTAGAAAGTGGTCAACATTGTCAAAACCCAGAGATTATAAAGGATGAAGACATGGAAGAGACCGCTGAATATAGCAATGGATAAATCGCTGGTGATGTTGGAGAGAGAGAGCCAGGTTACAAAGGGCTGAAAGGAGATTTAGTTGATACAGCATGAATTAAATGTAAGGTAACTTAATTATGAAAAGAGCACTAATAGCAGTGGAGCTCAGGAGAGGTGTCCTGAAGGTTGTCACACCTGCACTGATTTTTGAAGGAGGCCAAAGTATGAAGGGAATGCATTCCAGACATGGCCTGGGGACAACCTGTGCCAAATTCACTGAGAGAAGGAATAGGATATCAAGTTTGGGAAACAGTGAGTAGTCCTATCAGCTGGCACATAAAGCGTAACACCAGGAATAATGAAACACCTGGAAAGGTAAGGGGGAGCCATGTTGTGGGAAATTTATAAATGCCAGACTGAGTTTGTTTCGTAGTATGGGCTACTGAAGATTTTTGATTAGAGGAATGACACGGTTAGACCTGTTATTTGATGTTATTCTGGATGCCGTATGAAGGGTGTATTGGAGAGCAATTAGGAGCCATTTGCAAGGAGAGAAGTGATGGGAGGTGGCTCTATTAATAAACTAAAAATTTATATAGCTCTTCAGGGTTTGTAAAGCACCTTACAAATCTCTCATTTAGTCCTTAAAACAACCCTGGGAATCAGGTACTGTTATCCCCATTTTACAGATGAGGAAAATAAGCAAATAGGATAAATGGCCTGCTCAGGATCACACAGCTAGTATAGTAAGTCATTCTTGGCTTTCTTACCCTGAGTATCCAATCAGTTGCCACATCTTAATAATTCTACATGGACAGACTTTGCATCACTCCCCTTCTTACTATACTAGCTGTGCAAACTTGGATAACAACTATAGAAACACTCGCTCTGAGCCATCAAAACCCAAACAATGAGCAAGTTGGGACCTATTATTGGCTGCTCTGTGAGAGCCAGAGTGATTTGGATTTAGAGGCACTGTCACGTAGCTCTATTTGAATATCAGCGGGCTTTATCAAAACCTGGTTTACCAGAGATGTATTTCTATTGAAAACTACATGAGACAAAAGAGTTAATTGTCCCAGTTTTGGGGAGGAAAAAAGCAATGATAGGATACTTAAATCTGGAAGTAAAAAAAATCTAGCCCCCCAGCCCCAAGATATCTTATAAAGTATAAGCAATCAGAATTTGTATTCCTTTATACAGAGCACCCACATGAAGGGGTATGACTCTCCATGTGGAAAAGGAGGAAGAGGAGGAGAAGATACGAGTAGATAAAGGTAATCTGAAAGCATCAGCAGCTAGAGGACTGGGAAAACCAACAGTCACTCCTGTGGGTTCTGAAGGAAGTTAAGAAAACTGAAGCAGATATGGGGAGGGACAGCATTCCAGACAAGGGGGACTCCTGGTGGAAAGTTATGGAGATGGAATTGGAATGTTGGTGACTGAAAGGCCAGTGTATGTAGATTAAATGTAGGGGTGGGCATAAAGTGTAAGAAGTCTGGAAAGGTAGGAAGGGGCTAAGAGTTTTAAATACCAGAGGATTTTATATACATATGATTGTGGAACTAAGAGAGAACAACTCAGTCTCATTGGAAGAAAGAAAATCACCTTTGACAGCTGAATGGAGGACAGATCAGAATGAAGAGAGACTGGTACAGGGGAGAGGGAATAGGGCCTGAAGTAGGATGGTAGCTATGTGAGTGAAGAAAGGGGCGTGTATGCCAGAGGCACTATGAAGGTAGAAATGACAAGAATTGGCAATGGATTGGATATAGGGAGTTTCCAAGCCTGAGTAACTACTGTGAAGATGGAGGCGCCTTCAATAATAATGTTGAAATTTAGAAGATGTGAGAGTCTGTGGAGAAAGATAATGAGTTCTGTTTTGAACTCACTGAGTTCAATATGCCTACTGCCATATGATTTGAGATGTCTAAAAGGTAGTTGGTGATGTGAGATTGGAACTCAGGAAAGAAACCAGGACTGGAAACGATAAATGAACCCAGAGGACCTGGTGAAATCACTAAGTGAGATGGTATAGAATGAAAGAAGAGCCCCAAAGCACAGCCTTAGAGGACATCCATGGTTAATGGGACAAGGAGATTGAGAATGTGTAGCTGGAAAAATAGGAGAAAGAAGAAACAAGAGAGATCAGAGTCACAAGCCACAAGAAGAGTATCCAGAAGGAAATGGTGATCAAAAGTGTCATGTGTTGCAGAGACAGCAAGGGAGACAAGGACTGAGAAAACTCCCATCAGTTTGGCAAACTAGATCACGGGTTTCTTGGAGAGAGCAGTTACAGTTGAATGATGAGGTCATAAGCCAGACTGAGGAGGGTTTGGAAGAGAATGAGAGGAGAGAAGGTTGAGGTACCAGCTGTAGACTGCTTTCTCAAGGAGTAGCCAGGAAAGGGAGGCTATATAGGACAAGAGTAGAGATGGATCGAGTGAGAATCTTCTTGAGTATTGGGGAGAGATGAATGTGTCATAACTAACAGGGAAGGAAATAGTAGACAGGAAGAGATTGAAGGGGATATGTGATCTTCTGGAAAAGATGAGATGGGATGGGCTGAAGCGTGTATGTAAAGAGGTTTTGCCTTGTCAGGGAGAAGGGCCACTTATTTATGTGAGACAGGGGAGAAGGAGGAAATAGAGGGGGAAGGCATCTTAGTGATGTTATCTGAGGAGGAGGGAAGAAGAGGGAGTTGTTGGCAAAGGCTCTGCGTTTTATAGTGAAGTATGAAGTGAGGGGAAGGGAGGGAGTCCTTGAGAGGGAGAGAGGCTTGAGGAAAAAACAAGGTTTGGAACAGCTATTGTGGGGTGTTGGCTGGCAAATCACTTAGGTAGCAATAGAATGCTGCCTTGAAACAGCAAGGACCCAGTTGAGACAACAAAACATAAATTTGTGATAGTGGGCTGTCGGCACATTCCATATTTTTCTCTAGCTCTTTTCAGCAATATATCTATAGGAGCAAAAGTGGGAGATGGGAGCAATACAGGGTTGGGGTTTACCAAGTAGTAATGGGACAAGGGGTAGGGTGCAAAGGAATTAAGGGTGGTCAGTGTAAAGTTGAGTTGGTTCACCAAGGAGCTAAGATAGAGTCTTTTGAGGGAATGGAGTTTAATCCCACAGATACTGGTTGTCTTTGCCCCGTCTTCCAATGACAGTAAAGCTAGTGGTTAATTCTTAATCAATCCAATAGAATGTAAACTTCTTAATAGTACAGACTAGCCATTCTTTTTGCTTTTGTATCCCAACTACCAGCACAATGCTCGATATTAGTAGAAGAAATGCTTGTTAAATTGAATTGAATGACTTCTCATCAAATAGGTGGTCAGCCTGTAGATCAGGGCTGTCCAAAATGCAGCCACAGTGTGATGTATGCGGCCTGCCTACAAGCATAGAAATGTACATAAATGCTTTAGTAAACGAAGCCGAGAGGAGCTCTCACTAAAATGGCAAATCAAAATATATTGTCTATTGTTTCAATAAAAACCTAAAGTTGGACAGCCCTGCTGTAGATGATGATTTTTAAAATATCGTTTTGTGATGATAATCATTATTTTGTGGTAGAATTGAGACTCATGTTATATAGTTGATTTCATTTAAAACCCCGAAAGGGAATATCAAAAGTTGTTGCAGAAGCCATATAAAAAATAGAAATTAAATGACTAGATTTTATTATATGATGGAAAGAACACTGTTTTAAGTCTAGAAATCATAGGATCATAGAATTTTGGTGTGGAAGGGACCTTAGAGTTAATACAGTGCAATCTGGATTCCTGTCTGGGGTCTGCCACTAACTAGCTGTGAGTCTGGCTAGTCATAGTCCGAACACCCTTCGTGTCTGTTTTCCTAGCTATAAACCCAGGATAATAATGCTCGCACTTTTTATGCCAAAGGATTTTTGTAAGAGTCTGATTAATCAAGCTTGGACAATTTCCTCTTTTGATCTTTGTGTTTTCAGCACGTAGCACAATGACCTGCGTAATAAATATTTGTTAAATTGAATGTGCTAAGCATAAAATGCTCATTAGAATTGGTAGATTTATAAATAACTAAATTTTTTCAACTCCTTCTGCCCCAACTCTTCTCCCTTTTTCTACCCCAGAACTTTACTCTAGTGGGCAAAAGGCAGCTAAGCGGCCCAAAGGCTAAGGGCTGGGTGTAGAGTCGGGAAGATCAGTGCTTGAATCCTTTATCGCATACTTACTAGCTATGTGACCCGAGTCACCACCTTTCTTAGACTCAGTTTCCTCGTCTATCAAATGAGAGATTTCATTTAGAGGGAGGCCTCCCTCAGAGGGATCTCTAAGGTCCTATCCAGATCTACATCTACGATCCTATGATTTTAGAGCTGTAGGTGACATATTTTGGAACAGCTAAAGGATTTGGCCTCCCTCCTTCTACAAATGTTGAATTATATAAATCAGGTTTTGTTTTAATCCTGCTTTTGTTATAGACGTTGCTTCATTTTGGCCCAAAAGGAGAGCTTCCAAGTAACAGTGTGATGGAAAGGGGACATTATAGAGATAGTACCTAAAGGATATAGCTTTAACAGTCAGGAAATTTCTTCTTTCATCCATGATGAGACACCAGATTGTTGTTGTTCAGTCATGTCCTACTCTTTGTGACCCCATTTAGGATTTACTTAGCAGAGATATTGGAGTGGTTTGCCATTTCCTTCTCCCCACTCATTTTATAGATGAGGAAACTGAGGCCAACAGGGTTAAGTGACTTGCCCAGGGTCATTCAACTAGTAAGTGTCTGAGGCCAGATTTGAACTCAGGTCTTCCTAATTCCAGGTCCAGTGCTTTATCCATGGTGCTACCTATCCGCCTCTGAGACACCAGATAGAATGTTTTCTATGTTACTACGCTGAAATATTTTGAGAATTCTTACAACTCCAAAAGGATCATAATAAGTCTTTTGAAAGTGAAACAAGGGGTCTAGTAATGATGTCCAAGCATTACATGGAAACGTTACATTCCTTTGACAAATAAGAAAAGAAAAAAATTAGTTTAGTCAAGCATAAAAACATGCCTGCAGATATTTACTTCCTAAGCACACTCTGACAAAGGCATTTCCTGATTGTACCTTTTGGACCCAAACCCATACTCTTTCACCCCTCTTCCTTCTAGTATTTCCTTCTCCTAATTAGTTTGTATTGAATATAGTTTTTGTTGGCAATCCAAAATGAGTCACTTTATTTAAATTAGGACGGGGAGAGGATATGGACATGAAAATCCTTTCTTGCATTTGGGGAGTTCTTTATACTTTTCAAAGAATATATGAATTCTGAGTTTATGAGAAAAATCTGGAGTATGTCAAGGTCATCTTTATGTTTATACTCAATCTATAAATGTTCCCAAACATGAGAAGTCCCAAGAGTGAGTGTGTGCGTGGGCGTGTACGTGTGTGTGTGTGTGTGTGTGTGTGTGTGTGTGTTTAATGGTTCACTTGTATCCCCTGAAAATGGGATTTTATAATTGTTGCTTGCTTTTTCCCTCAACGTAGTAATGGGAACTTACTGAATGAGAAGCAATTTTAGCACTTAAATGTGCTGATGGGATGTTTCTTAATCACTTTAATGAGTTTCATACAAATAGAAGTGGAATGGAATTTTCAATGGAAACATAATTAAATGGAAAAGTAATCTCCTATACTTGTAATTTTCACCTGATCATTTCTTTCTTTCTTTTTTTTTTTTAAACTTTCCTCTGAAAGTGTACACCATGGGCTTCTAGTGATATTATTATTATTGAAATTAATTTACACAGTTCACTGGGGTCATTGCAGCAGAGAGACTCATGGGTACCTGCCTCCTAAATGAGAAACCTCAGCATGAATCAAACCTGTGCTATGGCAAAAAATGTCCTTAGAATTATGAGGTTGTTTTTTTTTTTGTTTTTGTTTTTTTACCCAGAACCGTAGCCAGCCCAGGAAAGTATTGCTTTGCATTGGAAATTTCTTTACATTCTATAATTCTTTATCTGACATTAAAGCAGCATTCCAATGGCAAAGTCTTGTGTGCCACTGAGGGGCTGTTGCTTTTAGGCTGATTTGCTGATGAAAACCTCTTCCAGAAAAAGCATTAGTTAGACATGCTGGGAGAAATGTGAAATGGTGTTTAGAAATTCGTTCAGAGTTCTTCTGACCAAATGATTGCTCTAAGAACCAGTCCGTAAAAACAGATTTTACTATGGTGGGGGCCTCTAAAAGGCCATTTTAATTTGGTCTGCAGCTTTAATTATTTAAATGGGGTCGCCGACCTATTATTGAAAAGCATTCATTTTGAAATTGTACTCCACTCATTAAAAAAGAAGGAAAGAAATAAAGAAAACAGATTGGCACTGTGGAAAGACAGCCTGTGTCGTTTTCTGAAATGGGGAACAAGTTTGTGGTTTGGGTTGCAGAGAGGCAGACGTCTCTCATCCTGTTTAATTCATTACAATCCCACCAGGTTTACCCAAAGTAGTCTTTAGGGATATTTTTAGCTGTGTGGTAAGGCTGTTTGAGAGGAACACAGCCTCAATCCAAAGCTGCTCTTTCATTAAGTCTGTCCAAAAAAAATAAAAAAAAAATTGGGTGGAGTAGAGGTGTATCTTCAACAGTAAGGGAAATGGGCTGCTCTTCGTAGATGGAGTTAACACAGCTTACCCTTCACCACCCATATCATAGAGCACATTCTTTGAACTGTTTTTACTAGTTGTAAGAAAAAGTGTTTGCATGAAGCCAGTCTGGTCTCCCTTGTGACCAATGAGATGCTTGTAAATCTGTTGATTGAGTTTAAGTAGGATGTTTAGGAGAAGAAATCTAATTGGCTCACACACACAAGGATTGAACATTGGAGCCTGGGTTCCTTCAGATAGCTGAGCCGTGTTCCTCAAGTTTTAAAGCTTTAGTCAAGGCTTTAGGTCACACCAATTAGTTCTCTGTAATTTTTATGAATCATTATAACATTTGTGAACCGTTAGGAAGAGTTAAGTACAGAGAGGCAGCAGAGTATTGTGATGTCATGGAGTCAATGAAGACTTTGGTTCCGGTTCATCCTCTGAGCTATGTTTGCTGTGTGACTATGACTAAGTCACTAGGAACCTAGAAAGTCTACTAGGCACCTACTTGGTAATTCTCTATATGAAGAGTTGTAGATGAGCCATACAACTACATGTCTGCATCGTTGGGGGAGGAAGGGGCCTCACCAGGTTCCTAAACTGATGAAATCACAGGGCCAGATACTCTTCCCTTCCCACCCAAGGAATATTTCTACTTCTGGTAACCATCATGCGGTATGTGAATTGTTACTCTATCTGTCCTTTGATTATTCTTCTTCAAAGATTTCATCACTATGTATTGGTTGGGGGCAGGCATTGTTACACAGCAGTATATACAAAGAAGTGTACCGACCAATGTGTCTCACCAGTCTGAGAATATAAATTTATAAATTTGTTAACTTCCTTCTTTGCTTCTGCTCACTATTTCTGAATGCCAAAGGCTAACCCAACTTTTTAGAAAAAAACTTTCTTTGTAAGTATAAAAGACTGACAGGTCACGATCTGATGAAACTCTCCTTGATCCTCTCATGTTAGAATCATAGAACTGGGAGGGAGTTTCTGAGGCCATCTTTCCAATCCTCCTTATTTTGTAATTCAGAAAACTGAGACCCAGTAAAATTAAGTGAGTTGCCCATGGTCATATAGGTTGTAAATGTCAGAGGTGAAATTTGAACTCAGGTCCTCTGATTCCAGAACCTGGGGATTTTCCTTTATGCCAAACTGCCTCCCAGGCACTAATAAGCCTTCTCCCCTCAGACCTCATATAATGTTTTCTTTGCATCTCTTTCGTCTACTTATCATTTTCTATTTTAGTTAATTGCTTATGAATGTTTTTATCACCTTTCTTGAGCAGTAAACCTCATGAGGGCAAGGATCTCTTCTCCTCTTGGCACTGTTCTCTCCCTAGCCTCATTAAAAAAAAATATTGATGCCTTTTGTTTTTAAACCACAGTAATTTCCTGATATTCCCTGCCCTCCCCCCGCTAAGCCCACCATCGTAATAAAGAACAGTTAAGTAAAACCAATAGACCCAGTGAATGCATCTGAAACTCATCGTCCATTGCCTCTCAACTGGTAAGATGGAGGCATTTTTTTATTGTGTGTTGTCCCAGACCGTAATTGGTCATTACACTTGATAGAATGTCAGCAGCTGAAGTACCTTTTACACTCTGCCCTCTGTTCCAATTTTTAACAAAATGATTAAGAGATTTCATCATCTTTTGAGTGACTCTCTAGGTTAAAGTTTAGTAATTATAGGTCTGGTAGTCTAGGTTTAGAGTAGGCCCTATAGCCACCACTGGGCATACTTCCATACTCTAGCTGGGAGTTGGATGCCTGCAGAGGACATTTGAGGTATCACTTGCTCATCTTTAGAGAAAACATTAATTTCCCTTCATATTTCTCTAACTCAACTTAAAATGCTCATTTGAAGAGTGGGCATATTGGAAGAAGCACCAGACTGAGATTCATGACTGTGTCACTAACTAGCTGTGTGACCTTGTCAAGTCACTCCCCTTCTCTGGATGTATATATCTTCATCAGTATAGCAAGGGTGGCCAAGGGAGCATGACTACATCTCCAAAGTCCTTTCTAGTCCTCCTATTAAATTTTTTATCCTTGATATTTAGAACATAATTAGCTACTGATAAATATTGCTTAAAAGTTGAAATTATCAGAGGTCAGTTGTTTAGTTGTTTCCAGTTTCTTTGTGACCCTTTTTGGGGGTTTTCTTGGCAAAGCTACTAGAGTAGTTTGTCATTTTCTCGTCCAGTTCATTTTACAGATGAGAAAACTGAGACAAACAGGGTTAAGTGACTTGCCCAGGGTCACACAGCCAGTGAGTATCTGAAGTCACATTTGAACTCAGGTCTTCCTGACTCTAGGCCCCACACTCCATCCACTGCACCAACCAGTGGCCTCCAGAAGTCAGTTACCTCATCCTAAAACTTATATGGTAAACTCATTAGAGCTTGAGATCAAAAGGAATGAGAATCAAATGCTAACCAGAAGTGTGTATTTCTCTGTATAAAACAGCACGAATCTCAGCTGTACTAAGTAAGGCTGCTTTGGGTCAGGTCAAGTCAAGAGGCATTAAGTAAACACTTGCCAGGCACCATGATGAGTACTGAGGGTACAAATAAAGGCAAAAGATAGTCCTTTCCCTCTAGGAGTCATTCTAATGTAAATAACTAGGCACATACAAGACATATAGAGGAGGTGGAAGACCGTTTCAGAGAGAAAGCCATTAGCAGCTGGGGGTGCAGGGGTGGTGGTGGTGGTGGTGGTGGTGGTGTAGGTGTAGATAGAGAAAAACCTCCCTGGGAAGGTGGGATTTGAGTTGAGATGGAAGTCAGAGAAGCCAAGAGGCAGAGCTTGGGGGCCAGAGCATTTCAGGTAGGGGGGGATAGCATGTGCACAGAGACAGATGGTGTCATACTTGAGGAATTACAAGTCGGTTGGTGTTGGTGGCATGTCACAATGCAAGTATAAGGAGGCCGGAAAGGTAGGAAGGGCCCAGGTTATGAAGAGCTTTAAATGCCAAACAAAGAATTTTATATTTTATCTTTGGAGTAATAGTGTTTGAAATTCAGTGAGTAAAAGCATACCATTTTGCTGTTCAGTTGTTTCAGTTGTGTCTGATTCTTCATGATTCCATTTGGGGTTTTCTTGGCAAAGATTAGAGTGGTTTGCCACTTCCTTCTCCAGTTCATTTTACACATGAGGAAACTGAGGCAAACAGGGTTAAGTGACTTGCCCAGGGTCACATAGCTAGTAAGTGCCTAAGGCCAGATTTGAACTCAGGAAGATGAGTCTCCCTGTCTCCAGGCTTGGTACTTTATCCACTGTGCCACTTTGCTGCCAAAGATATACCCTAGTTCTTACTATAATGGCTAGATGAAGAAATGTTCCACCTTCCTACCACTGACCATGTAGAGAATGGGACTATGGTGTAGTGGAAAGAGCCAGAGGACCTGACTTGCCATCCTGCTCTGTTACTATTTATACAACTTTGGAGAAGTCCTCAGAGGAAGCTGAGTGGATTCTTGGCCAGAAATCAGGAAGACCTGAGTTCAAATATGACCTTAAATACTTACAAGTTATGTGATTCTGGGTAAGTCACTTAATCTCGGTCTCCTCAACTGTAAAACAGGGATAATGGTAACATTTACCTCCCATGGATGTTGTGAGGCTCAAATGAGATATTTGTAAAGCACTTAGTGATGTGCCTAGCATAATGATTAATTCTTGTTTCCTTCCTTAACCTCTCAAGGCCTCAGGGTTTCTCCTAATAAAATAGAAGTGTTGGATGAGATAACCTCTATTTCTTTCTGGCTCTGATTCCTATGATCCTAAATTCTTTAAATGGCTTCTACACTTCCAAAGATGGCCCTTGAACCTGGCTTGGTAAATATTTAGATTTGAGTGGCAATTAACATCTGGCAATTATAGTTGATTATAATCAGTATGAAGTACTAACACGCTAAGGTGATTTGGAGATTACATCATTGGAGATTAAATGACCAGGAGAAAGAAGACCAAGCTAAAAATTTATTTGAAAAATCTATTTTAATATATCATAACCAACAGCCCACTTGTGAAACCCAACACTGCTCCTCTTAAAGTTCTTGGTATATAGTCAGCATTCGATAAATATTTATTTGATTAAAAATGTGTTGGTAAGCAAAATGGGCTCTTAGCATGCAATTCAACCAAGTGCCCTTGAAGAGCTTGGCTTTTGTTTCCTTTGAGTAATTCAGTGTATTTTATTGAGTCTTACTAGGTGCTAAGCCCCAGGACCAAACCTCTATTAGGTGCTAAGCCTATGTGGATATGAAGCTCCCAGGGGAGGTGCTAACTCAGGAGCCAATCATAGGAGCCTAAGTTCTGGTCATTCAGATGACGTTTGATGACGTCTGAAATGCTATAAGAAGAGAAGACAGAGCCATTTGCGCAGGGCTCTCACTCTTGGTGGTGTGCGCTGGGAGACTCCGGACAGCTGTAGCTAAGAGCCCTCCAGCTCGTAAACCTGGATGTCGGGACTTTGTTAAATTCTGGTAACTATGTATTGGGATTTGAATCAGACAAGGTCTGTCTGTTGATGTTTGAAATTTGTTTGTGTTTGCTCCAAAGTTCAGGGTGCTGGCTTTTCCCCCTGAACTAAATGAATGGTATTTGTATGCTGAATTAAAGCAAACTTGTCAACCCCTTAATGTCACTTTCCTTACTAAAGCAGATTAAAAGAACCTGGGCTTTTGCAGCAGGCTTTGGCAGCATTCTTGTTGTTGGGCTTGTGTTGGTCTTTCACCCCCACAACAGTTGCTAGCCGAATTGTTGAAACAAAATAA
Source organism: Trichosurus vulpecula (assembly GCF_011100635.1). NCBI lineage: Eukaryota > Metazoa > Chordata > Mammalia > Diprotodontia > Phalangeridae > Trichosurus > Trichosurus vulpecula. The sequence continues at coordinate 285,406,118 of NC_050576.1, read as the reverse complement.
TATTCATGAACATTAAGTTTTAATTTCAGGGGACTTGGCAGTATCCTATAGTGAATAGAGGCAAGCCTTGGAGCCAGAAAGTCCTGGGTAAAAATATGGCTTCAGATACATGTTAGCTATGTGACTCTTGGAAAGGCAATAGAATAAAACAGCTTTCTATCTTGACTCCAGGTCTGGCTTCTTACCATTAGATCATAGAAATCCATTATTCTTAAATTCCCTTTGAAGCAATGATGCTAAGCTATCGAAGTAATTTTCAAGGCACCTTAGTGGAAAGAGGAATACTCATATTTTCCCTTAATTTCTTTGTAGAAAGAAGAACCTGGGACCACAAAGCTCTGGTTTGTAAATCTTTTATTAAAAGAGTTGTCTTTCCACAGTAGTAAAGCTTTGGCACTTACAGTATAAAAAATAATCACCAACCATCATTACACCAAATTCCACTTGTCAACTGTGTACTAAGTGTCTCCAATACAATTTTATTTTTCCATATTTAAAAAAAACCCTGGGGGGGAAACTGATAAATAACAGGTAAGATAGAGCTATTGCTAGGAAATTACTAGAATCATTTAGGAAACAAAATTAGGACTGTGCATATTTTAAATATCACAGTGACAGGGAGATGCAGGGCCTCCAGGATTACAGGCCGCACAGTTAAGTGACAGCAGAAGTGTTTGGTGACTTTCCTATTTCTAAATTTCGATATGTCATTTCCGTTCACAGCAGTTTGGTTGGTTTCAGATGCTTCCCTATAATTGACCTACTTATCCTCAACCAAATCAGGAGTCGAAATCAATGCGTTTAAAATACTGAGCGGTACGGAACACTAAAGGGCAGAGCTGACAGTGCCCCGCTGCCAATCGTGAAGGAGAAAAGTCTTAAAACACTCCAAGGGTGATGCTGGTAGAAGCTGTGAGCTGAGCTTAAGCCGGGGAAGTTGCTCCAGAGCAGAAGGCTTTTGAATGTTTACCCTGAAAGATGGGTTTGCTAGCATCACTCCAGTTTGGACGGTGTCTCAGCGGAAAGTTGCTTGCTCTTCAGGGCTGTAGAATATTACTTTTCTCGGGAATCTCGTGAATTTTCTGTGTCTGCCTGTACATCCAAAGGCATGAAACACTCAATTGGGCAGTTGACATTCTGTATAAAAGGGAGGAGGGGGAAGAAAAAGCTTAGTAAGAAATACTACAAAGGGAAAAGAGAACACAACGGGAAATCAACAACTGAACTGAATTATAATCACCATGAATTTATGTCACAAACTACTCTAAGGTAGGTGCATACACTCCATCCTGACCAGCTTCTTTAAAATCAAAGGTGTTTTATTCATTTATAGAGAGAGTGATGGCTATGAGGAACAATAATACAAACAAAAACCAGTAGGGGGCAGCTCTAGGCTCTGCATGCTTACAGCATAGAAAGGCAGGGCCCATGGTCATGTCACAGATAACTTACATGCTATAGTCAAAGGTTTACAAAGCACTTTCTTAGAGTTACCCTGTGAGTTGAGTAGTGCAAGTAATTATCATCCCATTTCACAGATGAAGAACAAAAACTGAGGGAGGAAGAGTGATTTTTCCACAGTCAGGCAACTACTAAGTTTTATACCCAGGGGTGAATCTCAAGACTTCATGCTCTAAAGCTTTGCTTTTTCTCCTTTTCTCTACTCCTCCCCCTTTCAACACTTAGTCTGTTAAGTAATAATTATAATAGTAATATAATAATGAATTGATATGTAATAGTAATATAATAATGATAAATAATAGTAATAGGAATCATATACTAGTATATATAAGTAAAATAATAAATAGCATACAATAGTAATATAATAATAAATAGTAACAGTAATAACATAATATATAATAGTAATATAATAAAAATCAATAGTATATAATAAATAATAGTAATAACTGATAGTTATTAATAGTAATAAACCAAAGTATATAACAGTAATTTAATAAAATAATAAATAGCATATGATAAATAATAGTAATAACTGATAGTTATTAATAGTAATAAACTATAGTATATAATAATATAATAAAAAATAAATAGTATATGATAAATAATAGTAATAACATGTATAGAATAGTAACATAATAAAATAATACATAGTATATGATAATAGTAAATAATAGTAATAAACTGTAATATATAAGTTACATAATAAATTAAACAATAAATAGCATAGAATAGTAATAATAATAATAAATAATAGTAATAGTAACAGGGAAGAATCATACAGACAAAAACTCTAACTAGGGGAGAAGGCTTGAGGATTGTATGTCTGTAGATACTCACAGTATTTGTTCTCTGATGATATCTCTGAGAATACTGAGAGTAGGAGTGGCCTGCTGAGCCTTCAGGTGCCGGCTCTACCCCAGGCCTGCGGCAGTTGTCACAGCGCCAGCCCTGTCCAAGCAGAGGGAACAATGTGAAGAGGGGCTTTTGGATGGTGATACTACCAGGATGCAGTAAGTCTGCTCCAAGGTCCCGTCAGGGATTCAGGGCCAATGTAAAAAAGTTAAGGCTCTCGGGGAACCTCAATATCAATGTTTCATGGGTGCTCCTATTCCTCTTACAAGGAGCTTGGTGTGTCAGGCGGAAGCCTTACAGATCATCAATAATACCTGGGTGTTTGTGTTCTTTCTCTCCTTCCTAGAATGATCTCCCCTCTCCTTACTCCCTATTCAAATTCTACTCTTTTTTTCAGGCTCCAATTCAAGCCTCACCTCCTTCAAGAAACCTCTTGCAGCTAGGTCACAGAAGGAACTTTTGAGACATCATCTGGGGGACTTTTTTATTTTACAAACAGGGAAACTGAGCCCTAGAAAGGTGATATAACTTGCTTAAGAACATGCAGCAAATTTGCGGCAGAGCTCAGACTAGAACCCAGATCCGTTAACTCTTCGTACAGTGCTAATTTTGGCAATTCAACTTAAGTCAATTCAACAAACATTTATTAAGTGCTGTCTATTTTCAAGGCACTGTGCTAGGCACTGAGGATATAAAACCAAATGTGAAACAGATCCTACTCTCAAGAAGCTTCCATTCTAACAGGGGACACAACACGTACATATGTAAACAAAGACATAACATATATACAAAATGAATAAAATAGCTTGGGGATCAGGAAAGGTGTCATGTAGGAAGGGAATCTTGAAGCAAATGAGGGAGTGCAAGAAGGGGAGAGGAGAAGGAAGTACATTCTAGTAAGAGGGGATAATTGCCAGTAGGGCTAGTTGTGAGGAGGGGAGTAAGATGTAAGCAGACAGGAAGGCGCCAGGTTGTAAAGAGCTTTAAATGCCTTAAAATTGGAGCTTTCTATTTGATCCTGGAGGCAATAGGGAGCCACTTGGGTCTGTGAAGAAGGAGGTTGGAGTAACAAGACCAGTCCTGAGCATTAGAAAAATCACTGAGTGGTTTGGAAGATGGATTGGAGTGAGGAGATAGGGAGGGAGGCAGGGAGACTAGAGAGCTATTGCATTAGGGGTAATGAGGGCTTGAAAGAGGTTGGTGGCTGTGTGAATAGGGAGGAGCCTGTTTTTGAGAGATGTGGAAACAATAAGGTTTGGTAATTATGACTAGACATGAGGATAATGATATCCAGTCCATTCTAGGCTTCTCTCTCCATTTCTGAGCTCCTTTTGTACCTCTTACCTTTAAATTTTATCCTATTTCCTGCATTTTTTTTTATTATAACTGGATTATAAGCTCCTTGAGGACAGACAGCATATCTAAGTGATCTTTTGTATTGTCCACAGCTCTCAATACAGGGGTAGACATGTTATTGCTGCTCAAGAAATACTTTTTGACTGAGTGAAGAAAGCATTTTCTTGCCTCCCTCATGATACTCCCTTACCTCTTATTTGAGTAGTTAGAGACAATGCTCACACATACCTGCTGGCCACCAAAACATGTGCAAGAGCAGATGGCTCCAAGGTACTCCTTTTGCCACTGTTCCCCTACGTGGTATGTCTTACCATCATCATAACACGTGGCCTCATCTGTTTCAAAAAACAATGCAGAAGTATAAGCAAAACCCAGTTCAGAGATTTTCATTTCATCAGTGGCCACTGGACTCTGATTCAACACTGACTTCTTGCCACCAGAAATGGGGCTTCCGTGTGGCTAAGCTCCTTTGGAGACTACCACATTCCGAAAAATGAATCATATAATTAAATGGGATTAAATAGATGGGAAGCTGGAAGTCATTTGAAAAAGGTGAATACAAAGACCAATCAAACATGGCTTCCATAGAACATTGTACTAGATATAATGTTCAAAGATCTCAGTGCTAAAAAGGCTTAAAGAGCCTCATAATAACCACAAATCATTTCTCATTTCTGAAGCTTGTCTGCCCCTTCTTAAATTACAAGATTAACAGACCTATTAGTCCCTCCCCCAAGGAGACCTAAAGTTCCCGATCTTTCCAATGAATGAGAGAGTGGTGGCAGTTATAGCCCAGCTCTGACAAATGGAAGTGCTTAACATGGCACTAAAAACAATCTGTTACTACGTACGAGGATCACACTTGAATTCTCCTTTTCCATTTCCAAGACAGGTGCAGCTCATCATCTGTCCATTCTCTCCTTGGCGATCCCACTTGTCGCCAATCTTGTAGTTCACGCCATTGTCATGGCACCATTCTGAATAGATGTGAGCAACAAAAGGTGAGTATTATTTGTGACTGGTTCTCAGAACAGGGGAAATCACAGGGAGGAAAACAAAGTTATAAGGAATTCTGATTACAGCTTGGTCCCAATTACTGTGAATAATGAATCCCCTGAAGTGGTCTCACTATTTGAATTCATGCTGCATATTTCCATTGGGCTGGAATCAATGACAACATCTTACATAATTATAACTTCAAATAGGGTGAATTCAAATATGTGTCACCACTTCAGGGGATTCATTATCTACACTAATTGGGACCTAGCTGAAGTCATCATTTTGTGGGATTTAAAAATACATGAATTTTTAATTTGATAGGATCCATTTCAGTCCATAATCAGGAGTTCAAAAAAAATGAAACATTAGTCAGTGATTGTCATTTGAGTGCCTATTTGCAGGGTTCAAGAACAAATGTTTCTTCTAGGAGTTCCAGGGATGACTACAGGTTAAAGTTGGATGAAATGAAAAAGAAAGTTAGCTCTGGTATTTTTCAGGATTCTGTAAGTTACAATCTATTTCACAAAATTGGAAAGAAAGAAAAAAATTTTAAAACCTGTGTAACAGAAACATAAAATCCAATGGTAACACCTACAAATTGAAGTCTTATTCTGAAAACTGTATGCTTAGAGGTACTCTTTTATATATTTCATTATAACACATCTAAGATGCTCCTTTACCCCTGAGGCTTATATTATACCAAAACACAGTCCAAAAGATAGTATAGAACTACAGACTCTTTACTTTTTTTTTAGCTCTGGTAGGTCCTCCCTGCCGATCCTTAAATTTTTGTTGTTGAGTCGTTTCAGTCATGTCCGACTTCTTGTGACCCCATTTGAGGTTTTCTTGGCAAAGATACTGAAGTAGTTTGCCATTTCCTTCTCCAGCGCATTTCCTCAATAGGAGGAAACTGAGGCAAACAGAGTTAAGTGACTTCCAAGGGTCACATAGCTAGTATGTGGTTGAGGTTAGATTTGAATTCAGGTCCTCCTGTCTCCAGGTTTTTTTCTGCTGATTCTTAAACTTTTAAGAGGAGACTATTGAACAGTTAGGGCATTTGATCAAAGAATATTTAAGGGGAGCTAACAGATGATTTGAGAACGTGCTATCATTAGACCTAGGGGTTTAGGTAGCAAAACTGAAAAGTAGAACATTTACAGCATTAAAAAAACTAAACAAAATAATTAGTTACTTTCACATTCCCAAGTTTTCCTCATACCTATACATCATAAAACAGCTGTAGCTATGTTACTTTTTGTTTTTCAGAATATCCATGATAATATGGATTAAATCATCTCATTTATATTAAAGTAAAATGTTGTGAAGACTAATTTAAAAAACTTAGCTGGCTCACATATGTTTTAGATGTACATGTAGCTAATGGTATGTAGTAAGCTTTTAAACAAGTTCTTTTTGCAATTATAGAGTGAATGATATCATCCATATATTTTGATCAGTTCACAGACGTTTGCCTACTCTGTATAATAATTAAAAATTACAAAAATTGACCCTTTATTACAGTCCCCCTCAAGTGCCTCAGTGGAGCAGGGGCACCATTATATGGTGATCCTGGGACCTACAAGACTATGATTGTGAAAAATTAAGTCGGACAGGTACTATGCCAAACTAGGGATACTTTGCATATGAGATCATGAGATATGATGGCTTCCTGAGACGAGACTACCCAAGTTTGAAAAGAGCATGAACTGGCTGATCACTGAGTAATGAAGTTTTTGATGACCACAACTCTCAAAGACTATTTATTAAGTCATCAGAGGAATCTTTCAAATATTAAAGCAAGTATAAAAACTAAACACTTATCAGCAATGATAAGGTCTTCTGAAAATCTAAGTAGCAGCAATATCGTGGGAAATCCTGACGCCAGCCTCAAATGGTTCTGATATAATTATCTTAAGTGATAGCTACATCTCTCAATCTCTTTCAACCTTCACACTTGTACTCCCTTACCTTATAAAGTTATTATGAGAATCAAATGAACCCCACTAAGTAAAAGACTCTGTCATAATAAACAACTCTATAAATTATTCTCTCTTCCATTAGTGTTGTTAATCAAGTCAAACTCCTTTAATTGTTTATGTATCAGGAGGAGAAAAAAAACCATTATGATCATTACCACTAATCTCTGATAAATAATGACATCCAAGTGTGACCCCTCAATTTACTGCAGTATTCGGCAAGCAGTATTTCCCATCATTCTTTAATGATGCAAAATATTGCTTTGAGCAATTTTGTTTGCCCATGTTTGGAACTGCCAATGTTTGCCAAACATGCTTGCTTGGCCCATTAGTGCTAATGCATGAAATCTGTAGGAATGGATGAATGGATAGATAGATGGATGAATGGATGGACAAAGCAAGCTACTCACTAGATGAATCACATCTGAAATGACCGCTGCCAAAACCTAAGCATTGGCACCAGAGTTTAAAGCCAGAGTCAGATAATCGCTCCCATTCCTCTCCGATGGAATAGTGAGAGACAGTGAATGGATCAAAACATGTGTCATCTGTAGGTTGGGTCAATCCTTCATTAACTGTTCAGGAAGAAAAGGGGGATAAAAAGAGATGAGTTATGAGTATTTTTCAAACGACTGGAGAATTAATGCTTAATCAAGCACTACAATCTGAATAGTACCTATTAGTTTTTACTCTTGCTTCTAATGCAATATTACCTTCCAATAATGTTCTTTAGATTTGACATAGATAAGCACTGACAGTTTTTCCAAAGAAGACGTAATACCTTTCCATTTCTAGTGGCCACAAATTTGAATGACCAGGTGGGAAAATGTAGAATAGAACATATTTTAGTAAAATTATATCTGCAGCATGACAAGTCTGCATTTTGGGTAAATCATGATAGGAACACTATTGAGACCTTTAATACTATGGCAGCTAACAAAAGAAGCTGCCCCAAATAAAAGGAAATGGAATCTGAGAAACTCAGGCAAAAGTAATAACATTTGAATCTGGTTGTTGGCCCAGTTCCGAATCTCCTTAAAAGCTTAAGCTAAAGTGATGGATGCAAACAAAAATATATTCCAAGTTATTCTCTACTAAATATGAAACAAACTTACTATGATTTTAGATTCAAATTGGGGCTGCTATGGCTCTTTTCATAAGGAATGAATCAAAAGGCAATGGTTATTTGAAGTGCCTAGTATTTAAAAAGACATCACTGTGGGGAAAAAATGAGTTTTTGGCATAAGCTAGAAAGTCGGAAAGTTCTCAAAGCCAGGAAAAGTTGGCTGGAACCCAAGTTGTGGCTACTGGGTTGAAGAAACTGGAAAAAGAACTGAGGTAATCTGGGACTATCAACAATGACTCCAATTTTCTGAAAATAGCTAGGAGTTAAAATTCCTTCATGTTCATAGTTGGAGGAACTAATCTCAGAAAATGATAGGCCCATCACAGTAGTCAAGAGGCCTTTATATTAGCTGGAAACTTTTTTCCAACGACAATTCTACTGGGAATAAATATTAGGCATTAGATAAGTATTATGCATACTCTTCAGATAAACTATACACACAAAATTTGTAATTTGCTTTTCATAAATATTCAACAATTTAATTCATAGGGAGTATGAATGACTTCTAAAGCAGTACCCTCATTCATTAGATGAGGAAATGGAGTACGGCATAGAAACCAAACTGGTCCTCAGTAAACCTGGAGGGATCTGTTACTTAATATTCTCAGTTGTACAATACAGAAAATCCTAATGATTAGAAGATTCGGGATTCTTCATTCTGAATATTCCTGGCCTCATATCTAGTATTCTGCTGCCAAGAGAGGCTTTGATATAACCAGTTTGTTAAAAGAGAGATTAGGGGGTAATTCAGAGAAGTGCTGAATCCATCAGCAGCTAACTGGGATAGTCTTGCTGATATAATCAGAACAGAAATAAAACTGTCCTAAAAGAAAACAGCATGCTTTTGAGAGAAAGGAGTGCACTGCATTTTGTACCAGGCACAAATATTTCAGATCTGTTCCATCACAGGAAATTATTAGACTCTCACTTCTAAAAAGGAGGGAAGCATCCTGTAGGTAACTTCAGACCTCCTAAAAGGAAGGTATCTTAGAATTGATCTTTTATACATGTATGTGTTCCTAAAGAGGATATTTGCAGGGTAAAAAATTAATCAAACTAAAGTGGATTTATCCACTCCAAAGGTAAAGTTCTTCATCCCAATTCAACCTAATCCATTCGTACTCAAAAGGATTTAAAAAAATTTGAAAGAACTTCTCTGGTATCGATCAAAGGAAAGGACACTGCCCACGTGTTGGAAATCTGAACATACCAGAGTTGCCCACTGTGACCATCTCTTCCCGAACTTTGTGTCTTCTCTGGTTTTTCAGTGCCTCTACTATGATGTTGTAGGTAGCCCCTCTGGTAAGGCCGGTCAGTGTGGCACTAGCTGAAGTTCCAGGAACTCTGAACTGTAATCATCAGTAAATCCAAGGTGGGGGAGAAGCGTTATAGTAAGGAATAGACATGGCCTTTCCTAAGGAACAGTTGTTCAACCCTCACAACACAAACGAGAAGAAGGGGGTGGAATGAGGTCATGGCATCATAGGTCTCTAGTGGGATCTTAAAGGCCAGTTAGTTCAACCTGCTTGAAACTGAGGCCCAGGAAAGTTAAGTCACTTTCCCATGGTCACCAAGATAGTAAACATCAGAGGCAGAATTTGAACTGAGGTCTTCCGACTCTAGAATTGGTATGGTCTCTATTGGAACCTGCTATCTTTTGGGCCAACCTCCCATCAAGTCTCTTCCTTTTGCCTCACCAGGGTTCTTTGCCAAAAATCTATTTCACATAGTTAGCCAGTCAATCAATAAACATTTATTAGGTGTCCCAGATACTGTGCTAAGTGTTGAGAACATAAAGAAAGGCAAAAGACAGTCCAGGCCCTGTTCTTGAAGAGCTCACATTTAACAGGGGAAACAATAAGTAGCTACTTAGAATTAAACCATCGCTCTTCAACATATTAGAGACAGTAGGGTCCATGGTCCTGCTGCCAAGACATAGTTTAGCAAAATGGCAAACAAGGACCAGACTCTTGGGCAGACCACATTAGCACAGTCCCAAGTCTCCTGGCCATATAAAGGTAATGATATTGAGTGTGGATTGTGACATTTCTGTGTATGCTCTCAAGCCCCCTTCCTCACAGCCTTGACTCTATCACAGTGTGTGAACTTTGAGCAAATAGTTAATAAAATTGGACAAAAACTTATTAAGCTCCTCCTATGTCCAAAGCACTGCACTAGGAACTGGGTGGAGGTGGTGCAGGAGCACAAAGACAAAAATACCATAATTCTGCCCCTAAAGGGCTTATAGTCTGTTGGGGAGAGAGGACACGCACATCAGCAAACGCAAAGTGCAGAGTGATGGGACAAAGGAGATAAAGTATTCTAGGAAAAATTGAGGGGGTAAATGATCCTTTTATCTGGGGGAAAGGACAAGAGTAGAATATAAATGGATGCCAGAAAGACTAGCTATAGGCAAGGGAAGTTTTTGGTACCAGAACAGTCACATCTAAAACTCCTCTGGCTGCTTCTGCATTATAACCTTGGTAATACACATGGGAATGATGTCAAGATTTGTTATTTCTTTCTCACAGACATCTCGATGGGAACCTGCATGGGCTTGCTGCAGAGATAGTACTTTACTTATTCTTGAATAACTGCAAATTCAGGCATAATTATAGGGTTTTAAATGGTCTGTCAATCAAGACCCCTAGATGTATGAGAATTACACAAATTTAGCTTGCTGAACAGCTCATTGTGGCTTCATTCCCTCTCTTCATTTAAGACTAATGGTCCAAGGCTGGGAAGACACAATGGGATTAGACATGGGGGAAAAGCCAGATTCTAACCATGCCATCTTCCCAAAGGCTTTTGGGAATGAAGCCATTTGGAATTAGGTCTCATGACAAAGGAGTCAACTAAGCTATGACTAAATCACTTGGCTTATGCCTTCTTTAATCTCACAGTGCAAATGACAAGAGAATAAGCAATTACCTGTAAAGGTTCTTCATCGATGCCAATGGGATGGCATGAAATGATATATTCAGAACTTTCCTGGAATGGTGTCCAAGAGATGGTAGTCTGAGAGAGAGCTTCTTGTCCTGTAGAGGCATTTGGATTGAGCCCAAGAACATGAGGATATGGAAGATGATCTGCATCCCCCCTGGGGATGTTAGCAATCTGAATCTCCTCATCTACATTCGGTGGGAATGGTCTTGGCCTATGCCTTATGGGGGTTGCTGCTGTGGGTGGTGTAGTCCGCCTAAAGCCATGTTCCTCAAAGATCATTTGTTGCCCAACACTAGGTTGCTGGCCGGTAGTGCCTGGAAGCTGTATACCATTTCCATTGTCATACCCAGGATTTGTGATGAAAGGGGTCTTTTGAACTGTGGAGGGAACATCCAAGATCTCTGGTCCATTAGGGTGTGGAAGGGTTACCAGTTGGGGAAGCTCATCTAGCCAAAGAGAGGTTAGAAGCAAAGCATATCAAGCTCCCGAAAAAAGCAGCATTAATCATTATCAAATCAAGCAATAATTATAAACTATTTTCCAATCTGCTCAAAGCCACTCATAAATTAGCAACTTTCAGAATCACAGCACACTTTTCCAGGGAGAAATCTTTATGATTTCCCCAAAAGTTTCTTTATAGCTTAGAAAGAAAAAGCGTTAGTATGAATTTTCATACCACTTAGACAAAGCTATGAGCCCCTGCACCCCAAAGAAGTTACCTCTTCTCAAATTTACAAACATAATGAATGGGACTATAATATGCATCATATTTTTTTTTCTATTTGAGAAGTACATCTGAAAAGATGTAATATCAGGCTATTCATGCCAATATATGATAGATGAGAATTAGGGAAGTTTAGCTTATTGAATCACATGGTCTTCCAAGGATTCAAATAGTAAACTAGGTAAATATATGTTTAAGTCAGCTTCTAAAAAAAGAAAAAAATTCTCAGTTAAACATAAATGAAACATTTTGTTCACAGAAAACAAACTAGAAAATCCAACATTCTCCAATAACTAGGGCTTCAGAGGGGAAAAAAGAATAAAGATTTGGCAGTATCTTTATCCATTTCTTTAACATTTAAAAATTTGACAGTGGGCTTTAAAGAACCCAGCTACTTAGGAAATTTTGTTTGAATTTGTTTTTACAGTCAACACCAAATTCTTTTATACTTCCTGCTGTAAAAGGGGAAAAAAGAGCTGTAATATATGTTGAACAATTGCTGTTACTGAGAGGGAAAAAGAGATCAAAGTTATGCTGTTAAAAAATAGTAAGTTAGATGCGGTCTTTTCATACTGCCAACATGATCATTCACTTTTAGTCTTGGTTAGAATTTCTCTTGACAACCAATGCATTCTTTACCTGTCTTTTTTCTTCCAATCAATGGTTCACTCTTTTGATTGTTCTTCAAGGCAATGACATAGATGGTATACTCAGTACCTGGTTCCAGACCTGGTGGAAGAACAAAACAATCAGGTTATCTCCTTCTCAAAAAAGTTTCCTGAAAATAAACCTTCTGGTGTTGTATCTACTTTACCATAGGAATTTCAAATGGAGTCAGGCAGGCTTATGCACTCAGTGACACACAGTAATGATAATAACAGCTAACTTTTACTTGGGGGTTAGGTTATCCAATGCTCTACATTTATTATCCAACTTGATCAGGCCATGATGGGGAAGGCTAGACCTCTCTAGTTAGATGATAACGCTATCCAGACTGTCAATTCCTCAATGACAAGAACTATAACACATTTCTTTTGTAAAACACCTGGTATAGTGAATGTCCTATAGAACACAGAAGTTGTTTCCAAAATAAATGTTAGTGAAATATTACTTTAATGCTTCTGCTTGGAAGAATATCAAGCCATCTTGGCATATTTCTTTTCCATGGGACATGTTTGCCTCCTCGAATTCAGGGGAAAAAATAATAGTGCTTGTTCAAAAAGATAAAACCTGAACTTCACAGAAGTTCTTGAATAATCTCTGTAGAAATGAGAAGACTTAATTGTAAGAAATGTAAAGGATTCTAATGGGGTCATTAGTTTTTGGTTTGTCAATAATACATGGTACAGTTGAGAGAATACCAGATCTTTCACTACTTCAGACTTGACTGCTTCCAATTACTATTTTAATTTCCCTTGGCATCAGTTTCTTCATATATAAAAGAAAAAAATGACAGGGTTAGACTACATGGCTTCTAAGATTCCTTCTAGCTTTAGATCTGTGATCTTACATTTAACAAAAGACCTGATTAACTTACATCAGACCATCTCCCAATATTGGTGTTTGGGATATGGGAAAAATCCATTGCAATGCTACTCTGAATGCTCAGCCAGTTTTCTCAATGTGCAGAGCCTCAATTTTGAGTCCCATTGATTAATACCTAATGATCTTTACTATCAAAGATAATACTCAAATCAGAATGTAATAAGAACTTCAACATTGTAGAGAGTGTATGATATATTCCTTCTCTGTATTTCAGTTCACTTCACCCAGAGGTTTTAAAATAGAGCACATTGGGCATCCAGAAAACCATTCTCATCATGGCCACAAACTGATATTTGTGTGGGCCACTATGCCTTAATTATTTGAAACCCGTTAGTCAGTCAACATACATTTATTAAACGTTTACTACGTGCTAGGCACAGTGATAAGCTCTGGTGATACAAAGGAAGCAGCCTTCCTTCCAGCACAATCTCTACCCTAAAGGGATGCACATTAAAATGGGAAAAAAGACATGTAAATATACATACACTATATATGCAGAGTAAGTAGATGAACCAATGCCTATATTGTAAAAAATACAGTGATGGCCCTGGCATCTGTCTTTCAGTAGTCATGTTAGATCACTAGGTCAAGGAGGAAGGATGTTTTGTGGGTAGGTATTGAAATAATTTTCTGGGTAACATATCTATGTTTTACCATAATTATCCTTGGAAACTTAATGCTTGGAGGGATTAGAGAGATCATTTAGTTTGATCTTTTATAACAACCTGAGGATATTAAGCTAGTCAAAAGTGAAAATCCCTTCATCTCGGATTAAAAAGACTGGTTTTAGGTTACTACTATTTGCTTTGAAAAAAGGCCAAATTGTTGCCATTTCGACGCCAGTTACATGGTAGCTTTTTACTTAACTCATCACTTTTTGGCACAGTGTAGAAAAGTGGCATTAGTCTCTAGAACTGCTCTTGTGATTAGATGTGGAATACTGTTAGAAGACACCAGATAGTGACCTCTGTACCCTGTAGTTTCCATCATCAATGTCCCAGAAGGATAATGCCACTAAAGGTCCCTCTGTAGCATGTCTGCAAGGAAATGCTTAAAAGTTTGCTATCTGTGTGAAGGGTCTTGGGGAGTGAGGCACAAAATCCCCACTGGAGAAGAGACATACCAGTGATAGTGGCCTCTGTGACCCCAGGACGAGGGCGAGGGACCACCTCTCGGGGAGGTGACCCAGGTTTCTCATACTTGATGATGTAGCCGGTGATCCGAGCTCGGGGTGGCTGCCATGCCACCAGCAGTGAATTAGGTGTGGTTGTGAGGAACCGCAGGTTGGATGGTGCGTCAACAGCTGAAAGGAATCAAAGTTGGAATGAAAAAAAATGAATAGCCTTTGAATGAAAATTTAGTCATCTTCAGATCTTCCCATATCCATTTATCTAACCCTAATCAAGGGACTGATATTGGAATTTTCCATAAATAATTAAGGAAATAAAATATACATAATAATAAAAAATACAAAAAGTTATCCACTCTCTCAGTACAACCACCACTAAAGTTCACATTATTTAGTTAGTACATAAAAACAAACGGGAAAAGTACAAGAAGTTTTGAACCAGAAGAAAATTGAACCAGAGGAATAGCTTTCATGGTAACTGTGAATATGATAAAAGAAAATATATTCTCTAAGATAGAGATGGATGAACAGCCAAAGATCAGAAGTGTACATAGAAGGAGTAACAAGCTGTTACGGCCATATTATGGTTAATTAATTATACATGTAGATAACTATAGATGTATGCATATATGGCTTCATTGTTTAAAGTTCAATGCAAAACAAGGGATCGTTCTATGTTTAAAAAAGATTCTTACCAGTTGAAGCATCAATCACCACGGGTGAGCTTCGAGCATTGTCATTTAGGGTGTAGAGATAGATCTTGTAATCAGTGCCTGGTTGTAAACCTAGAAACAGAATTTTTAAAAATGTCTCTATTCTTACATTATAATAAAGAACAAAACTTCCTTTGATTATACGGATTCTGTCATTCTCTTTTCCTTAAACAAGTAAATAATCACGTGGCAGGTCCATTTTAAGTTGGGCAATTGGGTTGGAATTATTTATATAAATTATTAGAGGCTAAGAGATTTTTTATATTCTGAAAGGAAATAACAAATGCAAAGAACCTCACTGGGGATATAAGCTGATAATCCCTCTCAAACAGGAAAAATAAAAACCAAAATCTCACTTTAGGAGATCCTTGACAAGGTTAATACTGAAGTGATTTTTTTCCCCATAGAAACAATCAGAATTTTAGAGCTGGAAGTGACCTCACTTCCTCAGCTTTCTCTGAAGAGATGTTTGCTCTCTTGTTTTTAAGTTTCATGTCCTTATTTGTACGGTCAACTCTATTAATCCTGACCACTAAAGGTAGTGTTAAGAGCTACATGTCTGCAATTAGCTCGTTTATACCTAGTGCCTTAGAAGGAAGGGATGAGGTTGGAAAATATCCTAAACTTGAGATTTAGTTCCCTTCTTCTGATCAATATTACAAGAAACCAGTCTTTTGGAGGGCATGCTTTTGTGGCAAGAATGGAAAAGAAGCCCATAATGAAGAAAATAATTGAATTATGAGCTAATTATTCTAAAGACAACAATGAAATAGAATCAGCATCTTTTGGTCCAGAACTATGATTTTCACTGGCTCAGGGAATCCTAGTGAGGGGATTTCTTATACAATGCCGGTCATCAATTGCTCCGCAAACTTATAGTATTAGAAAATTATCTATGGCATTTAGAAGTTAAGTGATTGTGGAGGGTCACACAGCCAATGCCTCAGGCTAAGTCTAGGCTGCCTCTCAGAATAGTATTGGTTACAAATAATGCCAGTGCCTTATGGATTAGAAAAACCAGAGACTAAAACCACTTTCCTACTTTCCCAGTTTGACAAATACTTGGCTACCTAGGAAACTCCATCTTGAAGAAGCATCTTGTAGATCAGATTTAGAACCATGGAAAAATCCATAAAGTCTCTTCTGTTTCCCAAATAAGCTTTTTCTTAGGTTATCTTTTTTTTAAGCAGAGAAAAGCAAGAGCCCTCAGTTCTCACCAGTGATGGTATAGCTTCTGACATCAGGGCTGATGGTTCTCTGAACAGGACTCTGACCATTGGATGGGATAGCATCCACCTGGAAGCCTGTGATAGTCTCTGTTTTGGTTCTCCAGTTGATGGTGATGGTGGTCTCTGTGGCATCTGTCACACGGGCCCTACGTGGAGGACTGACATCTGGACAACATCAAAGTATATGGGTTGTTAGTGGCTGTTGTATCCACAGAAATGATGACTTGGAGTTGTTTTTTAAAACAAATTATTCCTTAATATATGCAATTAAAATATTACAAAGGCTAGATTTTAGTAGTATAATGTTGGCCTCTTATGATTGTGATGTTGATATCTAGTCATTCTAAAAGGGAAATGATTTGGGAAATTAACATCAGCATTTCTGAGTCTTGCTATTATGACAGTATTCTATTATTATTAATGCTATACCCAAGAGAATAATGAATAGTTATTAATGTTAATAATATCATACATTGGTATACCACTTTTACTTTTTTCAAAATGCCACACATCTTCTAAGTCATTTGATTCTCCTAACAATCCTTTGAAATAAGTAGTTGACCCCTTTATACAGATGAAAAAATGGAGCCATAGTGGGGGTACAATTCCTTGTGCCTAAGGTCTCAAAGCTAGTTATTATTAGAGCTGTCAATAGAAACGAAATCACGCACTTGTATTTTTGGATATGCCAGGGATTAAAACATCTCTGTTTCTCCATGCCCATTGTTACCAACACCCCCCACCTCCACCCCAACCAGCATATTACTAAAACAAAAGTCTCTTATAATAAGTATCCTGTGAGAGAAGTTCTGGCAGTGTCCTGTGACATTATCAGGAGATTTTACTATATATGCCAATGAGTTCTTTTTTTGGGGGGAGGTAGGATGTTGGGAAAAAGTAACATCCTCAAAACAAATTTATTTTTAAGGAAGGCCTGCATCTCCCCCACAGTCAAATATCATGTCCCTACAGACTTAGGTGTTATTTTTCATTTCTTTGTTCTGCTTATATAGTCACGAATACAGGAAAGCTTGAATTACTCACTCTCCAAAGTAGTAACTACACCCTGTGCTGGCCTGCTGGTCAGAGTATCCTTAAGAGCATAGACGCTGACTTCATATTTAGTTGCCACCTACAAATAAGGAAATCACAGGAACGTTGACAGAAAATCACAGGAATATCACGGTATTAACAATGTAATCTTTGGAAAACAAAATAAAACAAATGAAAATCTATAGTCTTTGAAGAGATGACTAAATATAGACTAGGGCTCCAATAAGCAGGGCAATAGTGTTAGGTGAGCTATACAATGCAACCTTTGACTCTGGGCTTTGCTTTTAGTTCCATGACAATCAGGGCAATTTCTCCACTAACATCTTATATAAAGAAATCATCTCTAGGGTTAAGCACAAATGAGTAGTAACTTCTATACTCATACCATAAACGTTTTTTGAAAAAATATTTGAGACATACACTTGAAATGCTGGCCATAGAGACATGTGATAATACACAGTTCATGATCTAGAGGGCACCAGCAGTGGATGGTCCTGGGTATGGCAGGGTAGGGAAAATACCTTCTCTTGCCTGTCTTTCCTTGATTCTCTCCTTGAAATGACTAAAGTCAGGTTCCATAAGAACACCCTTTCCTTGGAACTCTGTGATCGCTACTGGCAAAGTAGTATCTTTGTGGCAGTTTCTATAGAGAGGGGAAGTTTTAATGGGGGCAGGGGAGAGGCATATGAGTGCCAATAAGACATCACTCACTCTGCCATTGTGGCCGATGGCTACATACTAGTCATCCCAAAGTGTGTTCTTTTTTTGAGGCAAAGTTCTAAAATTCATCATAAGAATATCTGCATTTAGCCCATGAATATAATTAAAGGCTGGCTCTCCCATCTTTTCAGAGATAATGTGTGTGAGGGAATAGGTGGGGAAGAGAATCAGTTCAATTGAAAAGCCAGTAATCCAAGATTCTCTGTTATCTTCAGCTCGATATCCCAGATATGGCTGGAAAAGCTAATGTTCTCCTGAAGAAATCTTACTCAGTATAAACTGCAGTTAAGTATATAATACTTCCCAACATAAGTAAAGGACTACGAGATGATGCATATGGAATCTTGCATAGCTATCATACGTTCTTATTAGGGATCAGTAAGTTTTGCTCAAACTGTTTTATGCCATGAGAAGGTTCAGAGGTGATTGGTATAGAAATATAGGATAACAATTAAAAAGAATGAATGCATGTAGGAAATATCCTTCATCTGAAGACAGTATGTAATGCAGTTCTAGTTTTATCATAAAATTTAATTCCTACTTCTTTGGTATGTCCTGAACTGGATTAAGACTTGGCCTTAACTTTTTTTTACTCTCAAGAAGAGATAACAACATGAGTTACCATTAGTCCTGACACCACAACTGAGGTGCTATCTGGAGAAAGGTTGATTTCCTTCATTGGTCCTGTCTTCTCCTTGGGCGTCACTCGCACTCTGTATCCAGTCAGTTGAACATTGGGTGCTGTCCATTGTGCTGTCAAGCTGGTTGGAGTAACCTGAGTGAACTTCAGGTTGGTTGGTGAAGGAATAGCTGTCAAGATGGTCATTAGTTAGAGGTTACCTTGCAGAAACCAGGGGATGGGCAGTCATAAGCATTCAAGGAAGCAAAATGGATTGATCTGTGAAAAGCATAAAGCAGCCCTGAGGTAACAGCATTCTCGTGAAATTGTTGGGGCTTTTTGCCAGAGAAGGACGTGTAAATTTTGTGAATGAGAGAGACCATGAGAAAAGGGCATTTTGGAGCACAAGTGATTTTTCTTTCCATCTCCACTGAATCTTAGTATCAAGGATAACTGTCAGCCCCGTTAAAAAAGTCTTGGGTGCTGGTCACTGGGTTCTGTTTCTCATAAATTATTTGCTCTAAGAGAAACTTGATGCATCTTACAATTCATGTATCTGTCAAGCAAATTGGTTTAGGGGCCAATATTCCCCCTCCATTTCTTTTTTGCACTAGTGGGCAAAGATAATGAATCAGTCATGGAGTCATTCCCCACATTTTTAATTAAATACATAAGAACATTTAAGGTTTCTATTTGTTATGGAGAGTTCGCGGCTAACTTTGGAGCATTATCTATGGTGTAATCCAAGCTAGTTAGATTGACTCCAGACAGGGGCCAATTCAATACCGCTCAAATGTTCACAGCACCTCAAGACCATATCTACAAGCCTTCTCTGTTTCTATGTTCACAAAGCAGAAAGGTACAGATTGTTCACTGAAAATAACCATGTTTCCAACAACTTCCAGAAAATTTTTACTTTATATGTTTTAACTTTGTATGAATATAATCAATGCTCCTTTAAGGAGATTAAGTGATCAAACACCCAGCAGATTACTAACTGAAAAAAACCAAACAAACCCCAAACTTACCCTTCTTGTCTCAGAAAGATGCTGTTGTCAGGTATTATTTTTTAAAAAAGGAAAACAGTAAGCAGATATGATGCCAGGCCTTTACAAACACAGTGAAGGCAAACCACAAGGAAACATGATTTAGGAAATAATCCACATATTTTAGCTTGAAGCAAAGCACCAATTTCTAGTCTGCTGCTTTTAGCTCCTGGTCTTGTGCACAAGCCATGCATTTCTGAGATTTCCTTGTATCAAGCCTATTTGTCTTTGACCTCACCTAAGCATCCTAGGAGGCCACAATTTACTTCTCCAAAGAGGAACATTCAATTCCTGTTCTTGAAGGATTTTTAAAAAAAAATTTATTTTTTAAATCCTGAGATGGGTACCCATAATTTACGGCAGTATCTTTCACTTAGCAGGGCATAAAGCCACTGTTCCCATGACCACCTGAGTGGTACAATGAAAGGTATACCTGTGGACTGGGTTCCAATCAGGGGCTGGCTCTCCATATCATCGTGCAAGGCAACAACACTGACTGTGTACTCAGACCCCGGCCTGAGGCCCTGCAGTTCTGCTGTGTCTTCTTCACCATCAGGGGCGGGAAATAGCTCATGGATTCCATCCTCAGGGCTTGAGTAGGTCACCCTATACCTGGAAACTTGCCCCTGTGGGCTTTCCCAAGCAATTTTGATGGAATCGACATCCACATCAGTGAATGCCAGTCCTTTAGGGCGATCAATGTCTGTTAGGCAAATTAATGGTGAGAGGTTACGGGAAAAGCAAGTAGGGAAATAAGCATTTTATAACATGCAAAGCAGTTCTGCAGATACCATTTCCTTTTACAAATTAACTCCAATCAAGCAAACCACTATTAATTAAATGGAATATTATTCAACAGTTTCTGAAAAGATTAAATCCTTTTTTTCTGATTTAAAAAATAAAAATAATTGTTATCCTTTAAAACTAAAACAAAAGCCAGGTGCAAATGGATGAGAAACCCAGACACCCTGCAAAATGTACCCACAATTGGGGTTTTATGTATCTACGTAATTCCAAAGTAATAATTCTTATTTCATTCTTTCTTTTTTGCAATGTGATGTTAGTTTTATAGACCAACTTTTTCCATGCCTTGAGGATGGTAAAGATGATTTCCAAAGTGAGTTTTAGACTCTTATACATATTTCTCCAACATCTGTTCTTTACCCTCCTCTATTGGGTATTTTCAATGACATTGTCTGACACATACTTCACCTTTCACTACTAAATTTACTATATTTTACCACTAAATGGAGGGAGGAGCACATACATTCAATTTTTACCATCCAGACATAGAAAATGAGGTCCTGGAAAAAAAATTGTAGATTTGCTAAAGCCAAATCACATTCTGCCAAGGCCATCTGAGCAAAAGGAATCTGAAGCATAGCACCTAGGTATGGCGGTTTGGTGATATCTCCCCGACAAGTATACTATTGCACCGCTGAAAAGGAAAATTGTCTGCTGAGGGACTGGCTGAAGATGTGAACCAGCAGATGGCTGTTCTAGCAGCAGAGATATGCATGGGGCGTTTGGATACCTAAAGACAGAATTTTACCTTTGAAATTGAAAAACAAGTAAGATACATACTCGTGACTGCTGTCTGAACCAGAGGCTGACTCTCTCCATTTTGATTCTGAGCATAGACGCTAACCACATACTCCACTGTGGGCTGTAGTCCCTCAATGGTCATTTCTGTTTGATCTGAAAAAAAAAAAGTTAACGCAAGACTCATATGTAAGTAATGTATTGTGAGACATAACATAAGTGTCTACTTTAACAAATACCGACACTCCAGACAGAGAGAGCAGGAAAATCTGGCATCAAAGAGAAAAAAAGGGGACAGTTGTCCTATGTGGTCCCATCATTCAGTGGGTGTTTGGCACTGTCCTTCCCAGAACAAGCATTTTCATTTCTTAACCCCATTGCTATATGCATATATTATTAGAGAATTATGTCTAATAGTTAATTGTTAGACCAGTTGAGGAAGGTGAGAACCTAATTAACTTTTAAATAATGAGCACTGATCTAACTTTCTAGATGGTCTCTTCAGGTCCTGATTTGATATAGCACATAAATATGTTGTTGAATTGTGTCTGACTCTTCATGACCCCATTTAGGATATTCTTGCCAGATACTGGAATGATTTGCTATTTCCTTCTCCAGCTCATTTTACAGATGAGGAAACTGAGGCAAACAGGATTAAGTGACTTGCCCAGGGTCACACACCTAGTAAATGTATGAGGCCAGATTTGAGTTCAGGGTCTTCCAGACTCCAGGCCTAGTGTTCTATCCACTGAGCCATCCAGAGCACATAAATATAGGGCTGAGGTATTCTGGCCAGGGTTAAGAAAGTTGGCTAATTCAATCTAGACAGCATTAAGTATTTATCAGGTGCAGGAAGTACAAAGACAAAAGGCAAAGATGTACTCCCTCCCTACCCCCAAAAAAACATAGATTTTATTAGGAGAGGAGTGTATATTTTCCTGAGGAATAGTTCCCTTTGCTCTTGGTGTGGAGGTCTTGTCAATCTCCTAAGTGTATCGTATACTGTTAAAGATGTTTATATGCCTAAAATGAATTATCCACATGGAAAAAGTAATACATGCAGCATCCTCACACCATCATTGTGGAGTAGGAAGGCTAGAAGTATGAACTTTACGCTCATGAATGAACATACTCAGTTATATGATAGCACACTGCAGTGTGAAAGACCTAGATTTAGAGTCCGAAGATCTAGGTCCAATCACAACTCTGCTACCTCCCTTCTGTGCGACCTTGGGCATCACCTAGGTAGGCTTTAGTTTCTTTACCTGTAAAATAAGGGGGTTGAACAGGATAATCCCTAAGGTTCCCTCCAAGTCTAAATCTTATAATTCTATGTATCTAGAAAGAAGAGACTGTATCTCTGTATTCTTCAATGCCTACCACAAAACTTTGCACGTGGTAATTGCCCAATAAATGTAGGTCCAATTTAATTGAATTAACGACAGTCATTTATTTTAAGGAAATAATAAGGACTGACTCTCCTATATTTACCTCGCTGAATGAGAAATTGAGACTGCTCTTACCTGGGCCTGTCATTTTCGTTTTCGATGGTCCGGGGCCATTTTTGGGAGCAGTGGTCACTCTGTAACCAGTAACTGGGGAATTTGAAGGCAGCCACCTCACACTGATGCTGTTATCCTGCACATCAGTCACCTGCATTTGGGATGGCTTATCAATTTCTAGGAAAAAAAAACAAAGACAAGTCAGGAAAGCCAATAAGAGGACAAGGTGAATTTGTACCTTGGCACCATAATCCTCATAATGCCTTGATCTAATGACTCTTGCTCAGCTGTGGGCCATTTCCTTTCCTTAGGCCACTTAGAGAAAAGATGGCAGAAAGTTCAGGTTATTTGTGAACAGCTGACCTTGGAGTTCAAGAAATTATTGCATTAAACCAGAATTTTTTTTTCTGGTAGAAATGTGATCTACACACAAAGCACATTCAAAATAGATATTCTCCTGCCTTATTTACATTGACCTTCAAGGTACTCATTCCTCTCATCTAACTTTGGTTTTAATGCTGTTGGGACTAATTATGGATTGGCTTTACTTCTCAAAAAAGTTAGCAGAGTGGCTCTCGGCTCGATGGCTTAGGAGAAAATGAGATTAAAAGGAAAACTGGAACTATCATCCATAGAAATCAATCTGCAGCAGCCCTAGAACTGCTTGCACCTACCTGTTCGGTATGAAATGGTCACGGGTTTGCTGCTGGCTGGACTGTCTCCACGACCGGTTACTGCATACACAGTGATGGTATAATCTACTCCAGGCTTAAGGCCAGTGATGGTGGCTGTAGATTTGGTACCAGGCACAGTGAACTCCTGCACAGGGCTATTTTCTCCTGTAGAAACAAAGTGGTAGAATACAATAGGATATGTTAGGGATGAAAATCTGATGGATAAATATTTCAAAGAAAGAAAACTGAAGTGTACTTTACTCGTTCACTTTTAAAGAGGGGTTTTCTTAGCAAAGATACTAGAGTGCTTTGCCATTTCCTTCCACAGCTCATTTTACAGATGGGGAAACTGAGGCAGACAGAGGTTAAGTGACTTGCCCAGTGTCACACTAAGGCCAGATTTGAACTCAGGTCTTCCCGACTCCAGGTCCAGCGTTCTATCCACTGTGCTGCCTCGCTGCCCAGGTAATTATAGCTCATTTCAACTAATGGAGAAACTAAGGAAGCTGGCAAGGATTTTAAGGTTTAGAACTCTAGCATTGAGCTTAGGTTAGGGAGTGGAAGAGCCTTGGATCATAATTCTTATCCTAAGTATGAATGAAGTGGATGCTATTTTGTAATCTTACCTGTTTCACCATAGGTGATTCTGTAATATCTGACAGTTACCGCAGGTGCATCCCAACTAATAAGCAGGCTAGTTGGGGTAGTAGCAATAACTTCAAGGTCCCTTGGAACATCAGAAACTGAGAAATAATTGGAAAAAAGTTCCATTTCTATTAGTTTCAAGTAATACTGAGATTTATCATATGCAAGTTTGCAAATACTTTAATGACAACCCCAACATACATTTTTCAGAAATCTTACACGTGGATGCATGAGTGAAAATGAATTCAGAGTCAGGTAATCTACTAAAGGTGTGATAAAACAAATGTGTAAACTCTCACAGAATTTAAATCTATGAAAAGAACTATTCTTAAGGGCAACTTAAAAACAGAGCACATTTCCCATTCAGACTTCAATTTTAAGTAAAACTACAGGTATTGTTTGTACGCATAAATACCTAAATAAAAATTCACTCTATAAACTTCTTGGGATGATACAAACAGTTTCCTAACTCTACTCCCCATCTCTACCATTTGTCAAACAAGCTGAGGCATATAAGACAAAAACCCACCTCATAGAAGATACCACATAATATAGGGCAACCTTCTGAGTTCACCTACAGTTTGGGAGTAACTTACCTGTTGCCTGTTGGCCAACCAAGGGGGCGCTTTCCTCTCTACCATTGACAGATACGATGCTGATGATATATTCTGTGCCTGGATTCAGGTTAGTAAGTGTGATGGAGTTCCTTGATGGGGGTACCCGGTCCTCACGAGGTCTTCCACTACCATGTTCAGGATGGTGGCGAATCTTGTAGCCAGTGTTGGGGGCTCGTGGAGACATCCAATGGACAGTGAAGGAGTTGGCAGTGATATCAGAAAAGTCAATGCCAGTTGGGGAATCAAGACCTGTTTTTCCACCGAGACAAAGATAAAACTCAAGAAGGGAAAAGGAATGAAAAGGGAAAAGCGACTAACTAACCTCATTAATGATATTCCAGATGTGATCTACTGAATGAAAATGATATATCACTCAATTAATCCATATTTACTAAGCATCTACTAAGTGCCAGGGCCTGGGCTAAGTGCTAGAGATACGAAAGACTGCCCCTGCCCTCGAGGAGCTTATAATCTAATGGGAAGACAACTTGGAAACAAATATATACAAATTGAGCTAAATACAGGATAAACAGCAAACAACACAGGAAAGGCACTAGAATTAAGAGCAGTTAGGGAAGGCTTCCTGTAGAAGGTGGAATTCTAGCTGGGACTTAAAGGAAGCCAGGGAGGTCAGTAGTCAGAGCGGTGGAGGGACAGCACTTTAGGCATGGGGGAGAGCCAGAGAAAATGCCCAGAGCTGAAAGATGGAGTGTCTTGTTCATGAACAGCCAGGAGGCCAGTGTCACTGGATTGAAGAGTATGTTTGAGGAGTAAGGAATAAGAAGACAGGAAAGGTAGGAGGGGGTCAGATTGTGAAGGCCTTGAATGCCAACCAGAGTATTTTGTATTTGCTCCTGGAGGCAATAGGAAGCTATTGAGTAGGAGAGTGACACGACTGGACTTGTGTTTTAGAAAAATCACTTTAATGGCTGAATGGAAAATGGACTAGAGTGGGGAGAGGCTGGATAAAGGCAGACCCCACCAGCAGCTATTGCAACAGTCCAGCTGTGAAGTGATGAAGGCTGCACTGGAGTGGTGGTAGTATCAAAGGAGAGAAGTGTGTGTGTGTGTGTGTGTGTGTGTGTGTGTGTGTGTGTATGTGTGTAGGGGCTATTTAAGGGATGTCGTAAAGGTGAAATGAACAAGCTATCTCTTGGATATTGGGTGGGGGGCGTGAGAGAGATAGTGAAGAATTCAGGAAAACATCCAGGTTGCAAAGCCTGGGGGACTGGGAGCATGATGTTGGCTTCTATAGTAATAGGGAAGGTAGGAGGATGGGGAAGAGTCTAAGGAGAAAGATAACATATAATATATAATAAACTTCAAGGCCTTAACTCATATATAGGCAACTATAAATTAATCCTACCAATGGAACTGTAGATAGCTCCAAAATCATTTCTGCATATCTCTGGGACGTATTTATCGATTCACAGTTGAATGTGGGTATGCCTGATATGCTGGAAATTCACTTCAAAAAGCAGATAATGAAGTTCTACTAGGAAACACTAATTTAGGAAGAAGAGAAGTGTTAACTAAGATCTTTACTCTGATGTCTACACTCCTATTTCTATGCAAAAAATTAGTAGAAGAAACATCGTAGAGTAGAAAGAACACTGGACTTGGAGACTTGAGTTTTTGTCTTGTCTCTAGATAGTTTCTTTGCCTCTCAAAATCTATTTCCTGAGGGACAACTGTAAGATCCCTTGTAGTTTTAAAAATCCTATGATTTTTTTAGTTCAAAACTCAGACTGTTGCAAAGTCTGCCACCTGTTACAAGTCCAAGTCTCCAAAATTCTCTGGATTTCAGCTTTCTAATCTATGAAATCAAGGACTGGGGGACAAGATCTCAAAAGAACCTTTCTCGCACTAATAGTTTGTGATTGTAACTCACCTGAAACATTTTACCTAAACTAAACCACGTACTGTATTTTGTAGTTAAAAGTGATGAAAGAAGAGCTAATATTTAGGAGAAGGGAATATAGTCATCGAACTTGGCCATGACAAATTGAAATAAATTCCACCTGCACACACTTAAAGGAAAGTTTAATTTGGTGAAGAGAAAGGTGCTGGATCTTCAGGCAGACGAAGGGAAATAAAGACCTTATATTTATTAAAGAATGAGAGGGAAAAGATGGATAACAATGAGAGAGAATTAGGTTAATCATTAGAAAGAACCTTCTGATAAAGAGAATTATAAATGCCGATTTGGTCAGTAAGAAGGATTGTAAAAGCTTCACTCTTGGAGACCTTAAGAGAAAAGATAAATAATTAGTTTCCTGTAATTGCTTATCATTGGCAGCCCTCTCCGGAGACAGAACTATTCTGGACTTACTCTGTTGGACCAAAGAGATTTAAGAATTATTCAGCAAGAAGTCTCTTCTATCCATAGTAGTAACAGAGATAACCACAACAATAACAAAATAGTAACAGTAACAAATCAATCGATCTTGCTGCTTGCAATTGGCAGGTGCCAGCAACCTGGCAAACTGAATGAGCTCCAACCTGGCCAATACGACCCACCTGTTTTCTGCCTTCCTTTAAGAGGGATGCTCTCATGTTGTTCATAAACGCTGGAAACGCTGACCAAGTAATCAGTACCAGGAAGGAGATCTGGAGAGGAAGAAAAAGACCATTTTCAGCTTTGAGTTTGAAAACATGACCATCGTGAGTATTCCTCGGACCGCTTCAGTGAATGAGAGGACAAATCCTTGACCCATTCTCCCATCTTATACAGAGCAGATCAGGTGTTTTTATACAGGACATTGGCTTTGGAAGTATTTGGGAGAGCGGAAGCTTAGCTCCCCGGCACCATTTTGTATGTAGCCATGCGCCGTGGGAAGGTAAATCTGTTCCAGCAAGGGCACAACATCCTTATCACTCAGTGACTAAGCCACAAGAAGATCTTTTCAAGAAGAAACCTGACTCTGAAGGGAGTTAAGACTAATCCCAGACTCAACAGGCTGCTGTGATTAGCTTGGGTTTCCCTTTTTTTTAGTCACTTCATGGGGAGAGGGGTTGGGTGGTAAAGGAGAGATGCTGTATTATATTGAAAATAGGAATAGAGACTGTACCTGTGTTTTCATTGGCATAGGCAACCCCTAAATGAAGGCACTCTCTTCACCAATGCAGGTTGGCACCTCTCCAACTTATAGTCTTAGAGAGGTGCATAAGGCATTGGGAGGTTCAATGATTTGCCCAGGGTCACTTAGCCAGTATGTGACAGAGGTGGGACCTGAATCCAGATCCTACTGTCTTTGAGGCCAGTTTTATATTCACCACAACACCTTTTCTGGTTTTTGTTTTGAATATATCTAAGTGGGGACTGAGGAATAGGCTGTCTGATCCTCATCTAGATCTCTACTCCATTATGACCTTTTACAACATTTTGGGCTAGTGTGTTCCTGGAATAAGGGTCCTGCATATTATGATAGATGCTGTATGAGGAGGCAGGAATTCCTGACTCTTGTTAATTACTCGAGTCAGCACTTTGGCTAAATTAATTAAATTGACTTCAACTTTAAAAAATTTAATCAATGAAGTATTTATTTAGGGCCTACTATGAGACAGTCACTGTATTAGACACAACTTATCAAAGACAAAAATAAAACAGTTCCTACCCTTAAGGACCTTGCATTCTACTGGAGAAGACAACATGTTCATATACATGTAGAATATACAGAAAATAAATAGATAATTTTAATGGGGGGCCCTGGTACCTAAGGGGATCAGGAAAGTCTTCATGTAGGAAGTAATGATTGAGCTGAACTTCCAAGGAAGCTAGTTAGGTCTGAAAATGCCTTATACATGGCTTTTTCCAGTTCCCATCTCCAAGGCTGGGTTGATCTCCATGATTCCTGAAGTCCCTTCCTTCTCTAAGTTTGATGATTCTGGGAGTAGCTCCATCCCTTTAGCCACATCAAATGTCACTGGGCCTCATCAGCAAAATGTGGGTTAATAATATCATATATGCCTAAAGAAGGTAAGCTATCTTGAGGTTTCACCTACTTTTAAGATCTGTGATGGGACTCCTATATGTACCTTTCACTTATTCCAGGTGTTTATTCTGAAGTATCAATTTCGAAGAGGTCATTTGGTGTTGATGTGCTGGGTTACAAAGTACTTTCAGAGTGTGCTAAAAAGTACCACAACTACGTACCAGTGGGAGAGGAAAAACCACATATACATGCAAACACACTTTCTCTCTTAGACATGGAAAAACTGAGGTTGTTTTTACAAAAATACTAAGCATGTTTCCCCAGCATGTTGCTTACCATGCATGGTATACAGCTCGTATAGTATTGCATCCCTAGCCTGTGATTTAATTACAGAGTGATGCTTCTCAACCATATGAAGGCAAATAAGGCTAGAGTGCTCTTCAATGGTCCTTTCTTCCCCAAAACAACGCCCCTCAGGAAATACTAACTGGTTCTTCAACTCAGCCACTATCAAAAGGAATTAATAGGAAAGGACCGAGATGGAGAGAGGAAGAGAAATTGACCATCTCTAAATGTGCTGGGAATATAGAAGACAGACTATTATCTATGTCACTTGCCTAGAAGCTAAACTTTCTTCAGTTCATGTGGTAGTTTCAGTTATAATTAGATACATGCATACACACATGTATAATTAACCCAGTTTGCCTCAGTTCCTCATCTGTAAAATGAGCTGGAGAAGGAAATGTCAAAGCACTCTAGTATCTTTGCCAACAAAACCCCAAATGGGGTCTCACAAAGAGCTGGACGTGAGTGCAATGACTGAACAACAACAAAATAGATGTTATGAATATACGTATATGTGTGTATGTGTAATTATAACTGAAATGTATACATATGAATGTGTATATTTGTGTACGTAGGTATATATTTTATAGCTCTTTAACCTTTACTAAAAACCTTTAAGAGTTAGTTAATTAGTTCTCATAACTTCTCATTTCATAGCATGTTATATTTGTTTTTATTTTATGAGGGTTTAGGCCAGAAAAAACATACTGCCTCTAGAAGTTAGTTGTGCAAAGTGCTACTTTCTCTGAGTTCTTACTCTTCTGAAATATCTAGCTAACAGATGCTCATTGCAGTCTGAATTTAAATGTCTATTCTTTCTTTAAAATAAGCAAAGAAACGTCTTACTTCATCAAGTAATCACTCATTTTGTCCTTCTAAAAAGTTCATTCAAGTGTTAAACATATGGCTCAATGGCACATTTTTATTTTAATAAAATGAATGTGGTGACAATAGTTTAGATATTTTCTTCCCAAAACATTTGGCTCAAATCTTACGTAATTCATTCCAACATTAGCCTGAATTGCATGTATTTCTTTGGTTTATATCTTAGGTCCTCACCACCAAAGTTTTCCATCAACAAAGAAGCTATGCCAATGTAATCAAAGCCATAACAAGAAAGTTATATACACATATAAAGATTCACATAATTATCTGCTTGGATTTAAGAGTTGAATTTGTAAGTATTCCAACAAATTTCTTGCTTTTAATTACAATTATATTGGGATGCTAGTAACATATTCAATATGCTCTGGACCAGGTTTTCTTGCATGGCTCAATGGAATCACTTACTTGTTAGAACCACCATGTTATCTGAAGGGGAAATGGTCAACTCTGCGACATCTTCCTCGTTTTTCACAGGTGAATATCGTACCAATAGGTTGGTCAGTTCAATAGATGGTGGTGGAGCCCAGGTCACACGCATGGTGTCTGGGCCAACATTGGTGAATCGCAGGTCAGTGGGAGGAGGGACGGCTAAGTTCAGATAAGGAAGAATGAGTTAAATTGGAGAATGGAACCCAATTGAAATGAAACTACAAAGAAGATAAAAACCCACTATTTCATGCAAAAAAGGAAAAATGACAATCAGATTCATGCAAACACTTTTTTAATCTACGTAATTTTCCACTACTGTTATAATCACACACAGAATACTGTTAGGCTCCTTTAACCTTTCTGCCATCTTTGATATTTAGAACATGACTTTTACCTATTTTGCAAACACAATAACAAATTTCAAGTACATTATCAGTGCCATTGGAGACACTATTGAACCCAAGGCTAAGAGAGGCTTAAGTTGCCACACAGCAAAGAGAGACAGAGCAGGACTTCCAAGTACAAATGCATGCACATAGAAAGAAAGAGAAGAGTATCCTGTATGTGCCCATGACTGGTCCATCTACAGCTACTGGTACGGCTATATTTTCTGAGTCAGTGGGTTCTACTCATGCAAAGAGGTTCTCAGCATGTTTTTTTTAACCATGCATAGCAGAGAACCTTTACAGTGTTGCATGCTTGTCACTAGCCTTTAATTAAAGAGTGGTTTTCTTTCAAAAGAGGCACTAAATGTGTTCTTTGACTCAGCCAATGTGAAAGGAGAGATCACAGAACCTTGTTGGGGAGCAGAGAGGAGGACAGGCCAATTTAGAAAAGTCATCTGGAAGCAGGTTTAGCCTTATTAGTAATGCTCATCTGGGAGCCCAGGACTCACGTTTGTAACGAGCAGTACGGCAATATGCAAATATTACTAATTATGTCATTCAGACACACAAGGTATCAGATGTATTTTCTTGTTCTACATGGTTTCAAATGGAATTTAATTTTAGGGGTAACTTCACATTCATTTTAAATATACCACATCTGATACTATCCTTTGCCTCCCCTCTCTTTCTTTTTTTTTAACTTATTTATTTAATTTATTTAATATATTTAGTTTTCAGCATTGATTTTCTCCCCTCTCTTTCTAATCCACCTTACCAAATGCATATTCACCCTTCTTTTCAATTTTGGCAAATGATTTGGTTCTCCTTTGAAACTGCCACACCTTTGACCAAAGCAGCTGGTACCAACATGCAACACCATCCATGTCTTAAACACAGAAGTTTTCAAAATTCACCCGTTTGTTGTGTCAGAGTGGTAGGGGCACTCTCTCCGCCATTAATGAGAGTGATAACGCTGATGTCATAGTCAATGCCAGGCTCCAGCCCTGTAACTGTGTAGTATCCTACTGAGGAGTCCACAAAATCTTCAAAAATAGGGATACCTTCTCCTGCCGCAACTACTGTGATGCGGTACCCAATAATGGTGGAGGCGTTTAGCGGAGTCCACCTCAGGCCGATGCTTGAATCGGTTATATCAACAAAGCTTAGGTCAGTGAGTTGGGGTACCTCTATTGGGTTATAGAGCAAAAAGGGCAAAAGGAAAATAGAGGCAAAAAAGAGGAAAAATAAAGCAGTGTTCATCAGGTGACAAGTAGTAAAATTGATGGAATGCTAAAGCAATGATGGTAATATGCAAACTTCTCTTGTCAAAGTTATCTGAAAATGATTTCCAGATCGGCAGTTTTTTGGCTTCTTTCTAGCACAAAATATATTACAAACTGCTGTTTTGAATTTCTATAGATTTTTAAAATGTTCCCCACCCATCTGTACAATTTGAACCACATAGGCTCGTAAAACGATAAAACTCTTTAGGAAGCCAAAATTATTCCCAGAACCCCAATATCACATCTTCAACATGTATCAGTTTCTAAAAAAAGAAAAAATGGAACCCAAATCCAAACTCTTTAGGAATAGTAACATGAAGCTTGCTTGGAAAAGACTTGTTTGTTTTTTTTAAGGAGGTTGTTGGATGATAGGTTTTCTATAGAAAACTCTAAGCAACACCATACCCCATAATGCTGTATTTTACACATGACACTTGCCATCCAAATATGAATTTAAGCATAGAACAGATAGGTCTGGGTTATAAACCTTCACCACCATTTTGTTATATGATTATGCTCAGAATCTGTGCTTTTGTCACAGTAGGAGAATTCTCAGTGTGAGAATTCCCTTTATCAGTATTGCTTTCAATCCATCTTTAACTCAATAAATAAGTACTAGAGAGCTGTCTGAGCTATGTAGAGGTTAAATGACTTGTCACACATCTAGACCGCATTAGAAGTGAGAAGCGAACTGAAGTCTTCAAGACCTCAAACCCAGCACTCTAGCCAATATCACATGCTGCCTCTATGTTTAATATATTCATCAAAATTAATTATAATTGGGAAGCAATACTCTAAAAACTACGAAAGGCAACATTCCATGCATATCTATCTGTCCAGTGCACCGTACTCTGTAACAACTTCATTTTGGATGGATCAAAGCCAAGGAAAACTAAACAGTATGGCTTGAATTTTTCTGTTCCCTTCATTGACCAAGAAAATCATGTTGGTTTTCATATTACACCCTGAAGGTGTTCTTTTTAACCAGCATGATGTTTTTAAGTAAAAAAAAATAGGCTAAGAAGTTTCAAGATACTAATTTGTTTAATAACTGAGCTGAAGTTAGGGCTTAGTTTTGGGAACAATTATAATATTTTTATAAAACATGTGAGAGGAGTTATCTGTTAAATGAAGCTGTGATAGGATGCATTTACCATATTACTTTTAGTGAATATTGAATATGCACAAAAAACAACATTTTAGTAAAATTTCCACTTTAGAAAACAGTGCAGGGTTAATGCCAATATTTGCTATAATTATGTCACTGCATCAGGTATCTGTAGGAGCAAATAGCGTCCCAGGAAAGCACAGACATTTAAAGCTGCGTTATCAGCAAGCGTTTGTCCAAACAGCTGGTGTGATTTCTTGGCTTGGTGAAGAGACAAAAAGTTAAAGCCCAAACATACCAGATATACAGAACCCCTTGGGGATTAAGGGCTGAATCCCCACTGCTGTTGAACCTGCTCATCCACAATCAATAGCCACAACTACAACTTGTTTTGCCATTACCTGGGATGATGGTATCGGAGATGGGGACACTTTCCTTGTCACCTTTGACAGTATACACACTGACATTGTACTCCAGGCCAGGACTCAGGTTTTCAAAAGTGCAGGAACTCTGATCTCCATGGACCACTTCTTCCAGAGAATAGCCCTCTCGGCCATTTGTAGGTGTTGTGGTTATTCTGTACCCAGAGATGTCTAAATACAACCAAAACGGAACAATGAACAATTAGAGTACTATACTCTCAGAGGCTATACAAGCCAAGTCTAGATTCTGGAGGGTCCTACCAGATGGGAAAGGCATGCGGAAAGGCTGTTGTCTCACAACTGGCCAGCAAAAGTTCAGCAGCATAAGACCAGCCCCCCAGGAAATGAATTTTGTTGGCCACAACAACTCATGAAACCATATACTAAACCATGGAATGATCATGGTCTCTTTCAATGAAGGAAGTCCTCTCACATGGATGAAATCATAAATGGATTCACATCCTGCTTCTGACTCTTACTACCTGTATTATGTAAGGCAAATCATTCAGGCTCTTTGTGGTTCAGTTTCCCCATCTGTAAAATGAGGGATTTGGACAAGACGGCTTCTGAGGACTCTCAGTTCTAACTTTTTATTTATTTATTTTTGCAGGGGGGAAGGCAGGGCAATTGGGGTTAAGTGACTTGCCCAAGGTCACACAGCTAGTAAGTGTGTCGAGTGTCTGAGGCTGGATTTGAACTCAGGTCCTCCCGACTCCAGGGCCAGTGCTCTACTCACTGTGCCACCTAGCTGCCCCAGTTCTAACTTTTTGATCTTCATACCCTATAAGTATTATCACTTTGTTCACTTGCAAAAGGAGAGTCATAATCACAGCTGCCTCAGAGAGTTGTGAGAATCAAGCGAGATTGATCCATGTAAGTACTTTGAAAACTTTAAAGTACAATATGAACCAGTATCATCATTCTTACAATCATATCAGTGAAGCAGGGAACATCACCATAAAGTATGCCAATAATTCCCATGAAAATATCTTTTCTTCCTTTAGTCTTTGTTTTGCCCAACAGCGAAACATTAAGAAACAATGTGTTTTTTCCTTTGAGTTTGGTGGGTGGGATTTGAAAAAAAAATAACCATAATTTGATAATTTTTTTTCAAAATACATTTTATCATTATCATTAAGACTGATCATAATTTTCATATATTTTAGAACTAGAATTAACTTCTTAATTGTTCTTTTGTCCTAGGGTTGCTTAGGTAGAAAGTAAAATTTCTAGAAATATAAAGAAGAACAAAAATAATTAACATGAATAATTATCATTGAATTTTTCTCATTTCATATGTTTTTAAAGAAAAACAAAATATAGCCTTTGCATTGCCCCATTAAGGAGGACAAGGCCCCATTGTACAAGTCAATTCACGGGAAACTTCTCAAAATGGTGACAAGGGATGGGCTAGTTAATTCTCAATGGTTTATGTGTGTGCTGTGTGTGTATGTGTGTGTGTATACTCATATTAGGAGTCTTGTGCATAAAACTCATTTAAGCCTTTTGAAAAAAATCATACTTGTGTTTCTACTTAACCAAATTTTCAGTGATGAATAAAAAGCACATATAAATCATTTCAGTTTTGGATGATTACTTGCAAATTTGCTCTTATTGTCATATGTCAAACTACGTTTCCATTACTCTTTCAATAATACTTAGCCTTAAGACCAAATGGAAAAAGGAGGCTGCCCAGAGCCATTTCATCAGGTATTAGAGAGTGCCAGAGAATAGTTCCTGCCTTTCAGATGGAATTGTATCAAGGAGCTGTGCAAACCCCTCATAATTAAGGAAAAGCGGAACCTATTCAGCTGTGGAACCCAAAGACATTTATTTCCCTATCGTGGCTACCATCAAGCTGAAAGCATGACCCTCTTGACTCTTCTGAGCCCTCATGAGCACTTTGGATTAAGGAAAGAAGAAATGAACCACTATAGTTCTGATCATGATTCTCTGTATCTCCTTCTGTCACTCTTTTCCAATATCCTCAGACTGAATTCCACGAGTGACCCCTATTTCTGCTAATAGCCCCCTACTAAAACATAATCATGGATTTAGATCAGAATTGTCAAACACATGCCCTGTTCCTGAGTGCAGCCCAAATCAGATTTAAATGCATATGGACGATGGTTAACAAAATAAATAAAAATGCAATAGAATGTAGATAATATTAATATGTGGTTTTCTAAGTCAGTATGTGTAGTTTAGTGCCCCCCGCCCCTTTTAATTTGACCTTGACACCACTGCTGTAGAAAATATACTCTTAAATATTCCAACACAACGTTGCTTATCTGATGCGGTATTATGTATCTTAGCCCCCTCCCCCGTTCCCTTTTTATAAAGAACTGAATGTTTATAATTCTGGCCCCACCTTTCTATGAAATGAAAACAATGAATAAGCTCTTGTCTAAGGAGACTATTTCTTTTACTTATACTGCTTTTTCGAGTATCTTTTTTACCTGGGGTGGTGCTTCTTTCCCAGGAGACAGTTAGGATTCCAGTGTCAGGGTTTGCATCCAAGTGGAGATTGGTTGGTGGAGACAATGCTATACAAAACAAGAAAATTACATTGTTGTGAATTAACAAATAATTCTAGAGCTTGCACACTGGGGAAAGTTATAGAAAACCTAATATTCTGCCAGGTATATTTCTTATGAATAGCAGCAGTTCTCTTAGTATTGTTGACTAAAATTCTGTTTAGGCATGGAACAACCATTTCTTGAAGCCATAAGACATGTAGCATAACTTTATCTTACTGCTCATCACTGGGGATAAAACAAATGTGTCCCATCTATAAAATGAGATAGTAACATGGAGAGAATTGTTTATGCTGCTAAACTAGATGAAAAGGGGTATATGTTACCTTTTAGAAAAGATAGTACTGAAAAATAAAATCTCCTTACGTGTAACCACTTTCTTTACAATTGGAGTGTCTCTCTCTTGACCATCTCGTAGGACTGAAACGGTATATACATATTCCACCCCTGGAGTCAGGCCAGACACAACAATGCTTCCGGACTCCGAAGTCACCTCACGGGGAGCTTCTCCACCTTGACTTGGTCGCACACCCAACTGAAAGGAGACAGGCAAGTGGAAAAGCATAGAGTGGTTAGCTCATATGGTTTTTGGTTGACCAGAATCAAGTAAATTCCTCTAGTGCTGAGTTACTGATTAAAGATCTAAAGTCATATAACTTCATGTAATATGATTCCACTGGGAAATCCCAGAGAGGTACAGATAACTAGGCAAAGGACAGAAGTATCTTGTTTTATTCATTATGGCTAGAAGTTTAGTATGTTCGTCTGTTGGAAAGATAGTGAGTAGAGAGACTAAAACGAGACTAGAGAGGCAACAGGGTATGATTGAAAAAGCACCGAATAGATTCAGGAAAAGACTTAATTTGAATGTCACCTCCAATACTTAGACACAGCATAAGCATGGGAAAATCACCGGCTTCCTCTAAGCCTCAGTCTTCTCATATGTATAATGGGTATGATAAGAATACACTCCACATCATAGGTTATTGTGGGGTTCGACAATGAGATAATGTGTGTAAATCACTTTGAAAACATTTATGTTTTATAAAAATGTCAGTTATTGTTATTATAACCCTGTCCTATTGGGAGAGATACATGCCCAAGTGCTATGGACACTGATGTAGAAGAGTCTCAGGGAAAAACTCTGTGCCTATTTCTTTTGGAAAGAGTGCCATGTTGGGAGTCCACTCGTGCTGGCTCTATCACTTACTAGCCGTGTGGCCTTGAGCATCACATGAGACAATATTTATAGAGGGCTTAGCACAGTGTCTGGCATGTAGTAGTCACTTAATAAAGGCTTGTTCCCTTCCTTTCCATTTCCCCTTTCTGAATATTGTTTCTTAATCTGGAAAAAGGGGAATAATAATATCTAATTTACAAGAGAGGGCTGAGGAGCGAATGAAAAAATGTGTGTTAAAAAGGCTTTGTGAATGGTGGTATACTATGTAAAGGCAAAATATTTAATTTTCATTATTATTTAATGTGCCAGAAACTCCTTTAGCTCTCTCTGTTTTAATGAGACCTATTCATGAACAGAAGATTTTTTTGGCTGCAGTTTAGAGACAACAACAGGCGTTGTACCTTGTAGAGAAAAAAAAAAGCAAAGCCCAAGGATTTTTTAGGGGCATGGAGTACAGAGACTGGGGGAGGGGTTCTCCCTATCTTGCCCAGGCCAAAAGCACAGAGGCTTATCATGGGCCAATCCCATTACTGATTGGCACAGAAGCTTTTCTAACTTGAGCCAGGCCTCCTGCTCCTGGGGGATTACTATATTGGTGCCAGACTTAGTGTGGAAACCCAACTGGCTTAGCCCTCTGCAGCTCAGTACTTCAGAGCTCGAGATCTACAAGCTTCATCCCTCCCGGTAGCAAGGATTACATGAGTACAGCATCATACCTGGCCCCAACCACATTGAAGCTGTGATCATTCCTTCCATTACAGAAAGATCTATTTATAAGTGAAGAATATAACATTGGTTTGAAATTTTGTGGAATAATACAAAGTCCTTTTAAACATCGATTTTTAGCACAAACTATCTTTTTTAGTGTAAATTGTAGGTACAGGCTTTTCACATAAAAGGTTTCTTAAAGCCAAAATGGCATCTAGAGAAGGGACTCAGAAGGCATACTAGCAACCTACTGCAAAGCTTTGTCTTGACACCTAACTAGGCACAGCATTTGCACAACTATCCACACACTGTCTCAGACGTATGATGATTTAACAAACAAAACATCCTTCAAGCCCCAAAATACTGCATAGACATATTCAACCCTGATTTATAGGCAACTTACAAAAAACAACTATTTTCACCATCCCTACTACATTTTTGTATTCCAAAAAAGAATTTAATGGTGATGTTAATGATGGTAATGAAGATGATGATAGCATTCATTGATATTTAACTCTCCTCTCTCCATTTCATTTTTTTAAAAAAAAAGCCAAAATGTAGAATCAGCCATTTACACAGAGGATCTCAGTTCTTATGTATCATT
The DNA here is from genome assembly GCF_011100635.1 of Trichosurus vulpecula. Classification (NCBI taxonomy): domain Eukaryota; kingdom Metazoa; phylum Chordata; class Mammalia; order Diprotodontia; family Phalangeridae; genus Trichosurus; species Trichosurus vulpecula. The sequence goes on along the minus strand of NC_050576.1, from coordinate 285,367,822 downwards.
AATGAGAGAGTCACCAGGGCAGCTAGGTGGCGCAGTGAGTAGAGCGCCAGCCCTGAAGTCAGGAGGACCTGAGTTCAAATCTGGCCTCAGACACTTGACACACTTACTAGCTGTGTGACCTTGGGCAAGTCACTTAACCCCAATTGCCCTGCAAAAAAAAGAAAGTAAAAAAGAAAAAAAAATGAGAGAGTCACCTACTGGACAAAAATCTGTTAGAATGGATAAAAGTGTTATTGCCAAAGGAGTCTGTGAAGTAGATTTTTCTTGAACTTATGGATGATATTCGTGTTAAATCATTAAAGATGTACTTTTCTATAGGCTTCATTTTCTTATAGGGATAGAAATGAAATATCAGAGTGCCTCAGAGCTCTTTCAGGTTAGAATCCAGCTTAACTTGCCTTGAAACCGATTCTTGGAGCCGGGGTCCAGGTGATGATAATTGTTGTTTCGGTCACCTCTGTGTTGTAATGAGGAATGGAACTGGCAGGTTGCACTGCGGAGTGAAATCAATGAATGAGCCACGTTCAAGTCTAGCCACGCTGTATTTTGAAATCCCCTAAGCACACGATGCAAACTACATAAATATTTTAAACCTTTTACAACCTCACTTTAAAATTCCATTTGTCTTGATTTCTTAATGGCCAAGGCGATGGTTCTGCCAACAGTATATCTTCTTCTATATACTTCTCTTAATTAAAAAACCTTTCCTAAGTGAAGTTTGCCACAACAAATGGTGACTATCATTTTACAATTCAGACTTTCAATGAACAACCAAACAATAAGGAGCATGCTACTTTCTAGATTAAGGTTTTTAAAAAGCAGCTTGGTGATATACTACTCCATGTGGGCTGGGTTTTTTTTTTAGCCACCTTTTTGCTGTTGTCGTTTTGGGTTGGGGAAGGGCCACAAAAGAATCTGTGACCCTGTATTACCAAACTTACTTGGTAACATATGTAAAGTGAGATCAAATGAGATGAATACAAACACTTATGGTGCCTGGAACATAGGAAGCATCATCTAAATGTTTATTCCCTTTCCCCTGCTATGTAAATGTCAGTCATGATGATGGAGATGATAATGATGACCAGTCACACATTTTGTAATTTTATAGAACATTTTCTACTCAGGGTATGCAAGTATTTACATCCCTATTATTATCATCACTTCTCCCTTGGAGACACCATAGAGCTCTTGTTTAAAAATAGCATCTATTTGATGACCCTAAAATCAGGGAACAGAGCAAAAGTTTGTTATTTTGAGTCTCCTAGAATCTTGACCACATGCTTATTTCCCCTTGCGGAGACCTGATGTTTACAATAAGAAGAACAGAAAAGGGCCTTGTATAAGTATGGCTTGAGGCAGACATTTCCAATAGCCTCAAAAATATCGCTCCACATTTAGAACTTGTGAAAAGATGGATGGAAAGGTAGAAGGAGGTTTGTAATGAAGAAAGCAGGCTTGCCAATGACTCATCCTTTCCCTCTCAGGCAGAGGAAAGGCAGCTCATCTCTAACCTGGAAAGAACTACTCCTGGAGTCAGTGAGGTAGGTTCTCAGTGGGTGTGGTAGCCAATTTGAAGGATGTCCAATGTGCTAACTGGGCAGGCCTGGAGGAAAATTGTTAAGCAGACAAAGCATGTCTTCAGTACTTGGTAGCCTTCTCGCCATCTCATTTGGGGAAATCCCTTAACATTGGATCAGGTGTGTTTTTTCTTAGGCTCCTTCTGTTTCCCATATAAAAATCTGCTCTCATGAAAATGTGGTAAATCCATTCCCACTCAAGCAAAAATGACGGTTAAAGGCTTTAAGTACTGGCCTTCTTATAAGCATTTGTATTTTAAAAGGGATTAAAGCCACCAGCTAACTGGGAAAAGGCCTACCTCTTAATGGCAGAATCAATGCTGCCTCTGAAATCACATCTCAGTAAGTGGTCAGCCTACAGATAAGGACCACTCAGTGTGACACAGAAACTCAGCCAGCAGTGGTGAATTCTTTTTGGATACTAGTACCGTCTAACATTTGGAAGAGCGATATTTGCAAAAGAATATCTGAAGTCAAGAGTAATAACTTTGTGTTGTGACTTACTCTTTATGTGAACAAGGCTCTAACATTGGGTGTCTTTATAGAACTTTACCTACTTACACACTTTAAAACTGTGGTTTGATGAGCATCTTCTGTTAAAAAGATAATTCGGGGGAAAAAATCCCAAACTACAAACTTATACCATAATGTCCAACAAAAGCTTTGACTTGGACTACACATTACAGATTCTAGCAGTTTTGCTAATGCCTAATTAATGTTAATTACTGCCGAAAGGACATATGTACAAATTTGGAATCAGAAAGATGTGGATTCAAATGCTGCCCTCTGATTCTAGGCTATGTGGTCCTGAGGAAGTCACATAACTGCTCCAGCTTTGCCATTCCTTTGTTCAAAACCCTTCAATGGCTTACTATTGCCTTTTGAGTACAGTTCAAAATTCTTCGTTCTCAAGGCCCTTAACAATCTGGGACCACTCTACCTTTCTGAGGGGCCCCCTCTCCTCCAGCTACACTGGGTCATTCAGTACCTCTCAAACATGCCCCAAACTTCTTCTTTGGTTTTGGTTATGCCTTCAATTTCTGAACAAGTCACTACTACTCCACATTTGTGAGAGGTCTAAAATCTACAAATTAAGGTGAATATTCAACCACAAGTCTTATAGATCAGGATGGCTAAAAGGATATTTTTTTTTTTGTTTACAAGTCTGCTTTGACATAATTGAAAGTAGTTTTCCTTTAATAGGGTCTGTATCTAACAAAGAAGGCCACAAAAATTTCTATTGTGTAATAGAGCTCTCAGAAATAACCATGATAATCCTCCTGACTCCAGGTCTGGCACATTATCCACTGAACCACTTAGCTTTATCAGTAGAGAGCCCAATACAATTCTCCTATATTATATAATTTTCTCTTTTAAAATAATATTGAAAATATCTATTGATGAGCCATTGCCTTGAATAGGTTATCAAGATATCGAATCTTCCCTAGTATCAGTTTCAATAACATATCTTACATGAGATCATGTATCATTATCCATAGCTCTTCTTTAGCCCACAAGCAATTCAAAATAGGAATGTTCTCAATTAATTAATTCAGCATAAAGGCTGTCATATATACAGGCAATTCCCTTTCCCTCTATCTTATCTGCAAGTAGAAACACTGGAGGCTGCACTGTATGTAATGCACTAAGCACTGTTCTGACCCTATGGATTCACGATCAATCAATAAACTTTTATTAATCACCTAAAAAAAGAAAGAACCATGATAGCTTTCTGAGCATTTTAAAAATCAACTTCTAAAAAATCTCTTTAGGAATCAGTGATAACTGTTCCTTCTGTAGAGGAATCTCTACTCTCTTAATGATATAGTTCCTATAGGTTATCACAAGAGAGAAATTGATCTTTTGGTGATAAATTACATAAAAGCATGGCTAGGGACACTGAATTATTGATTTTCTCTTATAATAAGGCATCATTTAACATGATTGAACGGAAATGTCATTTACATTGGGTGAAGGTACAATAATTAGGGGTGGAGGTGAGCTCCCCGACCAAGCCTAATTCATCAAATTTAAATGTGGAATAAATTTTGAATCACGTCAGAAATTGTCGGAGGTGGATGTGTGCATGTGGGGGAACGAGTTCACACTTGAAATGATTTCAAGAAAATTCCAGTCAGGACTTGTACAGTTTACACTCATGTACAAACCTATCTCCAATTCCAAATGCGATCAATAGAAATCAGGACAACATGAGCTGCAGCTGAGAAACTCAAAGGCCCCTATCCTAGGAAGTCTATTTTCATTATGTCAAAAATGAATGTTATTGACTAAAAACAGCACATGCTTAATGAAGGCTGCTTGTCACCCATCCATTTCATTCTCTTCAATAAGCATGATCTGCTGAAAGCATCTGGAAGACAATATACATCATTCATGCAGATCAGTGGTTTTCAATTTGCCCTGGAAAAAAGTGGGTGCCATATTTCAAGATACTCATCTCAATGAAACACATAGTGTTCATCTGGAAATAAAGGCTCACGCTCCCCTTTGTAATGTCAATGGAAAGGCACTTAATAGAAATAACTTTGTGAATAAGGCCCTTTATTATAATGTTGTTGCATTTAGAGTAGTAGATTTAAGACCATTTTCCATAAAACAATTTCAAGAGAAGAGCAGATATGCATATGCTCACTATTTATTGTCATGTCTTTATTGCTATGGAATTTAAGAGCCTTTAAAAAAAATCTGCTGTGCTCTGTAGAAGTACATTAATCTGCTCCTGATAATGCCACCCTAAATAAAAGAATGAATTGTTTCTTGGTTTGGCTCCTCTGATGTTTGCTTTCTATCCATGGTACTGGAGGCTTTGAGTACCAGCCTGTACCAGTCTTTTAATCTCTCTATGCCTATATTTTCACATCTTTCAAATAAAGATAATGATATTCCTTGCGCTACTTACAACACTATTACCACGAAAGTGCTTTGTAAACTCTAAAGGTTTTGAAAATGTAAGTTTTCTTTATTATTCTTCAATGTAGCTGTTAGCCCCTGTCTTATATCCATTGGCTAACATCTAATATCTCTAAAATATTAATGGAAAAGCATGAATTCTGATTTTTTTCTTTATTCCTCCATATTCTGATCTAACTAGTCTTTGGGCACTGTTTGGTAACAAAGGGATCATAGAATCTGAGAGGTGGGAGGGATCTCAGCAACCATCTAGCTCAAGGTATACATGAAAGAAGTTTTCCCTATGACATATCCCACCAGCGGTCATCTATTTGAACTGAATTCAATTTTCAGCCAGTCAAGTAACCATCTATGCTATGAATTATGTCCCAATGAAAAATGTATTACTGACAATCCTTTCTTTTGAAAAAATGACTTTGCATATGGGAGATCTACGTATTGGAATTTGATCATTTCAATATCACTTGTACAGAGAGGTTTGGCTTACAGGTAGTGAAGATTCCAGTTTGCTTAGGACTCTGTTGATTGCCTTTGACGGCTACCAAGGAAACAGTGTACTCAGATCCTGGCTGCAGATTTCTCAATGGATGCTGGGTGACAGATGGCCCCACATTATACTGCTTAGGTTGGTTTCCTCTCGTAGGGCTCACAGTCAGTCGATATCCCGTTATCCTGGCACGAGGCGGAGTCCAGATAACCAAGACAGTGGTGTCAGTCTCATTAACAAACCTTAAGTTAGTAGGAGCATCCAGTTCTAAGAAAGAAGGCAAAGGAATAATAAGGAATAGGGAATTTTTTATGTGATCAATTAATTAAAGATAGATACATATACCTAGTTTATCTGTCCTGACAGGGTTGAAATTTTGTGAGCAAACCAAAACAGAAATGAAAACACCAACTCTTTGTTTATCTAGACAGATAAGTGGCTCAGAAGGTAGAGCCCTGGGCTTGGGGTCAGGAAGAAAGGCTTGAGTTCAAATCTAGCCTCAGGCACTTATCAGCTGAGTGACCCTGGACAAGTCATTTAACTTTCCTCAGCCTTAGTTTCTTCATCTTTGAAATGGGGGTAATAGAACCTACTTCTCAGTATGGTTGTGAAGATAAAATGAGATGTTTATAAAATATTTTGCATACCTTAAGATCATCATAAATATTATTATATATTATTTCATATAATTTTATTTCATAATGTATTATTATTATATTCAGAGTGGCCACAATAGGTCCCTGCCAAGGCTCCACATAAAGGCTGTATTTTGGGCCCTCCTGGCTTAGAGTGAATATCAATGTTAACTATTTCTCTTTGGAACAGCAACCCTGAAGGTCTTCCCCTCCCAACTTGATTATTTTTTCCTTTTTTTCTAATTAAAGGGGCCATCCTTTGACTCACTTCTTAAAGAGGCCTATTCACTGAATGAGTGTTGTCTCACTCTAAGTGAGTATAGGAAAAGGCCTTAGCCTAAAAGGGCCAGGATTTCCCGTTGCACCCTGGGTCATCTCCAGTAATCCTGATGAATATCTATCTGGTCACTGGATCCAGATGGCTCTGGAGGAGACAGTGAGACTGGTGACCTTGCACAGCCCTCCCTCACTCAAACCAAAAGTTAACTGCAAGTCATGTCATCATTTCCTTGATGCCATGGTCCTCTTCTAAAACGAAGGATGAACACAACAATTAATATATTATCTTGTATGTATATCCATCTCCCATGTTAGAATATAAGTTCCATGAAGGCAGGGACTATCTTTGCTTTTTCTTTGTATCCTCAGAGCTTAGCCCAGGGTCTGGCACATAGTAAGAGTTTAATAAATAGTTATTTATGTATTGATTGATACAGAAGCTTTGCTAAATTTTACCTAAGTCTTATAGAATTGCTGACCATCTCTGAATATGATGCTTCCTATTGTATTAATTTCAATGTATGATTTTCCCATCATCATATGCACAAAATAAAATAAAAGTCTATGCTAGAAATTTTCTATTATATGTCTTTTCACAATAATATTATTTGGAGAAATAAAATATTTTCTTCATGTGACTCAAGTAAAGATAATGCTCCCTGCTCTAAAAACAAAACAATCTCTAATTACAGCATACGCTTAAACCTGCAGTTTCATAGTCAATTTTGTACTATAAGAAGGAATTACAGAAATCGTGGCTTTTCACTTATAGCAATATAACTCAGCACCTGCCTTCAGGGTTAAGAACTATTCATGGTGAAATTTATTGATTGTTTTGCTTCATGATTTAGCCCAGGAGTGTTAAATTTTTTTTGTGTGAGTTATAGACTCCTCCGGCGGTCAAGTGAAACCTATAGACTCCTCAGAATAATGTTTTCAAATCATAAAATTAAGTACATAGAATTACAAGAGAAACCACAATCATATTTAAATAGTTATCAAAATATTAAAAAAAATCCACAAAGCCCAAGTTAAAAACCTCTGGTTTGCCAGAAAATGCCCTGGCTTTAGGATTAGAAGAAGTGGGATCAAATTCCAGATCCCATGACCTTGGATAAGTCTTTTCAATCAATCAATCAAATAAACATTTATTAAGCACCTCTTATGTGTCAGGCCCTGTGCTAAGCCTTGGGAATATAAACAGTGGCAAGACAGTCCCTGCCCTTAAGGAGCTTACAATCTAATGGGAGAGACAACATGCAAACACATATTTACAAAGCAAGCTATGTACAGAATAAATAGGAAATAATTAGCAGAGAAAAGGCACTAGAAGTAAGAGGGTTTGAGGAAGATTTCCTGTCAAAGCAGAATTGAAGAGGGAGTGCATTCCTGGCATGAGGACAGTCAGAGAAAGTGCCTGAAGATGACAGCTGGAGGGTCTTATTCATGGAACAGCCAGCATGCCAGTGTCACTGGATCAAAGGGTACTCATTGGGGAGTAAGGTGTATGACCACAGGAAAAGTTGGAGGGGGTCGGCTTGCGAAGGGCTTTGAATGCCAACTAGAGCATTTTGCATTTGATCCTGGAGGCGACAGGAAGCCCCTGGAGTTTATTGAGTAGGGGGTGACATGATCAGACTTGTGCTTTAGGAAAATCACTTCAGTGTCTGAATAGAGGATAGATTGGAGCGTGAAAAGACTGGGGGCAGACAGACCCACTAGCAGGTGATTGCAGTAGTCCAGGTGTGAGGTGATAAGAGACAGCACCAGAGTGATGGCAGTGTCTAGAGGAGGGAAGGGGGGAGGGTGTATTCCAGAGATGTTACAAAGGTGAAACCAACAGCCTTGGCATCTTGGATAAGATGAGGAGTCCAGGATAACGCCCAGGGTTGTGCGTCTGAGGGTTGGGAGGATGATGTTGCCCTTTTCAAAAATAGGGAAGGTGTGTGTGTGGGGGGGGTGGTTGGGGAAAAGATAATGTGTCCTATTTTGTACATATTTAATTTAAAATGTCTATTGGACATACAGTTCAGATGTCTGAAAGGCCACTAGAGATGCAAGACTGGAAGTCAGCAGAGAGGATAGGGCAGGATAGGTAGATTTAAGAATCATCAGCATAGAGATGCCAATTACATCCATGGGAGCTGATGAGATCAACCTCTCTAGGTTTGTTTCCTCATTTATAAAATGAGTTGGTTGGATTTTATAAATTGTAAGCTCCCTACCAGCTTTTCATCCAATGACTTTCATTGTCAAATGATTTTAGGTCCTATGTTGCCATTATGATATTCCAAATAACCATTGAAACTTTCAATAAAGAAAAGGATAAATAGCATGCCATTGATATATTTTATATTAAGAGGGTTTGAGGAAGGCTTCTTGTAAAAGATAAGATTTTAGCTAGGACTTAAAGGAAGCCAGGGAGGTCAATAGGTAGAGAAGAGAAGGGAGACCATTCCAGGCATGGGGAACATGGGACATCCCCTGTGAAATTCTACCTGACACACAAATATCAATCTGAATTTTGTTTTGTACTTTTGTACTTTGTGTCCCTTACACAGTTCATCATGAGGCTGAATATAATGATCATTATCATAATAGCATGCATATAGTACTCTACGGTTTGCAAAGTGTGCATTTAGGACTACAACCCTATGAGGTAGATGCTATTATTATCCCCATATTTTACAGATGAGGAAACTGAGGCTGAGAGTAGTTAAATGATTTGAACAAGGTCACACAACTAATACATATTTGAGGCAAGATCTGAATTCAGTTTGGTCTTACTACAAGCCAGCCCTCTATCCACTGTACCATGTACCAGCCTATTCCAATTTACAACTATAAATCTAATGTATGAAAGGGCTCTGAAAATTGCTGATCACGATGAAAACTAGATTGCAGATAGCAATAGAGGATAAGAATAATGATGATGACATTAAGGTTTGCAAAGTGCTTTACAAATAGATTAACAGCTAAAAGAGATGCCCGCATCAAAGCAGGCTCTGTTCTCTGTAAGTGAAGCAGAATTGTAATAACTCAAAAGAAATGTGAGATATGCAAACTTAGAAACATCTCCCACTTCAAATGTTCATACGGATTGTTTGTGGCCAACCTGTGGTAGAGCCATCTGAACTTGTATTAATCTGATCAGCCACCATCAGACACGCTGTACCTTGACCCCAGCATAGTGATGTCATTTTGGTCCTCTTCAAGAATGAAGGACAACAACCAACCAACCAAGCAAGGTGAGATGCCAACACACTTTCCATTGCACCAACTGACCTCAAGCGTTTCATATTGCACTTCAAGAAAGAAGAATTTGGGTGCAAAATAACTTACTGGTGGTCTGTTCTCCTGTCAATGGCCTGCTCTCCTTTCCATGGTTCACTGCAAAGACCTTGAAGTAGTAGGTGACTCCAGGGGAGAGCCCAGTGACCTCAGCAAAGGTACTCCTGCTGACCGGCAGCCTCTGTCCATGCTCCCCAGGGAGATTGACAGGGACGACATCCACCCGGTAGCCAGTCACAGCACTTTCAGGGGGGGTCCACATGATGGTGACTTTGACATCTGTCACTTCCACAAACTGCAGGTCCGTAGGGGGAGGAACTTTGTCTAAAAATAGGAAACGAGAGACCAATAAACTGTCATTTAAAATCACTGGTGAAGTTTATATTTTCAAAAATTATCTAAGGAAAGGGAGAAAGGGAGAAGTGACTACAAGCTTCTTAAAGCCAGGGACTGCATCTTTGTACCTGCAGCCCTTGTATATGGTTGGTGCTTAGAGTAAAACTTGTTGAATTGAGTCAGTAATGACATTTTCCATTAAAAAGATTTTCTAAATGCTTTCTCAGTTTGCTGACATGGCTTATTTTTTGCCCTTTGATACTTTCAATTGGAATATTTTGATAACGGAATGAATTTCCAGAACATGAAATATATTCTCAGCAAAAAAAAATCATTATGATGACATACATTGTGCTTTTTCCTTTTACTGAGCTATGGGGTAACAGTTAAGAGCATTGGTGAACATCTGGCTCACCTGCAACCCTTTGGCAAAGCTACATAAAATCTACATATGGTTCATTTTTAATTAGTGATAACTAACAGTACATAAAGTGGCCATTTTAGCTAAAATGTCACCAAAACTACTTGCACATATGAAGTATTGGCAGAAAGCTAAAACTCTTCTCCAGGGACAATTCTTTCTTTCTTCCCTTCTTTTCTTCCTTCCTTCCTTCCTTCCTCCCTTCCTTCCTCTCTCTCTCTCTCTCTCTCTCTCTCTCTCTCTCTCTCTCTCTCTCTCTCTCCCTTTCTCTCTCTCTCTCTCTCTCTCTCTCTCTCTCTCTCTCTCTCTCTCTCTCTCTCTCTCTCTCTCTCCCTCTCTCTCTCTCTCTCTCTCTCTCTCTCTCTCTCTCTCTCTCTCCCCCCTCCCTCCCTTCCTTCCTTCACAAAAACTTAGAGAATGAATAAACATGTTCCGTAATATTATCGTGGACAGCATTTTGAATGTTACCTGGACGCTGGACTCCGGTGGTTTCTTGCTGAATGAAGACAGGGGTACTCTCTTGATTTTCTTCCACAGCATAAATAGTGATGTTATATTGAACCCCAGGCTGCAAGTCACTAAGAGTTACAGAATTAGCCGTTTCTGGGAGATTGAGTTCTGTGCTGCTTCCTTCAACTGATGGAGTATAAACTATTCTGTAACCTGTAAGGCCAAAAAAAAAAATGAGGCATCTTTTCTTTAAGAAAACACTTACTTGATAACTTTTTCCTAACTGAAGAGATCATAGTCTTTCTACCATTATAGGCTCTTAGTGGGCAGGGACTGCGTTTTTGAAGCCCCAGTGCTTAACACAGTGCTATGCACATAGTAAGGGCTTAAAAAGTATTTGCTCAATTGAACTGAATCCACAGAATGTTGTCATTTGCAAAAATGACCACCTGCTCCTCCATTTTAACATAGTGATAAATCAAAAACCAAAAAAAGATAGAATTCTAAAAGAAAGACACTACAGAATTTTAAAATACACTTTTTTTAGACATGCAATTTCAATGGTATAGAAACTCCCTATATCAATGCAGACCTGCAATTTCTCTGCAATCTATAGCCTGAAGATTGTAGATTGGGGTACTGAGAAGTGAAGTTTCTTGCCCAGGATCAACATGTGTCAGGGTAGGACTGGACCCCAAACCTTCCTGATTCTGAGACTATTTCTCTATTCTTGACACAATAATAACTCTCAAAAAACACCATAGAAAGTTTTCCAAACAATCGTAAATGCCCAGAGAAAGAGTAGAGTTAACAATTTTGCAGCAAATAGTTGTATTCACTGAGCTCAGAATAATTTCTTATATGAAGGGAGAAGTGACTGTAAGGCTCTTAAGGCCAGGGATTATTATTATATTTGTAGCCGTTACACACAGTAGGTGCTTAAAAAATACTTGTTGATCATGGTGGGTTGGAAGAGTGAAAAGAGAATCCCTTTTGTTGTTCTTCTTCCACAGTTTTCCTTTGAACTAGGCCTCTAGGGGAATTACTGCTTTAAAACAGTCTAGAAAAAAATGCTAGAGTTAGGAAAAATCAGAAATTTTTTAAATAGCCTGTGGAAGGCCCAGTTTAGTAAATGGTAATTTTGTTTTGTCACTATCTGGTTTTTCACATTTATGTATATGGTTGCTATGTAAGATCTTACTTTTGGAATATGCATCTATATGCAGAGTAGTGCTTCTGTGTGTGTGTGTGTATAACTGCAAAAGACACGAGCTATGTCAGATAGATTGTAAGACCTACACTTCCCATCACTTTTTTGTTGCAAATAACCATACTTTCAGCAAAATTCTGAATTGTTAAAATACCTGCTTGACCCTACTTCAAAATTTGCTCTGCACCCTTCCCCCTCCTCCCTCTCCCCTCCACCAATCTCAGAAGAAACTCTTCCAGCCAAAGGCAAAGGAGAGTCAACCAACCTGTGATGGGGGCCTGTGGTCTGCTCCAGCGAATGACAATTGAGGTGTCATCTACTCTGTCTACTGCAGGATCAGGAGGAGCATCGGGTGCTGATAAGTGAAAGGAACAAGGAAGAAATAAGAGAAATGTCCTCAAAAATCAGAGATTATGTTTTATAGAAAAGCCTTGGGTGTTTGTGAAGTGTAAACGTACCTGTTGTCTGTGAGGTGGACAGGATCAGATTTTGTTCTCCTTCTTCAGAGATCTGATAGACATTTACAATGTATTTGCGTCCAGGAAGCAAGTCAGGGATGTTAACAGAGGTGGCTGTGCTTGGAAGATCTTTGAAAAGAAAAACCAAATTTAGTAAGCAGATTCTATTCAAGAGCAAAGATAACATCCTGTCCCAATGCCAACCTGCCCTCCCATAAGACTGGTCATTTTTCATCTACATAGAAGGTAAGGTGGCAAAATTGCTCTTACTCCCATTATTATGATCATTTTTTAAATTGAAAAACTGAGTCATAGGGATAGATTACCCAGATAATGCAACCAATAGTAGAGCTGGGATAGAACCAGAAATCTCCAACATAGGAAATGATATAATTTTCCCCCAAGAATGTGTGTGTGTGTGTGTGTGTGTGTGTGTGTGTGTGTGTGTCTGTGTGTGTGTGTGTGTGTGTGTGATAGACCCTTTTGGCTATCTGGTGAAGACTTTTCTAGGAATAATGTTTTTGAATGCATAAGATAAAATACATAGCATTACACAGGCAACTATTTAGATGGAAACATAGTTATCAAGTTACTAAGAGAAGCAAGTTAATGGACCCCAGGTTAAGAATCATTGTTCTAGAATGTTTTGTCATTTCATTTCATCCCACAAATATCCCATGTCCCCTAGAATGTCTTCTTCCAAGTCATGACTGACTCCCCAGTTGGGTTTTTTAGCTCAGTGTTTTAGATACTAGTTCTTAAACTAGTTCATGGAACCAGAAGAATTCTCCAGATGTTGTGTGTGCACTAACTCAATAATCCTATTGAAAGAACAAATGAATCAATGAACTAGAGAGGCCTAAAGTGCCATTGTAATGCTGAAATGGTTTCCGACCTGATTGGGGGTGAGGCTTTCCAGGATTTTAGTGGCAAAGTGCTGTGTATGCACGTGTGTCCATCTGTCTCTCTCTATATGATTGCCATTGTCATGTTTGTGGAGATCAGGTAAGTCTCTGTAGGGGTGTATGTGTGGATGTCTACGATGCTATGATCCCCTTTTATCAGTTCAGAGACATATAAGAGTAAGCAACATCTGTCTAATTGCATTAAGTGGATTCATCAATGAAAGATTGAACTCAGAAAACCACGAAGCAAAATGGCACTTGGGATGAAGAAGGAGATATTGAAATGGTTCATAAATCAAAAAAACTTTCAAAGCCACAGTTTAGAAGAACAGAGTGCACCATGGCTCAACATGTGGGAACAAGTCCTCTAAAATTACAAAAAAAGAAGCTCTTTGGCTTCTTGCAAATGAATGTCACTGATCATAAGGAGGACAAGGAAAATACATGCACCTTATCAAGATTAACTCAGCGCCATTATGAGAAGAAGTCAATGCCTTCATTTGTGTATGCAAATAGCAATTCAGACTATGTTAACAACAATTTCAAAGTTATACCTTTATCCGCTTCCCCCGATGCCCCCTCTCCTAGGCCCTTTAGGGACCAAACCCCCAAATTATAGAACGGGTCAAAAGCAAACTTACCAAGGTATTGTGGTTCATCCCCCTCCTCACTCAGCTCGTACTCCACCCGGAATCCAGAGACAGTGTCAGAGGCTGAGACCCACGAGACCACAAAGCTGCTGGCTGTGATTTCCGTAACAGATTCCGAAGTGGCAACAACAGGAGAAAACGGCGTTGTCTCTCCTGTGACTGTGTTGGCTAGATAGGACAGAGAGGAAACAGGCTATCCATAAAAGGGTACCTATCATCAGTTCCCCCAGAATTTTTCCTCCCTCTCCATGCTCAAGGAAAACAATGCTGAAGAATAATGAGAAGGAAGGAAAGAAGGAAGGAAAGAAGAAAGAAAAGAAGCAAGGAAAGAAGAAAGGAAGGAAGAAATGGAGGAAAGAAGAAAGTAAAGAAGGAAGGAAGGAAAGAAGAAAGGAAGGAAGAAAGGAAGAAAGGAAAGAAGGAAGGAAAGAAGGGAGGAAGGAAGGAAGGTAAGTAGGAAGGAAGGAAGGAAGGGAAAGAAGGAAAGAATTTGGGCAGGAAAGGGAAGACTATCTTGGTGAGAGCTTAATTCCCAAAGCTTTGGGCAGAAATCATACAGGCTGGATTAACTTACTGGATACAGCAGGGCTGGCGCTGGTGGTAGTGAAGTCAAAGCGAGTGACTTCCTTGTGTCCGTACTGTTGTACACTGATAAGCTGTCCCTCATAGATCACACCAGGCCGTAGACCTTTGATCGTGTAAGAATTTAAGTGACCAGGAATAGTTGCCTCTTTCCAACGACCTGGAGAATTTTTCTTTAAGGCAGAAAAGTTTGGAAATGTAGGTGTTTAGAATGTCTTTGTTTCCCTCAAAATTCTACCAAGGTGATGCTTTCGACATTGTCTTTTCTGATCTCTCCTAGTTGCTAGCACCCTTCCTCCTAAAAATGTACTTATATTTATCCTACACATTCATGGGCAAGGTGTTGCTCCTTATAAATAGAATGTAAGTTTCTTGAGGGCAAAAATAATTTCATTTTCTGTGGTTATCTTTATCCCATTTTCCTTGCTTCAGCCTTCTCCTCCTTCAGTGAGGCACTCCCCTCCTACCTGGTGGTCCTGGGTTTCTGGTGGGTGAGAGTTCTAGGCCAGACCCAGACTCACCTTGCCTCTTTCTAGTAACATCATCCAATGCTGCCAGTGTATACCCTCCATATGTCTGTCCCAGTTTAGGACGCTTATTTTTTGTCTTTGTATCTCTATCTAGTGCATCACACACAGACAGCATTTAATAAATATGTATCTTTTCTTCCTTCCTTCTTTCCTCTCATTAATTCTATTCTTGTTTTGGTATCTTGAGTACCTAGCATAGTACCCAGCCCATGATAGGAGCTTAATAAATGGTTGTTGATTAAAGAACTGAATACATGCAAAATATACAGGGACACAGCCATGAAGTATATTCTAAAGTCTCTAACGAAAAGCCCCAGACCCATCCCCTTTTACAAAGATTATTACCAAAATGATTTAGGACAGGAAGAGGGGGTGGGCGACTGCAATGAGGGTACTTTCATTTTTGCTAGACTATTTATTTTAATTCAGTAACTTAATATGAACAATCTGTTTTGACTAATATTATCTCATGCTTGATATCAATACCACTAAAACAGCAATCCTTTATTTTGAGATTAAAGTGACCAAAATATTCCAATTTATTTTCTTTTAAATTGGCAAGACCCAATGCAGTTCTTTTGCTTTGATGGGGGAAGGGGTGGGGAAATAGAGGGTCTACCTAGCTTAGAAGAGCAGTTGTCTTTATAAGACCTGCTTCTGGGGTCATCATAAACCAGATTCATTTGAACTAGTTCAAAGGGAATGAATAATCCCAGCAAAAAGTGGTTAGCCGACTTCGGACATGTCCATAGAAGAAAGTAAGCGATTCCTGTTTATTCAATCCTTTGCTGGTGTTTACACATCCATATTCTGCCCAGCTTTATTCATGTGGCATTGACCACACAAATGAGAGCCAGGAGATAGATGTGGAGTGTGGAACCAATCTTACTTAAAACAGGACATTTGAATATGTGCAATTAGACCAGCCTTGGCAGGCTAAAAAAATTGTTTGAAATGCCTAATATCTGAAGAACTCTGACCAAATCAGCCAGTATATAAATACCTCAAATATTCAGATGTCCAGATTAGTTGAATAAATGAAAATAATCACAGCCTTCTACAAGTTTAATGTTTAGCTAGCATTTTCAAAAGCAAAAAAACCCAAACCCATAGCTTAAACCAGGCATTTCTATGGTATAACTCCCATCACCTTAAATTTGAACATCTCTCCCATCAATGTTGTACCTTAAATTCAAAGACCTCTCCCATCAATGTTGTATCTTTGCTGGTGAGTATAGGGAGAAAAGACTGAAAAATGAGCTATCAGTTGGTTCAAGGGGAGAAATGTCCACCTTTTCTTTATCATTCAAGACCTGTTTCAAAGTTATTAAAATCATAGCTCTTTGAAAAGCCTTTTTAAAAATGCCCTAGAAGTTGCTGTTATTCCTATTTAATTCAACCCGATTTTAATCTCTGAGAAACTGTCACAGTCAAAAGTTTAAATGTGGAATAAGTAGACTAAAATATACAGAAATGGCACCACAAAATAAAACAATAAGCTGTTTAAAGCAAGCCTTAAAAACTTAGCAATTTCTGAAAACAACAACGCCACCAAATTGTTCCAGAGTCTAGTGTGGACTCTATATATAGGAAAGCTGGACTCTAGTACCTGCTCTTTCATTACTTAGTCATATGATGCCAAACTTCAGTTTCCTCACGTGAATGAGGAATTCTTCCTAATGAATAGGTTAAGTCTAGATAATCTCTAAGTTTCTTTCTGGCTCTAATGTTCTGTAATCTCCAAAGTTCTTCCAAGTTCCAAATTACAAGAAGCTACTGACACAGAGATGTTTGGATGAGTGAAGAATAGATATGTCTCAAATCCTTTTATTTCCTAAGTTTTATTTTATATAAAATTTATTATATACATATTTATATAAAATTTTATCTTATATTTTATTTCCCTAAAAGGGTTAAATATAATGTGAGGAGAAGGCAAAAGTTGTCATTTAAATGTTTTAGGATGTTGGAATTGAAAACAAAGACAATATTGTTGGCCTCTGACTGCCCACATAGCTTAGAGCTATGGTTTTGAAATGGAAACACAAACTTTGGAAGATATCATAATTAGGGCACTACAAAGAGAGGTACGGAGTCCAGAGTTGATGTCTTCTTTTCAGTGGTCTTTCTTTATTTCCTCACTATGTCTACCTAGTCTTTACAAAACCAACTGTTGTTACCTTTTTCTCCATCATCAGAACAAGTCACAATTGTTTCACTTTTCCAATCCATACATCTTCATATTGAGAAAGTCAAAAGCTCAGATAAGAATTTCCAGCTTTTAAATGTG
This sequence comes from Trichosurus vulpecula, assembly GCF_011100635.1. Classification (NCBI taxonomy): domain Eukaryota; kingdom Metazoa; phylum Chordata; class Mammalia; order Diprotodontia; family Phalangeridae; genus Trichosurus; species Trichosurus vulpecula. The sequence goes on along the minus strand of NC_050576.1, from coordinate 285,350,787 downwards.
ACCTTTCTTGATCTCCTTCTACCCCAACCCCAACTTCTCTCCTCTGCTAGTACCTTCCCCAGAGTATCTTCCATTTACAATGTATATTTTTTGGAATTTACATTTTTTTTTTGCTTGTAAGCTCCCCCATTAAAATAGCTTCTTGAATGAGGGACCATATTTTTCATCTTTCTTTACACCTTTAGCACTTAGCACAGTACCTGGCACATAGTGAGAGCTTAATAAATCCTGAACAATTGATTACCTAAAGGATGATATTCTCCTTTTATCAAAGCATGGAGATTCTACCACACCCTCTTTTATATTTATGGATACATGAGATTTCAGGATGAAAAAACTATAGTTGAAAGTCCAGTGGACATTAAGACCGCTAGGTTCACTTCTGCCACAAGCAAGATGTATAAACTTAGGCAAGTCAGTTAATATCAATAAGCCTCAGTTTCATTTTCTATAAAATGAAGGGTTTGGCTCAATGACTTAAAACTTGCTAGCTCTAAATTCTATGAATCTCTGAAGTCTTACCTTTCTGTTTATACTAAGGAATAGGTGATTCTCTGTCTCTTAGCATCACTACTACTAAGTCCATTCAAAAAACTCTTACCCCACTCCATGAAGTGCCATAAATAGAGAAAAAGCTACCAGTCTAGCATTCTCAATTTTCATGTTAGTCTGATTGTCCATTGATAGGTTGATTGCTAAGCAATCAAGTGGGTCATGAATGGTCAAACCAAGTTGACTAAATAACTAAATAAGTAAAGTAACTAGAACACATTAAAACAAATATAGTGAGTATTTCACGGTCAATCCACTAAACACCTTGATGATAGTGCAAACTCTTTAATGATTCACTGGTGCCAGATAAATAAGGTCCCAGGTTCCTGGATATGGTACTTACAGGCTTCCATCTGAGAATGTACTTGGAAATGTGAGATGGCTCAGGTGCATTCCACTGGATAGGATGAGAGTTGGGCTGATTGGGGCTTTCAGTGATGATTACTTGGACTGGACCAGATGTACCTGAAAAATGAATATTTGGCACTTTAATATCCTCAGAATTCATGCCCTTAAACTTAACGATCAATAGATATGACATGATTTCTCCACTAAAGTCCAACTCTGATACTTTTAGACAGAGGTGGCTCTGGGTTCTCAGAGATTACAACAGCAGAGTGCAAGTTCTGGAAGCTTCTACCAAGCCAGATAAGACTTCTAGTATGGGCTAAATAGTGGATTGTGAGCATCATTCCACCTGAGAACCAGCTACCTAAATTTGGAGAGGCTCATCACTGGGAGGTTGGCCAATTTTCTGAGGTATAGTAACTCATGAAATTGTCTAGTCAGGTATGGAAGGGATGCGATTTGTCTCATTGAAGGGAGTACTCATATTAATGAAATCACAAATATCTTAAGGTACATCCTCATTAAAGACTAGACAATAAGATTTCATGAATTAAACTGAATTATTACCTGTAAAAAGTGATGTCTGTGTGTATATGTTTGAATTTTCAGAATGTTCTATTTTACAGTAGTTCAGTAAATACTTTTAAAAATATTAAGCCTTGAAATCGAGGCAGTCTCACTTTAGCCAGCAAACGATTACTCATAGCATAAGAAAGATAGCGACAATAATAGTCTATTAATTTGCTAAATATTATTTCCTATAACATTATTACTATGTTTTTATTCAATAGACAAGTAGTTGTTTAGCCAAATATACCATTGTGAGAAAATTGTGGAACATTATTAAGACATTCTAGCACAAACTATGCCAAAAAATGTATAAATTACAAACGAAATGTATTTCTGAATGTGGTAGAATCTTGGACAAGAAGAATAGGGCAAGAATTAAGGACCTAGCCTTACTTCTAAATTTTCTGAACAGTCTACAATTCATGTTGGAAGAAGGCCAGACCTCATTTTTCTTCCTAGAAAACACATCCTCAAATTGCACCAGTTCATTGTTCAAATAATGGAAGTACCAGAGACTTCTCCCTCGCTCCCCCAATCCAGAAAGCAATTAGTAACTCTCCAATTCAAACTGTAAAATATATGGCAAATGGGACAGCCTCTACGTCTTGTTAGACATGGCTAGTAAAACAAATGAGAAAAACACTAAGGATCTCATTTGAAGAAATGTGAAATTAAGGGAGGGTAAGTCAACTTTGTAGAGTGCTTACATCCCTAAATGGAGAAAGGGACCATCTGGAACATACGTGCTTACAAATCAGAATACTGCATACTATCTTTTTCACATGTTCCAGCTTTAGTGAACCTAAAACTCGTTAAGACAAAACTGAAAAACCCTAATCCCTTAACCTTTTTCCAGAATGTAGCTTTTTCCCTTTAGTCAAATACAGAAAAAGTAAGGCTATTTAATGAAGAACTTCATTGGCTTAATGACAGGTCAAAGTTGTTTGAAAACACCAAAAAAGAGAGTCTTCATTTTCAACCTTAATTGTTATTTTAGCTGTTATGGTCTTTTTATACCCAACCTTTCCTTTAATTCCCCATCAGAACAAACATACAACTTGCATACCTGTATAGACTCAGAAATCCACAAAAACAAATCTACCCCCAATTTGGGAAGAATTCTGAGCTGGCTGAAGACCAAAAGCTACTGTCCTCTCATCTGTATTTTCATAATATTCACTTACTTCCTAACCATCCAGCTACCAAAAGTGGGGCAGCAAAATCCTTGGTTTTCCAGGGTAAGAGGTACATAGTTCCATAACATGGCAAGTTGTTTTCTTAAGTCATTTGTAAGGGATCAGTCAGTGGAGCCAAACAGAGGCCCTATAGGACACCAGGCAAAGAACCCTAAGCAGGAACTCAGTGTTGCTTCCTTGTCCAAGAAGCAGGTTTATCAAAAATGGCCCATTATTTAAGGAAGGAAGTTGAAACTTTATACATGCTTGTTGCGTGAAGGCATATATCTAAAAATGCCAGGAAGAACAGGCTCTTCATGTAAGACTGTAAATGCGTGAGCACTTAAGAGGGCTAGGAATGTTTTTATATTACATTGATATTGATATCTGGGAATCAAACACAGCATGCCAACACATTACTTGCATTTGGCACTCATGTTGTTTAAATGCAAAGAATTTGAGCTCCTCTTAGTGGATTTCTGGTCCCCTTCTTGCCACTGAAATTCAGTACAACTGACTTTCTTTTCCAACTATGAATCCAATGGTTGGCATGCCTGCCATGTGTATTTGCTTTGGGATTTAAAAAGGGAAAAGAAAAGTAACCAGGATGTCTTCCCCCAGTGATATTTCCCCTTCTGCTTCCTTGCCCTCAGTCAAGCTTGACCAAGCTACTCTGGCCAAATTCAGGGCTTTGGTGAGGAAGGAAAAAGGAAAGCAACTGAGAGGAGAAAGAGGATCAAGAGTTAGGTTTAGAGTCTAAACTCCTTTAGACTCCTGGCTTCTAGTCTTTCTCCTTTTTAATACTTCCCCTGAATAATTCTCTTAGAACACAAGTCTGACCATGCCATTCCCCTGCTCTAGAATTTCCAGTGGCTCTTTTAGTCCTCTGGGACTAAAAAACAAACCCCATGATTTAGTATTTAAAGCTTTTTTCCCCTTTTTCAAGGCAATCAGGGTTAAGTGACTTGCCCAGGGTCACACAGCAAAGTAAATAGCTGAAGTTGGATTTGAACTCAGGTCCATCCTGATTCCAGGGCCAGTACTCTATCCACTGCACCACCTTTCCAGGGTTTTATTCTCCCTGATACAGCTCCAGCCAAACTGGTTTATTGTTTCCTGAACTGAGTATTCTATATCCCACCTCTGTGCTTTTGTACAAGCTGTCCTGACACACTCAATCTTCTCAAATCTACTCCTCGGCATCCATCAAGAATCATTTCATGTATCACCTCCTATAGGAAGACTTTCCTGATTGTCCTAGTTTTTACCAATCTCTCCCTTTTCAGATAATCATGTATGAACCTATGTATTTGCACATTTTATGTCACCAGGAGAATGTAAGCACCTTGAAGGTTGGGATTATTTTTTGGTTTGTTAACTTGTTTTGTTTTTGTATCCCTAGCACACAGCATTGTTTCCTGCACATAGTATGCCTCTGTTGTATTGGATTTAATTAGAAAAGAACGAAAGGCCCTCAAAGGATTCATGCCCACTCAAAAGTGAGGGATCTTTAGAACTGCAGCCACCCCAAGATTCTGGTGCTCTCCCTTGTCATACATTGGCCTGGATTTTATTTTATTCTCAATTACATGGGCAAATGTACCTTAGGGTTAGGTGCTATACCTTTAAAATCTGTAGAAAGCCATAGGAAATCTATGTTTAAGTCAGATTTTACCCCTAGCAAACTAAGGAGAGAAACAGACCTTCAGTTATCCAAATTACTTTCCAACTACCTACATTAATCTCCTCCTCTGACATTCATCAGTGGCATGGGATGGCTCTGAATTTCTTCCAGATTGTGCCAGGAGTACAAGCTTTAGTAAGTCTGAGAAGCTAGGAAGGCTCCTACTATAAACCCAATGTCCCACTGTATAGGAGCAGCCCAGATATGCTCAGACAGGCTCATAACCAGAAGGCTGGCCACCAAGGGATGATTTGGTTTTTTTGGCCATGTCACTTCATGAAGACCATTTACTAAGGTGGCCTGCAGTTGCAAACCATCTCAATGGAAGCAGTACCCACACTGGTGAAATCACAAAGTATCTGAAGTTCAAGTCAATGCTTACCCCCAAAGCCAACCAAATTCTCTCTGCAATGCTCTAATACTAGTCTGTGATTTATATTGCACAAGATCTAGGGTGCGGGATGCCTGGAGGCATGTGCACAGCTGAACCATGTAGGTTTTTATGGTTAGCTTCATGAGATGTATTATTTGCTATAAAGTGTCACAGGATAAATGCCAGTCTATTGACCTAACCACCTTGCCTTTGCTGTTATCTAGCTGTTGGCTGCATTCTGCTAAATGGCTTCATGCTTTTAATTGGTGAAACCTCTCCACTGTAAGCCACATATTAAAAAAAACTTTCAGCAAAACTATTAAGATGTGAGAAATTTGTACATTTTTATAAATTGTTCAAATAAAAAGCCACAGAGGTAACCTAGGAGAAGTTAAACATTCATGAATCTTCTGCTCAGGTTTATTTTTTTGCCCATTGCGAAACCTCCCCCTTTAATTTGCGAGCTCTGTGTTTTCCTACTTGCCTATTTACACACCAAAGGTCCCTTATCTTCCTTTGGTTTGTTCACACAGAGGGACAAACAGAATTCTTCAAACAGAGCAAGCTCAGAGATAATTTGCTACAGGAATTTGTGCTTTGTTTGCTATTCTATTCCTTCTACAACCCCAACAGGAACTTTCTGTGAAGAATGGAAGCTCCTTGAGCTCATAATCTGTGTCATTGATCTCTGTGCCCTACTACAGCGCCCTACATACAATAGCTACTTAACTTATCTATCTCATTTCTCTGTCTACCTATCTCTGTGTGTCTGTCTGTCTGTCTGTCTGCCCATCCATCTATCTATCTTTTTCCTGTTGACTCCAAACCTGGCTTGATATACTGGGTTACCTTGAAACATGGGCATAAACTGACCAACTATGTGCATAGGTACTCAACGACACAGGCAAAGGCAAAAAGCAACTTTCTGCCCATGTCTATGTCTTCTATTGTCCATAGGATGCTTGCTGTCATCTTCTAGAAGAGAGAAATGTCATTTTAATGGGTCTTCGGTGATTTCTTCCTCATTTGTGTTTCCATGTCTTCACCATTTTTACTCCAATCTATGGGAACTTACAGGCAACTATGAGGAAAAGTCCATTTTCCCCACCTCTGATGGTTTTAGAAAACCATTACAATAGACTGTAGGACTATACTATTAACAATATCTTTTTTATGTTTTGTGTGATAATAAACAAACAGTTTTCTTCTGATGTAGAGCATGGTATAGAGGAAATAGCACTGATAGAACTCTGGTTCTAATTATGGCTCCTCCCCCACCTTGCTGTGTGACCTTTGGTCAATAACCTTATATCCCTGAGACTCAGTTTACCCATCTGTAAAGTGATGGGTTTGGAAGCAATCTTTGGCAAATTACTTAACCTCTATGGTCACTATCTGTAAAATGGGGTGGGGGGGGACTGGTCTACCCATTCCCTAAGGTCTCATCCAACTTTAAATCTATGATATCATGAATCAATGACCTTTAAGGTACCTTATAATTCTAGAACTCTAAGAGATTATTCTGCAAAAAAAGGACCAGAGATTGAAAAGAGACCTTGGAGATAATCTAGCCTACCTTTTTATTTCATAGACAAGCACATTAAGGTTCATAGAAAGTTAAATGAATCAACTAAGACAAACAGTAAGTAGCAGAGTTGAAATTTTAACTGAGGTCCTACCAAATTCAGCAATCTTCTCCTGGCATATATACTTTCTCTTTTTAAAATTTCTTTTTTTTAATTTTTAGTTTACAACACTCAGTTCCAGAAGTTTATGAGTTCCAAATTTTCTCCTCCTCCCCCCGCCAAGACAGCATATAATCTGATATAGGTTCTACATACTGGCATATATACTTTCAAAGATATATAACCATATTTGGCTATTTACTGTTTTCACCAAGGAAAAAACTATATTTTCCAATGCCATACCACCTTTATATTCAGACTCAAAGAAATATTATAAACCAAATCACTAGTCTGTAGAAAGTCATAGGAAATCTGACAAACATAGATTTTGTCGGATCTTACATTTAGCAAATTAAGGAGAGCACAGACCCTCAATTATCCAAATTACTTATCTGTTGTTATAATTAGACCAGTTCCCTGGAGAGAAGTAAGTTAACACTGGCATTACCCCATGCTATGCCTTATAAAGCATAGATTTAACAGTCTCTGATATACTTGGGAGCCAAGAAAAGGAGAGGGTCTCCTTGCCTCATATTATATAGTGAAGGCAATGCCACATGGTCACTATTTAGAATCACAATGCTTTCCATAAAGTTGTGCTTAATGGATGGTTGTTGAATTTTTTTAAAAAATGAAGAGATTTTAGAAGTTATTTCAAACCTAACCCCTCATTTTCCACATGAAAAAAATGAGGCACAGAAATACGAAGCAATTTATTCAAAGGTCACACAGCCAAAGCTGAAAGTAGGATATGGTTGTTATGACTCAATTCTATATTGCCTCCTTCATATCTTACAGCACACTCAATTCATCACTATGGAGAGTTTTTAATTAATTTAATCTCCTTTCCCTCATGCATTTCATCTCCTCCAAAATTTCCTATGACTGTGTTTGTCCAGTATAAGATCCTCAAAAATATTCTTGCTCAAATTCCACTATATTAACATCAAAGTAAATTTAAACGGGAATGAGAAATTTTAGTCTTGATACTGTAATTCACGAGGTTTCATTATAATTCAGTATTAACCACTGAAGAGCAAAAGAAGGCTCAAATATAGTCTCAGAGAAGTAAGCCTAAGAAAGTTGGTTGTGCCTTATATCTCTCTCTCTCCCAAAAAGACCCAAATTTGCTCTAGTAAATCATCTGAGGGCAGCTAGAACTGCCCAGGTTACTCAAACAGACTGATCACAGGCACTTTGACCCAGATTTCATCAGGTCAAACTGAGAAATATTTGTCTTTCAGAGGAAAATTAGGTAGGAACTGAAATCAGAAATGTGTGTTATCATAGACTGCCTGCTTTGCATTTAATTGTAATTAACTTATTTAGAAAACTGTCCCAATTGACTTGGTATGACATCTCAACCCTTAATTTTCTGAGAAATTGTTAGTTTTTGGAATCTGACTGGATACCTCTAGAGCAGTAAAGATTCTGCTTTAAAATACAACAGAAATGATTGATTCAAATGGAATTTTCTACATGGCTAAAACCTAAACTGTACCTTTCAATTTCTGTACCTTTCAATAACCTTAGCTACCAGGTTAAAAATCACTCTGGAATCGTGTGGGTTGATAATTAGTTGTTTTGTAAAGTAACAAGGAACCGTATGGTCTTGTGGAAGGAGCACTGAATATAAAGTCAGAGGGCCCTAATTCAGTTACTTTGTGATTTTTGGTAGGTCACTGAACCTCTTGGGGGGCCCAGTTTCCTGATCTCTAAAATGAAAGGGCTGGACTAGATGGCCTCTGATGTTCATTATAGCTCTAACCTTATTTTGATTTTACAATTAAAAAGTTCACTTAAACTCTGAGTGACAGTAATATGGTAGTGGCAGTGTTGGCTTTGGAGTAAGAGTTTCTGGATTCAAATCTTCTATTTACTCCCTCTATAACCCTAGGAAAGGCAGTAACTTCTCTCGGTCTCAGTTCCTTATGTGTTAAAGGAGTAGATTATACTACATGATCTCTGAGGTCCCTTCAGGCTCTCCATCTATAAAAATATATTTCAGCATGGGTAATTTTCTTGTAATTGCATGTACTGACATTATTAATGAGTCTTACCTGGATAGGTCTGCAGAGGTTGGCAATGCCACTCTCCAATGCCCCGGCCATAACAGTAGCACTGATATCTAACACCATGAACGTATTTCTCCCATGAATCCCCAATCTGGTAGAATGTACGGGTTTCTGAATCCTGGCATTGGTCTAAAATATGTAGAGGTAATAGAATCAAAACTACATGTATTTGCTCATATTTTCCAAGACCAAAGACCAATGTTAAACCTTGAATGCACTGTATCATACATTCAAATTTTGAATTGAAAACTGGTAACTTCTATCTTAATTCAGCTTTTCTTTAAATTAAAAAGTATCTGTCTACCTCAAAATACAAAAAAGTCCTTAGTTATGCTAAAAATGTTGCTCGTATTCTATATATTAAATATATATTACTAGACATATTATATATGTTTATATATTATTATATATTGCTAAACATAAGTCTCGTAGGGGCAGGTGCTATTTTTTATTTTGTCTTTATATGCTCAGGGCCTTCCCCAATGAAAGTGAATTTTATCCTCTCTTAGCACAACATGCTTACAATTTGAAAATCAAAAGCAGAAACTTGCAACAATTCCATTCCATATCTTTTCTCCATCCTCCCCTTACCCCCAACATTGGCCTTTCCATAAGGTAAATTGAAAGACTTAATTAACTTCATAGTGCTTGCCAAACAGCTTCCCAGAATACCTTATAAGTCCCTCTTTTGGGTTTAGCAATCTCAGATCAAACAAACTGATCTTATCACCAGATCAGGGTTTGTTTTGTTAGTTAGAAAAAATCGAGGGCTGCTTCTTCCACTAAGGAAACATGTGGGTTTATGATCTAAGAAACCAATGAATACAATTCTTCTAAGCCTCAGTCTTCTCTCTGCAAAACATTTTGGGGATGATATATAAAAATAAAAAGCTTAAAGAAAATATTTAAAAAAACCCTTTAAAGTGCTGTGCAAATCATTACAACAGACAGCCAAATAAAACAGATTTTTTTTTCTAAAGGCAAAGGTTGGTTGGCACAATTTTTGTATTTTTTTTCTTATTATTTCTTTTTTTTTTCTTATTCAGGCGACCACAAAATAATCAGTCAAGGAAAGAAAGTACAATTTTGGGCCACAGGTTTCCATTGCCCTGACTAGGCAATTCTACTACTCACAGAAGAGGGCCTTGATATGTAAAAGTGTACTTAGTTCCTAATTACTAATGGCCAATTCAAGACTATGAGTTCTCAGCCATCTACCAATGGCATCAACCAATGAAATATGTCACATCAAACAATTCATGTAATCTTTCCAAACTCCTATTGGGAAGGTTGGAAGTATTTCATCGCCATAAACCTTTTCAGTGATTAAATATAATTTTAATTTCTGTCCGAAAACATATATGAGGAAATTGGATAGTATTTAACTTACCAATAGGATCACATTTCCATCTTCCACGGCCCTGGCCAAAACACGTGCAATTCAGCATGTGACCTTCTTCGTGACGCTTGTGGAATGTATCATTCACATTATAGGTGATACCATCGACAATACATTGATCTGTTGAGTAAATATCAGGAAGGATTTGGTCTGGAGCCAGTATGGCACCATTGGAGTCAGGAGGACTGGGTTCAAGTCCTTCCACTGACATATCTTAGTTGTACGACCTTGGCTAAGTCACTTAACCTCAGTGCCCCTAAGAAATTTTTGGATTATTTGCTAATCCATGTCTGATTTCAGAATTTCCACTCTTCCATTGTCACCCTGGAATTTCCATCTACTGATAAAATCATAGATCTGTAATAGGAAGACTATTATTAAAATAATAATAAAGTTTATACCAAGAGTTCCCTATACTGATGAAATTATAGGTCTGGAACAGGAAGGATATTATTAAAAATAAAGTTTTCACAAGGGAACAATAAAGTTATTCTTTCTCACAGTAAATAATTCCTCCCTCTTCTTTAGGTCCACAACCTACATGGTGTTTTTTACTGGTATGTGATGAGCATGGAAAGGGTAGTAAGTGACCACTTTTTGGTAAAAACAAAATAAAGAAACAAAAACACCCCTGTGTCATATACTTACTTTGTTTTCTTTAGAACCATGCAAATGCAGGGAATTAGAGTTAACCTAATATTTGAGAAGCATGAAATAATGTGTGCTTTCTTGTGAAAATTTATTCTTTCATAAATACATCATCTATTTTCTGAAAAAAAAAACCTCTTCCATTTGACTGTTTCCTTTAATTATCTTCCACATGATGTGATAGTAAAAGAGACCAGATTAAAAAAAGTATGCGAGTGCCTCTATTATATTGAGATAGCATGATGCAGTACAAGGAGCTTTGTTTTGTATAGAATCTTGAGATCTAGTCCTGGCTCTGGAAATTCCAAGGTCCAATGTTAATGCCATCAGGTACATGCTAATAAAGGGGCAGAGAGAGAAAAGATGGTGCTCGGGCCAAAGCCCCTTTTGCTAGGTGGACATAATAAAAACAAAAGAGGCAGTGGACTGGGGTGGGGCACAATACTGGTCCTCTGTCTCAAAGTGCTAAAAAGCTAGGGCTGTTTTTCTAAGCAAGAGACTCTTCATCTATATTCCTTTCCATTTATCTGTTTGAAACTGGATCTTCATTGGTGCACGCATGGTAGCGGCATAGCCTTTTGTTTTTCCCTTCTTTTTAGCCTCCACAGTAACTCTACCCCTTTTCTAGACATGAGTCCAATGGTAAAAACTAGCAGGAAGATGATCAAATGTCTGTGTTCTGCCCTTTGAAGTCATTCTTTGGCTCTGGCAAGCGCTCACACGCCAGGGTATCCCAGAATTGCTGAGCCAGCTTTGTCATTGGCTGTCTGCCCCATTCGGCTCTCCCAGCGCCATAGACCAGATGAATAGCATTTCAATATAACAGAAGGGTCAAGACCCTGTTGTGTGGCCCACGTACCTCTGAGCTGTGAGTACGCCACACAGGTCCATTCCCCACGACCATTTCCTACACATGTGCACCTCATCATGTGGCCCATGTCGTGCTGTTTGTCCCACTGATCTCCGATGCGATACATGACCCCTTCGTTGGTAGTGCAGATCTCTTCATGGGCTATTTGGTAAAAAATGAATGACAATCTGAGAAAGACTATAATCTAAGAACAAGTACTTTTTGTGTTAGAAATAAAAGAGGTTAATTCTCTCCAGCAGATGATATGGAACAGACAAGTAGTATGAGAGCATTATATACCTTTCTGAGTATAGACACAGGCTAGGTTAAGTGGTATTTCTACCTCAGTTCTGTGAGCCAATGAATGACTTCCAGAATCCAATCAGGTTTAAGACTAGGGGAAGGCAAAAGGATAAAGGAGGTGTATAGACCTTCTTACTACTAGTAGCCTGTATGTTGACAGCACTACCCTAGCATTGTTCCTTCTGTATTAATTAATTCTGATCTAATTAATTCAAGCATAAGGGGAAATTTTACAGTATGACTCATGGCTTCCACATCCAGCAGAACTCATGACTGGCACTTTCTTGGGACTTAAGTGGTAGATTGGAGCTAAATAGAATTAACTTTTTTCTTTTAATGAACGCGTACCAAATGATTTATATAATTCTTTCATTCATTCCCATAGTTCATATAGTGGGACTTCAAGCTATAAGCCCTAAAAAGTAAAGGTAAAATATGTTCTAGTGCATTAGGACTGTACTGAAGGACTCCAATATATGTAGTAGATTCCTTTCTTCCTTCATGCCAATCAAACTTGCCTCTTCCAACCTGCTATTGTAAAAGTGAGATATGGAACACTAATACAGGACATGTGAGTCAAAGTGATTGCTACAGTCTTCAATACAATAAAGTAGGTAGGGTGTGTATGTGACTATAATGATGGTTATATTAGTCTAGACATGCAAAATATTTAAAGGTACCTTTACAGAAAAAAGCTAATACAAAAATCCTACTTCTAGATTTTTATTTCTAAATATTCTTACTTATTTACCCAGTTCTATGAAAAACCTTTGATCATATCTTCAAGTTATATAAAATAAAAATAACCAGATATGTATTTATATGCATATATAGTAATAATAAAGGACTTTAATATAGCGCTTCAGATTTTCCATAGTATATCTCATGTGAACCTCTCAGCATCTCAGTAATGTAGGTATTAAGGGTGGACACCATACCTATCACCAATTTCTAAGGTGAGGAGTTCATCTTACCAGCCATAGGACAGAATCCAAACTTCTGATCAGCATCATAGTTGATGGTGGTTCCACACCATTTCATGTTGTCTCGCCGTCCCTCTGAGGTACAGTCGGTGTAATTACGGTTGTTGTACAAGAATGGAAAGTGACACAGGGCACCATTGGAGTTGCCGCCTCGAGTCTGAACCAAAACTATGGAGAGCAACATAAGAACAGGAAGAAAAAAGATTGTAATCTTAGACCACAAAGAATTGTTATACAAAGATGCCTCATCCCTAGGACCCTGCCTCAACCTCAAAGATGTCTGATAGATATGGAGCTCGTTTTCTTTACACGTTCATCTTCACCTTCAAACTAGATATAAATTTCATTATCACTCACATCTACAAAGCAAAGAAAATTTAAAATAACAGCTCTGAACAAAGCTCTTTCAAGAAAATTCGCCATTCTAAGCAGAAAATGAGCCAGGATACGCAGACATTCTATCTTGTGCACTCTTCAACTTTGAGGGATTTTCTGTGGATTACACCACAAATATCTTTAACAGCACTGCAATCATAAAGTGCCAAAATAAATGAATCAGAAAGGATTTTTCTTGTAGATGCCATTCTCCCAAGGGAACTGGGGGATCTCAAAGTACTGCTTGGTCTGCACTGCTAGCTCTTTTAAATGTTGGCTTTCGAGTTGCTAAGTGGGCCAGACGTCTGAATAAAAGTGATACTTCCAGAGGGGCCTAAAAATCAATGCATAAATTGAAAGCAAAAAGGTGAACATTGTATTTGATTTTAGGTACCATATTTTGGGTGGAAGGACATCCTTTGGCTAGAGTATGTCCAGACCCTGTGCCTGCTTGGCACATAGTAGGTGCTCAATGACAGGTTGACTGACCAGGGAGGTGCCATCCAAAGACTAGCTGAAGGACTTGGGGATTTTTTAGCCTGGATAAAAGCTGACTTAGGCAGGACATAAGAATCATTTTCAAGTATTTGAAAGTCTGCCCTGCAGAAGCATTTGTTCTGTTTGGGAGGGTAGAAGCAGTCAAGAGGCAGATTTAGGCTTGGTGTTCCTAGCAATTAGTGTTTCCTAAAAGTGAAATGGGTTCCCCATCTGGTTCTCCCTCCTCATGGACGTCTCCAATCAGAAGCTGGATGACCACTTGTCAGGGATGTTGCAGAGAAGACATTTAATCATCAAAAAAAGGGGATCTCTAAAATGTTTTCCAACTTTGAGATTCTGTGAGTCTACGTAATTTGAATTCAGAACAGTATCAATTCCATATGAGAAATGGGCAATTCAAAATTTGCTTATTTTTTATTATTTCCCTCTCTACTTTTGGGGGGACACTCACCAGTCTGGTCTGTACAGAAAGAATATTTCTGGTCTTGTTCATAATTTGAAGTGGTGCTACACCAGAGATGCCCGTCTTGACGACCTTCAGTTGTGCAGGAATAGTAAGTTCTGCCATTGTACGTGAATGGCAGGACACATGGTTCTCCATTGGAATTGCCACCATAGGTTTGAGTCACAGCTGCAAACAGAGCAAAAAAGAGTTGCATCTTACCACAGGAAAGCAGTGAGAGACAAGTTACTGCCCTTCAGTTTAAAAAATTGAGGCACTGAGTTTAAATGAGCATCTGGTTAGTTTCACATATACCATTATTTTAATAGACAGTGTAGAATTTTGCTTTAGATTCTGCTCCTGCCTTAACATACTTCCCTTTGTTAAATGAATGCTAATTGCTTCCTGACTGTCCTTCACAAGGCTTTTAGAGGATATGTCCTTTGGTTTGCAAGAGCACCCTGCAAAAGATTTTTAGTAGAGAGGGATGCTCTTTTACATGCTTTTTTCATTAAAAACAAAACAAAACAAAACCATAAAATACATTTGTAGGTATGCTAATAAAAGAGAGAAAAACTAGCAGATTGAAAATTTTAAAATAACTGATCTTAAATTACTTTAGGAGCCAAAAAAACTCCTACACAAAAAGCTCCAACACAAAAAAGGTGTTGCTTTGCAGCTTTTCTATGTTAATCGTACAATACAAAACTGCAACTGTATGATCCACAAAGGATTGTCACATCACTAAATTCAAACTGACTGGTGATTGAGGTTTGTCCTTTGCTCTTGAAGAGGACCATGACACCATATATCCCTGCTTACTACATAAAAGGCGTTGTGATGGGGGGAGGGCCAGAGAGACATGTTTTGTAACAATGTCAAGTGGGCATGCGTTCCTCCTCAGTAACCACTGGCTTTTAGCCTTAAGGTTGAAACATGCCATGTGCACATAGATGTACAATTTTGAACAACTTTGATGGTATATGTGCTCCTATATAATGACTGTAAAAAAAAGTAATACATGTGTACTCAGGGATCTGTAATCTCATTCATTCAGAGGTTTTCTCCAATAATTTGGATCAGAACTCTGTGCTTCTCTTATCCCTAACCTCTCATGGGTGGGGCCCCTGTGATGAACTAATAAAAACCCTTCCAGCACCGCACAGTTGTGTTGGAGTAATGAGAGGAGTTTACATCATCAGCTATCCCAAATTAGGTGTTAGAAAATATACAAGCTGTATACTTCAATATATACGTATATGTGCATATACGTCGATCGTTAGCTATTGTATGAAGGGAAGCCAGCTCTAATCACTGAGTTCTACTTTCACAAATCCATTGCACCGAGCTGTGGCCAGTCACGCTCACCGGTCTCTTGGCAGCTGACACCATTGCCCAGACATGTGCATAACATCTGGTTGTTTCCTTGGGTCTTCAGCCACTGCATTCCCAGAGAGTAGACCACGCCACTATCAGTGATACAGTGACCATATGGAGCAGGCTGGGGCTGAGGCTGGGGCTGGTACAGCGCTGTTCGAACATCTGTGACTGAGCCAGGTCCTAAAAGGAAGGTAGATGAAAATTTAGTAATAATAATAATAATATTGGTGAGAGTATCTAGCATTCACATAGTGCTTTAGGGGTTTGTAAAATGCTTTACATGTATTGCCTCATTTGATTTTTTAAAAGATCGTTTTATTTTAAATTTATGGAATAAAACATTTTTCATAACATGGTGTAATAAAAAAAGATGATTGCACATGAAACTGCAAATCTATTATTTACAACTTTCTATTCTTTTTAAATATGTAATAAAGTTATTATGCAAATTTCTTTTTTTCCCCCTTTTTTTTTCTTCCCTGAGAGAAAAGTTTACAATAGAGTAAGAGGAAACTGTGTCGTAATAGAATGGAAGCTCCCTGAGAGCAAGAACTGTTTTCCATTTTGTACCCAAGAAGGGCTGTTAATTCCTTAATTTCTCTGAGCTTTAGTTTCCTCCAATCTAAAATGTGGATAATACCTGTAGTACCAGTCTCACTAGGCTGTGCGGATCAAATGTGCTACACCTACACAGTACCTGGAAAGCTTTAAAGTGGCCGATAAATGCCAGCAATTACTTAGTACAATAGGGATCTTCTCGATAGATTTCTGGCATTCAAAATCCACAAGAATAAACTAAGTCCAGAATTCTGAAGTAGGACTTAGCAGGAAACTGCATGAAAAAATACAACTTTCTTTGCATGAGGCATTTTACAGTCTCATTGGGGAGCTGGGATGAGCCCTAATAAAACTGTTGAAGAATACTTTAATGTATCACTCTGTTGGGGAATCTTAAGAGTTAGGTGGAGACCAAGTTTAATTCCTCACTTTTTATTAAATTAAATTAATTTTTTAATTAATATAAATTTATTTTTATTCTCTCTACCCCCACTAAGAAAAAAGAAAACCAAAACTTTTGTTACAAATATGAATAGTCAAGCAAAATAAATTACAATCCCTTGCTTTGGAGATCAGGATTCTAAGGAACTTGCTGAGTACCTCAAGTGACTTGCTCAAGGTCATACAATGAGTAAATAACAATACTGAGCTTAAAATGCAGGTCTCCTGACTAGTACAACGAGCTTTTTTCTATACCACATGTAAGTGAATATGCTCTATAGTAGCCTGAAATATGTAAGTGCTAAAAGGGCACACTACGTGACAATGACTCTGTGTGTGTGTGGGGGGGGGTGTTGTGTACATATATTGACTTTCCTTCATGGAAGGCAACTTTGAGTCTAGTGTCAAAGGATTCGAGGAACACATTAGTTAAGAGGAATAAAAGGCAACAAAAAGGATTGTCAATCTAGTCAATTCATCATCTGATGCAAGGGTCTCTTCAACAATATCTCTAACAAGCTGTCATTTGGAGTTTGCTTGAATTCTTCCAGTGACTGTTAGCTCACTACCTGGCAAGTCAACTCATTTCATTTTTACCTCTAATTGTTGGGAAGTTACTGTTCCTGAGCCAAAGCCAGCCTTCCTGTAAGTCTGATCCATCTCTCCTTGTTCTGTCTTATAACTTCCACCATTTGTTCTGGTTCTGCCCTCTTGAGCTAAATAGACTACAATTCATTTCTTTTCCACAGGTCCTTCAATGCTATCATGTTCACATCATGCACAACTATCATGTTCCCCTTAAATCTTCAAACTAAATAGCCCCAAGTTGTTTTAAAACAATTTTCATGAGATATTATTTAAAATTCTCCTTTTAAAATATAACTCCAATGCAATACTTCAGGTATGCACAAAACATAGTGGCACTGTTCCCTCCCTTGATCTGGATATCATCTTGATTCTCTGAATGAACATGAATCTAGGACTTACATTTAAAGTGGCCTTGCTATTCATAACTGAACTTGCTGTCAACTGAGGCTCCTTTTTCACATGATCTGCTCTTAAGGCTATTTCTCTCATTATGTGCTTGGGCAGCAATTGATATTTTAGAATGGACAGTTGCACTTTCCATTGATCCTTTTTTAATTTTACTTTGTTAGATTTGACCCAATGTTCTAACCATATAAGAACTTTTGGATACTTATTTCCTCAGCCCAAATATCAGCTAGCCCTCTCATTTGTATCCTGCACAAGATTTGTCATGATTTTTATAAATTTATCTAAATTATCAATAAAGGTGTCAAGCAGATTGGCATTGAGAACAGACATCTACTAGATACTAACAGGAACTACCCTCTAGGATGACACTGATGGCCCATTACTCTTGGCACTAATTCATCCATCTATGAATCTAACTGTCCACCTATCTCTTCTCCATCCTGAACACACAGATCTCATGAGGGCTTTTATCAAAGGTTTTGCTTTTCAGTAACATTGACAATATTTCTAGTCATTCTATCAAAAATTATTGAGTTTTCTTAGGAACGTTTTATTCTTAGTGAACCTATGATGGCTCCAAGTGATCTCTCCTTCCTTTCTGAAATGTTCACATGCCATCTGTTTAATAATCACTCCAAGAATATTGCTGGGAACTGAAAGCAAGTTTACTTGTCTATAGTTTCTGAAATCCCTTTTTAAAAAATTGTTATGTTGAGGGCAGCTAGATGGCATGGCAGATAGAGCTCCTGGCTGAAGTTCAGATTTAATTTCAGATACTTCCTAGCCATGTAACCCTGGGCAACCACTCCAGTGTCTTTGCCAAGAAAACCCCAAATGGGGTCACTGAAAGTCGAGCACAACTGAAAAATGACTAAACAACAACAGAACTGGAGATCCTCTGAATTTATCAAATGACTGACGTCAATACATGAAGGCAATGATCATGATTTTTTTTGAGGGATACAAAAAGTGCACTGGGGTAACAAAATTTAAAGGCTTTTTCATGGAGAAGAGCTAAATATCAAAAGAAGGAAATATACTCCCCGCCTCCGAGACAAAGAAATTGAAGGATATCTATACATGCATTTACTTTATTGTAGGGGAT
Source organism: Trichosurus vulpecula (assembly GCF_011100635.1). Classification (NCBI taxonomy): domain Eukaryota; kingdom Metazoa; phylum Chordata; class Mammalia; order Diprotodontia; family Phalangeridae; genus Trichosurus; species Trichosurus vulpecula. Next base: position 285,332,347 of record NC_050576.1, on the reverse strand, counting down.
GCGCCAATAAGACATACAATACAGTAGATTGGAATCCTACTCTTTCATCTCGAAGGGGGGAAAACACTTTGAAAAGTAAGGCAATTCAGAAAAAGGTGAAAAAAAGTTTTTGTTTATAAAGGTGAATAAATTGTTTTTGTTTGCTTGTTTATAAAGATGAATAAATTGCTTTTGTTTGTTTGCTTATAATGTAGAGGTCTTGTGATTGAATTCTTCAGAGAGCAAATGTTTTTCTGTTTATTTTTGATTTATGGGCCATGAATTGGGAAGAGAGGAAGGACACAGTTTCAAATATCCATTATAGAGTCATTTAGTATTATCATCATTATTATCCTTCTCCTCCTCAACATTATTACCATCACTTCTAGAGGGACAATGTAATGTAGTAGAAAAAGTGGTGAACCAGGAGGCCAGGGTTTGAATGATCACTCAGAAACTTTGGAGATGGCCAACCATGGAGAAGTCTCTGCCCTTCCCTCTGCCTTAGCTTTCTCATGCTGGGATAGTATAGTCACCCTTGCCCTATATATTCTTACAGGCCCTTTTTTTGGGGGGGGGGTGAGGTTCAATCAGGTAGCATTTTGTAAACCTTAATGCATCATTGAATGTAAACCATTACTGTAAGAACTGAAAAATTGATATTTAAAAAATAAACTTAAGCAAATCCACATTTGCAAATCTTCAAATCCACCCCAATGTTCCAACTAACTGTATGCGAAAGTCACGCTAAAGAACCATTTCAAGTGGGTAAATTCAGTGGAAAGGATAATTTTCATGCATATTTCTGAAAATGTCCCTATAATTCAAATTTCCATTCTGTGAGAAGGCAGCCCTTACCTGTAGCAGTTGTTTGCAATGATGAATGTCTTTCACATTTCCATTCTCCCCTCCCATTACCAGTGCAGATACACTGAAGCAAATTTCCCCGATTGTCTTTCTTGCTCCAGGTATCTCCGATTCGGTAGGATGTCTTGGTGTCCTGATCATTACATCTATCTGCATGTGAAAAGCAAGAGGATATTTCAATGACCAGATCAGCACCCAACTGGGAAATGATTAGTGTTTCAATTGATACACAGTTAAGTCCCACAACAGCTCAACACTGTAAGACATATTTAAGCTCAGCAAGAATTACAGCCCCCAGTCTGAGCCTCCTGAAAGACAGAATCAATTTGATGAGAGAGGAGAGCAGAAGGATTTGACACTCTTCCCTTTTCAGTGGCTGGAAAAAAGCAGATATTTTCCTGCCCATGTAGTAACTTGTTATCATTGTCAGACTGGTCTTTCTTCCAAAATCCCTCTCAGGTTTTAACGGTTCTTTACAGGCTGATCTTTTAGTAAGAACCTTTGGGGAATTAGAAACAATGAAGACAGCAGGTCTCCTAAGCCCAAAGGAAGCAGATTCAAAGGATGGAAGTGCTTCTTTATTCCATTTTTATGTAGAAACCACAGGGGACCAACAACCTTTTAGGCACCAATTGCTTCTCCCCTTGTGACAATGCCTTCCAAATCCCAGAAAAGCCATCTTCATTTAGTGGCTCAGAGTTAAGAAGGGAGTCAAACATTCTCCCTCCTCTGGGCAAAGAAAGATAGGAATCATTATTGTATATTAGTAACAGGTAACACAGCACACACCAGTCTACATGTTAGAAAGGGGGAAATGACCAAATACCTTAGCTCATGAGATGCAATTTAAATAGAAGGGAGTAGAGCTTTAATTATGCTGGATAATTTACTGACACTGCTCTCCCAAACTTTATGGGAAACTGTTAGGTTTAGGAAAAGAAAATGAGTTCAGCATGTTTGATGCATGGTACCCTTATGAATTTAGAGACTAGACCCTGATTTGGAAAAATTCCCAGAATGAGAGTAAAAGTTCAAATCTACCAATCAGCAAGCATTTATTAAGACCCTGCCACGTGTGATAAGCATTGTACTAGGGGCTGGGGATTCAAAGACAAAGAATAAAAGAAAATCCCTACTAGAGAGGAGCTAACATTCATCTTCCTCCCCTCCCCAACTTTCATTGGGAGCTACATTGTCATGCTGTTGGATGAGTGAAAGATTTGGAATTAGCGGGTTTGGGTCCAAACTCTACCTAGGACACTTTCTACCAAAGTAGAAGTTAATTCTCCTTTCTAGGCCTCAAATGTCTTTATTTGTAAAATGAGGGAATTAGGCTAGACTGGTCTCTAAAATCCCAGCTCTAAATCTATGATGTTCTGACTTCCCATAGTACCTTGCTGATCTCTCTCTTATGACACCACATTCTCACTTTTATAATCATACTTTTTGTGTCTCATCTCCTCTATTAGACTTGTCTTATTCATCTTCACATCTCTCACACAATATTAAATTTAATATTTGTCGAATAGTTTTTCTTTCTCTAAATATACTTCCCTGCTCCTCATAATTTTAGAAGAATAAATCATTAACAATGAAATTATTGTTTTTTTCTTTCTCAAATAGCCCATTTACATTTAAGCTGGAACATCACAATTAGGTATGGAAATTCTAATGACTATAATTACAAAGGATTAATATGGTCCAAAACTTTGACATGGTTCAAAAGGACTGACCAGAAGATAGCAAATATTATATAGTCTATAATTTCCATGGTACACAAATATATCCCTAACACGTAGGCTCAAGTCTTGGCATGTAGTAGGCACTCAACAAATGCTTCTTGAATTAAATTTAGAGCTGGAAAAGACCTTAGAAATCATCTAGTCCAGTCTCCTCATTTTACAGAAGAAGAAACTGAGGCATAAAGAGATTAAATGTCTTGCCCAAGGTGATATAGATAGTATCAAAGCCAGAATTTTAACCCAAATCTTTCTGACTTCAAATGCAATACTCTTTCCTCTACATCATAACATAATATGTGACTTGATTTATTGCCTTTTTTGCTCATATGTATCAAAAAAAAGAAATTTAGAAGACCAAAGGCCCTCAAAAGATAACCAAATCACATAATATTAAAAAAATGTAGGTTTAGAATAGTTAACAATGAATTCTTAAATCCAGATTTATATTTACAAGTTGCCCTGTGATCCTTACTAACTATTGATTCTGCAAAACCTAACAGTTTTCATTAGTTCAAAGGTTTGAAAAACCTTGAATCCCTAAGGCAACAAATGATCTCACATGCGAGTTTTAGGAAGGTGAATGACAAAGATTCAGGAGCCCAGGTATTTTACAGCTTGTTTTCAAGTCTATTAAAGGCCCCAGAGAAGAAAAGTCATACTTCACTGAAATCATCCCCTTCAAACAACTTGTTTTGGCTTTCGGGTTAATTTTTCTCCCAGCAATTCAGCCAAGAGATAGGCACCATTCAAAGTTCAAAGCCCCACCAAGAAGACTCACATTTTAGGGCTTTGCTTCTATTTGCTAAACCTTAAATGTCCCCAGATTGTAAAAGCAAAGAGCTATCAGATTAAGTGAACCTTTTCTTCCATGAATGGTTTTGTTCTGGGTCCTACTTTAACATATTAAAGAGAAGGGGAAGATCATTGATGATTTCCAACTCAAGTTATCAGGACATCTGAGTAAATATTGAGGTGCCTCTTTCTTTGTAGATGATTAATTTCTATGAGCTCCCTTCCAATGGATGATTAGTTCATTTTTTTCTGAATACCATGTTTGTTTTGCTTGTACCATCGATAATGCAAACACTGGAACCAGGTGGCAGATGTTTCCTGAAACTAAAACCTGCTTCTGAAAATCTGTGGAAGTCTTTGAATTCTGAGAATTACATCAGATTGCATCTTGTCTTGAAGAATGCAGAGAAGATCTCTTTGTACCACTCATCAGCCACCAAGAGTTTTGATTCTTAGTGAGGGGTAAGTGAAGAAGTGTAGGGCAGGAATAGAGAGAAGGGCGGCTGAGCATATGCAATGAATCGAAAGAAGTCAGAATGGCATAGCAAGAGGGGAGAGGAAGGAGACTGGTGATATTGGGTTGTTATCCTCATCTTAAGCCTTTACCTGGTTTGCCACCTCCAGCTTCTGTTCTGAACAAAATGCTCTAAATACCCACACTTTCTTTTCTCCCACCTTGCTTGTTCCTTTTAAAAATTACTGACTTTAAACTGTATGCAGGAACAACCAGTTTAACCTGGAAAACAATCCTCTCTGTCCAGAAGCTAGTTCATTGTTCACTCCTGACTCTATCATCACTGGGCTAGGTAAAGTAATTCTGGATGCATTCTTTTCCATGAAGACTTTACCTTAGCACCCGAACTCTGGGCCAGAGCAAACATTTCAGTATTTTGAACATTGAACAGATACCTATCACTATGTATGAAGGTTCTAGAAATAAGCAAACGTACTTCTAGAGGTACATGTGATGCGTCCACTGCCTTCTCCTAAACAGGTACAATCCACCATCATCCAGCCTTGGTAGGGCTTCTCCCAAGTCTCTCCAACAACATAGGACGTCCCACCAGTGTTGTCATAGCATCTCTCAGCTGTGGAACAAAAAGAAAAGAATTATTTGGAATTATGCAACCTCCCTAGAATTTAGTGTAAAGATCAGCAGAAATCTAACCACATTTTTTAAAGAGGAAATCCATTGCCAAAATTAGGTCTTAGGTGCACAGTAGCCAACAATAAAAGAGGCTGCATGCAAATTGGGAGACAGATTATGTTGTTGTTACCAATCAATAGATTATCTGTCTTTTTATACACTGCTATTAAGACTTTTGCCATCATTTTTAAATTAAAGGTTATTGTTTTCATCAGAACTTTAAATTAAAACCAGGTGGTTTTTTTTTGTAAAAGACTCAATTTAAAAGAACAAAATTCCAAGCTTCACTGGAATAATCATAGACAAAAAGCTATTCAAAACCTCCAATTTTTATTTTAAAAATCCTCAATCTCTTAAATTGGTAGCTAGTGATAAAGTGAGTACAGTTAAATACTTTTGTTTTTTCTTTCTAATATTTGAATGAAAGTTTCCTTTTCTTTTTTAAAGTCCCTATATACTTTGAGAGTTTTCAAGGAAAAAGTTCAGGAATGAAATAGTACAACATTTTGTGTTTTAGTTCAGAACTCACTTTTGTAAAGATTTGTAAAAACCCACCAAAGCTTGCACTACTCCCCTCCCTTATAAATAATTTACAACATGGACTAAAAGGGTGTTCTCAATCTCATAGGAATCAGATACCAGGTGTCAGAAATGTTCCTTTCTCAGGCAAATGGCTTCTTGCCCTACCCAATTCTGTCTGGTATTTTTTTTAGAGAACCATTTAGAATTCTATCATTCTAAGGCAATATGATACACTTACACTTTCTCTGGAGTCAAGAGGATCTGGCTGTGTCCTTGTCTCTAACACTCACTACCTGTGAGAGTCTAGGTAAGTCTCCTAACTTCCCTGGGCCTCAGTTTCCCCTTCTGGAAAATGAGGTAATTGGATAGGTGGTCTCTGTGGATCCTTTCAATTCTACACATCTATGATCCCAACCACCAATTTTACCCAGCAAAACAGAGATAGCATAAAATTTGGAAATCAGTTCCCTTATTTCTTCAAGCCCTTGTCCTATTAGCTTGGTCCACTTAAATACAATGCCTGCCCATCTCTCCTCGAAAGCCCTCCCTTTTTTCTGCCTTTAAAAAGCCACATACCTACAGGTTTGCAGGTCCATTCCCCTTTTCCATTACCAAGACAAACGCACTCAAGCATGTAGCCTCCGGTCTCATGTGGTCGGCGCCAGGTATCACCTATTTTGTAGGACTGACCCCCTTCATGACAGCGATCTGTTTTTTTGAAGGAAATTAAATTAATTACTGGTTATCAAGAGGGCAAGAAAAGATGGCATTTTTCCCAGGGTCATCTTCCACGAATGTAAACATGTAATTTGAAAATATGTGACTTGTAACATGTAACATGTACAGATGTTAACCTATAGAGAAAAAAAGCAATATAGTGTCATGGGAACAGCTCTGTACTAGAAGGCTGAAGACCTAGGTTCGAATGCTACATTTCCTAGTTATAAGTTGTGAGATCTTGAGTAAGTCATCTTAACTTCTTTGAAATTGAGTTTCCTCACTCTAAAATGGAGACAATAAAATTTCTACTCTATCTCACTGGGTTGTTACAAAGAAAAGTACCTTGTGAGATTATGAAATGCTCCAGAAATGTGAGATATTACTGGAAATGTCCATCATTTCCCTGTTAGAGATGCTAAAAGGTATGAGCTATTGTTAACTGTCCTTAATTCTACCAACCATTTCACGATGGAATATCTACCAGACAATTTGAATGGTTGGTGATGGACCTAGTCAGAAAATACATCTCAAATCTTCCCTTCCTTGGAAGATCACAGAAAATCTAATTCCTAAGATCAGATTTAAGTTAAAA